>NC_134089.1:28593491-29300991 GCF_000715075.1 Nicotiana tabacum | reverse complement strand
GGCTTGTGAAAATGAAACCGGATCCTTATTAAGACCAATGTCAAAATCGGACTCTTGAAAATAAACCACATAATCATCCGAAATAGCCGATTTTCTAACTCTTTGAGATTTTCTTAATGGCATTTCTTGTGGTTCATTTGTGTCAGATATTTGTGAGTTAGTTTCTTCATGAAGTGTTTCATCCAAATGTTACTCGATGTTGTCACAGTGTTCTTCAACAACTGGAACAATATTTGGTATTTGTGTGGAAGTAGGCACATTTGTGGGTAATAGAATATTGACCCTCACCTCTTTTATTTCCACACTTTGCTTTTCAATACTCCCACTAACTTCACCATTCTCAATGAATCTTGCATTACCGGTTTCAACAATTCTCGAACTATGGTTTGGACAGTAAAACACATACCCTTTAGATTTCTCTGGGTAACCAATAAAGTAACCACTTACTGTTCTAGAATCTAATTTCTTTTCTTGTGGGTTATAAACTCTAGCTTCCGCTGGGCAACCCCAAACATGCAGGTGCCTTAAACTAGGTTTCCTTCCTGTCCACAGTTCAAAGGGGGTCTTTGGAACTGCCTTACTAGGAACCCTATTTAACAAATATACAGCGGTTTTAAGAGCATACATCCACAATGATTTGGGTAATGAGGAATTACTTATCATGCTCCTAACCATATCCATAAGTGTTCGATTGCGCCTTTCTGCAACATCATTTTGTTGAGGTGTTCCTGGCATAGTATACTGTGCACATATGCCACGTTCCTCGAGCAACTTTGCAAATGGACCTGGACATTGTCCTGATTCATTATATTTTCCATAATATTCACCACCTCTATCTGACCTAATGATTTTCACCTTTTTATCTAATTGCCTTTCAACCTCATTAACAAACACTTTGAGAGCATCTGCTGCTTGAGATTTTTCTTTCAGCAAATAGATGTATCCATAACGTGAAAAATCATCGATAAAAGTGATAAAATATTTCTCTCCACCAAAAGATGGAACATCAAAGGGTCCATAAATATCGGTGTGTATAATTTCAAGAAGCTGGGTGCTTCTTGTGGCATCTTTCTTACTATGTTTGGTTTGTTTTCCCTTAATGCAATCCAAACACATAGTAAGATCAGTAAAATTTAGATTCGGAAGAATCTCATTTTTTACTAATCTTTCTAACCTTTCTCTGGATATATGACCCAAACGTCTATGCCATAAGTAAGCAAAACTTTCATCTAGTGAACTACGTTTCATTCCAACATTATGTTGAACAGTAAGAAGAGATTCAGAAAAAGCAATATTGAGTTTCAATTTATATAAACCATCACTGAGAAAGCCAGAACCATAAAAAATAGCATTCTTATATAAATTGAAACATCCATTTCCAAACTTTAAATCAAATCCAGAAACATCAAGTCTTGAAAGAGAAATCAAATTCCTAGAAACTGAAGGTACATAAAGAGTCTGTAATAGATCAAGGTGACGTCCAGTCTCCATGATCAAACGATAAGTCCCTATGCCTTCAATTGGAGCCTTCATGCGATTTCCCATGAACAAGAAATCCTTATTTGGATTTGTAGTTTGGATCGTAAGGAATCCCTGCAACGTAGTAGATACATGAGCAGTTGCACCAGAATCAAGCCACCAAGTATTATTAGGAACTTCTACTAAATTTGATTCGAAACATACAAAAGCACTAATTGTACCTTTCTTTTCGAACCAAGCTTTACGTTTCAGGCAATCTTTCTGATAGTGTCCTTCCTTGTTACAGAAATGACACGTATCTGCTTTATGTTCCTTGTTAGCATCCTGTTGAGCTTTAGCAGGTGCTTTCTTCTTCTTGAACTTGTTGGCCTTCACTTTAAGTCCTTTACCAGCTCCTTGACCCATGAGGTTAATTGAATGATTCCCTTGTTTCTTAAGTCTCGACTCCTCCTGAGTAAGCATACTGGACAATTCACTAACATTCCACTTATCCTTAATAGTGTTATAGTTAATTTGAAAAGGTCCATACTCAGGAGGTAACGAGTTCAGAATAAACTGAACCAAGAAGGAGTCATCCACTTTCATCCCCAAGGTCTGAAGTCTTGCTGCAATGTTAGTCATCTCGATGATATGGTTTTGCATACTACGCGACCCATCAAACTTCATGGTCGTGAGTTCAGCCATTAGTGTACCAGCGAGAGACTTATCTGCAGAACGAAAACGTTCTTCCACAAACGTCAGGTATTCCCTGGCACTTTCTGTTTGTGGAATAGTACTCTTAATGTTGTTGGCAATATTCATTCGCATAAACATAAGGCTTAGCCTGTTAGAGCGTTCCCATGCTTTATGGAAAGACTTCTCATCCGCACTGCTCGAATCAGTAATGGCAGCGGGCTTATCATTCAGCAGAGCCAAGTCAAGATCCATCACACCTAAGTGGAACTGGACTTGTTCACGCCATTCAGAGAAGTTCAATCCATTGAACATAGTAACAGACGAAGCAAGCGAATGAAAAGGAATAGCTGTAAAATAGATAATACATGCTCACAAATCAATATGGATTCAACAAAACAATTAAAGCATATCGCAATTCTCCTTTGGGTAGATACTATGACACACTATCATAATTTAAATGCCATTTAGTCTTTAATAGGTAATTAAATATTTTTAACCAAATATATATGCAATCTTTGGACAGACAATATATATTTGATTAAGAATATTAATTTACCTCATCATATTCACTATTCATAGAATAATTGATTCACCTTTGGGTAAATCCTTAAGTTCTAGCAATAGTGAAAATTAATTTATCCACTAATTTTTATTATAGGCATTTCATTAATTTCATGGATAAACTATAATTTTATGTATGCGTATTTTCATAAACAAACTAGTTTGGTTACTTTGGTGACTAACAAACTATATAACATAAGTGCACACACAAAATAGAGATCATAAGTTTTATGCATGTGAATACTTTAAACAATCTAGTTTGGTCACTTTGGTGACTAACAAACTATATATACATTGATCACATATATAAAATAAACAATAAATAATTTCACCAACCTAATAGCCCAAAACAGATTACTATACTGTCCAAGAATTTTAAAAAAAGTTTCAAATCAATTTATGGCATTAAGGCATCATTAACGTTACTCCTGTATCATCAAATTCTTGCATATCGTATAATCGTTATCTTCTAATATCATAACCAATCGGCACGATTGATGTTTATCGATCTTAAAATATGTCACTAGAAAACAAGTTCACTGAATAGTAGCTATTACATAATGCTAGGAAAAAAAATTAATGATCTAATTATGAAAGGAAATAACTAAAAATCAGGAAAAAAATGATAAAAAAGGAAAGAAAAATAATATGAAAGGTAGAAACTTACCACAGAGACAAAAATTCTCTTTTTTAATTTATTTTTTTGAGAAAAAGATACTAAACCAACTTAGAGAAAAAATAAACAACAAGAAATTCTATTATCGAGAGGAAACAAGAAAAAGGCTTTATCCCCGACAAAGCTTGACTCATGAAGGAGAAAAAAAGGTAAAATATGAAGGTTTGTGAATAGGCCATCTTATGTATGACAGAGAAATTAGACGAACACGACACGGGCAAAGGATTGTACCAAATGCAGCGCCTCTCACTAAAAGAAAATGTACTTACAATTAAATTATTAGACCTTTTGTTGCAACACATAGATTCTCTTTACGACCAATGAAGTTAAGAAAGATTGTAAACAAAACCATTTTACTCATCATCCTAATAGATTGGGTGGCATATGTGCACAGTATACTATGCCAGGAACACCTCAACAAAATGGTGTTGCAGAAAGGCGCAATCGAACACTTATGGATATGGTTAGGAGCATGATAAGTAATTCCTCATTACCCAAATCATTGTGGATGTATGCTCTTAAAACCGCTGTATATTTATTAAATAGGGTTCCTAGTAAGGCAGTTCCAAAGACCCCTTTTGAACTATGGACAGGAAGGAAACCTAGTTTAAGGCACCTGTATGTTTGGGGTTGCCCAGCGGAAATTAGAGTTTATAACCCACAAGAAAAGAAATTAGATTCTCGAACAGTAAGTGGTTACTTTATTGGTTACCCAGAGAAATCTAAAGGGTATGTGTTTTACTGTCCAAACCATAGTTCGAGAATTGTTGAAACCGGTAATGCAAGATTCATTGAGAATGGTGAAGTTAGTGGGAGTGTTGAAAAGCAAAGTGTGGAAATAAAAAAGGTGAGGGTCAATATTCTATTACCCACGAATGTGCCTACTTCCACACAAATACCAAATATTGTTCCAGTTGTTGAAGAACACTTTGACAACACCGAGCAACATTTGGATGAAACACTTCATGAAGAAACTAACTCACAAATATCTGACACAAATGAACCACAAGAAATGCCATTAAGAAAATCTCAAAGAGTTAGAAAATCGGCTATTTCGGATGATTACGTGGTTTATTTGCAAGAGTCGGATTTTGACATTGGTCTTAATAAGGATCCGGTTTCATTTTCACAAGCCATAGAAAGTAATGAGTCTGACAAATGGATTGATGCCATGAAGGAAGAGTTAAAATCCATGAAATACAACAAAATCCGGGATCTTGTTGAATTGCCAGAAAGTTCTAAAAGAATCGGGTGTAGATGGGTCTTTAAGACCAAGCGCGATTCAAATGGCAATATTGAGAGATACAAAGCTAGACTTGTTGCCAAGGGTTATACTCAGAAAGGAGGCATTGATTATAAGGAGACCTTTTCGCCGGTCTCAAAGAAAGGCTCCTTAAGAATTATTATGGCTTTGGTGGCTCATTATGATTTAGAGTTACACCAAATGAATGTGAAAACTGCCTTTCTTAATGGAGACCTCGAGGAAGAAGTTTATATGGACCAACCAGAGGGTTTCGAAACTAAAGGAAAAGGTCAAATGGTGTGTAAACTGAAGAAGTCAATATATGGACTTAAACAAGCCTCACGACAATGGTATATAAAGTTTAATGATACCATAACATCTTTTGGATTTGTGGAAAATACCGTTGATCGGTGTATATACCAAAAGATCAGTGGGAGCAAGTTTATATTTTTAGTCCTATATGTTGATGATATTCTACTTGCTGCTAATGATTTAGGCATATTGCGTGAGACTAAAGATTTTCTCTCTAAGAATTTTGAAATGAAAGATATGGATAAGGCATCCTATGTGATAGGAATAGAAATATTCCGTGATAGATCACAAGGATTATTGGGATTGTCTCAGAAAGGCTATATCGAAAGAGTTCTAGAGAGATTTAACATGAATAATTGTTCAGCAGAAATTGTTCCAATTCAAAAAGGGGACAAATTTAGTCTCATGCAATGCCCTAAGAATGATGTAGAATGAAAGGAAATGGAATCAATTCCTTACTCTTCAATTGTTGGTAGTCTGATGTATGCTCAGACTTGCACAGGACCGGATATTAGTTTTGCGGTCGGAATGCTAGGAAGATATCAGAGTAACCCAGGAATTGATCACTGGAAAGCTGCAAAGAAAGTTTTGAGGTACCTGAAAGGAACGAAGGATTACATGCTCATGTATAGGAGATCCAAGCATTTGAAAGTTGTTGGATACTCGGATTCAGATTTCGCTGGATGTATTGACACTAGAAAATCCATGTTTGGTTATTTGTTCCAATTAGCTGAAGGAACAATTTCGTGGAAGAGTGCCAAACAGTCTGTTATTGCTACATCCACGATGGAAGCAGAATTTGTGGCATGTTTTGAAGCCACAATTCATGCATTATGGCTGCGAAACTTTATTTCAGGACTTGGGGTTGTCGACACCATTACCAAGCCGCTGAAAATTTACTGTGATAATTCTGCAGCAGTATTCTTCTCCAAGAACGATAAGTACTCCCAAGGTGCCAAACATATGGAATTGAAGTACTTTACCGTCAAGGAGGAAGTTCAGAAACAAAGAGTGTCACTTGAGCATATTAGAACTGATCTCATGATTGCAGATCCGTTAACAAAAGATTTACAGCCAAAGATATTTAAAGAACATGTACATCGAATGGGTCTTGGCTGTACTTATGATTGATGTATTTCTGATGTTTTGACACTCTGAGCTCATTTATATGTTTCTGATATACATTAATGATTTCCTGTTTCTCATAATGGTGTACACATTATTGTTTTGAGATATTACAGGATAAGTCTCAAGGAGACATTATTGTGGACCATAATATTTTATAGCTTATGAACCTGATATGATAAATTACTAATGTTGTAGTATATGGAAGGGAGTATGTAGACAAATTATGTATAACCGCCATAACTCACATTTACTAGTTTATCGTATTGTGGTATTTATGATGGACATTATAGAAGAGATTTGTTTATGCGCAACTAATGTTCCTATATTAAATATTAATATTATGTGATTATTGGGCCAAGTGGGAGAATGTAAACTATTTTCTTACGTGTATGTGACCCAATAAGATTAGGCCCATAATTAATATTTAATTAATGAGCAAATCTCATCCGTCCGATCGGTTACTTGATGGACGTACCGGATTAAGTGAGAACCTCTATAAATTGGTCCTCTCCCCACCCATTAGGGTTACCGTATTTTTATTCTCTCTTCCATCTCTAAAGGCGGCGGTAACATAAAGTTAGGGCAAGGGCGAGAAACCAGTTTTGAATTAACGCTTCCGCTTCAAGATAATGGATTCCGCTTCAGGTATGTTTTCTATGGCAATTACATGTAAGATTATCATATTCAAGATCCTGGTATGAATTAAAGTTTATGCTTACACTGATTGGCAAACTTGGCACACAGTAGTATCACATAAAATTGTCCTTAAACAAATTTCAAAAAGAAAAAGGCCAAAATACTTTTTATTATAACTAACAATTTTTTTTTTACATTCATAAGATTAAAATTCACCCTCTCAGCAGTAATAATCTTTGATTTTAATAAGTTCATAATTCATATATTGAATTTACCCATTCTGCCGCAGATCTTCTGGCTTCCACCTGCTTCTCCTTGAGTTTGTTCTAGCTCCCAGAAGAAATTATCCACCATTTTGTTTCTTTTTGGTTTAGACGATGACAACAACAATTATGCCTTAATTTCAAACGAGTAGTCGGCTCTATGCTTTCTCATTGACAAATGCTTCATTTAAATTTATCTCAAACCAATACCATACAAATAAATATAAAAGTATTTAAAAACATATCAGACCGAAAGATTATTAGAAAACGCACGCAAAAGTAAACATACTAATATGGCTAAAACATATATATTTTCAACTAACTGATCTAGCTAAGTAGATAGAAGATGACCAAAAAAGCATAGAGGTGGTGGGCTTTAAGAGAGTAAAACATCTATATTTTTATTTCTTTTTATACAATAAAAATTCCAAAATCAGAATTGTCTTATGGTATCTTTACAATTTTCTGTGTGTGTGTGTGGGGGGGGTGTAATCTCTAATATCAACTGTCCAATTATGCTGCTGAGGAAGAAGCACTAGGGGAACTTGGCTCAATATGTTTCCTTCTAGTTGCTCTAATGTAACAAAAAATTGCCACAAAGAATGTTGTTGCTAAGCCTCCAAGAATAATTCCACCTCCAAAAATTGACTTATCAATTAAATGATGATGCTTAATCTTGATTTCATGAGCTTCATCAACTTCATTAATCTCTTGTTGATGTGGAGAACCAACTTCTTTAGAAAAATTGTTCCTCCCTTCTTCTTGATGATGTTTTCCAAGTTTTCGAATCGAAAGTGATGGACTAGAAGCAGGAGAACTTGCAAAATTTGTTGCATTTTCAGCCATGGCAAGATACACAAATGTTTCTGTTAGGATCAAGAAAAGAACAAGAAACTTAGACATGGTTGTGTATTATTCTTGATATGTTTGATGATTTTTGGCTTGTTCTTTGAGGTAATGTTGCTTAGGACAGTGTATTGATAACCTTATATATAGAGGTTTTCAATGGAAGATTTCATAACCATTCATGTGGTAGGATGGAAAGTTCCCTTTGTATTAATTAGACTGTTTTTTGAAGAATAATTTAATTGTTGTTATGTAATTGTCTGCAAAGTGGGGGAAATCAAAGAAAATGCACGTGGAACCGATAGAATATTTGAAATACCTACTGAATTAATGAAGGGAACATGATGTTTCATTGTAATGTTTGTGATGCATTTACTTTGAAATATTACTCTAAATTTGATTAGTATAATGGAAGGTACAGATCTCAATAAATGTAAAGTTGAATCTTTTATTGGGGGCTGTGGCCTTCCCTGGCTTAGTTTATAATTAGAAACTCTAAACAGCTGTGTCTAATAGTTAAACTTAATTTGACAGTTGTAATCTAGCAAAATGCACAAAGAAACCGAGATGAAGTTTCTATATTAAACACTAATGAATCGTGCTGTACTATCCTTAACCTAAGGGTTCCTGTTCCTAAGTAAAGAACTTTTGAGCTTCAGCTTTTAGCAAGTTTTAGTCATGTTCGTTGATAGGCCGAGCCTGGATTTTAACTTTGTGGGTTTTGAATTTTAGAACCAACTTCAAGTACTATTAATTGGATTCTAAATTTAATATTTATACATATTTAATGAATTTCTTAACAGAAATACACTGTTTGAGCAAAAGTTACCGAGTTCCGTCAAACCGGCATGCGGGCTTCTAGCTCTGCCCCTGTGTTCATTCTATATATGTGTGTGTAAACACCGGGTGCAGATACGGGTTTTCACAAAGGAAAATTAATCACCAGTAAGTGAGATTTTCTTGTCCATAGTGTTAAAGGAAACAATAGCCAAATCTTTTTATTGAACTTAGTATTAAGAGCAAAAACAGGTTTGTGAATTTTTCTTTCAACAAAAAATTCCAATATGAAATTTCAGAAGTTGCGTGACTTTACAATAATTGAACCAAGAATCTACGAATATCTGAAATTTTTTCCTCGACCAAAACCACAATTTATAAACATTTTATGCGAAACATTGCAAAGGGTACACGAATATACCAACATGGAAAAATTTCACCAAAATGAGAATCTGAATCTAATTGATTACTAAATTTCTATTATCAATGTGCTACTGTCCCATATATATGATGCAGCCAAAACATACAATTTTGCTTTGGATCATTTGTTCTTTATAATGTGATAGCTTAAAACAACATTTCACAAAATTCGATTGTTGTCTTGTTAATGTTGCAACTCTGTATCAAGGAAATCCGGGATGTGGTGAAACAGAAAAATTCCCCTTTTAAGGAACACCTCAGAAACGGACATGATCAGAGACGGACTTATGTTGTAAAGACAGGGATCACTGACACCCGAAAAGTTTGGCAAAAATTTCATCTATACAAATATATATCTTTAAAAAATAGTGATATTAATAGTGAAACTCTATATACAAAGTAGATTTTGGTTGAATGCAAAAAATACAATCGCGCCCTTCAAATCCTAGGTCATAATAGGGGCAAGTGCAGAGATGATCATTCTAAGAGGGACTCCTTAAAGATTAGCCAGTACTTATTTTGTCCTAAAATTTTAAACTAAAAATTCCAACTTCAGTACAACTCTGGACATTTTTGTCCTGGAAAACTGAAATTCAAGACATGCTGGCTAATTACTAAATAGCAGCCTTTTAGAGTGGCTACCTGGTATAATTTCTACGACATAATAAGCAATTTATAACATTACTAGTCAAGGAAAGCATTTGCAGAACCCTTTTTTTATGGATTTGAATAACTATGATGCCCAGCAAATGGGAAACACTCGATGTATAAAATAAAGGCAAATTTGGACCAAAGACGCCATAATAATTCCATAATATTTACTATTACTTGCATGCCAGCTCACTGTCCCATCTTCTATTATGAAAAACTTGTTGCATTCATTTTAAAACAGAGATATTTGCTGGCAAAGTGAAGGCCAGTTGAAGATCCTGCAATTATCAAAACCAACAGGGGCGATGCGTTTGTTAGTTGCACGTGCACACCGGTCTGGAGCTGATGTTTTCAATTATGTAGCAATGGGGCAGAAGGCCACATGTATGTTCTCATAAATCCGGCATTCACGTAGTAGACCTACCCTAATTAGTGACTGCTTTCACAGCTTGTATAGGTCACACATAAACAACTTTACAATTACTCGGAGAACAACATTATGCACTATTTGTTGACAACTGGATTATGCACGTAACAAAAATGGTGAACTTGGACAACTTTTTATAATGCACTTTTATGATAACCATGATTATAAAATCGTTGGGACCAAGTATACCAAAACTTGGTGAAATGAACTGAGCCTAAAATTGGGATTAAATGATTAATTTCATGATTAATAGGTTGAGCTGATCATTTAGAAGCTACCAGCTGACAAAATTATATCGAAGAGAAACCAAAGAGGATCCTTCCTTGCACCAACCAAATCTATGGCATGTGCGATTCTTAGGACATCAAAATTTACACTAGAGAATGACTGCTTAATTGAAGAAAATTAGGGAGATTTCCCACCTATGATTATCGACTTTGATAAAAATTTAACTCCGACTAGAAATGAGCAAATCATTCAACCAAATGCTTCAAAGGAGCTGCGGAACAAAATGATCAGAGGAAAATCAGAATTACATTAAACATAGATACATGATATAATAAAACTCAAGCTTAACTATAATGTAAACCTGATTTTAAATTTTCATGCGTCTATTGGTACTATTATAACATTAATCATAAAATCCAGGAACAAAAAAGAAAGAAAGAAGGATAGAAAAGTGCCAACAGGACAACTACTTCAGTCCAAGCCTCAAAAAGGCCCATCATGCTGCAAAGGCTCAACATTTAGATGAGAAGCTTTTCAATGGCATCCGGCACAAGGGAAGAAACAAGGATTTTAGTATTATTACACAGGGGAAGAATAAGTATATAAATAGACAAACAAACCCTTTGGAATATTACCTTTAATTGTTGTATTTGAGATTTCAACTGGCTTCCCTCATTGCTTGTCACTGAACAAGCAATTACAGGTCGGGTGACACCACATGCCCGGCCAAGAGCTTGCTTTGAAGGGACAAAGACATAGGGCACATTCTGAAAGTACGAGGAGGGAACGATGACAGCAAAAAGTTAGAACTCTTTATTTAAATCCAAGCTTGCCTGTTATCTAAAATATTATTTGAATAATGTAGCTATTTAGCACCAAATATTGGAAACAGTAGGGAAAATTGCAAAACTGAAAGATATGAGCATTCATACTCAGATCATTGTTCAAAGACTACATATCAAAATTATGGGTATAACTATCACTCAGACCATGCAGATGCACTGAAGAAACAGTTTGAGATCGTAAAAGACTACATAAATCAATAACAAATAAATATATTTGTGTAGAAGCAGGTTAGTTTAACCTATTATATCAACAATAACATCCCTTACAACTGTTTACTCCTAATATGATTTCTCCTTTTTTAGCTGTCAATGTTTTTTCCACATATGATGATCCAGACGTAATCAGAAGTACAGTGCATTTTCTTATCATTGATAATGATGTCCTTATTCCAATTTAAATACACTCACAAAATAAAACTGTATGGGAGTAAGTTATGTTATACAATTCTCTTTGTTTATAAGCAGAGTAGCAACCCCTTAATGCTGATAAGCAGTGCAACAATTCCTTGTAGATGAAAGATTACCCCCAGGGCTTGCTTTGGTTCAATGGAAAAGGTACACTACAAGTGATGTATGGTAGGCGCATGTCATGAGTTCAAATCCTAGCTGGTTAACCAAGTATACTATTTAAGAAAGTGAACGGATTCACAAGTCACCTTATAGTAACAGTCGCTGAAAATTTCATAATTCGTGTCACAAAATGACTAGAAAATCTATACATAGCTACTAGCTTCGTCTTTTTAGGTTTACTTTCAAGACAAAAAGAAATATTACATGTCAAAACATAGAATAAAACAGGAAACAGCTACAAGACTCTTGTTTAATACAAACTCTTCAAAATAATGAGTTTATAAACTGGACTGCAGATAACATACACCAGGTTTCAATAGAGCCTGATATCACAATAGCGTAACATCACACAAAAGACTTACAGACATAACTCTTGAAAAGTGCAATAATTAAAACCTAAAAAAAGGGGTCAAGTTCTAATCTTGATTTAGCCAGAGTTAGTCCACTACTGAATAAAAAAGTCACAACCCCAAAAAGGGTGAAAAGATAAAGACTTTTTGAAGGAAAAAAGCAAAAGGCAAACAATAAATCACCTTATCTTCAGCAAGGAGCGGAAGGTGAAGAAGGATTTCAAGGGGCTCAGTATCTGCTGCCATTACAACAAATTCTGAAATTCCTCTGTTTAGTGTCTTTGTGGCTGAAACAGAACCAAAAAGACTCAGTTTTCTCTATATTCAGTTAAGCAGTAAACATACAACTCATGAGCAACACATTCGCATCACAACAAAAAAAAAATCATATCTTTAAGTCTCAACATTATAACATTCTTAGTGGCTGAAACAAAACCTAACTCAGTTTTCCCAATCCTTAGTTAAGCACTAAACATAAGCGCAACTCATTCAGCAAAGACCATATAATAAAGTTTCAAAACAATATTTCTTCTGTCCCAATTTATTGTGATGGTCTTTTTAGTCTGTTCCAAGAAACACAATACATTTCTATATTAAGAAACAATTTAACTTCAAACTTCCAATTTTATCCTTAGTGAAAAAGATTTATAGTCAAGAAAATGTCTATTGATTATTTTTATACACAAGTTTCAAAAATCTTTTTTTCTTAAACTTTGTGCCTAGTCAAACACCATCAAATAAAATGTGACGAGGGAGTAAAAGTTTTTGTGGCTGAAATGAAAGCAAACCCAGTTTCTCCATTTTTAGTTAAGCACTAACCATAAGAGTAACTTATTCACCAAAAGACCATATCATAAATGTTAAAAGATGTACATTCTTTGTGCCTATTATCCCCAAAAAAAGATTCTTTCCTTTTTGGGGCTGAAAAGAAACTAACCCAATTTTCTTTATCTTTAGTTAAGTTAAGCAGTAAAATACAAAAATTATAAAAGCAGCATAACAATAATTAAAAGACCATATAAAATATATATGACCTTCATTAGCACCCTTTTTAAGCTGCTTATAGTTAGCAGCTTGTTGAACCAAATCCATTATAGTCGTTGTAAGCTGCGAATCAGCAAGTGGGTATGCCTTTGGGTTCACAGTTTCTGTTGCCTGCAATTAATCAATTACAAAAACAAAACAAAAAATTTAATTGTGTATTAGAACAAGCAATAAAAAGAATGAGTTTCAATAAAGTTCAGCAAAAGAGCACAAAATTAGAGAGAGAGAGAGAGAACCATGGTAGCCGCGAGTAGAGAGAACTGTTGGTAGAAAGAGGAATTTAGGGTTTATGGAAAATGCTAAGGTTTAAGGGGGACGAAGGGGGCTCTGTTTAAGTTATTGCCGTACAGTCTATAAATTAGGTTATTCTGCGGAGCTACTGTCTATTGTCAAAGCCATAATATCTCAATTACTTTTCCCTTTTCTTTTTCTTTTTTCGTTCACGTTTATTTTTTATTTTATTTTTCGTTTGTTTCTTTGCTTTATCCCACGGATGAAAAAATCTTTATTCAATTTTATAATTGTATTACGTCAATTATGCTCGTCTCAGACTAATTCACGAGTCAGCTCTTATAACTTGTATCGGGTAAACTTATTCATAAAGATTAGAACGAATGAGGTCACTTAAA
The DNA here is from genome assembly GCF_000715075.1 of Nicotiana tabacum. Taxonomy (NCBI): domain Eukaryota; kingdom Viridiplantae; phylum Streptophyta; class Magnoliopsida; order Solanales; family Solanaceae; genus Nicotiana; species Nicotiana tabacum. Next base: position 29,287,231 of record NC_134089.1, on the reverse strand, counting down.
GTTGGTAATTGAAATTTTTAGATTGTTTTACAAATACTTCATTCGTTGAAATATTCTCTTAAAATATTTTACGAATAATTTATTCTTCCTCAGCATCTGAAATGTTTTTATACGAAATTCAAATTTATTTACCAAATGATACTTGAAATATAGATTACTTCTTCATTTATTTATGTGCTTTTATCTAATGTAGTTAATGTTTTTTTACATTTATTCTAACTTAACTTAAGAGGAACTTTTGGAAACTATCGTGCTCTTACCGTCCCGTGTCCCGTCCCGCCCCGCCCCAAGTTAAACGGGATGGCCAATGTTAAACGGGACATGGGATGGGACGGGACGAGCATTTCGTCCCGTTTGTCCTGTCCCATTACGTCCCGTTTTGTCCCGTCCCGCCTGTCCCGCGAGTTTTTATGGTATATTTGTGGAATTTCTGTTGTATTTGGTTAGTATACAATAAATCCAACTTATGCACCGGCCATTAATGAAATGATTGCAAAATTTTAAAAGTATTTTTTCTTTATTTCCCAAGTTTATTTAATTTCTACAATACTTAACCCATATTTAAAATTAAGAGGTGCAAATGGACTTGTTCGTAAAATTTATCAAAATTTAGCAATTCAAGAATATGAACAACCATCTCTCGAAGACTTCCAAGTTAACATATATTCTTATGCTAGAATCTAGATCAATGTTTGATAAATATAAATCTATAGAAACAACAAGTGGCGAAACTGCTCCTTCTACTTCTAAGTCTAGAGTAGAAATTCTTATGGGAAGATATGGATGATATAACATGTTTTGATTCCTCTATTGATGATGAACTTGATTCTTAGCACCGGAGAATGCTTTTAGTGCAACAATATTTCAAATCGGAGATCATAGACATTCATTAGCAGAGGACAACCTAGAGATTTCCGTATTATTCAGAGATTGGATTATGCAGAAAGAAGAAATCTTGGTTTTAAAAAATTAAACACTAGGGAAGAAGAAAAATACAATGAGATATTTAGCACTGGGACCGATGACAGCATGGAGCTCATAGAACATCAATCAATACTGCCAATTCCAGAACAATGTCCGAGAGATATTATTGATAAGTTACAAAGAAGCTATATAGGAGCTTACAAATATTAGTATGATAATTTGTAATTGGCTACGAAGAGGCCTAGTTCAAACAGAACCCTTCCTAGAAGGTGGCTGCGTAGATTAGGTGCTCTTCAAAAGAATTATATTTGTATTTGAGATTTGAAAGTTCCATTAATAAAAAAAAGGATCTAAGCGTTGAATTTTTTTTATATGAATTGTCTTAGTTACTTAATAGTTAATACTTTGAAATGATATTAAATAAATTATAACGCTATTATAAATTTACAATTACTAGAATATTTCATTACAAGTCTTTTGTTTTAATATTTTACAATTCTTTACTTAGTTTTCTAATTTTCGTTTAAACATAATAACATTTAAGTTTATTAAATAAGTCAAAAATCTAGCCGTTGCAAACTTTAAAAACATAGTAATTTTTTAAAAAACTACACGTTTTTTTTAAAAGAAAATACACTTAAGGCCCACGAACCCGTCCCGTCCCGTTTGTTAGCGGGACGGGATGGGACGACCGTTTCGTCCCGTTTGTCCTGTCCCGTTTCGTCCCGTCCCGCCACCGTCCCGCTTAAATGTCGTCCCGTCCCGTCCTATTAATTTCGGCCCGTTCCGTCCCGTTGGACAGTCATAGTGATAACTCAGGTCAACACGAGCCCAATATTATAAAAGTTAAAACTATCATTTTTTTATCAAACTTGTTTTGAGATGAAATTGCATATGTTAACAGTTGATGCATGTAAATTATTATCAAATAGATCTCTGCAAGTAATGTTAAGTCATTGATACTATATAAATAATACCACAGCTTAAACATCAAGGCATTAGTAAAAATATTCAAATTGTCTTCTATCAAACTACTAATGTACGATTTGTTCCCAAGAATCTTGATTTTACAACTCTGAACCCTAAGACCTTGACATCAAACACTTCTACCAAGATGCTATTGTTAGGGATATAGTAGATATGCCCTAGATCCAATCTTATATTTGATGATTTGAACATATTTTTCTGAACGTTATTTGATATAAAAATATATGGCATATGATATTCTTTTATCATAGTTATTATTAATTGTTTGATTAATTTGATAAGGTCTTTGATTAAATTTTGAGATTTGTCATCGTGATAGAGATCATGATAATGAGAGCAAAGTCTCTTACAATTTAATCTAAATTTGTTCTTGATCGTATGATTATTAATTTGGACATTAGTAATCCGGTTAGATCAATATTTATGTGATTGTCTTTATGGGATAAAGATTAGTTGATCTCATTAACTAAATCACATAGATAGATGATGCATATAGAGATATGATCATTGAACCGACTCATTGGATAATTCCTAATGGTTAGAATTACCATAAACTGTCAATAAGATATTCTCTTGAAGAATGTGATGTAAGAGTTTCCTTTGACCTAATATCGTCATAGTAATTGACAAGTTATTTGTTGTGCTTCAATACTAGACACATATGACCCTAGGGCGATAGTGAAAGGATATTGGGTACGATTGAATATTTGTAGAATCAGTGATTGATCAAGATGGAATCTGTCAACTCTTGGTAGTGAGTTTAAGCTCTATGTTGTCATGAATTATAAACGACCAAATTAAGACCTTGGCTAGGGCAATTGAATGAAAGAAGAAAAGAGTTTCTTAGGTCATTCAATGGTCGATTATACATGACATGAACACATAGTTGGTCGCCTATTAGGATTTGACAGTTGAACCATATTCTAGGGTGATCCAGAGTTATAAGGACAGAAGGAAGTACTACTTTATTCTTCTACAGGTTTGTGAGGGTAAATTGTATACTTCATGTTATCCGATTGTTAAGGAGTGTTGCTAGACGCCACCCTTGATTAGTATATTGATCTGATTAATGTACTACCGGCTTAGTATTGAACCTATGGGATCGCATACTAACGAGTGTTCTGATCTTTGCTAAAAGATTAATTACTTTATTATTTGATAATTAAATTAAAGAATTTGATTAGTCAAATAAATTTAGTTATTAGTCCAAATGAAATATTATTATATTCTTTGCTAGCACATGGGATATAATTAATATTGTGAACAAATTGACGCTTTCTATTTAGAATAGAAATTTGAATTGTATCTCTGGATTAAAATATATATGTGATATATATTAATATTGAGTTATATAAAGGTTGCATATACAATATAATTTATTCTTGTAATCCAATTTTGAATTGGATCAAGTAATTAATGTTAATTCAACGTGTAAGCTGGCTGCCATATACCCATTTGGAATGGAATTCAATTTTCCAATTGAAAGATTCTATGAAGTTCAATTATGGAACAAACTTTGCAAAAAAAAAAAAAAAAAAAAAAATTGGAAAAGCACGGCTTACTTTTCCTTAACCTAGTGGAAAAGTATTATTTACGTGATACAAATATGTATATATATAAATCACGGTGAAAACTAAACAGTGTACAAAAAGGTTTGGAAGAGCTGCACAAATAAAAGAGAGTATACTTTGAGAAGGAAAATTAGTTTCCTTGTACTGTTACGTTAAAGCTGAAATTTTGAGAAAAATTCAGCCTGGTATTTTCGTTTTATTTATTCGCGGGTTTCGCTGATGACATAGTTGATAGCAAGGATAGGTCTCGGTGTGAATACGCATAGATTCTTCGCACTATTGAAGGATTTGAAACGAGACTTTCTTCACCAGGTACGTCTTAGATCCGATCTATTGACATGTAAATAAATTTTAAACACGAAAAGATCTGCCTAGGATTGTTATTGTCTTCCGCTGCGTGTTATGAACACCTATATGCAATCCTACTGTGGTATCAGAGCGATGGTTTCTCGTGTCTAAAATTTATTTACGAAACATTTTAAGATTATATTTGAAGAGCTAAAATCACAATACGTGTGTATTGTGCAATATTCAAATTGTTTGAATCCATATTACATTGATATTATTTTATTGTAAATAAAATATGTATTTATACAAGTTAAACTACTGAGATAGTTTGTAACTTGAATTTGAAATTTTGTATTAGATACGACAGGTATCTATAATAGGTTATTGGATTCTATTGTTATTTTTAATTGTTATTAGTTCATGAGATGTTAATTAATAATAATATTTTGGCATGAATTATTTTTATTTGATATATGTGATATATAAGATAAACATGTTAGAAGAATGTTGAATTTCGTTTTTATGTCGCATGCTTGTCCGTTACATAATTTTGAATTATTTATTACATGTGATGTAAATTAATTTAGGACCAAGCATGTAGACAACTTGAACTAAATTTTGATCTTCATGTTATTAAAAACTGTTTTAGTAAAAACTCTCTCTTTCTAAAATTTGAGTTCTTAAATAATAAAATATAAGAAATTTTATTATAGAGCTATCCATCAAAGTAAATAGTTTTACTTATTTTTTGTTTATAAGGAGTGGCCTGACTACCGGGAGACTTATAGTTCGAGAATATGTTAAAATTATTTATTGCATTAGATGCATGGATTGAGAGAATTATTCAATTTTTTACTAGACGCCTGGACTACCCGGGGAGTATAAAATTTAATAAGTTCTTTGCTATCATGATGGTTGAACTCAACTATGCCAATAGGATCGACCTGACTACCAGGGGACTATTTGACATAAAGCTATTTAAGAAAATTATATGGGGATACAATTGGTAAGAGTACCTACCTTTAAAATATATGTGAGAAACTACTTGACTTTCAAGGGGCTCATACATATTGTTAAAGGATTCCTTTACTCCACTAATAGAAATAAAGATTTCGTAAACTATAATGAGGGTAAATAGTTTAAATTAATTAGTGGAAATATCATTTAGATAAAAGTCCATGTCTTTATGATATATGTAAATATGTTCTTATATTATTGCCTTTTCTTTTCTATATTTTAGATTTCTTAATATGTATGTTATATCACTGTGTGAAATACTTGAGACCAATAAGTTGGTAGGACCAAACTTTGATGACTGGTATAAAAATTTGAGAATGGTTCTCATGCATGAAAAGCTCATTGATGTGATCGATAAGCCTGCAAAAATAATCTCACTAGAGAATCATGCTCAAGGCACCAAGGTTTATCAGAAACACTTGGAAGAATTCCTTGTTATTAAACGCAATATTCTCGCTTCTATGAGTTCTGAACTCTATAGGAAACATCAGAATATGGATCCAACTACGATCATTGAATATCTTAAGAAGATGGTTGATACACAATTGGACATTGAAAACTCTCCAGTTGGACTCCTTATCAATCATGTGATTGTTCTTACCGAAGAACATGAGAAGTTGGGGTACAAGCTTGGTAAAGAGCTTTGTGAAGATTTGATCTTGCAGTCAGTATGTGATGCTGAATGTTTTCACTGTAAGAACAAAGGACATTGGAAGAGAAACTGCAAAGAGTATCTTGCAACTCTAAAGGACAAGAAATAAGGCGAGACATTAATGAAAAATATTTTCAAGGTTTCTTTAGCTACTACTAATTCTTCAATGTGGGTATTAGATAGTGGCAGTGGTTATAACATCTACAATATGTTGCAAGGGTTCAAGATAAGTAGGAGGCTAAAGAAAGGAGAAGTTAATCTACAAGTTGGAAATGGTGCAAAAGTTGCGGCCGTAGCTGTAGGATCAATTTCTTTAATAATGCCTACGGGCAAAGTACTTATGTTGGATGATTATTATTACATTCCTAAATTTGTTTCGAACATAATTTCAGCTTTTATGTTAGACAAACATGTTTTTCACATTATTATAGGCAATGGTATTTGCTCTATTAATTATGGTGATAATTTATATGTGAATGGCTATCTCCAACATGATCTTTATGTCTTACTTAATGCGAATGCTAATTCGATTATGCATGTTTCAAGTCTTAAGAGTAAAAGAGATGATCATGTAAATCAAACATACCTTTCGCATTGTAGGCTTGGTCATATTGGAGAGAGAAAAGAATTAACAATTGTACAAGGAAGGGTACCTTGACAAATATGATTTTGAATCATATCCAACTTATGAATCTTATCTCAAAGGAAAATTGACCAAATCTCCATTTACTGGAAGTGGAGAAAGAGCTTCTAAATTATTGGGACTAATTCGTACAGATGTTTATGGGCCATGAAAATTCAAGCTAGAGGTGGATATTCTTACTTCATCACCTTCACTGATGATATGTCAAGATATGGATTTGTGTATCATATGAAACACAAGTTTGAATCTTTTGAAATGTTCAAAAGGTTCCGTAGTGAAGTTGAGAAGTAGATTGGTAAAAATATCAAAGTACTAAGATCTGATAGAGGTGGAGAATATCTTAGTGAAGATTTACCAGATATCTCAAAGAGAATGGGATTCTCTCACAATGGACACCTCCAGGAACACCACAACACAATGGTGTATCTGAAAGGAGAAATCGAACCTTATTAGATATGGTGAGATCTATGATGGGGTTCACTGATCTTCCAATAGATTTATGAGGATATGCTTTGGAAGCAGCAACATACTTACTTAATAAAGTTCTCACTAAGTCAGTCTCTACAACACCATATGAGATATGGAAAGGATATAAGCCTAACCTTAAACATATTAAAGTTTGGGGTTGTCCAGCTTATGTTAAGAGACTACAGTATGATAAACTTGACTCAAGATCTGATAAGTGTAGGTTTATTGGGTATCCCAAGGAAACAATGGGATATTATTTCTATCACCCTTCTGACCATAAAGTGTTTGTGGCCAGAGGAGCAACCTTTTTGGAAAGTAAATTTCTTTTAGTAGGAAATTATAGTGGAGAAATAGAACTTGATGAAGTTCAAGAAACTAATGAATCAACACAATATAAAGATCATGAGACCCAAGTTGAAGAATCTTTATTAGATGTTTTAAAGTTGCCAAGGAAGTTGCCATCTTCAACGGCTGAAGTTCAAGAACTAAATAAAGTTCAAAAACAGGTTAATGAACCAGTTCCAAACCAAATTGAACAACAACCAAATCCAGCACAAGGTGAACAGGTTGTACAAGTACCTCTTAGAAGGTCTACACGAGAACGTCATGTACCAACTAGATTAAATTTAATGGTACAAGATGATGTATCAAATGAGGTCGATCATAATGATGATGACCCTAAGACCTATGCAGAAGCTATACAAAGCTCTGATTATGAGAAGTGACAAAAGGCCGTGGAATCCGAAATGGAATCCATGAAGGAAAATAAAGTATGGACTTTAGTTGAACCTTCAAAGGATATAAAACCTATAAGTTGTAAATGGGTTTTTAAGAAAAAGATTGGAGCAGACGGAAAGGTGGAGACCTACAAAGCCCGTCTTGTTGCCAAGGGATATCGTCAGAAAGAAGGAGTCGACTATGATGAGACTTTCTCTCCCGTGGCAATGCTCTAATCAATTTGGATTTTGCTTGCTATAGCAGCATACTATGATTATGAAATTGGCAAATGGATGTGAAAACAACTTTCCTTAATGGTGAGCTAGAAGAGGATGTATACATGACACAACCTGAAGGTTTCACATCTTCTTATGATCATAATAAAATTTGCAAGCTACAAAGATCTATTTATGGACTAAATCAAGCTTCTCAAAGTTGGAATATTCGCTTTAACAAGACAATTGAAAAGTTCAATTTTGTTAGATGCAAAGAAGAACCTTGTGTGTACAAAAAAGGTTAGTGGGAGCACAATTATATTCTTAGTATTGTATGTTGGTGATATATTGCTCATAGGAAATGACATACCGGCATTGCAAAATACCAAGATTTGGCTATTTGAACAGTTCTCCATGAAAGACTTGGGAGAAGCAGCTTATATATTAGGAATAAAAATCTATAAAGATAGATCTAGGAAGCTGCTTGGACTTTCCTAGTCTTTGTACATTGATACCATCTTAAAGATATATAACATGGATAATTCCAAAAGAGGCTATCTACCAATAGGCACCGGAATTACTCTCAGTAGGGAGGGTTGTCCTAAAATACCTAAAGAGAGAGAACACATGAGTAGGATCCCATACGCTAGTGTAGTGGGAGCTATCATGTATACCATGACATGTACACGTCCTGATGTGGCTTATGCACTTAGAGTGACTAGCCGATATCAGGCAAATCCTAGTGAGGAACATTGGAAGGTGATGAAGACCATTCTTAAGTACATGAGAAAGACTAAAGACCAATTCCTTATTTATGGAGGTTCTGAGTTGAAACTTGAAGGTTATACTGATGTAAGTTTCTCTTCAGATAGAGATGCTAACAAATCTATTTCTGGTTATGTATTCACCTTAAATGGTGGTGCGGTGAGTTGGAAAAGTTCCAAACAAACTACAGTAGCTGATTCAGTGACTAAAGCAGAGTATATAACAGCTAGTAAAGCTGCTAAGAAAGTTGTATGGATGAAAAAGAATCAAAATCACACCAAAAATCCAAACACGTTCTGCCAAGGGATCACTTGATAAGAGAAATCACTGAACGTGGAGACGTCTAGATTCAAAAGATTGATGGAAAGGAAAATGCTCTAGACCTATTCACTAAAGCTCTTGGTGCAAAAGAGTTTGACAAGCACAAGTGAAAATTGGGAATGAAGTACAAGAGCGATTGACTCTAGTGCAAGTGGGAGATTGTTAGGGATATAGTAGATATGCCCTAGATCCAATCTCATATTTGATGATTTGAACATATTTTTATTAACGTTATTTGATATAAAAATATATGGCATCTAATATTCTTTTATCATAGTTATTATTAATTGTTTGATTAATTTGATAAGGTCTTTGATTAAATTTTGAGATTTGCCATCGTGATAGAGATCATGATAATGAGAGCAAAGTCTCTTACAATTTAATCTGAATTTGTTCTTGATCGTATGATTATTAATTTGGACATTAGTAATCCAGTTAGATTAATATTTATGTGATTGTCTTTATGGGATAAAGATTACTTGATCTCATTAACTGAATCACATAGATAGATGATGCATATAGAGATATGATCATTGAACTGACTCATTGGATAATTCCTAATGATTAGAATTACCATAAACTTTCAATAGGATATTCTCTTTAAGAATGTGATGTAAGAGTTTCCTTTGACCTGAGATCGTCATAGTAATTGATAAGTTATTTGTTATTTAATACTAGACACTTATGGCCCTAAGGCGATAGTTGAAAGGATATTGGGTACGATTGAATATTTGTAGAATTAGTGATTGGTTGTCACGACCCCAGTTTGCCCTCCGTGAACTGTCGTGACGACATCTAGTCTCTACAACTAGGTAAGCGTAACAAATGCGGAACACAAACGAAACTCGCGGAAGAAATAATCAAAAACCAAAATAACTGAATGGAAACAATAGTTATAATGTCGCTCGGCATGTACAACACAACATTCTCAAAACCAAGTACACTATCCCAAAACCCGGAAACTCATGAAAAACACAAGTTTTTGGAATATCTAACAGTCTAACTCTAGAATATCTAACAAGAAAGAAAATACAGAAGGACAAAGTTTAACAACTAGTATAGAAAGGGACTCCTCGGGCTGCAGATACGGCAGATGTACCTCGAAGTTTCTAGAGCAGTCACCTCCTCAAGGATGGTAGGCCTGAGTAGCGGTACCTGGATCTGCACATGAAAAACATGCGTAGAAAGGACATGAGTACACCACAACAGTACTCAGTAAGTGCCAAGCCTAACCTCAATTTGGTAGTGACGAGGAAGATCAGGGCCCTACTGAGGTTAAATAAAATATAAAGATCAGCAGTATAGAACAGAACAATATAAATAAGCACAACAGTAAAATAACACAAGATGTACAGGACAACAACAACTATACAGAAACAAGGTAAACACGGAAAGGAAATACAGCTCAACACCAATAATAACAATCGGGGATCTACCAGGATATCGTCATGTAGTCCCATATGTACATATCTAATGGATCTCCCGAGATCCCGTCCCGTAGTCTAACTCATAGTGCGCGGGTATCTACCGTAATCCCGTTTCGTAGTCCCAAATGTAAATACCCAGTACTGGGGGAATCTACCGGGTGCATTCCCGTAGTTCCATATAACTATGCAGGGGGATCTACCGGAATCCCACATCTGTAGTCCCAAAATAAACAGACAAGGGGGAGCTACCGGAATCCCACATCCGCAGTCCCAAAATAAATACATAGCAACAACAAGAAAATATACATAAATGGCAAAATTTCATGTTAAAGGAACAAGTGATTCTAGCCTAGCATGCTGTATAGAATTCAGGTAAGGTAAGTTGAGAAAATAAAGCAATTAAGTCACTTAGACATGCTTTCCTAAGTTAACAACTGGCTTAATAGTGCAAGTAATAGAAACAGGAAAGGAAACATATTAGTAATTACTTAAAGAAAACCGGATTTCCAACAATTAGCACAAGTACGCACTCGTCACCTCACATACAAGGCATTTAAATTACCAAATATACTAATCCTAAGGGGAAGGTCCCCCACACAAGGTTAGACAAGCCACTTACCTTGAACCGGCTCAAAATCAACCCGAGACCACGTTCTTGCCATGAGTACTCGACTCCAAATGGCCCAAATCTATTCAATTCAATTGCATAATATAAATAACACTTCAAGTAACTGATTCTACAATCAAATTCTAAACTAATACGCGAAATTATGTAAAATGATCAAAACACCCCTCAGGCCCACGTCTCAGAATCGGGTAAAATTTATATTTCCAGAAACCTCGTACTCTCACGAGTCCAGTCATATCAAAAGTACCACAATCGGACCTCAATTTCTCCCTCAAATCATCACTCAAACGTCTCTAATTAGACAAGCCCTAACCCCCCAATTACCCCTGATTTTCCTTAATTTTTCATGCTTAAATTGATAAAAATCACTCCAATAACGAGTTTAGGGACCAAAGACCTTACCCCAATGAACTCCTCTGAAAATCCCTCTTGAAAAGTGCTCCCCAAGCTTCTTCCCATTTTGAAAAGATGAAAAATGACTAAATTTAGTGAAGGCAAGAATTTATATGTTCTGCCCAGCGATTTCCGCATTTGCGGCCTGATGCGGTCCCGCTTCTGCGAGGACTTCGTCGCATCTATGACTTTCACTTAAAGGCCAATTTTCGCACCTGCGGTCTCCAACTCACAGATTCGGTACCGCTTCTACAAAAATTCTCCCATATTTGTGGAAACTGCTAACCTCCCTCAATTTCGCTTCTGCAGCCTCTGAGCCGCTTCTGCAGCGCCGCACCTGTGGAACCCAAACCGCAGGTGCGGTTATGACAAAACCAGCAGCTGAAGCTGCAACTCTAACTCTAAAATCTTTCCGTCAACCATCCGAATTCATCCTGAGGTCCCCAGGACCTCAACCAAAGGCACCAACAAGTCACAAACCACTGTCCAAACTTGTACCAATCCTTAAAACACCTAAAACAACATCGAAACCTCGAATTAACCATGGATTCAACCCTAAGAACTCCAAAATTCTCAAAATACGCTTTCGATCAAAAAGTCTATCAAACCTCGTCCGAATGACCTGAAATTTTGCACACACGTCACATTCAACACTAAGGAGCTACTCCAACTTCCGGAATTCCATTCCGACCCTCGGATTAAAATATCACTATCGGACCGGAAACTCCAAAAATTCAACTTTCGGCATTTCAAGCCTAAATTAGCTACGGACCTCCAAAACACAATCCGAACACGCTCCTAAACCCAAAATCACCCAACGGAGAGAACGAAATCATCGAATTTCCATTCCGAGGCTGTCTTCACAATGTTCCGACTACGATCAACTTTTCAACACTTAAGCTCTCGTTTAGGGACTAATGTCCCAAAACCCTCCAAAACTCGAAACCGAACATCCTGGCAAATCAAAATAGCAGAAATAAACTTGGGGAAAACAGTTAATAGAGGATCGGGGTGTAAATTCTTAAGACGAATGGCTGGGTCGTCCCATCCTCCTACACTTAAACATTCGTTCGTCTTCGAACAAGCATAAAGACATACTTGAAGTAGTGAAAAGATGAGAGTAACGGCTGCGCATATCCTGCTCGGTCTCCCATGTCGCCTCCTCGACCAGCTGGCCTCGCTACTAAACCTTCACGGATGTAATGTTCTTTGACCTCAGCTTTCTAACCTACCCATCCAATATTGCCACTAGCTCCTCAACATAGGATAGATCCTTGTCCAACTAGACTAAACTGAAATCCAACACGTGCGACAGATCACCGTGATACCTCCAGAGCATCAAAACATGAAATACCGGATGAACTCCTACTAAGCTGGGAGGTAAGGCAAACTCATAAGCAACCTCCCTAACACGCCTCAATATCTCAAAAGGGCCAATAAACCTTGGACTCAACTTTCCTTTCTTCCCAAATCTCATAACACTCTTCATAGACGATACCCAAAGCAGAACCCGCCATATAGGAAACATCATGAACTTTCCGGTCCGTATACCTCTTCTATTTGGACTGGGCTGTACGGGGTCTATCCTGAATCACCTTGACCTTCTCCAAAGCATCCTGAACTAGGTTTGTGCCCAATTATCTGGCCTCACCCAGCTCAAACCAACCCACCTGGGATCTACATCGTCTCCCATATAAAGCCTCATACGGTGTCATCTGAATGCTGGACTGATAGCTGTTGTTGTAAGCAAACTCTACCAATGGCAAAAACTAATCCCAAGACCCTCTAAACTCAATCACACATGCACGGAGCATATCCTAAATAATTTGACTAATGCACTCAGACTGTCCGTCCGTCTGATGGTGAAATGATGTACTCAACTCCACCCGAGTACCCAACTCCTGCTGAACGGCTCTCCAGAACCGTGATGTGAAATGAGTACCTCTATCTGAAATGATGGAAACTGGAATACCATGCAGACGAACAATCTCTAGGATATAGATATCCGCGCTCCGAGGAATAAGTAGTACACACAGTAATAAAGTGAGCAGACTTGGTCAGCCGATCCATAATCACCCAAATAGCATCGAACTTTCTCAAAGTCCGTGGGAGCCCAACTACAAAGTCCATGGTAATCCGCTCCCACTTACACTCCAAAATCTTTATCTGCTGAAGCAACCCACCCGGTCTCTGGTGCTCATACTTTACCTGCTGACAGTTGAGGCACCGAGCTAAAAATCCAACTATATCTTTCTTCATCCGCCTCCACCAGTAGTGCTGCCTCAAATCCTGATACATCTTCGCGGCACCCCGATGAATGAAATACCGTGAGCTATGAGACTCCTCCATAATCAACTCCCGAAGCTCATCTGCATTGGGTACACAAATCCGACCCTGCATCCTCAATACCCCATCATCACCAACAATCACATCTCTAGCATCACCATTCTGAACCTTGTCCTTGAGGACAAGAAAATGAGGGTCATCATACTATCACACCTCCTTTTTACTACACCCTCGTGAGAGGGTATAAGGGAGTTTTTCCAATTTAAGTGACAATCGAAATGGGATTATTAATTAAATTTAGAGTCGCCACTTGGAATAATTTATGGTGTCCCAAGTCACCGGTTAAATCCCGAATCGAGGAAAGATTGACTCTGTTTTACAGTCTGCGAACACAGAAATTCGGGTAAGGAATTCTGTTAACCCGGGAGAAGGTGTTAGGCATTCCCGAGTTCCGTGGTTCTAGCACAGTCGCTCAACTATTATAGTTGGCCTATTATTTGATTTTAAACACTTTTAAACCTATGTGTCTTTTTAACTTTTAAAACTGCTTTATTGATTTAACGGATTATTCCAAGGTTATTTAAAACGTATCGCAAACTACACTACATGAAATGCACCCGTGATTCACAACACATTCTATTTAACCTTGTTGGAAATTAGAATCGGGTCACATAAAATGCACCCCTGAATTTTAATAGTAGCCATGATAATTATATAATTAACGTGCCTAAAGCAAACTACGAAGTTCCTTCTTAATACCTAAACTATAATATTAATGCGAAGGCCATAGGTTATGGGATTTATTTGTGGGATAAGTATTTGATTTTAACTATTTGAAATCGCAAGGGTCATTTACACTATGTAATTTCCGTTTACACCTCTAAAATTAACTGCTAAATCTAACATGAAGACACTAATCTTGGCAACTACATGACGCACATGAGTAATTCACGTTAAGAGATAAATCGGTATCCGTTTAATCACTTAACAAAACTTTTAACTTTAGCAAACAGTTCATATAACCCATTTTCTATATTTGAACTTTGAGTTTAAAATCACAAAAAAAGCATGTACCTATTCAACAATCAAAAAGCCAAAGCCAATAACATATTATATGTGAGCTAAACAAAGAGATGCAAAATCAAATAGCAACAAAAATTTGACCAACCGATACAATACTATTATCAAAACACCAGGAAATGGAAACTGACCTTAAAACGGAAAATAAAAGAACTTTGAAATTGGATTATCTGTTGAATCTCTCAAATCGATCCAACTGTTTAGTACAATGAACGAACCATGGCGTGAAAAATAGCTTTTGCAACACAATTTCAAAGACACTTCAACGGAAAAATACCAAGCATTCAATCACTATTTCCCTTTTGATGGTTGCGGGTCTGGTGAGGAGGGGTGTCGTTGAAGAAGAAGAAGAAAGTCAGGGGTGTTCTTAGGTTGTGAAAATCTGAAAAAGATCGGCGGGCCTCTTTTGGGTCATTCGAATTGATTCCACGAAGTGAAGTACTTATCCTTGAACATTTGGAAAATTTGTGACAGGAAACGGCAATTCACTTAGAATCGGAAAGCTGGGAACGAGCAAAGCAGCGAAATGGAGGGGCTTTTTCTCTGAGATGCGGCTGACCTCTTTTTAGCTTTTAGGAAATTGGGTCTTATCCCCCATCAGAAACAACGGATTTAGCTCTTTTTTGTTGTATTTTTCGCGGAAGAAAACCGCTGATCAGATTTTTTTAGGTCCCCTTTATTTTAGGTGTTAGATAATATATATAGGGGTAGGGATTAAGTTAGGGGTATGAGCCTAGGAATTATAGGCTTGAGAATTATGGGCTAGGTCCAAAATTAGACCTAAAAATGGGTTGCTCGAGCCCTAGTTTTATACTTTCTCCGCGAACGGGACTAAATATGATCTTACTTATTAATTAGTCCTACTGTTAAAATAAGACTGACCATTAAAACAAACTATTTTTTTTGTATTTTTCAAGGTTAAAAATGACTAACAAAACATTAATGGAACAATTTTTGTAATTTTTATTTTTCTTGTAATAAAAATAAAGTAAAAGCGTAAAAATTAGTTGAAATAGCTATATTAAGCCTAAATTAAATATTTACGTGCTAAAATATAAAAAATCTTGGGGAAGGTCAAAAATCACATGTCTACAGCTGCCCCTCTTTGACTGGAAAGACGAAGTATTTTTAGACAAAGATCGACTAGATAAGTTTTTTGACCCGACCCTTATTTGGAGAGACTAAAACTAAGAGAAAAGGGGAATGTGACCGAGCCCTGGTATCTGAGCTGTCTACATATCCTTGGCTATAAAGGAATCAGGCCACGTGTAGTTCAGAGGTGAGTGAGATGATGGAGTATGCCCAGGTGGAGAGCAGGTCGAGGTACCGTTCCGCCGAGGTTTCGGTTCGCGGTCCTGTTATTACATTAAAATCAAAAGAAATGAAAAAAACTAGCTAAGCCTGTTAACTACGAGTTACAAGATTCCTATCTATAAGCCTTCTGAAGCTTGATCTTGAGTCTTGAATGATTCTTCATGCAGACTTTGTATTTGAACCTTGACGCTTGCTAGTTGCAGGTGCTAGTCGTTGTTCTTCAGCTTTTTGGATCAAGATCGGACACACCATACTTGTGACTTCAGTCATGTCTTGAGCAACTCACATCTTTCATCAACTTATGTATTTGGATTCACTTCTTGCCTTTCCCTTTTTTTTGGATTGTGACTAACTTCTGTTGATCATCTAGGACTGTTGACTCACATTCTTGTCGCGAGCTTCTTTTGTTGCTGACTTGAGTTGCATTCTGAAGTGAATTCCCTTATTCTCCAGGTAGGCGCCTGATTTCCAATACTTGAACTGTCTTCCTTCGAAGCTTGGACTGCCTTCCCTTGAAATCTGTGTTATCTTCCTTTGAAGCTTAAATTGCTTTTCCTTTGTTCTCCAGGTAGGCTCCTGATTACCAACACTTGAATTGCTGCTTCCCTTCGTTCTTCAGGTGGGTTCCTGATTACCAACACTTGAACTGCTTCCCTTTGTTCATCAAGTGGGCTCCTGATTATCAACACTTGAATTGCTGCTTTGTTCTTCAGGTGGGCTCATGATTACCAACACTTGCATTGCTGCTTTGTTCTTCAGGTGGGCTCCTGATTACCAACACTTGCATTGCTGCTTTGTTCTTCAAGTGGGCTCCTGATTACCAACACTTGAATTGTTTTGTTCTCCAGGTGGGCTCCTGATTACCAAAACCTTAGCTGTATTCCCTTGCTCTCCAGGTGGGCGCTTGATTACAATATTTGAACTGTATTCCCTTGCTCTCCAGGTTGGCGCTTGATTGACAATACTTTAACCGTATTCCTTTTCCTTCCAGGTGGGCGCCTGATTATCAAAACCTTAGTTGTATTCCCTTGCTTTCCAGGTGGGCGCCTGATTACAACATTTGAACTGTATTCCCTTGCTCTCCAGGTGGGCGCCTGATTGCCAAAACTTCAACTGTATTCCCTTGCTATCCAAGTGGGCGCCTGATTACCAAAACCTTAGTTGTACTCCCTTGCTCTCCAGGTGGGTGCCTGATTACAACATTTGAACTGTATTCCCGTGCTTTCCAGGTGGGCGCCTGATTGCCAAAACTTGAACTGTATTCCCTTGCTATCCAGGTGGGCGCCTGATTACCAAAACTTGAATTATATTCTCGTGCTCTCCAGGTGGGCGCTTGATTGCCAAAAATTGAACTGTATTCCCGTGCTCTCCAGGTGGGCGTCTGACTGCCAAAACTTGAACTGTATTCCCGTGCTCTCCAGATGGGCGCCTGATTGTCAAAACTTGAACTGTATTCCCGGGCTCTCTAGGTGGGCGCCTGATTGCCAAAACTTGAACTGTATTCCCGGGCTCTCTAGGCGGGTGCCTGATTGCCAAAACTTGAACTCTATTCCTGTGCTCTCCAGGTGGGCGCCTGATTGCCAAAACTTGAACTGTATTCCCGTGCTCTCCAGGTGGGCGCCTGATTGCCAAAACTTGAACTATATTCCTGTGCTTTCCATGTGGGCGCCTGATTGCCAAAACTTGAATTGTATTCCTGTGCTCTCTAGGTGGGCGCCTGATTACCAAAACTTGAATTGTATTCCCGTGCTCTCCAGGTGGGCGTCTGATTGCCAAAACTTGAACTATATTCCCGTGCTCTCCAGGTGGGCGCCTGATTGCTGAACTTTAACTGTATTCCCTTGCTCTCCAGGTGGGCGCCTGCTTGCCGAAACTTGAACTGTATTCCCTTGCTCTACAGGTGGGCTCCTAATTGCCAAAACTTCAACTGTATTCCCTTACTCTCCAGGTGGGCGCCTGATTGCCAAAACTTGAACTGCTCCTCTGAAACTACTGCCTTTGAACCTGATTAAAACAAAACAAAAGAAATTTTTCTGCCCCAGTTTGGTGTTGGACGCATCTGTGAGTGTTAATTGAATCATGTTACCAAATATCTCTATGAATTTGAAAGCTAAATCCCATTATCCAGGAGGGTCCTGAGAACTCCTAGTTAAATGACAACTTTACATCTAAATTATATCTTCTAAAGGTATGACTCCTACTAAACCTTGTTATCTAAGAGGCTCTTAAAACTACATCCCATTATCCAGGAGGGTCCTGAAAATCAAAAATCAAGTCTTATCTTAAGAGTGACAACTTTTACGGCTGAATTATACTACCCTACAACAGAACTTACGATAAATCTTGTTATCTAATGGAAATCTTAAAGCTAAGCCCCATTATTCAGGAGGGTCCTGAAAGCTCTTAATTGAATCCTATCTCAAGCATGAAAACTTTGAAGCCAACTTATATTCCTTTGGGGTGCATTATGCTAGATTTTGCTACTCATGATTGTTTTGAATTTTAAACTAGGTCACATTTTCCAGGAGGGTCCTGATAATTTACGGTCAAACCTGTCTGGTGCTTGCTTTTCCTTACAGAGGGTTTCTTCGGAACAAACAAAATTTTCTGCCCCTGTTTCAAATCAAGAAAAATCTTGTCAGTTCTAAAAATATGGTGGTTGGTTTATGGCCTTGACTTTGAGAGCGATTGATCCTTCACTTCCCGCGACAACTTTGATTTACACTCGAAGACCTTGCTTGTTTATTGACTAACCACTTTCTTTGTCACCCGTATCACAGAAAATACCTCTTCTCCGTTTAGACCCAATACCTTTTATCTGTTGCATTGCTCATGAGCTGACATCTACTAAACCTTTGTGTCTCACATGAATCCCAAAGCACATAAATTTCCACCCACTCAGTGTGTATGCTGTTCCTTCTTGACTTAAACCACTGGCCTTGGCCTTGAGGTCTATTGCTCCATCACTTGCCATGATAACTTTGATTTCTGCTTGGAAGACCTTGCTTGTCACTGGTTAACCACTTTTTTTTGTCAATTTTATCACAGAAAATACCTTTGATTCGTTCCAACCCAACACCCTCTATCTGTTATATTATTCATGAATTGACATATACCGATCCTTTGTATTTCACATGAATCTCAAAGCACGTTGATTGTTACCAACTCAGTGCGTTTGCTGCTCTTTTCCTGATTTATGCCACCTTGATATGCTAGCGAGGTCCCGTTTTGTGCAATTGGAAAGATGGTGACAAATTTTGAAGTTATTTCTCACTTGTTCTGACCAAACAGACTCAGGAAAAGGAAGTAAACAAGACAAAAGGAACAGAGTAAAGGACAATGGAACGAGACGATTCCTAACAAGAAAACTACAAAGTAGAAACTTATCAGATGTGGATACCAACTCTAATGACCATGACATGCACCTTTGGAGTAAGTGGCCTAATCTGTCAAGCAAGTCTGATGTTCAACTCTTGTTATACCCCTAAACTGTGAAATTGGGCTTCAATGCTCCGATTATCCAATCTAATTCACAATCCTTATTCGACTTGTAGTGCCCGAAGGGTTTTCACCATCAAGTCTCTCTCATTTTGTTATTTCTCTTGACTCACCGTTGTCTTATGGTGCCTGTGAAGGTTTTCACCAATAAGACTCTCTCATTTTGTTCCTTTTCTCCCTATTTCCTCTGATTCTGCAGATGACAAGGCATTAACCATGGTAAAACATCATATACTCTTGGCATGTCTAAACTCAGCACTCTCAAAGATTATCCGGGAGGTCTTTTTTGGACTGTAATGTGGCTTTTGGACAGGGGTAGAAAGAAAATATATCGTAAAGGCTCTAAATAACTAAGATAATGGGGTTAACTTATTTACAACTTTTGGAATCCATTCTAAACACTTTGCCCCAATTTCTAAAATAAGGGAACTTGATTCTTTTTTTTTTCTTTTTTTTTTGAATCTCCCACTCTCGACTTCATGGGATTATGAAATATTTTATTTGGTATGACCGAACTGTAAGAATCAGGTCAAACGTAGTTCACAAGACTACTTTTGTTGTTGCTATTTTACTTTTTCTCTTTTTTTTTTCTTTCTTTTCTTTCTTTTTCTTTTTTATCTCTATTTTTTTTTAATTTTTCTTTTGGTATGAACCTTTTCAAATAAACCTATTGAGACATAAACTTTTTATTTTTTATTTTTTTATGACTCTAACTTGATTCCAAAAGAGGGGAGGTCAAAGAAACTAGTACAGGCTCAAGAGGGTATCAAATGGTATAAGTGTTTGGGTAACTGAAAGAGGGCCTCCCAATCCCTGAAAATGCCAAGTGCAACACATGCAACTTGAAATGAAAATTGAAGATCATGAACAATATTTCTTTTGCAGCTTCGGCATTGGTATTACTGATATGCCTTCCACTTTTCTTTAGCGCCTTGTCAAGTGCAGAACCCTCGTTGGGTGATTCCCTTTTCACAATGGATATCCTCCGTCAATTCGGAGACAACTTTCTTGATTTTATCTTGTAACTTGAGATGCACTTGAACTCCAAGTTTCTTGCTTCAAATTGTCCGGGATGCACTCTTATTTTGACGAATTCTTGTTACCCTATTAATTTCCCAAATTATCTGCCCTAGTTTCACACAGTTCGGGCTTCAAATGATCTCAAAATTATGTACTTATTTCCTTCAAATGCCCCAGTCATCTTCAAAATTGCTTCATTGCTTCATGAGTAAACTAACTTTTAAGACTAGGCCTAGAATTATGTGTGCATGTCATGTCACTAGAGCGAGCAAGAAGAGAACTATAAAAGGACAAGAGAACTAAGCAGAAATGGCTAAAAATAACAGAAAATAGGAAATTGCATTAGGCAAACGGTGAAGGGGTTCGAACACTAAAACAAGCAAACTAAACTGGGGTTACAACCCTCGAACAAACCTAGACAACACTAAACGAGCTACTACGACTAAACAAACTAGGCAAAATAAAAGGATAGAAGGGTTTGAGCGACAAAACAATGTCCGGATTACAACCCTGAAATAAACCAGACAACAGAAATGACAACAAAATGAACCATCAAGACTCCTTCCTGGCTAGCCAAGAAAGGAGCGTCTTTCCAATTACCAAGCTCGGCATCTTAGCCATTGAGTTCCACATCAATATTACCAAGTCCATTACCAATTTCAATATCATTAATTTCACTAAGTGGCTCCTTGACTCCTTTGACCAACCCTTCGTCATTGCCAACTACTCCAACAATCTGTGCATTGTCATGTACCTGTAGAGGATTGCGTATGACACTTGGGGTATTACTGCCTTGGACCACAATTATTCCTTCTTGAATCATTCTTTCTATTTCCCTTTTTAAAGCACGCCAATCTTCATCATTCTGCCACTGGGCATTGGAATGGTATTCACACCTTTTAGCAGGGTCAAAACTTCTCGCACGTGGGTCTATATAATTTAGAGGAATAGGTGCAATCACGTCGTAATACTTTAATCTCTCAAACAAACTTGCATAGGACTCTCCTATTGGTGTAAAATTATCTTTCAGCCTTTGTTCCCTTCTACACTCTTGGATTGAATGTGGGTTATAGGGTACTTGGAAATTTTGTGGAGGCTGGTGGGGATTCTGCGGTGCTCGTGCTCGCCTTTTGGAGTGACCCAGTGGTTGGACAGATGGCCGGACATTGTTCGGAGGATAACACTGGGGTGGATTATGTGGAGTTTGGGGATATTCATAGGGTTGGTATTGAGGCTGAAAGCGTCTAGCAGGAATGCCCACTGGATCCTATCGTTGGCGGGGCTTACCAGCATCTTTTCTATCAACGGGAGGACTGTCCCGAGCAACTTGTTCGTTCCATCTAAACCAGAATTCCTTAAAACTTTCCTTGGGTTTATTTTCCATCTGAGATAGGGATGAGCAGTCTGGGACACTGTCTATATTGTTCTGAAAGTGTCGGACAAAATCTTGAGCCATGCCATCCCATGTATGCCACTTACTGACATCTTGATAAGTATGTCATTCCAAAGCTGCCCTAGTCAGGCTCTCACTACAATACGCCATTAGCACCTCATCTTTCCCGCCAACATTTCTCATTTCACTGCAATAACCCCTCAGGTGGGCTACTGGATCTCCCCGCCCATCATACAAATTAAACTTTGGCATCTTAAACCCTTTCAGCTTTCTGGATATCTCATCTTGCTCCACTGTCTTAGCAAGCTTTGTAGTCTCACCGGAAGGCTCAAAATGAGGAGCGTGAGAGTATGGACTCGAAACCTTGAAAATTGGTTCTGGAGCATAGTGTTGGGCATCGAGGACTGATGGTGGAGGACTCCCACTAATTCAAGCTTGGTATATTTCGGTCATCTGTCTTTTCAACTTAAGACCTCTTCTTTCAACTCAGATTCTGATTCAACAATTCCCTTAAACGGATCAACAATCCCTGTGTCCAAGTCTTTGCTAGCCATGGCTACCTTGCTCTTTGACCTTGTGTTGTATGGATGAGTTACTTAAAAACCACAAACCAACCACCTACTGTTCAATGAAGATAACAAAAGGAACAAAATGGGGTCATCCTGTTAGCATTAGGGTATTTAACAACTAAAAATATCACATTGCGTGTAATGCACCTAGCAACAATTAACGGTTCTAGAATGAATTCAAGGTTCACAAGGTCACTTGGCATCATCCCGATTTTGTTCATTTCAATCTTCCCTTTTCTTTCCTTTTTAGCACTTCTTGGCTTGCTCATTTTCCTTCCTCTTTTTTTCTAATTATCACTCTTTTCTTTCCTCTCATTTCTCATGTCCCAGAATTTCACCATCTTTTTCTTCTCCCTTTTTTTTCTCTTTTTCTTTTAAAAAAATGATTCGATCGAACCCTATGCAGGTTGCCTACGTATCATGACCCCGCATGAATCAGATCTTTGCGTAGTTCTTGAAGATCGGGATAAAGTAAACAAACCAACGTTCTCTTTTTCTTTTTTTCTTTTTCTTTTTTTTCTTGTTTTTACCTTAATAACTACTCTGATGAGAAAAGAGAAATAAAAGAAGCAACCCCCCTCCTTTTTTTATTTTCTAGACTCAATGACCTATAACCTATTCTAAACTCAAGCTTAACGAGCAAATATTTTTGTTCTTTTTTTTTGAAATAAATACTCTATGGGAAATTATTAAAGAAAAAACCCTACAAGAGAAAAATATTTTTTGATTCTTTTTTTAGGAAGGAAATCTAAACAATAAACCAAAGAAAAATATTTTAAATTTTCATTTGATATCCTTGAAGAAAGATTTCAAAATGAGAAATGAAAAAGATAAACAAAAAAAAACTGTTTTTGGATTTCAATTTTTAATTACCTAAACGAGAAATTTTAAAAGATAAACAGAAGATAAGATATGTTATTTCTTCTATGTACAATGTCCTAAAGTTCTTGTAAAATAAAAAGAATTTTTTTTCATTAATTTCCCAAAAAATAACCTCAAAAGAAAATCTTTTGGATTTTTGGAATTAATATCTTAAAGAAAACTTTTAAAGAAGTACTACAATAAAACTTATAACGGAAATATAAAAACACAAAATTTCTTTTTTTTTGATTTTTGACTTGTAACACATTTCCAAATACAAAATAAGAAATACAATAACAAAAGATTTGGCAAACTTAACTAGACTATTACAAACTCTAACATCACCTAAAAGACTGTATACTACTATACAGGACTAGAAAGTAAAACATGAACAATTGACTCAAAAACATAAAATGGCTCCTCGAGCAGCTCCTGAATGCAGTGATCCTGGGGTATCTGTTATGCTCAAACTCCGGTATGTAAATCCACACATGTATGAGAAAACTTAAACCAACACTATGTGAGACAATAAATAGCATTCCCTACTAGACACAATGCAAGACATGGTTGAGGCTATTTTTACAAAATAGTTTGTTTGGCTAAAAGGTGGCTAGAAGTGCAAAATTTGGCTAAGACCCCGCAAAGCCAAGAACTTAAGGTTTACTAGGAAGACTGAATCCTATGTGGGTTGCCTACGTATCACGCCCTGAAAGATGAGAACCAGGTTTGCGTAGTTCGGGTAGATTGGATACGGGCGAGAATTAAAAAAACACTAATTTGAAAAAAAAAAATTATCTTTTTTTTTTTTGAAAAATGATGGAACATGTAAGCTCTTTTTGGATTTTTCTTTTGATTTCCTGATTTTCGGAAAATGATGAAAGAGTGCAAAATCGTTTTTTTGAATTTTCAAGCTCTTTTTCCTTAACAAAAAATGTGACAGAAAACATAATTGGGACCCACTCTCTTCACACTTCACCCTCTCTTTTTTTTTTCTTTCTTTTTTTCATTTGCCCTCAACTATCATTAGTCCGCCAAATGACCCTTTTACCCTTGAAGAAATGCAACATGTAGCACATAGGATACATCAAGATGGTCTGTTATTTTGGGTACACCTGTCCTAGAAGGACCCAACCCCTGTGTTGAGTCCCCAAAGTCAAAATGCACATGATGCAAACAAGCGTTCCTACTAGGGATCCGGCATGAGGGTATGTTATACTAGGTTTGAAAACCTGGGTTTATTGTTCTAGACCTGGCTTACCCAGCGGACAGCTCGAGCCGAGGGGGGGCAGCGTACCGGGAATACAGAAGCTTTACCGGCTTTGCAACTTGTCCGAACCTCGTTCTAAAATTGGATAAGACTCTAGACAGGAGAGAAGTCACATGAAGTGCACACTCCCCAAATAATTTAGAAGACTCAGAGAGAAGAAGGGTTTCGTAGCAGTCTATATACAGTTCACACAATATCAAAGCGGTATAAGCGACATTTAGCACATAAGGCCCAAACATGTGAATAAAACCAGATAATAAATAAAGCCAAATATAACAATTCCTCTAAGCTCGAATTCTGAACCCTGAACCAGAGATTCTGGGTTCTGTTCCCCAGCAGAGTCGCCAGAGCTGTCCCACCTCATTTTTACTACACCCCCGTAAGAGGATATAAGGGAGTTTTTTCAATTTAAGTGACAATTGAAATGAGATTATTAATTAAATTCAAAGTCGCCACTTGAGATAATTTATGGTGTTCCACGTCACCGGTTAAATCCCGAATCGAGGAAAGATTGACTCTGTTTACAGTTCGCGAACACAGAAATCCGGGTAAGGAATTTTGTTAACCTGGGAGAAGGTGCTAGACATTCCCGAGTTCCGTGGTTCTGGCACGGTCGCTCAACTGTTATAGTTGGCCTATTATTTGATTTTAAACACTTTTAAACTTATGTGCCTTTTTAACTTTTAAAACTGCTTTTATTGATTTAACGGATTATTCCAAGGTTATTTAAAACATATTGCAAACTACACTACATGAAATGCACCAGTGATTCACGACACATTCTATTTAACCTTGTTGGAAATTAGAACCGGGTCACATGAAATACACCCCCGAATTTTAATAGTAGCCATGATAATTATATAATTAACGTGCCTAAAGCAAACTACGAAGTTTCTTCTTAATACCTAAACTATAATATTAATGCGAGGGTCATAGGTTATGGGATTTATTTGTGGGATAAGTATATGATTTTAACTATTTGAAATCGCAAGGGTCATTTACACTATGTAATTTCCGTTTACACCTCTAAAATTAACTGCTAAATCTAACATGAAGACACTAATCTTGGCAACTACATGACGCACATGAGTAATTCACGTTAAAAGATAAATCGGTATCCGTCTAATCACTTAACAAAACTTTTAACTTTAGCAAACAGCTCATATAACCCATTTTCTATATTTGAACTTTGAGTTTAAAATCACAAAAAAAGCATGTACCTATTCAACAATCAAAAAGCCAAAGATAATAACATATTATATGTGAGCTAAACAAAGAGATGTAAAATCAAATAGCAACAAAAATTTGACCAACCGATACAATACTATTATCAAAACACTAGGAAATGGAAACTGACCTTAAAACAGAAAATAAAAGAACTTTGAAATTGGATTATCTGTTGAATCTCTCAAATCGATCCAACTGTTTAGTACAACGAACGAACCATGGCATGAAAAATAGCTTTTGCAACACAATTTCAAAGACAATTTAACGGAAAAATACCAAGCAATCAACCACTATTTCCCTCTTGATGGTTGCGGGTCTGGTGAGGAGGGGTGTCGTTGAAGAAGAAGAAGAAAGCCAGGGGTGTTCTTAGGTTGTGAAAATCTGAAGAAGATCGGCGGGCCTCTTTTGGGTCATTAGAATTGATTCCACGAAGTGAAGTACTTATCCTTGAACGTTTGGAAAATTTGTGACAGGAAACGACAATTCACTTAGAATCGGAAAGCTGGGAACGAGCAAAGCAGTGAAATGGAGGGGCTTTTTCTCTGAGATGCGGCTGACCTCTTCTTAGCTTTTAGGAAATTGGGTCTTATCCCCCATCAGAAACGGCGAATTTAGCTCTTTTTTGTTGTATTATTCGC
Source organism: Nicotiana tabacum (assembly GCF_000715075.1). Classification (NCBI taxonomy): domain Eukaryota; kingdom Viridiplantae; phylum Streptophyta; class Magnoliopsida; order Solanales; family Solanaceae; genus Nicotiana; species Nicotiana tabacum. The sequence goes on along the minus strand of NC_134089.1, from coordinate 29,261,062 downwards.
TGAAGAAAACCGTTGATAAGATTTTTTTAGGTCCCATTTATTTTAGGTGTTAGATACTATATACAGGGGTAGGGATTAAGTTAGGGGTATGAGCCTAGGAATTATGGGTTTGGGAATTATGGGCTAGGTCCAAAATTAGACCTAAAAATGGGTTGCTCGAGCCCTAGTTTTATACTTTCTCCGTGAACGGGACTAAAATACGATCTTATTTATTAATTAGTCCTACTGTTAAAATAAGACTGACCATTAAAACAAACTATTTTTTTGTATTTTTCAAGGTTAAAAATGACTAACAAAACATTAATGGAACAATTTTTGTAATTTTCATTTTTCTTGTAATAAAAATAAAGCAAAAGCGTAAAAATTAGTTGAAACAGCTATATTAAGCCTAAATTAAATATTTACGTGCTAAAATATGAAAAATCTTGGGGAAAGTCAAAAATCACATGTCTACACATACCACCGCTCCCTGATACGATCAAATAAGGAAGACCGAGAAACCACGCAAGCTAGAACCCCACTGGGCTCTGAAAGATCCAATCTCACAAACTGGCTGGCTAAGGCCTGAATATCCATCGCCATAGGCCTCTCCGACGCTGGTAAATAAGCCAAACTCCCCAAACTCTCTGTCCGGCGACTCAAAACATCAACCACCATATTGGCCTTGCCCAGGTGATACAAAATAGTGATGTCATAGTCCTTCAGCAACTCTAACCACCTCCTCTGGCGCAAATTTAGATCCTTTTGCTTGAAGAGGTGATGCAAGCTCCAATGGTCAGTATAAATCTCACAAGGCACATCGTATAAGTAATGACACTAAATCTTCAGGGCGTGAACAATGGCAACTAACTCGAGGTCGTGAACATGGTAGTTCTTCTCATGTATTTTCAACTGTCTGGACGCGTAGGCAATCACCCTACCGTCCTGCATCAACACCGTTCCGAGGACAACCCTCAAGGCATCACGATAGACCGTATAAGACCCCGAACCTGTAGGCAGTATCAAATTTGGGGATGTGATCAAAGCTGTCTTGAGCTTCTGAAAGCTCGCGTCACACTCCTCCATCCACTGGAACGGAGCACCCTTCTGGGTCAACCTAGTCATAGGGGTTGCAATCGATGAAAACCCCTCCACAAAACGATGGTAGTAACCTGCCAAGCCAAGGAAACTACGGATCTCTATAGCTGAGGATGGTCTGGGCCAACTCTGCACGACCTCTATCTTCTTCGGATCCACATGAATACCCTCACTCGATACCACGTGGCCTAAGAATGCCACTGAATCCAACCAAAACTCACATTTCGAGAACTTAGCATATAACTTCTTCTCTCTCAAAGTCTGAAGCACAATCCTCAAGTGTTGCTCATGATCTTCCCAACTTCGGGAATAAACCAGAATATCATCAATAAAGACAATGACGAACGAGTCAAGATACGGCCAGAACACACTGTGCATCAAATACATAAAGGCTATTGGGGTATTGGTCAGCCCAAATGACATAACAAGGAACTCGTAATGACCATACCGAGTCCTGAAAGTAGTCTTCGGGATATCTGGATCCCGAATCTTCAACTGATGGTAACCTGAGCACAAATCAATCTTAGAAAACACCCGTGCGCCCTGAAGCTGGTCAAACATATCATCAATACGAGGCAAAGGATAATGGTTCTTCACTGTAACCTTATTTAACTGGCAATAATCAATACACATGCGCATAAAACCATCTTTTTTCTTTACAAACAAGACAGGAGCACCTCAAGGTGATACACTGGGATGAATAAAACCCTTATCAAGCAATTCCTGTAACTGATTCTTCAACTCCTTCAACTTAAGAGGAGCCATAAAATACAGAGGAATAGAAATGGGCTGAGTACCCGACAACAGATTAATGCCAAAATCAATATCTCTATCAAGCGGCATGCCCGAAAGGTCAATTGGAAACACATCGGAAAAATCCCGTACTACTGGAACTGAATCAACTGAAGGGGTATCAATACTGACATCTCTCACATAAGCTAAATACGCGTCACACTCCTTCTCAACCATACACTGAGCTTTAAGAAAAGAAATAACTCTACTGGGAGTATGATCTAAAGTACCCTCCACTCAACACGCGGTACACCTGGCATAGCCAGCATAACGGTTTTGGCGTGACAATCAAGAATAGCATAATGGGGCGACAACCAGTCCATGCCCAAGATAATATCAAAATCTATCATACTGAGCAACAGTAAATCGGCTCTAGTCTCAAAACTACTAAGAGTAATTAAACACGATCGATAAACGCGGTCCACAATAAGAGAATCTCCCACAGGAGTAGAAACATAAATAGGGGAACTCAAAGAATCCTGAGGTACACCCAAATGCGGAGCAAAATAAAAAGATACATAAGAATAAGTGGAGCCTAGATCGAGTAGAACGATGCATCTCTATGACAAACTAGTACAATACCTGTGAAGACAGAATCGGAGGCAATAGCCTCGGTACGGGCAGAAAAGACATAGTATCTGACCTGGCCTCCCCCTCTAGGGTGACCTCTACCTCCCCGACCTCTACCTCTGGCTGGCTGAGCTGGTGGGGGTAGCAACTGGAGCTGTAACCAAAGCCTGAGAACTCTGCGGGGCACGCTGTGGCTGAGAAGTTTGTGGAGGCGCACCCCTCCCAAGTTTGGGACAATCCCTCACCATATGACGTGTGTCACCACACTCAAAACAAACTCTGGGAGGACGTGGCGGCTATGGCTGGCTCGAGCCAGGTCTACTGGACTGACCTCTGAAAGCACCCCCGCTAGGTACCGGAAGTGTATAATAAGGCTCCTGAGGTCGAGGAGGAGCTGGAATACCACTGGCTGCTAGAAGAGCTAAATGAATAGGGCAACTCATATAACCCCTACCATGACGACCTACTGCTGGGGCATGGGCACTAGAGAAATAGACCGACTCTCGAGACTTCTTGGCCTCTCTCTCCTCTCTCTCCTTAGCATGCATACCCTAAATCCTCCTAGAAATGCTCACCACCTGCTGATAAGAAATATCCATCTCTAACTCACGATCCATGCTAGACCTAATTCTGGGAATAAGGCCCTCAATAAATCGGTGAACCCTCTCGCGAACAGTAGAAACCAAGGCTGGTGTATGCCTAGCCAAACTGGTGTAACATACAGCATACTCTGAGACAGTCATAGTACCCTAGCGCAAATGCTCAAACTCTATGCGCCATGCGTCTCTGAGGCTCTAAGGAACATACTCTCTCAGGAACAGATCTGAAAATTAAGTTCAAGTCAGTGAAGCAGCCTCATCCGGACTGTCTAACTCATAGGTACGCCACCACTCATAGGTGGCTCCTTGAAGCTGGAAGGTAGTGAAAGAAACCCCGCTCGATCCTGATATACCCATGGTACGGAGAATGTGGTAACTCTTATATAGAAATCCCAGAGCATCCTCCGATGCTAGACTACTGAATATAGGAGGCTTGTACCTCTTGAACCTCTCAAGCCTCAGCTACTCCTCCTCGGAAGCCACTGCCCTATCCTCGGGCTGAGCTGGCGCTGCAGGCGGTATAGGAATAATCTCAAGGACCTACTCAACATGCACTCGCTGCTCAGGAGTGAGGGCGGCGGGAGTCTGTGCTCCTCTCCCAGCCTGAGATGTAGCTGCAGCAAGGGGAAGCAATTTTGCATGAGCCAGAGTGGTGTACATGCTCATGAACTGTGTTAGAGTCTCCTGAAGAGCTGGACTAGTAGTAGCAGTAGGCGTGTCAGGTGGTTGAACTCCAGCTGGAACTACTGGTGGTACCTCGGCGGTAGCTTGCGCAGGTGCACTGGCTACACCACGTGTCCTCGGCCTCTACCTCGGCCCCGGCCTCTAACGGATGCAGTAGGGGGCGTGGGTGCCTGATTATCTCGGGTAGCATGTGTTCTCACCATCTATGAGAGAATAGAAGACAGAAGTTTAGAATTGTGATCTCAAAATATTGAACGACAAGGAAATCAAATGAAGTGAAATTTTCCTAACAATTACATAGCCTTTCGTAGATAAGTACAGATGTCTCCGTACCGATCAACGAGACTCTAATAAAACAGCTTGTGATCCATGACTCCTATGAACCTAGAGCTCTGATACCAACTTGTCACGACCCCAGTTTGCCCTCCGTGAACTGTCGTGATGGCACCTAGTCTCTACGACTAGGTAAGCCTAACAAATGCGGAACATAAACAAAAATCGCGGAAGAAATAATCAAAAACCAAAATAACTGAATGGAAACAATAGTTATAATGTCGCTCGGCATGTACAAAACAACATTCTCAAAACCAAGTACACTATCCCAACAATCAGAAACTCACGGAAAACACAAGCCTTTGGAATATCTAACAATCTAACTCCAGAATATCTAACAAGAAAGAAAATACAGAAGGGCAATGTTTAATAACTAGAATAGAAAGTGACTCCTCGGTCTGCGGACACGGCAGATGTACCTCGAATTCTCTAGAGCAGTCGCCTCCCTCAAGGATGGTAGTCCTGAGTAGCGGTACCTGGATCTGCACATGAAAAACATGTGTAGAAAGGGCATGAGTACACCACAGCGGTACTCAGTAAGTGCCAAGCCTAACCTCGATTGGGTAGTGATGAGGAAGGTCAGGGCCCTACTAAGGTTAAATAAAATATAAAGATCAGTAGTATAGAACAGAATAGTATAAATAAGTACAGCAGTAAAATAACACAGGATGTACAAAGACAACAACAACTATACTGAAACAGGTAAACACGGAAAGAAATACAACTCAACACCAATAATAACAATCGGGGATCTCCCAGGATACCGTCCTGTATCCCATATGTACATATCTAATAGATTTCCCAGGATCCCGTCCCGTAGTCCAACTCATAGTGCGCGGGGATCTACCGAAATCCCGTTCCGTAGTCCCAAATGTAAATACCCAGTACTTGGGGAATCTACTGGGTGCATTCCCGTAGTTCCATATAACTGTGCAGGGGGATCTACCGGAATCCCACATCCGTAGTCCCAAAATAAATACACAGCAACAACAGAAAAATATACATAAATGGCAAAATTTCATGTTAAAGCAACAAGTGATTCTAGCCTAGCATGTTGCACAGAATTCAGGTAAGGCAGGTTGAGCAAATAAAGCAATTAAGTCACTTAGACATGCTTTCCTAAGTTAACAAAAAGCTTAATAGTGCAAGTAATAGAAACAGGAAAGGAAACATACTAGTAATTACTTAAAGAAAACCGGATTTTCAACAATTTGCACAAGTACGCACTCGTTACCTCATGTACAAGGCATTTCAATTACCAAATATACCAATCCTAAGGGGAAGGTCCCTCACACAAGGTTAGACAAGCCACTTACCTTGAACCGGCTCAAAATCAACCCAAGACCACGTTTTGCCACGAGTACTCGACTCCAAATGGCCCAAATCTATTCAATTCAATTGCATAATGTAAATAACACTTTAAGTAACTGATTTTACAATCAAATTCTAAACTAATACGCGAAGTTATATAACTGACCAAAACGTCCCTCGGGCCCATATCTCAGAATTGGGTAAAATTTATATTTCCAGAAACCTTGCACTCTCACGAGTCCAGTCATATCAAAAGTACCAAAATCGAACCTCAATTTGTCCCTCAAATCATCACTCAAAGGTCTCCAATTAGACAAGCCCTAACCCCCCAATTACCCCTGATTTTCCTTAATATTTCATGTTTAAATTGATAAAGATCACCCCAATAACGAGTTTAGGGACCAAAGACCTTACCCCAATGAAATCCTCTGAAAATCCCTCTTGAAAAGTGCTCCCCAAGCTTCTTCCCATTTTGAAAAGATGAAAAATGGCTAAATTTTGCGAAGGCAAGAATTTATATGTTCTGCCCAGCGATTTCCGCATTTGCGAGGACTTCGTTGCATCTGCAACTTTCACTTAAAGGCCAATTTCTGCACCTGTAGTCTCCAACTCGCAGATGCGGTACCGCTTCTGCGGAAATTCTCCCGCATCTGCAGAAACTGCCGACCTCTCTCAATTTTGCTTCTGCGGCCTCTAAGCCGCTTTTGCGGCACCGCACCTATGGAACCCAAACCGCAGGTGTGGTTATGACAGAACTAGCAGCTGAAGCTCCAACTCTAACTCCAAAATCTTTCCGTCAACCATCTGAATTCTTTCCGAGGCCTCCGGGACCTCAACCAAAGGCACCAACAAGTCACAAACCACTATCCAAACTTGTACCAATCCTTCAAAACACCTAAAACAACATCAAAACCTCGAATTAACCATGGATTCAAGCTTAAGAACTCCAAAATTCTCAAAATACACTTTCGATCAAAAAGTCTATCAAATCTCGTCCGAATGACCTGAAATTTTGCACACACGTCACATTCAACACTATGGAGCTACTCCAACTTTCAGAATTCCATTCTGACCCTCAGATTAAAATCTCACTATCGGACCGGAAACTTCAAAAATTCAACTTTCGGCATTTCAAGCCTAAATTAGCTATGGACCTCCAAAACACTATTCGAACACGCTCCTGAACCTGAAATCACCCAACTGAGCTAACAGAACCATCGGATTTCCATTCCGAGGCCATCTTCACAATGTTCCGACTATGTTCAACTTTCCAACACTTAAGCTCTCATTTAGGGACTAAGTGTTCCAAAACTTTCCGAAACTCGAAACCGAACATCCCGGTAAATCAAAATAGCAGAAATAAACTTGGGGAAAATAGTTAATAGGGGATCAGAGCGTAAATTCTTAAGACGACCGGCCGGGTCGTCACATTGATCAAGATGGAATCTGTCAACTCTTGGTAATGAGTTTAAGCTCCATGTTGTCATAAATTATAAACGATCAAATTAAGACCTTGGATAGAGCAATTGAATGAAAGAAGAAAAGAGTTTCTTAGGTCATTCAATGGTCGATTATACTTGACATGAATACATAGTTGATCGCCTATTAGGATTTGACAGTTGAACCATATCCTAGGGTGATCCTGAGCTATAAAGACAAAAGGAAGTACTACTTTATTCTTCTACATTTTCGTGAGGGTAAATTGTATATTTCATGCTATCCGGTCATTAAGGAGTGTTGCTAGACGTCACCCTTGATTAGTATATTGATCTGATTAATGTACTACTGGCTTAGTATTGAACCTATGGGGTCGCACACTAATAAGTGTTCTGATCTTTGCTAAAATATTAATTACTTTATTATTTGATAATTAAATTAAAGAATTTGATTAGTCAAATAAATTTAGTTATTAGTCCAAATGAAATATTATTATATTCTTTGCTAGCACATGGAATATAATTAATATTGTGAACAAATTGAAGCTTTCTATTTAGAATAGAAATTTGAATTGTATCTCTTGATTAAAATATATATGTGATATATATTAATATTGAGTTATATAAAGGTTGTATATACAATATAATTTATTCTTGTAATCCAATTTTGAATTGGATCAAGTAATTAATGTTAATTCGACGTGTAAGCTAGCTGCCATATACCCATCTGGAATGGGATTTAATTTTCCAATTGAAAGATTCTAAAAAGTTCAATTATGGAACAAACTTCGCAAAAAAAAAAGAGGAAAACCACGGCTTCTGACTTTTCCTTAACCTAGTGGAAAAGTATTATTTACGTGATACAAATATGTATGTATATAAATCACGGTGAAAATGAAATAGTGTACAAAAAGGTTTGGCAGAGCTGCACAAATAAAAGAGAGTATACTTTGAGAAGGAAAATTAGTTTCCTTGTACTGTTACGTTAAAGCTGAAATTTTAAGAAAAAATCAGCCTGGTATTTTCGTTCTATTTGTTCGCAGGTTTCGTTGATTAAAGAGTTTATAGCAAGGGTCGGTCTCGGTGTGAATACGCATAGAGTCTTCGCACTATCGAAGAATTTGAAACGAAACTTTCTTCACTAGGTACATCTTAGATCCGATATATTGACATGTAAATAAATTTTAAACACGAAAAGATCTGCCTAGGATCGTTATTGTCTTCCGCTGCGTGTTACGAACACCTATATGCAATCCTTCAGCTTCTTGGTTTCATGTTGCGGCATATCTCACTTGGCCCAGTTTTTTCATGCGGATTCTTTATCTCAGGAAAGCAAACGAAACTTGATTTGGAATTATCCTGTCATCTTTATCCATCCAAAGACCGCAAAAAGTCAGGTGTCATGCGTAAGCTAGCAAAGCAAACCTTGAACGACGATAAATCACACAACAAAGAGAAATCTACCAAAAGAGACACAAACATTTAATGTGGTTCGGTCAATTGACCTACATCCACAATGGAGATTAGTAATCCATTATATAAAAGAAAGTACAAAAATATTGAGGGAACAACCTCACGAAGAGGCAAACACAAGCGACACACTAACACTTGTCCCGTAAAGTTCTCCGCCTAAACATGACTCTCAAACCCCATAAGGCTACATTGTGGATTCTGCTGATTGAGAAGGAAGGATCCTCAATTTATAGAAGTCCAAACCTTTTCCTACAAGAAAAAGGACTAGCCAAGTATAGGAGAATTATAATTTCCTTCTACAAAAAGGAAAACTCAATTAAGGTAATTATATTGCCCTTTCCTTCAACTAATAGGAAAATCAAATATGGTAAGAAAATTATTGGCAAACACCTAACAATTCTCCCCCTTGGCTGGAATTTTCTGACAAAATAAACTTGATCCACCTTCTTCACATAGCCTTCAACAGGTCGCATCTCCAAATCTCCACCACAAAGTTTATCTCAACGTGCGTAGCACACCGGTCAAATTTCTCAGAAAAAAATCACGATTATCGTCAAGTATGTTACAACTATAACTGAACCCGCCAAGATGAACCTATCTTGAACCTCGCTCTGATACCACTATTATGTCGAGAAAGAGGCAAAGCTGAAAATAAAGAAGATAAAGAACACCAAAGTTTAACATGGAAAACCCTTCAAATCGAAGGTAAAAACCACGGGATCACAAAGATCCAAAAAAGCTCCACTATAACAATAAGAGGGTTACAAAAGTTCTCCAAATTGTCTACACAACAAGTTCCAAACATGGAGCAACAATAGTAACAAGAGCAACAACTAATCAATTAAAGAAAGAGGAGAATCCACAAAATTGAAGTTGTTGTTCGAGGCTCAAAATCAAATGAAAACAAGCCTCCAAATCCGATCTTCACCATTCAAATTCAAGACCTAGATGTTACAAACACTCAATCATAATTTCAGCCTGATCCAACAGTTAACGAATCGGAAAACGTAATTCGTAGTTGGCTGGTCGGAATAAAAATCTGCAGCAAAACAAATACTTTTCTTCTCTCTTCTCTCTTGATGAAAGCTCTCTCAAAACCCACTCTTATATGCTTAAGTCTTTCAAAGACTTGTATCAATGAGCATAGAATAATTCTCCAAGGTTGTCCTATTTATAGATCATGAGTGGTGCTTTCTCTTAAAGTCAAAACCCACTCAAAATAGGAATAAATCGAATCCAATTCCAAATATTAATGAAAATCAAAAGAGAATAAGATTAGGCCATTGGGCCTTTGGCTAGACAACATAGACATGTGCCCAACAAACTCCCCCTCCAGCCAAGGGGCCAAATGCGTCTTCAAGTAGAGGAACTATTGCCAGGCTTCATGCCTGCCAATTTTCTGCAATATGCATGCTTATCTGCAAGCTTAATTACGAACTCCTCAGGCTGCTCCATATAAATCTCATCATTTAAATCACCATGAAGAAAAGCAGTATTGACATCCATCTGCTCAACCTCTAAATCTAGACTTGCAACTAAGCCTAGAACTATACGAATAGAAGACATCTTCACAACATGGGAGAAAATTTCATCAAAGTCAACTCCCTTCTTTTGGCCAAAACCTTTAACAACTAACCTCATCTTGTATCTAGGAGTAGAGGTATGGTTATCTTGTTTTATTCTGAATATCCATTTGTTAGATAAAGCTCTCTTACCTTTCGGCAATTTCACTAACTCATATGTGTCATTCTCATAGAGTGACTTCATCTCATCTTCCAAAAGAGAAATTTACCAAAAGAGACACAAACATTTAACGTGGTTTGGTCAATTGACCTACATCCACAACGGAGATTAGTAATCCACTATATAAAAAAGAGTACAAAAATATTGAGAGAACAACCTCACGAAGAGGCAAACACAACCGACACACTAACACTTGTCCCGTAAAGTTCTCCGCCTAAACAGGACTCTCAAACCCCATAAGGCTACATTGTGGATGCTGCTGATTGAGAAGGAAGGATCCTCAATTTATAGAAGTCCAAACCTTTTCCTACAAGAAAAAGGACTAGCCAAGTATAAGAGAATTATAATTTCCTTTTACAAAAAGGAAAACCCAATTAAGGTAATTATATTGCCCTTTCCTTTAACAAATAGGAAAACCAAATATGGTAAGAAAATTATGGCAAACACCTAACACTTTCTCCTCAGAAGATGTGTTTCTACAAATGGCAAACTTCAGAACTCAGTAGTAAATCATAATTCTTTATTTACCGATTATATATTGTAGTAAAGATCATTTGGAACATACTCATAAAGCATAATATTTCTATGAAGAACACTATGGCATCTTACAAAAATTAAATTTGCAGCATGTTGTATTTATTACACATACTTGGATGTCATACCATCTTAATTATTGGCATTTCCTTCATCCACATAATATATTTTTCCTTCTTAGGAATATTTAATTCTACATGTTGGAAGTATGCTAACTTTGCTAACCGAAAAGATATAACATAATCCCCAAAAGAATAGAAATAATAAGAAAAAAAAATCATAAGGCAAAACTGGATCGTTTAGGGGACATAAAATAATTATAAAATCTACAAAAACTATGGAATATGAGATTCCATGAAACAAACTAAAGAAATATTATGTAGCAGTGAGAAGCCATAAGCTTTTTTTTATAACTTCCTCTCCTCTTAATTATTCAAGATATTATGTAAATTAACATGTTACTGAATCTAATGAGTTGCCCACCATCTATTTCATCGGCCATAATTTCAGAATCTTGGATGGCAAATATGGATTTGTAAGGAAAAGGTTAAAATCAACGCTTCCATCTAATTTAGAGTATCAACGCAAGAGTGTCATTGAGGCTGCAGCCGAAGATACAGGATAAAGAAACACTTCAAAACTCGAGCAAATTGATATTGCATATGCCTCATTTGTATGTGATGGGTTTTCAATGTCTTTGCCTTATGTTGTTTTGGTGATCTAACAAATTTACTGTCAAGAACCAAATAGGGAACCTGACACACTTGGTACACATTGCTAATGAATGAATTCCAGCCAGAACTCCAGCTAATGTGAATTGCTGCGAGTGTAGAAAATAGAGAAACAAGACAAGGACCTGATCCCTTGTGTTTCCCTGACAGTAGTACGAAAGTCAACTGTGCACAGCTGGAAAGTGACTGCCACAGAAACAGTGCACATAGTGCAGCAGTTTTGCAGTCACTTGCCCTTTGACCAACCAAGTGCTTACATCATTTAAGTGATGTCATCAAAGGTGTATTAACAAGAGCATTATAACAAAATATCACTTGAACTCTTGAGAATTTACTTCAAGCATTCAAGCCTTCTACAACAATGAACTTAATTCTCAAGAGCCTGAAGAACAAAGTTAAACGCTACTATGGACCAGTTCCTAAATCCAGTATTTTGTTGTCCTTAGTTGAGTTATAACTTTGTAATTGTTCTTATTGTAATTCCTAAATTGCTTAACTAGAAGCGTTACATAGGAATCCCTTTGTAAAACCATAAACCCTTTGTGTTTGTATCGTGACTAGAGTTAGTCATGAATTGAAGTCTTTGTAATAGGTGTATTGTAAAGTGGCTTGTAATAGGTGTATTACGAGTTAGTGAGGGATTAAGAGTATAATTCCTAAATTTCATAGGTTGTAATCTAAAAGTTGCTCATAATGAAGTTGAAATCCTACCAGTGTAGGTCGTGGTTTTTTATCCCCTTGAGCAGGGATTTTTCCACGTAAAACTCCCTGTCTTATTTACTTACTATTTTATTAGACTCATATAAACTATCAATAGGTATCAGAGTGGGTTCCTCCTATCAGGCTAACACCTAGGAAGGATCCTTGTGGCTGCTCCACCAAATTTTGAAGAAGGTAAATCTATGTACAGACCACCCAGGTTCAATTGGCAATACTATGGGTGGTGGAAGATAAGAATGCATGATTTCATCATGGCTAAAGATTCAAAGTTGTGGGATGTCATATGTGATGGTCCTTATATCCCAACAAAGGCAGTTAGAGACCTTTCACTGACAATGCCAAAGACCAGAAAAGAATACACTGACGTAGACAGGAAAGTTATGGAGAAAAATTTTCGTGCCAAGAAAATTTTGGTGTGTGGAATCGGACCTGATGAATACAATAGAATCTCTGCTTGTGAAACTGGCAAGGAGATATGGAAAGCTTTACAAACAGCACATGAGGGAACCACTCAAGTAAAGCAATCTAAGATTGATATGCTCACTACCGATTATGAACTCTTTAGGATGAAGGACGATGAATCTATTCAAGATATGCACACAAGATTCACCTCTATCATAAATGAGTTACACTCACTTGGTGAAATCATTCCTAGGAACAAGCTAGTGAGGAAGATTCTCAGTATCCTACCTAGTTCTTGGGAAAGCAAGGTGAATGCTATTACTGAAGCAAAGGACCTGCAGGAGCTAACCATAGATGAGCTGGTTGAAAATCTGAAGACCCACGAGATAAAGAAGAAGATAGACAGTGAAAGAAGAGAACCAAAGAAAGAAAAGAACCTGGTACTCAAAGTTGAAAGCAATGACTCGAGTGAGGAGGACAGTGACATGGCTTACTTAACCAAAAGGTTTCAGAAGATGGTCAGAAGAAATGGAGGAATATTGAAAAGGGGCAACTCCAGCAAACCAAAGAACTATGATCTCTGCCACAAGTGTGGAAAGCCAGAGCACTTCATCAAAGATTGTCCTATCCTAAAGCAATAACATTCTAAGTACAACTCTGCGAAAGCAGCCAAGAGGCACCCGGTTCCTGACAAGCACTTCAAAAGGAAGAGATCTGCTGACAATGTGGTGAAACAAGCTCTTGCAGCATGGGGAGACTCCTCTAGTGAGTCTGAAGATGAAATTGATGCAGGTGACAGCTCCATGATGGAAGTTGAAAGTGAGAAAAATGAATATGATTCAATATTTTCTTTGATGGCCCAATCAGATGATGATGAAGACAATGACAACAGTGAGGTAAATTTCAGGGATGTTCAAAGAAATCAGAAATCCTACTCTCATAAGAAACTCATATCTTTAGTTAGTGTACTGATTGATGTCTATCATAGTCTTGTGGAGGATAAGGATGCTTTGACCTTAGAGTTAGGAGAAGCTGAACAAACTAGAGATGATCTGGTGGTGTGTGTAGATGATCTAAAGGAAACCATTTGTGAGTTGGTGAAAGAAAAATTTGTTTTAACCGAAAAAATTGCTAACATAGAACATGAAAGAGATGACTTAGTGGTGGTAGTTGTTGACCATAAGGAGACCATTGAGAACTTCAGTAAAGAAAAAGAGGCCTTAGTAAAGAGAGTGACTGAGATTGAGAAAGAAAGAGATGATCTCTTGGTAGTGATTGCAGACTTGAGGGAAACAATAGAGGGACTAAGGACTGAGTCTAAACCTGAAAATTCTGGAAAAGGAAAAGAGGTAGCCAGTGAGGCACACATTAGGCTTGAAAACAAGTTGAAGGCTGTGACAACTAGCTTGTGTGTTGAAACTGAGAAAAACAAACATCTCCAAACTGAACTAAAAAGAGTAAAAAATGATCTTAAAAAGTCCCTAAAGTGGACCTGGTCCTCAGAAGCTATCACTGCATGTATGTTAATAATGGTGGAAACAGGCAGGGAATAGGGTTCCAAAGGGAGAAAACCCCTTACAACCCCCATAGCAAGTATGTTACTGTACCAGATAACTGGCTGTGTACCCACTGTGGGAACAATGGGCATTTCAAGGAAAATTGCCAAGCCAAGGTCCAGTCTATTCAGAAAAACAAAGTGTTTGCTGAAAATGTAACTTCTATAAAAGGACCAGGTGCCACCCACAAAAAACACATATTACCTCATGGACTAAGAGAGCTCTTATTCATCCTCTTGCCTACTACAAGGGACCCAAACTTGTTTGGGTTCCTAAAAGTAACTCTTGATTTCCTTGTGTAAGGAACAGTGAAAGGAAGCAGTCAGTAATGGTTCATGGATAGTGAATGTTCAAAGCATATGATTGGAAACACCATGGACTTCTTTTTACTAAAAGCCTTGCAAGGAAGGAGTGTATCCTTTGGCAATGGAAAAAAGGGTACATTCTTGGAGTTGGAAAAGTCGGGAAACCACTCACTCACTCTATTGAGAATGTGTACTATGTTAATGGTCTTAAGTACAGTCTCTTGAGTGTCTCTCAAACCTGTGATAAGGAAATAAGGTGGAGTTCTTGTCCAAGATATGTACAGTTACTAATCTAGTAACTGATGAAGTGGTACTTGTGGCCAAGAGATACAAGAACATCTATGTTGCTGATTTCGAGTCTATACAAAGTGGTGATTTGAGTTGTTTGAAAGCTGTTGATGATGATGCTGAACTTTGGCACAAAAGATTAGGGCACACAAGCTTCTCTCTTTTAAATAAACTAATTCAGAAGGACCCGATCTGTGGTCTTCCTATGTCAAAGTTCAAAGTACAGAAAGTGTGCGATGCTTGTGCTAGAGGAAAGCATGTGAAGTCCTCTTTTAAGTCTAAAAAGGATGTCAACACCTCAAAGCCACTCGATCTTCTTCATATGGATCTGTGTGGCCCCATGAGAGTGCAAAGCAGGGGAGGAAAAAGATACATCTTTGTGATAGTGGATGACTACTCCAGATTCACATGGACTATGTTTCTTAGAACAAAAGATGAAACCTTTGAGGTATTTGTGGCCTTTGTGAAGAAAATCCAGGTGAAGATGGAGTCTAGAGTAGCATGTATCAGATCAAATCATAGAACAAAATTTGATAATGCCAAATTTGATGAGTTTTGTAGTGAAGGTCCATGCCACTTGGCCATAAGTTTTCATAAAAAGGCACCAAATTGTTTGTCTTTTTACTTAAAATAATCATTTAAAATAATTTATTACAGCAATGGACTAGTTTATGACCAACTAATTTGCTCCCAAGTAATTTCATAATATATAGACATTCACTCTTAATATTATTTATAACACCCCTCCTTAAATGTCCATTAGTAGATAATTTGACTCATTAAAATCTTACCAGGAAAAACCCAGTGGGAAGAATCCTACCGAATAAAAAAGGAGTACCACTTCTTGTAATACGTATTGAGAGTTGCCTCATTAAAAATCTTACCAGGAAAACCCAATCGGGACAGAACCTTGGTTAAGGAAAAAAGAGTACAACACATATTTTACTCCCCCTGATGAAAAAGTCAACGTCTCGGAGACGACACATTCTAATCTTGTATATCAGCTTCTCAAATGTTGAGGTTGACAATGCTTTAGTGAGTAGATCCGCCAAATTATCACTTGAACGAATTTGTTGAACATCTATTTCACCATTCTTTTGAAGATCATGAGTGAAAAAGAATTTTGGTGAAATGCTCTTTGTGCTGGGGAAGAACAAAATCTTGCTAACAAGTTTATAGAGAAAGCTATATCTAGTCGAGAATTATTAGCAAGATACATTAATGCTCCAATTGCACTAAGATACAGTATTTCAGTACCTAGAATCTCTTCATTATTTTCATAAAGTCGAAATGAATCTTTTTTTATATCAAGCGATCTTACAACCATCGGGGTACTTAATGGATGTGCTTTATCCATATAAAATCGCTTCAAAATATTTTCATTGTATGTTGATTGGTGGACGAATATTCCATTTTTCAAATATTCAATTTGTAGGCCAAGACAAAATTTTGTATTTCCAAGATCTTTCATTTTAAATTCTTTCTTCAAACATTCTACTGCTTTTGGAAGCTCTTCAGGAGTTCCAATAATATTCAAATCATCAGCATACACAACGATCATGACAAATTCAGGTCCAGACCTTTTAATAAAGACACAAGGGTAAATTAAATCATTCTTGTATCCTTCTTTCAATAGGTATTCACTAAGAAGATTATACCACATGCACCCTGATTATATCTATACGTATAAAGATTTTTGAAGCTTTTTTGAACAAGTTTCCGGGAATCTTTATATGCTTCAGGCACTTTAAATCCTTCAGGGATCTTCATAAAAATATTACTATCTAGTGAGTCACGTAAATAGGCTGTAACAACATCCATTTGACGCATATCCAGTTTTTCATGTACTGCCAGATTGATAAGATACCTTAACGTGATTGCATCCACCACAAGAGAATATGTCTCCATATAATCAATGCCAGGTCGTTGCAAAAATTCTTGAGCCACAAGTCGTGCTTTATTCACAAATTCATTTTTCTTATTTCGTTTTCGCACAAAAATCCATCTGTACCCCACTGTCTTTACACCTTCTGGTGTTTGAACTATAGGTCTAAAAACTTCACGTTTTCCAACTGAAGCCAATTCTGCTTTGATAGCATCTTTCCATTTTGCCCAATCATTTTTCTGTCTATATTTATTGATAGACTCTGGTTCAACATCCTCATCTTGTTGCATTTCAATAGCAACATTATAAGCAAAAATGTTATCAATAACTATATCATTTCAGCTCCATCTTTTTTCCATTGAGACATAACTTATTTATATCTCTTCATTTTTAGGTACCTGAACTTCCCTAGATGTCTTATCATTCGCTATATCTCGGAGCTCTTCTTGAACAATTGTCTCCATATTTGATCATCTTTATCCTTTGCTTCTTTTCTTTTTTCGAGAATTTTTATCTTTGGAATCGATTGGTCTACCATGTTTTAAGTATGTCTTAGACTCATTTGCTTTAATAGATTGTCCTACCGGGTGTGGCGACCCGGCCAGTCATCTCATGAGTTACCGCTCCATTTCCCCTATTTCTGCTTCTTTATGCTTCGTTATCCGTGTTTTCAGCGATCGAGTTGATTAGTTTGTGTTCGGAGAGGATTTGATAAGAAATGAGACACTTAGTCTCTTTTAAGAAGGTTTAAGTTGGAAAAGTCAATCGGATATTGACTTATATATTAGACGGATCGGATGTGAGTTTTGATGGTTTGGTTAGCTTCGGGAGGTGATTTATGGTTTAGGAGTGTGATCAGAATTGGTTTTGGAGGTCCGATGTAGAATTAGGCTTGAATTGGCGAAGTTGATATTTTGGCAATTTCCGGTTGGTAGGTGAGATTTTTATCCGGGGATCGGAATGGAATTATGAGAGTTGTAGTAGCTTCATTTTGTCATTTGGGATTTGTGTGCAAAATTTTAGGTCATTCGGACGTGGTTTGGTTGGGTTTTTGATCGAAAGCGTATTTCGGAATATTTTTAGAAACTTAGGTTTGAATTCGATGTGTTTTGGGTAATTTGATGTTGTTTGAGGTGTTTCGATGATTGGAGCAAGTTTGAATAGGGTTTTAGGATGTGTTGGTGCCTTTGGTTGAGGTCCCGGGGGCCTCGGGTGAGTTTCGGATTGTCATTCGGGTCATTTTTGGAGTTTGGGAGTTGCAGAAAAATCGAATCA
The DNA here is from genome assembly GCF_000715075.1 of Nicotiana tabacum. Classification (NCBI taxonomy): domain Eukaryota; kingdom Viridiplantae; phylum Streptophyta; class Magnoliopsida; order Solanales; family Solanaceae; genus Nicotiana; species Nicotiana tabacum. The sequence continues at coordinate 29,243,348 of NC_134089.1, read as the reverse complement.
GGTGTTGTAGAGAATTAACCTTCGCGATCGTGTAGGGTATATCGCGATTGCGTAGAAGGATTTGAGGAAGGCCAGAATTAAGCCTTCGCGTGAGAGGATTTGCATTCGCGGAAGGCTGGGAAGCTGTGCATCACGTTCGCGTGAAGGCACTCGCGATCGCGTAGAGGAAGATGGGCTGAAGGTTATTTGTGCATTGCGTTTGCGTAGGTGAGGTTGCATTCGCGTAGTGTAATGTTGGGGAGTCTAAAATTTGTTCTTCGCGACCGTGAGGGAAGTGCCGCGATCGCGATGAAGGAAAAGCAGGCCTGGGCTGAATGTTTTAATTCATTTCATCTGCAATTTTGGAGCTCATTTACTCCATAGTTGGTCTTTTTGAGAGCTTTTTGAAAGAAATTAAAGAGGGATTCAAGGAGAAACGTTTGAAGGTAAGAATTTTGGACCTAAAACTCGCTTCTATTGTGAAATCCACCTAGGAATTCATGAAACTTAAGCTAAAAATGGAAGAACTAGAGCTTGGGATTTTGAATCTTTGATTGGGGATTTGTAGGACCATTTAGGGTTAGATTTGAGAACTTTTGATATGTATGAAATCATGGGAGAATAAGGAACTCATTGATGTAAAAATTTCTGAGTTTCGAGAAGTGGGTTCGAGGCTTGGGTTTTGCTAATTTCGGGATTTTGATATTTTTCGATTGTTTTCGCTCGGGCTTTGTTCCCTTAGCATATTGTGACGTATTCGTTTTGATTTTGGATAGATTCGACGCGCGTGGAGGCCAATTCGAGGGGCAAGGGAATCGCGATATAGAGATTTAGTCGGTTCGAGGTGAGTAATAATTGTAAATGATGTTCTGAGGGTTTGAAACCCTAGATTGCACATCATAGTGCTATATTGAGGTGAGACACGCACTTGATGATGAACGTGGGGTCATTTACTACCGGGGATTGTGACTTGGTCCGTCCCGATTGATGATTTCACCGTGTATTTAACTGAAACTTATTTGTTATCATCATGACTTGGGCTGATTGCCATATTTGGGCTTCGTGCCAACTATTTGAACCCTTCGGGGATTTTTATCACTATTTCCTCACTGTTTTGATTTATTACTTGAACTCAATCATGCTATTTTCCACTGTTTTACAACTCATCCACTTTTACTCAGTTTTGAGACTTAAATGATATTTTAAATGATGTTTTGGGCTAAGAACTACTATTTTACTAATGCCCGAAGGGCTTGTGATTGTTTTCGGACTGAGTATGGCCGATAGCCAGATGTAAGGATACTCTGATACTGATATGAGGCCGAGGGCCTAAGATACATATGTACGCCACGAGGTGGCTTGATTGATATGAGGCCGAAGGCCTAGATTTAATGCCACAAAATGGCTTGATATTGCGCTTGGGCTATAAGGGGCCCCTCCCGGAGTCTGCACACCCGCAGTGAATGCGGGTACCCATTGTGATGTGAGATTAAGCCCGAGGGGCGGAGATTGTTGATACTATGCCCGAGGGGTGAACTTCTATGTATTTACTTTATCTTAATTGTCTGTGAATTACCTGTTTAATTGTTGTAGAAGTATTTTATTTTACTTTTCATTGGTTTTCTGCTTGCAAATTTCTTATTTAACTGCTTCATTATGGAATACCTTGTGTATACGTGTTTTCTTACTTTCAGTCATTATTTATAATTATTACTCACTGGGTCGGAGTACTCACACTACTCCCTGCACCATGTGTGCAGATTCAGTCGTCGTTGGTTCTGCTCCCGAGTGCTGATTCATTCCAGCTTCAGGCGGATCTTCGAGGGCTCTTTAGGTAGCTGTTGGCGTTCGCAACCTGGAGCTCCTCTCCATCTATTTGTTTTACGTTTCTAGCTCAGTATTTGAAACTATGTAGTTACATTTGAGGATTTAGTATCATAGATGCTTGTGACTTGTGAACCTCGGTTAGGGCTGTGTCGGAATGGATTTCCACTTTGTTATCTCTATTTCCGTTAGCTATTGCTATTAAATCATGTTTAAACTATTTTTATGCTATTTAACTACTTAAAAGGATGAGTTGTGTTAGATTGGCTGGCCTTGTCTTCACGAGATGCGCCATCATGATTGGGTTCGTGATTACCCCGTTCATGATTTGGAGTTGGCTGCCATAGTTCATGCATTGAAGATTTGGAGGCATTACTTGTATGGCGTATCTTGTGAGGTGTTCACCGATCATCGCAGTCTTCAGCATTTGTTCTAGCAAAAGGATCTTAATTTGAGGCAATAGAGATGGTTGGAGTTGCTTAATGATTATGATATCACTATATTGTACCATCCAGGAAAGGCCATTGTGGTGGCCAATGCTTTGAGCTGAAAGGCAGTGAGTATGGGGAGTTTGGCATGTATTTCAGTTGGGGAGAGACCTCTTGCAGTTGATGTTCAGGCCTTGGCCAATCGGTTTGTGAGGTTAGATATTTCGGAGCCCAACCCGGTGTTGGCTTGTGTGGTTTCTTGGTCTTCCTTATATGATCGCATCAGAGAGTGCTAGTATGATGATCCGCATTTGCTTGTCTTAGGGACAGAGTTCAGCATGATGATGCCAGAGATGTGACCATCGGTGATGATGGGGTGTTGAGGATGTAGGGCCGGATTTGTGTGCCCAATGTGGATGGGCTTCGGGAGTTGATTTTGGAGGATGCCCATAGCTCGTGGTATTCCATTCATCCGGGTGCCACAAAGATGTATCAGGATTTGAGGCATCACTATTGGTGGAGAAGAATGAAGAAAGATATCGTGGGGTTTGTAGCTCGGTGTCTCAATTGTTAGAAGGTGAAATATGAGCATCAAAGACTGGGAGGTTTGCTTCATCAGATGGTTATTCCTTAGTAAGTGGGAGAGTATCACTATGGACTTTGTTGTTGGACTTCCACGGACTTTGAAGAAGTTCGATGCTATTTGGGTGATTGTGGATCGGCTGACCAAGTCCGTGCACTTCATTCCTGTGTGTAGTACCTATTCTTCAGAGCGGTTGGCAGGGATTTATATCCGGGAGATTGTTCGTTTGCATGGTGTTCCGGTTTCTATCATTTCAGATAGAGGCACTTAATTTACTTCGTAGTTTTGGAGAGCCGTGCAGAGAGAGTTGGGTACTCAGGTGGAGTTGAGTACAACCTTTCATCCTCAGACGGACGGGCAATCCGAGCGTACTATTCAGATATTGGAGGACATGATGCGTGCTTGTGTTATTGATTTCAGAGGATCATGGGATGAGTTTCTACCGCTTGCAGAGTTTGCTTATAACAACAACTACTAGTCGAGTATTCAAATGGCTCCATATGAGGCTTTGTATGGGAGGCGGTGTAGATCTCCAGTTGGTTGGTTCGAGCTCGGTGAGTCTACGCTATTAGGGACTAATTTGGTACAGGATGCTTTGGAGAATGTGAAGGTGATTCACGAGAGGCTTTGTACAGCGCAATCGAGGCAAAAGAGTTATGCTGATAGAAAGGTTCGAGATGTGTCCTACATGGTTGGCGAGAAGGTTCTGTTGAAGGTTTCACCCATGAAGGGTGTTATGAGATTTGGGAAGAAAGTGAAATTGAGTCCTCAGTTCATTGCGCCTTTTGAGGTGCTTCGGAGGATTGGGGAGATGGCTTATGATCTTGCCTTACCACCTAGCTTGTCGAGTGTGCATCTAGTGTTTCATGTTTCTATGCTTCAGAAGTATATTGGGGATCCGTCTCACGTTTTGGATTTCAGCACGGTTAAGTTGGATGATGATTTAACCTATGATGTAGAGCCAGTAGCTATTTTGGGTCGTCGGGTTTGGAAGTTGAGGTCAAAGGATATAGCTTCAGTGAAAGTGTAGTGGAGAGGTCGGCCGTAGAGGAGGCTACTTGGGAGACCGAGAGCAGATATCCTCACCTCGTAGCAGGTTTAGGTATGTTTCTTGACTCATTCGAGGATGAACGTTTGTTTAAGTTAGGGAGGATGTGACAACCCGGCCAGTCATCTCATGAGTTACCGCTCCGTTTCCCCCATTTCTGCTTCGTTATCCGTGTTTTCGGTGATCGAGTTGATTAGTTTGTGTTCGGAGAGGATTTGGTAAGAAATGAGACACTTAGTCTCTTTTAAGAAGGTTTAAGTTAGAAAAGTTAACCAGATATTGAATTATGTGTTAGATGGTTCGGATGTGAGTTCTGATGATTCGGTTAGCTTCGGGAGGTGATGTATGGCTTAGGAGTGTGATCATAATTGGTTTTGGAGGTCCAGTGTAGAATTAGGCTTGAATTGGCGAAGTTGATATTTTGGCAATTTCCGGTTGGTAGGTAAGATTTTGATCCAAGGGTCGGAATGGAATTCCGAGAGTTGCAATAGCTTCGTTGTATCATTTTGGATGTGTGTGCAAAATTTCAGGTCATTCGGATGTGGTTTGGTTGGGTTCTTGATTGAAAGCGTATTTCGGAATATTTTTAGAAACTTAGGTTTGAAATCGATGTGTTTTGGGTAATTTGATATTGTTTGAGGTGTTTCAATGATTGGAGCAAGTTTGAATAAGGTTTTAGGATGTGTTGGTTCCTTTGGTTGAGGTCCCGGGTGTGAGCACGTGATTTTTGCCTTACGAAAACTACTCCAAAATAAATCTAAAATAAAATAAATTTCTGTGCAATTTTTGAATTTGCGTGGTGTTTGTTAAATATTTGTCTTATATCCGTAAATGTTTACTTTGTCATAACAAAATGAAAATAAAAATAAAATATATGTTGCATGCATATCTAGGATTTAATTATGCATTTAATAATTGATTCAAAAAATAAAATCACAAAAATATGCATTTTTATTTTTATTTTTCATCATATTAATTGTGTCATTGTGTGATTAATGTTTTATCTACGTGTTAATGGTTATTAAAAGGTAATTAGTATTATTGTAATGATAATTTTGTTTTTATAATTTTTTATAAGGATTTTATTAATTAAGAATAAAATTTAGGAAATGAAAAATAGGTTGAAAACATAAAAATATCGGACCTGGATTAAAATCCAGGCCCAAACCAAGTGACCCCCCGCCCCACAACCCAAACCAAATGACCCCAGGTCCGGTCCGTCTCAAAAATACCCCAAACGACGCCGTTTTGGGAAACTTTGATGAAGGTCGTTGATTTTAAATTGATCAACGGTCCGAAAGCATTACTGTCCACCCGACCCGTTTCCCGTCATAGACCGATCCGGTCTTAAAGTAAATGAAACGATGTCGTTTTATTTCAATAAGCAATCCCAGCCGTAAATTGCATTTGATCTAACGGCCAAGATCCACTGATTACCCTAGTATATAAACTCAAAAATCCCACCCCACACCCCAGGCAAGACCCCCCTCTCCTTTCTTCTTCCCCGAGTCTCCAAAGATCGGAACTCAAGCCACCGCCCTCACGGCGGAGAACGGTGACCACACCTCCCCATTTTCACACCCCGAACTCACCTCAACTTCCCGGTCCTAGATCCCTGAACCTTATCCTCCAAATATCAGTCAACGTTTTCGAATCTCCGATCGAAGATGCAGTCCAAAACCTAGTTCATCTAATAGCCACCAAACTCACACCTTTCAACCTCCGGACCTCTCTCACCACTAGAGCCTTATGAGTTTCCTTCGAATCAGCCTGGAACCCCTCAAATATCGAATCAAAATCAAGAACCCTAGCGCCGCCATGAAATGCCCTGGTGGCGGCGCCATTCTAATCAGTACCAAAATAACGCCAAATGACCCCTAAGCCTCCCTCACCCTTGAGTCATCCTTAGTTTCCTTCGAGTCTACCCAAATTTGGTCGAACCCTAAATCTGAGAAAAGTGAAACACTGAAATACCAACTCGTGGGATTTGTCCGAGTTAATTGAAGGTTTGAGGTCTAAGAGAATTTAATCGAGGTATTCTCAATTGAGAATACCTCGAATAAAGTCTGTTCAACCTCAAAAAGATCCGAATTCAAAGTTAAGCTTTTGTCCGCATAGATTTGAAGATTCAAAGGTATTCTTCTGATTTCTTTTGTATCCTATGTATAAATTATTGCCTGTTTCAGTAGCTTGTTTAATTTTTCATACCTGTTTAGTTAATTCTGTGATTCTACCTCGTACTCGATTAGTTGATCAAAATTATATCATTGTTTCTGTTGATTATGAGTGTTTATAATAAGTGTAATCGACTCGATTAAATTCGTCGATTAGTTGTTTTGTGAATTCTTATTGCCACTAATATTGATTGACACAGCCTGTTCATCTACTTAAAGACTGATTGTTTGTCAATTATGGTAATTAGTCGGTCGATTAATGAGTGGTGTCAATTAATCAGTTTCTGTAAAATCCTTGAATCTGACAATAATCCTAAAGTTATTTGATTTGCTTGCTTTCATTATTTGCTGATCAATGTCAACTACAATCATCTGATTAAGTTTCATTGATTAGTCTGTCTGTATAAACTGAATCATTTTCAACATTCTGTTTGGTTTTAATTTTTGATTGTTAATTACCCTATTGAACTCTGTAAAAACAATTCTGACATGGTATCCAATGTTTTTCTTTTATCGGTGTTAATCCTAGGATTGGTTATAGCTGCTTAAACAGATTTTAAAATCTGTATTGTTAGATTATGAATTTAAGGCAGTAATAACAGTAGAAAACAGTAGGTTAGGGACATTTCTGGGATAGAACAATGAGGATAATATGTTAATAGCAATGTGTTGAAAGTGGAAGTTAATGGCTATTATTTAAAGTGATAATGGGAAACAAATGGTAATGGGGCTGCTGAAAATCAGGATAAGAGCACTTAATAGGATTTAAAGTATTCAAAAGCAGATGGTAATGGAACTTTCTTAGTTTTTAAAGAGGAAAGGGGTCCAGGCAACACTTAAAAAAGATGGGGCAGACCTGTATAAAGGAGGGGGATTGAGACTGACTTGGAGGGAGCTTTCAGACAGAAAAATTAGAAAGGAAGAAGAGAGAAAAAATCTGATTTGAAAAGGAAAGGAACAGATTTTAAAGAAGGAATTTGGAGAGAAAGAGAAATCAGTTTTCAGACTGAGATTTTAGGACTGAATATCAGTCTTCAGTGAGAGTTTTTTTTAAAAGAGAAAAAGATAAATTTGAGTGTGGAAAATCAAGCAGAAAATCAAACAGAAAAATCAGAAAATGGGAATTTGAAACAGAAAAGAAACTGAAATCTGAAATATTGTTCTTTCATTGAATCTGTTCAAATTTATTTGATTCCATTGTTCAGTTAAAATCTGAAGCCTCTTTAAAATACTGTTACTGTGCATCTGGGTTCCTCGGGTCTTATTATTGCTCAAATCTGTGGAAGTACTGATACTATACCAGTATTTTGTTACTGCTGCAACTGCTGAAATTTACTTCTTCTACCTTCATTTCCAGGTACTTATCTTTTAAATTCTATGTTAGAATGAGATTCAGCATGACAAATCAATGAAGCTTGAATTGCAATTCTGTTTTCCATTTGTCCAAGTTCATTAGTTTAAATTTCATTTTTTGTTTCATGTTAATTCAATTTGATAGCTATGAGTTAATTGTCTTATTTTGAAATTCGTATAAAGCTTTGTAATAATGTTAGCCATTCCGAAATCTCATTAGTTTAGTCATATTTGAACTATCAAGGTAGGAAACATGGCGTAAAGTTGGCCATTATTTGAATTTTATAGTGTTGTTAGTTAAGTAAAGAATAATGTAGAAATATCAAGAAGCTACATTACTAACTTCTGTTGTTAGATAAGGTTAAGATGGATATTGGTGGTATTTTTATAGAGGTGTGTATAACCATTGGCGAAAGGTGATATAATATAGTTTGTTACGATGTTTACAACATACAGTTAGGTTACATGTAAGGCAATATTATTGGATCAATTTGCATAATAATTCCCTTTCTTATCAACTTGATGCTTATCTACCACCGTAAACAAATTAATTAAAATGATTTCGCCTATTAGATTAAAAATAAGTATATGAGAATGAAATGAGGTGTACAAGCATAAATGGCAATACTTTATATCAATGGTAAGTAGAAATAGAATTTACACTAAATAAAAACAATAAAAATTCTTCAAAAAAAAAAATATTTCTTCCCTTCATAAATTATTTTTGTTAGTTTCATATGCAATTCATTCTTTGGCATACGTATATATGTTGTATTTGCTAAAAATCATATTTTATTCTTTTCCTCGAATTTGAATAGTGTGGATGAATATAATTTATACTCGGAAATTATAGTCAACGGGCAATACTTAATAAATTGTGAATTTTTTTTAAGAATTTAAAGGCGTCCCCTAAAATGTGAATTTTTCAGGAATTTCATATAAAAAATGTGTAGATATAATAAATAATTTTGTGGAAAATCCATAATATTATTACAAAAATTTTACGCAATTAGGGATGCGTTCGCGTACCCTGACTATATTTTTAAAAGCAAATTCGGATTATGCGTACGCGCAATTTCGAGCGAATATTTAAGAAAAGGATTTTTCCAAGGATGTTAAAATAATTTCATATAGCCCGAGATTTGCAGTTCATTGTCTAAATACAAGGGTGATGATGTTCCTGATTTTATTTTAAATTTCGAACATATATTTTTTTTAATAAAAACTATAACATGGATAATTTTATTGTGTATACGTATGCGTGGCACGATCCTCTGTAATTATAAAAGATATATAATACGAATATACGTACGCGTAATTCGTCACAAACAATAAGTAAAAGCGGTAGTAAAATCAGGCAATAAAAAATGTATTTAGTAAAATCAAGATAATTAAGCCAATAATAAAAACAGTTGAGCGACCGAGCTTGAACCACAGAATTCGGAAATGCCTAACACCTTCTTCCGGATTAACAGAATTCCTTACTCAGGATTTCTGGTTCGCAGAATAAATAACAGAGTCATATTCTCCTCGATTCAGGGATTAAAACTGGTGACTTGGGACGCCTTAAAATTTCCAGGTGGCGACTCTGAAATAATTAAATAAATCCCATTTCGACTGTCCTTCAATTGGAGAAAACTCCCCACGCGCCCCGCAGGCGCGGTAAAGAGGAGGTGTGATAGCTCTGGCGACTCTGCTGGGGATGAAAGTGTTATAACCCAGAACCACTGGTTCAGGGTTTAAAGAATTCGAACTTAAAATAACTGCGATAATTGGCTTTATTTACTATATGATTATCAACTATTTATATGTTTAACATGCTAAATGTTTTTTTTACCGCTTTAATATTATTTGAATTGTGAATATATACAACTGCTACGAAACCCCCTCCTTTCTGAGTCTTCTGAATTTATGGTGTACACGTGCGCGTGGCCCACCTTTCTGTTAAAGTCATACCAAATAAGACGGAGTTGGGACAAGTAACTAGGCCGGGTAGACTTTCGTGCTCCCGGTACGTTGCCCCCGCTTCGGCTCAAACTGTCTGTTTGGGTAAGCCAGGTTTAGAGCAATCAACCTCAGGTTTTACACTTAGAATAACTCAGCCATGTACCGGATCCCTAGTAGGAACGAATATTTGCATCATATGCATTTGGCCTTGGAGACTCAACACAGGGGTTGGGTCTGTCTAGGACAGGTGAACCTAAAATGAAAAGACCATCATGATGCATCCTACTTGCTACTTGTGCATTCATTTGCCTCGAACATGCTTGTTGACCAGCTTAAATGAAATCATGGTGAGAACCGAGGAATAAAATGGGTTGTTTTTAAAAAAAAATTCCAAAAAAGCAGCTTTAAATCTTGAAATAAAAGTATTTAATAAATAAAAAATTTTGAAAATGATTTTTTAGTGTATATTTTCAAAATAAGTATTGACTTTATTAAATTAAATTTCAGATACAAAATGAGCACCACGCAAAACCCCCCATCCACGAATACAGAAGAGTTTCTATTTCAGCTTCAAATGTGGTGGTATGATTTAGGTGAAGATGGTCAAAAATGGGTCGTCAAGCATTTGGGAAATCTCACGGATATTATGAAAGTTAAACCCCGTGATGATCTGATTGCGGCGTTAGTAACTTTTTGGGACCATGTTCACAATGTTCTTTCGTTTCTCTGACTTCGAGCTTACTCCTACATTAGAGGAGATAGCTGGATATGCTGGTTTTGACGGAAATCTAAGAAATCAAAGCCTGATATTCACAAAGGCTCCTTCGGTACATCGATTCTTCGGTCTTCTGAACATCAGCAGTCAAATCAGGAAAAGCAATGTCATCAATGGATGTTGTTCCTTCAACTTTTTGTATTCAAGGTTCGGAAAGTCAGATGGGTTCGAAATTCATGAGAAAGGCCTTACTAACAAGCAAAACAAAGACATTTGGCAGATTCACCGTCGCTTTGCCTTCATGGTGGCTTTTCTAGGAATCATGGTCTTCCCAAACAAAGAGCGAACAATTGATATTCGCACCGCGAAAGTTGTGCAAATCCTCACCACCAAAGAAAATCACACCCTTATCCCCATCATTCTATCAGACATTTATCGGGCTTTGACTTTATGTAAATCAGGAGCAAAAGTCTTCGAAGGATGCAAAATTTTGTTGCAAATGTGGGTGATTGAACATCTCCAACAACAGCCCAAGATCATACAGTATGGGCCAAACAATGATAATTGCATTGAGAGTTATGAGGAAAGAATAAAAAACTATCAGGCTCCAGAAGGAATAGAAGCATGGGTATCTCATCTAAGGGCTTTAACGGCAAATCAAATTGAATGGACTTTGGGATGGCTCCCGATGAGAGAAGTAATACACATGTCAACCTCAAATAGTTATCTACTACTATTGGGATTGAGAAGCATCCAGCCGTATGCGCCACTAAGAGTCCTAAGACAACTAGGGAGATATCAAGTAGTTCCTGATGATGAAGATTTGAGTATGCAAGTAATCGAATTACACCCAGAAGCCACTATTCCCGAGGCTCTACTTCAGCAGATGTGGAATGGATGTCGATACTTGAAGAGTGATACTCAAGTCCCAGACACTACAAAGGGTGAGATAAATCCTGGATATGCAAGGTGGTTTGAAAAACGGTCTCACGTGGATGATGTACCAGAGCCTGAGCTAAGAAGGCCAACAAAAAGACCCCATGTTCAAAACTTCAATGATAAAATCTAAGAGCGGTTGATCTGGGGAGAAAAGGAAAAAGGGTACAAAGCAACTATCCATGCCCTAAAAGAAAATCTGAGAAGCCTCAGTTTGGAGAAAGATTTGCAAGCACAGGCATTCGCATACCATTTCCAATACAATCTGGAGATCATCCCAGATCGACTATCTTTGACAAAATTTGAGAAGAAACACAATGAAAGTTTCAGAGAGTACGGTTTCCGGTGGAGAGAACAGGCAGCAAGAGTGGATCCTCCTATGAAGGAGAGTGAAATGGTAGACTACTTTCTCCAAGCTTTGGAACCAACTTACTATGCCCACTTGGTTTCAGCGGTTGGGAAATCATTCAACGAAGTAGTAAAGATGGGAGGTATGGTGGAAGAAGGCCTCAAGACAAATAAAATCATGAGCTATTCAGCGATTAAGGCAACTACTCAAGCCATTCAAGGCGGGGTAGGAGGAATCGGAAGAAAGAAGAGGGAGGAAGCAGCGGTAGTTGATTCAGGAATTTGGTCAGGACCCAGAGGTTCACCGCCTTACTATAATCAACAACCTCGCCAATCAACTTACCACCACGATTCATCCCAACATTACTATCACCCTTCGGAGCCTCATTTTTCCATTAACTATGCTCAAGCATACAATCAGCCACCTGTTCACGCCAATTGGCGTGCTCCTGCCATACCAAGTACTTACCCACGAGCCTATCCCGGACCAGGTTTCAGGCCTAGGCCAGCATTCAGGGGAGAAAGGGAACAGAAAAAGAAAACTTACACTCCATTGGGAGAGTCTTACACTAGTCTGTTCCACAGGCTGAGACAGCTAGACATGCTAAGACCAATACAATCCAAGCTACCCAATCCTCCGCCAAAGAATCTGGATTACACCATTAGCTGTGAATATTGCTCCGGTACACCAGGCCATGATACGGAGAAATGCTGGCATTTGAAAAATGCAATACAAGAGCTGATTGATACTAATAAAATCGAGGTTCAAACCCCCAAAGCTCCCAATATCAATAGAAATCCAATGCCAGCCCATCAAGAGGCCAATATGATAGAAATCATACAAGCTGATGGGGAGACAAAGAAGCCGTCACAAACTGTCATGATGATCAAGTCTCATGAAGCCAAGTCAGATAAGCAGTTAACAAAGGAGAAGCCGATACCTAAGCATAACAGAAATGGTGATGAACCATCTACGATAAGCGAGGAGGGATCATCGAACAAAGTTGCCACAAAACAAGAAAGGCCGAAAGTGATAGTACCAGGGGTTGCCAACAAACCCATTGTATTCGTGGAAGGAGCTCGTACATATCGGGTTATTATCACACCTGTAACACAGCTGCCAGTCATCAACAACAAAGCCATCCCATAGAACTATGAATGGGTAGCTGTAATGTACAAGTGAAAAGAAGTCAAGGAAGAAGTGTGTGAGGTGCAAGGCTTGACTCGTTCGGGAAGATGTTTTACGCCCGAAGAGTTAAGAAAAACTAAAAATAATCCAACACCAATAAAGAGAGCTGTGACGGAAGAAGAGGCGGAAGAGTTTTTAAGAAAAATGAAACTCCATGATTATTCTGTTGTGGATCAATTGAAGAAGACGCCCGCTCAAATTTCATTGTTGTCATTACTGATCCATTCAGAGGAGCACCGTCTGGCTTTGATGAAAATCTTGAATGAGGCTCATGTTCCTGAAAAAATCTCTGTAAATCATTTGGGAAGAATAGCCAACAGAATATTTGAGACAAACAGAATTACATTTGCTGATGATGAATTGCCTGTGGAAGGTACCGAGCACAACAGAGCTCTTTACCTCACTGTGAAATGTGAAAACTCCGTAGTAACCCGGGTATTGGTTGACAATGGGTCAAGTGCAAACATCTGCCCTCTCTCCACTTTAAGCAAATTAAAAATTAAAGAGGAGAGGATCCAGAAGAATAGTATCTGCGTACGGGGGTTTGACGGTGGAAGCAGAGATTCATTTGGCGACATAGTGTTGGAACTAACAATAGGGCCAGTTGAATTCACAATGGAATTTCAAGTGTTGGACATAACTGTTTCTTACAACTTGTTGTTGGGTCGACCATGGATCCATGCTGCTAAAGCAGTCCCGTCAACACTACATCAGGCTGTCAAGTTTGAATGGGATCATCAAGAAATAGTTGTGCATGGGGAAGAAAGTTTAAATGCTCACAGCAGTACCATTGTACCGGTCGAGGGAATAAAAAATGACCAGGGACCATGGGTATACCAAGTGTCCGATACAGTGTCGGTAGAAAAAATTACAGAAGGGAAGTACCTTCCGAATCCAAAGATAACCTCTGCTTCAGTCATGGTAGCTTATGAAATTTTAAAGAATGGTTTTATACCCGGCAAAGGTCTGGGCTTATCTTTGCAAGGAATTATACAACCAGTATCTCTCCCCGATAACTGGGGAACATTTGGTTTGGGATTCATACCCACTATCACCGATGTGGAAAAGGCCAGAAAGCTGAAACATAAGGCATGGGATCTTCCAAAGCCAGCCCCACCTCTATCAAAGTCTTTTGTCAAGACTGTCGCATCTCCTTTTTCCCGCGCCCGCGGGGCGCGTGGGGAGTTTTCTCCAATTAAAGGACAGTCGAAACGGGATTTATTTATTTGTTTCAGAGTCGCCACCTGGGAATTTTGAGGCGTCCCAAGTCACCAATTATAATCCCTGAATCGAGGAGAATATGACTCTGTTTATTTTTCTGCGAACCAAAAATCCTGAGTAAGGAATTCTGTTAATCCGGAAGAAGGTGTTAGGCATTTCCGAATTCCGTGGTTCTAGCACGGTCGCTTAACTGTTTTTATTATTGGCTTAATTATCTTGATTTTTATTAAATACTTTTATTTACATGATTTTTCTACCGCTTTTACTTATTGTGGTTAAGAACCCTTCTTTGAATCGAGTTACGCGTACGTATATTCGTGTTATAAATTTGAAAATGCGGAATTGTGTCACGCGTACGTGTACACAATAACTTCGGATAATATATTTATTGAGCAATCATTTTTCGAAATTGTGTCGAATCAAGAATATTTGTTTTTCTGAATAGTGAACCGTACATTTCGGTTTTTTTTTTTATGAAATTGATTTAACGCCTTTGGGAAAAATCCTTTTATTAAACATTCGTTCGAAATTGCGCGTACGCATAATCCGAATTTTTTGCTTTTAAAAATATAATCAGGGTACGCGAACGTATCCCTAATCGCGCGACATATTTATAATGATATTATGGAATTTCCACATATAACATGTTTATCCAAGACTATTCAAGTTCAAAGAACAGAATAAAAACATGATTAGTACTATTTTTAAACATATATGACATATATATATATATATATATGCCAAAGAATAAATTGCATATGAAACTGAAAATAAATGATTCATAAAGGAAGGAAATATTTTCCGAGAATTTTCATTATTTATTTAATGCAAATTCTACTTCTAATTATCATTGATATGAAGTGTGGCAATTTATGCTTATACATCTTTTTCATTCTTATATGCTTGCTTTTAATCTAATAGGCCTAATTACTTGGTTAATTTATTTTAAGAAGATAGATAGGCATTCGAGTTTATAAGAAAGGAATTATTATACAAGCCAATTCAACAAAATTACCTTATATGCAACTTAGTTATATGTTGTAAACCTTCATAATATTTTAAACATCGTAACAAGCTATACCATGTCACCTTTCACCAAAGTTTATACACACATCTATTATCTTATCGACATCATCATCTTGACCTTATGTAAATAAAAATATCACTACTATAGTTATCTCGGCCCTTCTACATCACTTCTTACTTAACCAACAACAAAATTTAAATAATGAACAACATTCATACCATATTCCCTACTTCGACAATTTAATATGATTAAACTAATGAGATAATGAGCTAATGTTATTACAAATCTTTATACGAACTTTCGAAGTAAGACAATTAGCTCATAGCTATCAAATTGAATTCACTACTAATTAACTAACATAAAATAAAAATAAAACGAGATTTAAATTGATGAATTTGGACAGATAAAAACATAATTTCAATTCAATCTTCATTTATCCACCATATTGAATCTCTTTCCAACATAGAATTTAAAAGGATATATATACCTGAAAATGAAGGTAGAAGAAGTAAGTTTCAGCAGTTGCAGCAGTAACAAAAACAGCGAAATACCAGTATTCCCTCAAATTTGAGCAATAAGAGGATCCGAAGAAAACAGATACACAGTACAGCTATTTTTAAAGCTGGACACTTCAAATATTAATTGAATCAATGGAACCAAGTAAGGTTGAACAAATTCAACAAAAGAAACAATATTTCAAATTTCAATTCCTTTTCAGTTTCAAAATCCCATTTTTTCTGATTTTTGTTTTTCTGTTGTTGTATATCTGTGTGTGTGTGTGAATGCTCTTTTGTTCCTTTTCTGTTTCTTTTTCCTCTTTTAAAATCTCTCAAACTCTCCTCTTCTGAAAACTGATCCTAAAATCTGAAACTCCCTCTCAATTTTCCTAAAATTTCTTCAAAAGGAACTCTTAAACTTTCTTCCAGTTTTTCTGAAAATTCCTCAAAGACTCTCCTAAATTCTGCATGCAAAACTCTCTCTTAAAATTCTCTCTTTCTCACTCAAAAATTCTGTCCTTAACTGTCTGTCCAGCTCCTGTATTTATACAGGGCTGGTCCTAGGCAATTTAAGTGCTTCTTGGACCCCCTTCTTCTTTTTAAAAAACAGAAAATCCCATTATGTAAAACCTTTTCCCTGATTTTTAGCAGCCCATTATCCCTTGTTCCCCATTAGTATTATTAACTAATAGCAACTAACATTACATTATAATATACTAGTACTAACACCCTGTTTTTACTGTTTCATTCCCATAAGTGCCCCTAAAATCTTAATGTTATTACTGAAAAAATCAGAACCTTCAGCAAAACATATTCTAAAATCTGTACAGACTCAGTTATCTTTCTGATTTACAGCTAAATCAATCCTATTAACCTCCTAAACACAATTGTATTTGACCAACTTTTGTAAACTGGAATTCAAACTGGACATTACAACACTGAATTCAGAACTAACATCATAACAGCATATTTCTGAAATTATCAAAATCATTCAGACTGGACTTAACATTAAACCAAAATCAAACACACACAGGATCATTGTCAATACTGACAATGCCCTGAAACTTTTAATGTTCAGACAATAACATATACAACATACATTTGAATTCACTGATTCACAGACAATCATGATTTAATTGACGAGCATTAATCAATTGACTATTTATAACATTTGTCAATAACTAGTCTAAAATAATAGAATCAGACTGTTTCAGTCAACATTTTCAGAAATGAAAAATTCGTAATATAACTAATCGACGAACTTAATCGAGTCGATTACACACATTGTAAACAATCACAAACAATAGAAACTATTCACATTCGGATCAAGTAAATAGGTAGGAGACAGAAATGACAGAATTGATCAAAACAAATATGAAAAATTAAAAAGCTATTAAAACAGACAACAATACACGTAGAATACACAAAAGAAATAGAAAAAATACCTCTGAATCTTCACTCGAACTCAACTTGGATTTGGACCTTTTTGTTTGAAATCAAACTGACCTTAGTCGAAGTATTTTCTACTGAAAATACTTCGACTAAGGTCGATTAAACCTCAATCTTCATTTAATAGGCACAGAATCCGGAAGTTTGGTATTTTTTAGGGTTCTTAAAAACTCAATTTGGGATTTAACCATTTCTGGTCAGATTCGAGAAGAACCAAAGATATTCTAGGCACGAGGGAGGCCAGGAGGGTAACTGGTGTGAGTTTGAAACAGATCTGGGTAAATTTTTATTTGGTCCGAATCTTCAAAAGAAGATTCGAGAAGTTCCGAACGGATTCGAACCTAACAACCAACAGATCCATACTTAGGATGACTAGGGGAAGCCATGGTGTTAATTTGGGGCTGATTGGTTTAGATCTGAACTTGGCTCGAATCTTCAAATGAAGATTCGAGAACCTCCAGGGAGATTCGAACCAAGCAGGTAACATATTCGGATAGAGGAGGCTCAGGGGGTTCTGGGGTGTTACTTTGGTGACCGGCGGCGTTGATGCCGCCGGGTTTCAGGCGAAGGGGAATAGGGGCGGCTAGGGTTAGGGGTCTGTTTGAGAAGATGATGAACAGGAGAGGATGGGGGGGTGTTTAGTTAGGGGCCGGGGTAAGGGTTTGGGATTTATATAGGGGTGGGATGGATCGATCTCGTCCGTCCGATCAAGCAAGATGAAAGGCCAGGATTAATTCATTAAACCAAACGACGTCGTTTGATTTGAAGTTGGGGTCGGATTGAATCGGGTTAATGGATCGGGTTATGGGTTGCGGGTAAGGGTGATGAGATCTTGGCCGTTGGTTGTATTTAATCCAACGGCCCTTGATTAGAGATGACCAAACGACGTCGTTTGGTATCAGCTTGGGACTGGGTCAGACTTGGCTGTTTGGATTGGGCTGTGGGGGAGGTTTTAACGTTTTGGGCCTGGATTTTAATCCAGGTCCAATTTTGTATAACTTGTGCTATTTTTTTTTATTATTTATTTTTTATCATTATTTTCTAATTTCATTATTAATTAACAAAAATCTTAATTAAAAATTATAAAAACAAAATTACCATTACAAAGATATTAATTACCTTTTTAACAACTATTAACATATAGACAACATTAATCACACAGTGGAACATTAAAAATAGAACAAAAATGCATATTTTTATGATTTTATTTAAATTATCTCTTAAATGCATAATTAAATCCTATATGCATGCAATATGTATTTTATTTTATTTTTATTTTATTATGACAAATATAAACATTTACGGACATAATACAAATATTTAACACCACGCAAATTCACAAATTACACAGTAAAAGAAATTTATTTTGATTTATTTTGGAGCAATTTTTCGTAATGCAAAAATCACGTGCTCACAGCTGCCCCTCTTTGTGCGGAAACTCGAAGAGTTTTCGTGCAAAGATAAAGTGAGCGGATACGAGCGATTTTTGCCCGTTCGAATACTCCGTGGGAAGCATTTTTAGAAAGATTTGACCGAACCTCTGCTTCAAAGGTTTCCTACATATCCTTGGCTATAAAGGAATCAGGTCAATGTAGTTCGGGAATTTTTGGTAGCTGGGACTACCGTGGGACTGTGATGTTACTGCTGTTTCGTGCTGTTTTTACTGCTTACTGACCTCCTTATTACACCTTACTTTAAAGGAAATACAAAAAGCTAAATTAGACTATGGTACATGAATTATAAAAATCTTATCTAGATCATGCCCTTGCGTTTCTTGTTGTCTTGATATCTTGGTGACTCTTGGGTATTTGGCTTATTCCGTATTCCTTTTGGAACTCTTGTTGTTTCTTGCTGGGGATTCTGTTGGACTTCTCTGCTTTATTGATTCTAAGTGTGCTCCTTTATCATATGAGCGGGCTTTTGATTTCAACACTTCAATTGTATTCCCTCGTTCTTCAGGTGGGTGTCTTTACTGCTTTAATTCTTTGTCCTCATTCTCCAGGTGGACGCCTGACTTCTTTAATTCTCATCCTCATTCTCCAGGTGGACGCCTGATTTCTTTAATTCTCATCCTTATTCTCCAGGTGGACGCCTGATTTCTTCAATTCTTTGTCCTCATTCTCCAGGTGGACGCCTGATTTCTTCAATTCTCATCCTCATTCTCCAGGTGGACGCCTGATTTCTTCTTTTCTTTGTCCTCATTCTCCAGGTGGACGCCTGATTTTCTTTAATTCTCATCCTCATTCTCCAGGTGGACGCCTGATTTCTTCAATTCTTTGTCCTCATTCTCCAGGTGGACGCCTGATTTCTTTAATTCTCATCCTCATTCTTCAGGTGGACGCCTGACTTTTTCAATTCTCATCCTCATTCTCCAGGTGGACGCCTGATTTCTTCAATTCTTTGTCCTCATTCTCCAGGTGGACGCCTGACTTCTTCTTTTCTCATCCTCATTTTCCAAGTGGACGCCTGACTTCTTCTTCTTTACCAGGTATTTCCAGACACAAATATTGTATTTGCCCCTGTTTTAAATCAAAGAAAACTTCGTTAGTTTAAAGCAGGGTGGCTGGTTGTGGTATTCTTGCCGATGGTGATGTTTCTCTTCGTCTTTCTTTATTGCCTTGGAATGATTGAAAAGACTATTTTGTCTTTGTAATTGATCCTTGACTATAGGATTTCCTTCTGTATGTTTTCCTTTAAAACCTTTTAACTGTAATCAAATGCCTCTTCTGACTTTGCTGATCCACTTTTGATTTCCTCTTTCTTACACCCATATTTTATCTCCCACCTTTCGTGGCCGTATTTTGTAGCCTTGGATCTTGGTAGTATACCTTGACATTTTTTCTTATTTGTTTAGAATAAAATTTATCTCAAAGCTTGGAGAAAGTAAGATTACTAGTAGCGAAATACGCTGATTTTGACAATTATAGAATGAAAAGAAAAATCCAATTTTTGGATGACTGTTGGAAAAGGAATAAAAAGACTTATCTGATTGGAATTACTGGCACCAATGATCAGGGTATGCATTTCGGATTAATCAACCCAGTCTTTTAATCAATCTCCTTTCAATTGTCTCAAAGAGTTTTCATTGATCAATTTTCCTCATTTTTCACTTCTCCACTTCCCTTTCGCCTCATGGTGCCTGCGAAGGTTTTCACCAATAAGACTCTCTCATTTTACTTTTCTCTCAACTTCCGTCGCCTTATGGTGCCCGTGCGGGTTTTCACCTATAAGACTCTCTCATTTTTACTTTCTTTCCTTGTTTGTACCACTTCATTTGCTTGCATCAGCATTTTTCTAAGATTGATCGAAAGGTCTTTTTGGTATAAGGTTAGGAATGGAAAAGGTATTAAAAGCTAAATAGCTGTGGTATGGGTTTAAAATTACAACTCTTGGAATCTTTTCTTATTTCCAATACAATTCCTGCCCCAGTTTCTTGATTGGGGTCTCTTGATATTTCTTTTCCGTGCACATTGTGCATGTTGTGCACCCTATGACCGAGCCGTGAGGCGCCTACATATCCTTCTTTGAGGAATCAGGTCAAACGTAGTTCACTCCATAATAGTGAAGATTTTTTTTTTATTGATTCCAAGAGAGGTTAGGAAAGAAACAAGTATGGCTCAAAGGGGAAGCAAATGGTATAGTGTTTGGACAGCAGAATAAATTGCCTTTGTCATTTCAATCTTTGAAATAGTGCTAAATACAAACATTCAAAAGTTATGCATAATATCTCTTTACCGCGTCAGAATTGATCGCCATATCTATGCATTTGCCTTCAATATCTGTTAAACATAGTGCACCATTCGATAATACTCTGGTCACAATGAATGGTCCTTGCCAATTCGGAGCAAATTTGCCTTTTGCTTCAACCTGATGTGGAAGAATGCGTTTCAGCACATGCTGACCTACTTCGAACTTCCGGGGACGCACCTTTTTGTTGTATGCTCTTTCTATTCTTCTTTGATATAATTGACCATGGCATACTGCGGTCAATCGTTTTTCATCAATCAAATTTAACTGTTCTAGACGGGTTTTGACCCATTCATCATCATCAATCTTTGCTTCGGCAATGATCCGAAGGGAAGGAATCTCAATTTCTGCAGGAATTACTGCTTCGGTGCCGTATACCAACAAATAAGGAGTTGCTCCTACTGAAGTGCGAACAGTAGTGCGGTATCCCAATAATGCAAAGGGTAATTTTTCATGCCATTGTTTTGAACCTTCTACCATTTTCCGCAGTATCTTCTTTATGTTTTTGTTGGCTGCTTCTACTGCTCCATTCGCCTTGGGCCGATATGGGGTAGAGTTACGATGTGTAATCTTAAACTGTTGACATACTTCTTTCATTAAGTTGCTGTTAAGATTAGCACCGTTATCCGTGATGATCACCTTCGGGATTCCGAATCGACATATGATATTTGAGTGGACAAAATCGACCACAGCTTTCTTGGTCACTGATTTGAATGTCTTGGCCTCAACCCATTTGGTAAAATAATCAATAGCTACCAGAATGAATCTGTGTCCATTGGATGCTGCCGGTTCAATTGGTCCGATCACATCCATGCCCCAAGCAACGAAAGGCCATGGTGCCGACATTGTGTGCAACTCGGATGGTGGAGAATGAATCAAATCTCCGTGTATTTGGCATTGATGACATTTGCGTACAAAACTGATACAATCTCTCTCCATGGTAAGCCAATAGTAACCAGCCCGTAGGATCTTCTTTGCCAACACATATCCACTCATGTGGGGTCCGCAAACTCCTGAATGTATTTCAGCCATGACAGTTGTAGCTTGTCTGGCATCTATGCATCTTAATAATCCAAGATCTGGTGTTCTTTTATACAAAACTCCTCCGCTTAAGAAGAATCCATTTGCTAATCGCCTGATGGTCCTCTTTTGATCTCCTGTGGCTTGTGCGGGATATATGCTCATCCTGATATATTCCTTGATGTCGTGGAACCATGGTTCTCCATCAAATTCTTCTTCAACCATATTGCAATAAGCGTGCTAATTGTGGATTTGAATATGTATTGGATCCACATAAGCTTTGTCTGGATGGTGCAACATTGATGCTAGAGTAGCCAATGCATCAGCAACTTCATTATGGATTCTTGGAATATGTTGGAATTCCACTGATTGAAACCGCTGACAAAGATCATGTAGACATTGTCGGTATGGTATGAGCTTCAAATCTCGAGTTTCCCATTCTCCTTGAATTTGATGTATCAAAAGATCCGAATCTCCCATGACTAAGATTTCTCGGATACCCATGTCTGCAGCTAGCCTTAACCCCAAAATGCAAGCTTCATATTCAGCCATATTATTGGTGCAATAAAATCGCAATTGTGCCGTAACAGGATAGTGATGCCCTGTTTTAGAAATGATTACAGCTCCTATTCCTACTCCTTTCATGTTGGCAGCTCCATCAAAGAAAAGTTTCCATCCAGGTTTTTCGATTTGTTCCACCTCGTCGATATGCACTGTTTCTTCATCAGGAAAATAAGTCTTCAACGGCTCATATTCCTCATCGACCGGGTTTTCGGCTAAATGATCGGCCAGTGCTTGAGCCTTCATTGCAGTCCGAGTCACATAGACGATGTCGAATTCCGTGAGCAATATCTGCCACTTTGCAAGTCTTCCCGTTGGCATAGGCTTTTGAAAAATGTATTTCAAGGGATCCAAACGAGAAATGAGGTAAGTAGTGTAGGATGACAAATAATGTTTCAATTTTTGAGCTACCCATGTTAGGGCGCAACATGTCTTTTCCAGATGAGTATACTTAACCTCATAAGCTGTGAACTTCTTGCTAAGGTAGTAGATGGCCTGTTCTTTTCTGCCAGTGAGGTCATGCTGCCCCAATACACAACCAAATGAATTTTCCAAAACCGTCAAGTAAAGAATCAAAGGTCTTCCTGGCTCTGGCGGGACCAACACGGGTGGGTTTGATAAGTACCCTTTTATTTTATCGAACGCTTCCTGACACTCATCGGTCCATTTGATTGCAGCATCCTTTTTTAACAATTTGAAAATTGGCTCGCAGGTTGTTGTGAGCTGAGCAATAAACCTACTGATATAATTTAACCTTCCCAACAAACTCATTACTTCAGTTTTGTTTCTTGGGGGTGGCAGTTCTTGGATGGCTTTGATCTTTGATGGGTCTAGCTCGATGCCTCGTCGACTGACTATGAATCCCAGCAATTTTCCAGATGGAACTCCGAATGCGCACTTGGCAGGGTTAAGCTTGAGGTTGTACCTGCGAAGTCTTAAGAAGAACTTCCTCAAATCCCCAACGTGGTTGGTCTGATGCTTTGATTTTATGATTACATCATCCACGTATACCTCAATTTCCTTGTGTATCATATCATGAAACACTGTGGTCATTGCTCTCATATAGGTTGCTCCGGCGTTCTTCAAACCGAATGGCATTACCCTGTAGCAATAAGTTCCTCATGGTGTGATGAATGCCGTCTTTTCTGCATCTTCTTCATCCATTAGAATTTGATGATATCCGGCATAACAGTCCACGAAAGATCCTATATCATGCTTGGCACAATTGTCGATCAAGATATGGATATTGGGTAATGGGAAATTATCCTTTGGACTTGCTTTGTTGAGATTGCGATAGTCGACGCATACTCTAATTTTGCCGTCTTTCTTTGGCACAGGAACGATATTAGCTAACCAAACAGGATATCGAGTGACTCGAATGACCTTTGCTTCCAATTGTTTGGTGATTTCTTCTTTAATTCTCACACTCATATCAGGCTTGAATTTTCTCAACCTCTGCTTGACAGGAGGCACTGTTGGATCGGTGGGTAATTTGTGGACCACTAAATCAGTGCTCAAGCCCGGCATGTCGTCATACGACCATGCAAAAATATCTTTGAATTCTATGAGTTCTTTAATTAACTCCTCTCGGATTTTTGGCTCGAGATGGACACTTATTTTAGTTTCTCGGACATTACTCGTGTCCCCTATATTGACATCCTCGGTATCATTCAAGTTAGGTTTGATTTTTTCCTCAAAGTGAATTAACTCTTTACTAATCTCTTCAAAAACCTCATCTTCATCATATTCTGATTCATAATCACAATATGTTTCTTGAATTAATATTTCGGAATCAGATTGATTTTTAAGACTGGGCTGAAGATTCCTCATGCATGCCATATCACTAGAGCCAGCATAAAAAGAACTGTACAAAAAAAAGAAGAAAAAGAAAAGAAAGCTATTAGGAATGATAATAAAAAGGAAACTGCTTTTTATTGGATAATGAAAAATAACAAGGTTTTGCACGCTTCAAACCAACTGTAAGATAAATTTTGGGATTACAACCTTGAAATATCCCAAACAAACTGAAAAAAAAATCAAAATAAACTACCAAGACTCCTTTCGAATTGGGAGAGGAGTGGCTTTCCAATTATTGAGCTTTGTTTTTGGTCCAACGAATTGAACTTCTGCGTTGCTACACCCTTCTCCGTCTTCCAGCATATTTACATCACTAAACAATTTCTCGAACCTTTCAATTAATTCCTCCTCAGGATTGACCTGGGATTTAGGAATTGTTGTTATCGGGCGATTTTTAGCACCGGTCTTGACAAAAGACTTCAACAGCTGTGGTACTGGTTTTGGAAGAACCCATGCTTGGTGTTTCAACTTCCTGGCTCTCATCACGTCATTGGCGGTTGGTGTGAATCCTAAACCGAATGTTCCCCAGTTCTCGGGGAGAGATACTGGTTGTACAATTCCTTGCAAAGATAAGCCCAGACCTTTGCCGGGTATAAAGCCATTCTTCAGCATTTCATAAGCTACCATGACTGATGTAGAGGATACCTTTGGATTCGCAAGGTATTTTCCTTCTGGAATTTTCTCTACCGACACTGTGTCTGACACTTGGTATACCCATGGTCCTTGGTCAATTTCTGCTCCCTCGACTGGTACAATGGTGCTGTTGTGAGCATTTAAATTTTCTTCTCCATGCACGACTATTTCTTGATGGTCCCATTCAAACTTGACAACCTGATGTAATGTTGACGGGACTGCTTTAGCAGCATGGATCCATGGTCGACCCAACAACAAGTTGTAAGAAACAGTCATGTCCAAAACTTGGAATTCCATTATGAATTCAACTGGCCCTATAGTTAGTTCCAACACTATGTCGCCAAATGAATCTCTACTTCCACCGTCAAATCCTCGTACGCAGATACTGTTCTTTTGAATCCTCTCCTCTTTAATTTTTAATTTGTTTAAAGTGGAGAGAGGGCATATGTTTGCACTGGACCCATTGTCGACCAATACCCGGGTTACTACGGAGTTTTCACATTTCACGGTGAGGTAAAGAGCTCTGTTGTGCTCGGTACCTTCCACAGGTAATTCATCATCAGCAAATGTAATCCTGTTCGTCTCAAAGATTCTGTTGGCTATTTTGCCCAAATGATTTACAGAGATCTTTTCAGGAACATGAGCTTCATTCAGGATTTTCATCAATGCCAGACGGTGTTCCTCTGAATGGATCAGTAATGATAACAATGAAATTTGAGCGGGGGTCTTCTTTAATTGACCCACAACAGAATAATCATGGAGCTTCATTTTTCTTAAAAACTCCTCCGCCTCTTCTTCCGTCACAGCTTTCTTTGTGGGCATTGGATTGTTTTTAGTTTTTCTCAACTCTTCGGGAGTAAAACATCTTCCCGATCGAGTCAAGCCTTGTACCTCACACACTTCTTCCTTGATTTCTTTGCCTTTGTACATTACGGTCACCCGTTCATAATTCCATGGGATGGCTTTGTTGTTGATGATTGGCAGCTGAATTACAGGTGCAATAATAACCCGATCTGTACATGCTCCTTCCACAATTACGACGGGTTTGTTAGCAACCCCTTGTACTATCACCTTTGTCCTCTCTTGTTTTGCGGCAACTTTGTTCGATGATCCCTCATCGACTATCATAGACGGTTCACCACCATTCTTGTTATGCTTAGATACCGGCTTCTCCTCCATTAACTGCTTATCTGGCTTGGTTTCATGAGACTTGATCATCATGACAGTTTGTGAAGGCTTCTTTGTCTCCCCATCAGCTTGTATGATTTCTATCATATTAGCCTCTTGATGGGCTGGCATTGGATTTCTATTGATATTTGGAGCTTCGGGGGTTTGAACCTCGATTTTATTAGTGTCAATCAGCTCTTGTATTGCATTTTTCAAATGCCAACATTTCTCCGTATCATGGCCTGGTGTACCGGAGCAATATTCACAGCTAATGGTGTAATCCAGATTCTTTGGTGGAGGATTGGGTAGCTTGGATTGTATTGGTCTCAACATGTCTAACTGTCTCAGCCTGTGGAACAGACTAGTGTAAGACTCTCCCAATGGAGTGTAAGTTTTCTTTTTCTGTTCCCTTTCTCCCCTGAATGCTGGTCTAGGCCTGAAACCTGGTCCGGGATAAGCTCGGGGGTAGGTATTTGGTGTGACAGGAGCACGCCAATTGGTGTGAACAGGTGGCTGATTGTATGCTTGAGCGTGGTTAATGGCGAAATGAGGCTCTGAAGGGTGATAGTAATGTTGGGATGAATCATGGTGGTAAGCTGATTGGCGAGGTCGTTGCTGATTATAGTAAAGCGGTGAACCCCTGGGTCCTGGCCAAATTCCTGAATCAACTACGGTTGCTTCCTCCCTCTTCTTTCTTCCGATTCCTCCTACCCCGCCTTGAATAGCTTGAGTAGTTGCCTTAATTGCTGAATAGCTCATGATTTTGTTTGTCTTGAGGCCTTCTTCTACCATACCTCCCATTTTCACTACCTCGTTGAATGATTTTCCAACCGCTGAAACCAAGTGGGCGTAGTAAGTTGGTTCCAAGGCTTGGAGGAAGTAGTCTACCATTTCGCTCTCCTTCATAGGAGGATCCACTCTTGCTGCCTGTTCTCTCCACCGAAAACCATACTCTCTGAAACTTTCATTGTGTTTCTTCTCAAATTTGGTCAAAGATAATCGATCTGGGATGATTTCCAGATTGTATTGGAAATGGTATGCGAATGCCTGTGCCAGGTCATCCCAGGTATACCATCTTCCATGGTCTTGGCGTGTATACCACTCCAAAGCTGATCCGCTTAGACTTTGACTGAAGTAAGCCATCAATAATTCATCCTTTCCCCCAGCTCCTCGCATCTTGCTACAGAAACCCCTTAAGTGGGCTACTGGGTCGCCGTGCCCGCTGTATAGGTCAAATTTGGGCATCTTGAAGCCAAATGGCAATTGTACATTAGGGAATAAGCATAAATCTTTGTAGGCTACACTGACTTGCCCACCTAATCCTCGCATGTCTCAGAACGACTGTTCTAGACTTTTGACCTTCCTGAACATCTCTTCTTGTTCAGCATTTTTGGCTGGCTTGTCAATTTCGGTTGGGAGATCAAACCGAAGAGCAGGTGAATTGATTTCGGAGGCTTTGAAGGTGGGCTCTGGGGGGTAATATTGGTTGTCTTGGGCCTGAAATGTAGGCTCACTAGGAGATTTGTGAAATGTAGCAGGGGGAGGTGCTACAAAAACAGGAGTCATAGGTGTAGGAAGGTACGGAACTGGTTTTGGAGGTGGAGACTGTGGTATCTGAGAGGTGGTGCCTCGGTAGTGCTGATAAATGGGGAAACTCGGGGATAATTCAGTGGTGATATTATCCTGAGTTTGGATTATTGATGGAGCAGGGTTATTTGGGTAAGATGGGGGCAACTGTCCTGTAGACCAAGCTTGGTACATTTCTGCCATTTGCTGCTTGAGCTTAAGCATTTCTTCTTTCATTTTCCCGACATCCATCTCTTCTATCTCCATACTTGTGTCAACATCTGGGATAGACATACTTTCGGGTATTGGTCCTTTTGATCTTGTGTGATAGTGATAATATGCCAGTATACTCTTTAGAGAAACTAACTGGTTGAATTCTGAAAATGAACAAACTTGTTAGTTTTGAGAGTTTAACACATATATAATCACACGTTGAGATGCAAGGCTCCTAGACAAATAATCCCTTTCTATTATGCATTCGCTCGGTTGCTTGTATCGTCCCAGCTTTATTGCAATTGAAAAATTGTCATTCGCTTTTATTTACTATAGATATCTTTATCGTGGTGGTCGACTCTTAGAGATTGCCTATGTATTATGTCAAACATGAATCAGACCTTGCGTAGTTCGGACCAAAGTCAATCATGTTTATTTATTACACAAAGATGGAATTACATTCGAAAACTTTAAGAAAATAGCTTGAAATACACACACTTAAATCAGAATAAAAGATACAATTCATAATTTCTCACAAAATGCCCCACTTTCCACTTTTGTTCTCTAATATTGGATTATCTGCTCATTGTGGGGCTTGACCTGGATGGCCTCCCAGCATACGATACATCCTTTCCAACTCTATTGCTAGATGACGAGCAAAAGTGGGTGCATGCTCTGTAAACCTTTCATAATCCATTCCTTGGCAGTTTACATAACTTTGAGATGTGAAGACTGCCAAGTCGTGAACTTGTGCCCTAAAACCTTGGAGACGTTGGTCTTGGTCTTGCAATTGCTGCTGACGAGTGGTGGCTATGTCTCTGACACAGTTTTCACGATCTAAAGCTGATTCTAATAGAGCTCGGAGTCTGGCCTGCTCTATTCTTGCTTGTGATCTTTCCCTATCGAGGTCTGCTTCTTGGTATTCTCTGTTGCATCTTCTTGCCTCTTCTAGTTGTGCACGAAGCTGGTTTTCTGATCGCATCCAATAGTCTTTTTCCTTCTTGAATTGAGCCTTGTCTTTTTCGGATTGCCTATCCTGGCGTTCCTTGTTAGATCTGGCTTCTTCATTTAATTGTTGGATCCTTTCTTTTGCTTTGCTCAATGCCCTTTCGTTTTCTGCAAGAATGGAGTCAAAATCTTGCATTTTTTCGAAGAGATTGGCGATGGTTTTTTGATCTTTCCAGCTTCTCTTTGGCGTTTCAGAGATTCTTTTCATTTTTTGGAATCGAGCATGAAGATTTTCATTCTCACAAGCTAGACTCTTTTTCTCGCCTTTGGCTTCTTGTTCTTGCAAATCTTTCTCCAAACTGAGGCTTCTTAGATTTTCTTTTAGGGCATGGATAGTGGCTTTGTACCCTTTTTCTTTTTCTCCCCAGATTAACCGTTCTCGGATTTTATCATTGAAATTTTGAACATGGGGTCTTTTTGTTGGCCTTTTTAGCTCAGGTTCCGGTACATCATCCACGCGGGACCGCTTTTCGAACCACCTTGCATATCCAGGATTTATCTCACCCTTGGTAGCGTCTAGGACTTGAGTATCACTTTTCAAGTATCGGCACCCATTCCACATTTGCTGAAGTAGAGCTTCGGGAATAGTGGCTTCTGGGTGTAATTCGATTACTTGCATACTCAAATCTTCCTCATCAGGAACTATTTGATATCTCCCTAGTTGCCTTAGGACTCTTAGTGGTGCATATGGCTGAATGCTTCTCAATCCCAATAGTAGTAGATAACTATTTGAGGTTGACATATGCATTACTTCTCTCATCGGGAGCCATCCCAGAGTCCATTCAATTTGATTTGCCGTTAAAGCCTTTAGATGAGATACCCATGCTTCTATCCCTTCTGGAGCTTGGTAATTTTTTGTTCTTTCCTCATAGCTCTCGATGCAATTAGCTCTGTTCGACCCATACTGTATGATCTTGGGTTGTTGTTGGAGATGTTCAATCACCCACATTTGCAACAAAATTTTGCATCCTTCGAAAACCTTCGCCCCTGATTTGCATAAAGTCAAAGCCCGATAAATATCTGACAGAATGATGGGGACAAGCGTGTGATTTTCTTTAGTGGTGAGGATTTGCACAATTTTTGCGGTGCGAATATCAATTGTTCGCTCTTCATTGGGAAGACCATGACTCCTAGAAAAGCCACCATGAAAGCAAATCGTCGGTGTATCTGCCAAGTGTCTTTGTTTTGCTTATTAGTAAGGCCTTTCTCATGAATTTCGAAACCATCTGACTTTCCAAATCTGGAATACAAAAAGTTGAAGGAACAACATCCATTGATGACATTGCTTTTCCTGATTTGACTGCTGATGTTCAGAAGACCGAAGAATCGATGTATTGAAGGAGCCTTTGTGAATATCAAGCTTTGATTTCTTAAACTTCCGTCAAAACCAACATAGCCAACTACCTCCTCTAATGTAGGAGTAAGCTCGAAGTCAGAGAAACGGAAAACATTGTGAATAGGGTCCCAGAAAGTTACTAATGCCGTAATCAGATCATCCCGAGGCTCAACTTTCATAATGTCCGTGAGATTTCCCAAATGCTTGACGACCCATTTTTGACTGTCTTCGCCCAAATCATACCACCACATTTGAAGCTGACATAGAAATTCCTCCGTACTTGTGGATGAGGGGCTTTGTGTGGTGCTCATTTTGTATCTGAAATTTAATTTTAATAAAGTCAAAATTTATTTTGGGAAAATTTATACTAAAATTTTATTTTCGATTTTTTTTTTCATTAAATATTTTTATTTCAAAATTTAAAACTATTTTTTTTTTCGAAAATTTTAAAACAACCCATTTTATTCCTTGCTTCTTACCATGCTTTTTATTTAAGCTGGTCAACAAGCATGTTTGAGGCAAATGAATGCACAAGTAGCAAGTAGGATGCATCATGATGGTCTTTTAATTTTGGGTTCACCTGTCCTAGACAGACCCAACCCCTGTGTTGAGTCTCCAAGGGCAAATGCATATGATGCAAATATTCGTTCCTACTAGGGATCCGGTACATGGCTGAGTTATTCTAAGTGTAAAACCTTAGGTTGATTGTTCTAAACCTGGCTTACCCAAACGGACAGTTTGAGCCGAAGCGGGGGCAACGTACCGGGAGCACGAAAGTCTGCCCGGCCTAGTTACTTGTCCCAACTCCGTCTTATTTGGTATGACTTTAACAGAAAGGTGGGTCACGCGCACGTGTACACCATAAATTCAGAAGACTCAGAAAGAAGGGGGTTTCGTAGCAGTTGTATATATTCACAATTCAAATAATATTAAAGCGGTAAAAAAAAACATTTAGCATATTAGCATATAAACAGTTGAAAATTATATAGTAAGTAAGCCAATAAAACAGATATTTTAAGCTCGAATTCTTTAAACCCTGAACCAACGGTTCTGGGTTAAGATAACACAAAGTCCCCAGCAGAGTCGCCAGAGCTGTCGCATCTCCTTTTTCCCGCGCCCGCGGGGCGCGTGGGGAGTTTTCTCCAATTAAAGGACAGTCGAAACGGGATTTGTTTATTTGTTTCAGAGTCGCCACCTGGGAATTTTGTGGCGTCCCAAGTCACCAATTATAATCCCTGAATCGAGGAGAATATGACTCTGTTTATTTTTCTGCGAACCAAAAATCCTGAGTAAGGAATTCTGTTAATCCGGAAGAAGGTGTTAGGCATTTCCGAATTCCGTGGTTCTAGCACGGTCGCTTAACTGTTTTTATTATTGGCTTAATTATCTTGATTTTTATTAAATACTTTTATTTACATGATTTTTCTACCGCTTTTACTTATTGTGGTTAAGAACCCTTCTTTGAATCGAGTTACGCGTACGTATATTCGTGTTATAAATTTGAAAATGCGGAATTGTGTCACGCGTACGTGTACACAATAACTTCGGATAATATATTTATTGAACAATCATTTTTCGAAATTGTGTCGAATCAAGAATATTTGTTTTTCTGAATAGTGAACCGTACATCTCGGTTTTTTTTTATGAAATTGATTTAACGCCTTTGGGAAAAATCCTTTTATTAAACATTCGTTCGAAATTGCGCGTACGCATAATCCGAATTTTTGCTTTTAAAAATATAATCAGGGTACGCGAACGTATCCCTAATCGCGCGACATATTTATAATGATATTATGGAATTTCCACATATAACATGTTTATCCAAGACTATTCAAGTTCAAAGAACAGAATAAAAACATGATTAGTACTATTTTTAAACATATATGACATATATATATATATATGCCAAAGAATAAATTGCATATGAAACTGAAAATAAATGATTCATAAAGGAAGGAAATATTTTCCGAGAATTTTCATTATTTATTTAATGCAAATTCTACTTCTAATTATCATTGATATGAAGTGTGGCAATTTATGCTTATACATCTTTTTCATTCTTATATGCTTGCTTTTAATCTAATAGGCCTAATTACTTGGTTAATTTATTTTAAGAAGATAGATAGGCATTCGAGTTTATAAGAAAGGAATTATTATACAAGCCAATTCAACAAAATTACCTTATATGCAACTTAGTTATATGTTGTAAACCTTCATAATATTTTAAACATCGTAACAAGCTATACCATGTCACCTTTCACCAAAGTTTATACACACATCTATTATCTTATCGACATCATCATCTTGACCTTATGTAAATAAAAATATCACTACTATAGTTATCTCGGCCCTTCTACATCACTTCTTACTTAACCAACAACAAAATTTAAATAATGAACAACATTCATACCATATTCCCTACTTCGACAATTTAATATGATTAAACTAATGAGATAATGAGCTAATGTTATTACAAATCTTTATACGAACTTTCGAAGTAAGACAATTAGCTCATAGCTATCAAATTGAATTCACTACTAATTAACTAACATAAAATAAAAATAAAACGAGATTTAAATTGATGAATTTGGACAGATAAAAACATAATTTCAATTCAATCTTCATTTATCCACCATATTGAATCTCTTTCCAACATAGAATTTAAAAGGATATATATACCTGAAAATGAAGGTAGAAGAAGTAAGTTTCAGCAGTTGCAGCAGTAACAAAAACAGCGAAATACCAGTATTCCCTCAAATTTGAGCAATAAGAGGATCCGAAGAAAACAGATACACAGTACAGCTATTTTTAAAGCTGGACACTTCAAATATTAATTGAATCAATGGAACCAAGTAAGGTTGAACAAATTCAACAAAAGAAACAATATTTCAAATTTCAATTCCTTTTCAGTTTCAAAATCCCATTTTTTCTGATTTTTGTTTTTCTGTTGTTGTATATCTGTGTGTGTGTGAATGCTCTTTTGTTCCTTTTCTGTTTCTTTTTCCTCTTTTAAAATCTCTCAAACTCTCCTCTTCTGAAAACTGATCCTAAAATCTGAAACTCCCTCTCAATTTTCCTAAAATTTCTTCAAAAGGAACTCTTAAACTTTCTTCCAGTTTTTCTGAAAATTCCTCAAAGACTCTCCTAAATTCTGCATGCAAAACTCTCTCTTAAAATTCTCTCTTTCTCACTCAAAAATTCTGTCCTTAACTGTCTGTCCAGCTCCTGTATTTATACAGGGCTGGTCCTAGGCAATTTAAGTGCTTCTTGGACCCCCTTCTTCTTTTTAAAAAACAGAAAATCCCATTATGTAAAACCTTTTCCCTGATTTTTAGCAGCCCATTATCCCTTGTTCCCCATTAGTATTATTAACTAATAGCAACTAACATTACATTATAATATACTAGTACTAACACCCTGTTTTTACTGTTTCATTCCCATAAGTGCCCCTAAAATCTTAATGTTATTACTGAAAAAATCAGAACCTTCAGCAAAACATATTCTAAAATCTGTACAGACTCAGTTATCTTTCTGATTTACAGCTAAATCAATCCTATTAACCTCCTAAACACAATTGTATTTGACCAACTTTTGTAAACTGGAATTCAAACTGGACATTACAACACTGAATTCAGAACTAACATCATAACAGCATATTTCTGAAATTATCAAAATCATTCAGACTGGACTTAACATTAAACCAAAATCAAACACACACAGGATCATTGTCAATACTGACAATGCCCTGAAACTATTAATGTTCAGACAATAACATATACAACATACATTTGAATTCACTGATTCACAGACAATCATGATTTAATTGACGAGCATTAATCAATTGACTATTTATAACATTTGTCAATAACTAGTCTAAAATAATAGAATCAGACTGTTTCAGTCAACATTTTCAGAAATGAAAAATTCGTAATATAACTAATCGACGAACTTAATCGAGTCGATTACACACATTGTAAACAATCACAAACAATAGAAACTATTCACATTCGGATCAAGTAAATAGGTAGGAGACAGAAATGGCAGAATTGATCAAAACAAATATGAAAAATTAAAAAGCTATTAAAACAGACAACAATACACGTAGAATACACAAAAGAAATAGAAAAAATACCTCTGAATCTTCACTCGAACTCAACTTGGATTTGGACCTTTTTGTTTGAAATCAAACTGACCTTAGTCGAAGTATTTTCTACTGAAAATACTTCGACTAAGGTCGATTAAACCTCAATCTTCATTTAATAGGCACAGAATCCGGAAGTTTGGTATTTTTTAGGGTTCTTAAAAACTCAATTTGGGATTTAACCATTTCTGGTCAGATTCGAGAAGAACCAAAGATATTCTAGGCACGAGGGAGGCCAGAAGGGTAACTGGTGTGAGTTTGAAACAGATCTGGGTAAATTTTTGTTTGGTCTGAATCTTCAAAAGAAGATTCGAGAAGTTCCGAACGGATTCGAACCTAACAACCAACAGATCCATACTTAGGATGACTAGGGGAAGCCATGGTGTTAATTTGGGGCTGATTGGTTTAGATCTGAACTTGGCTCGAATCTTCAAATGAAGATTCGAGAACCTCCAGGGAGATTCGAACCAAGCAGGTAACATATTCGGATAGAGGAGGCTCAGGGGGTTCTGGGGTGTTACTTTGGTGACCGGCGGCGTTGATGCCGCCGGGTTTCAGGCGAAGGGGAATAGGGGCGGCTAGGGTTAGGGGTCTGTTTGAGAAGATGATGAACAGGAGAGGATGGGGGGGTGTTTAGTTAGGGGCCGGAGTAAGGGTTTGGGATTTATATAGGGGTGGGATGGATCGATATCGTCCGTCTGATCAAGCAAGATGAAAGGCCAGGATTAATTCATTAAACCAAACGACGCCGTTTGATTTGAAGTTGGGGTCGGATTGAATCGGGTTAATGGATCGGGTTATGGGTTGCGGGTAAGGGTGATGAGATCTTGGCCGTTGGTTGTATTTAATCCAACGGCCCTTGATTAGAGATGACCAAACGACGTCGTTTGGTATCAACTTGGGACTGGGTCAGACTTGGCTGTTTGGCAATGGGCTGTGGGGGAGGTTTTAACGTTTTGGGCCTGGATTTTAATCCAGGTCCAATTTTGTATAACTTGTGCTATTTTTTTTATTATTTTTTTTATCATTATTTTCTAATTTCATTATTAATTAACAAAAATCTTAATTAAAAATTATAAAAACAAAATTACCATTACAAAGATATTAATTACCTTTTTAACAACTATTAACATATAGACAACATTAATCACACAGTGGAACATTAAAAATAGAACAAAAATGCATATTTTTATGATTTTATTTAAATTATCTCTTAAATGCATAATTAAATCCTATATGCATGCAATATGTATTTTATTTTATTTTTATTTTATTATGACAAATATAAATATTTACGGACATAATACAAATATTTAACACCACGCAAATTCACAAATTACACAGTAAAAGAAATTTATTTTGATTTATTTTGGAGCAATTTTTCGTAATGCAAAAATCACGTGCTCACAAAGACCGGTGCTAAAAATCGCCCGATAACAACAATTCCTAAATCCCGGGTCAATCCTGAGGAGGAATTAATTGAAAGATTCGAGAAATTGTTTGATGATGTGAATATGTTGGAAAGCGGAGAAGGGTGTAGCAACGCAGAAGTTCAATTCGTTGGGCCAGAAACAAAGCTTAATAATTGGAAAGCCACTGCTCTCCCCATTCGAAAGGAGTCTTGGTAGTTTATTTTGATTTTCTTTCAGTTTGTTTGGGATACTTCAGGGTTGTAATCCCAAAGCTTATCTTACAGTTTGTTTGAAGTGTGCAAAACCTTGTTATCTTTCACCATCCAATAAAAAGCAGTTTCCTTTTTATTATCATTCCTGATAGTTTTCTTTTCTTTTTCTTCTTTCCTGTACAGTTCTTTTTACGCTGGCTCTAGTGATATGGCATGCATGAGGAATCCTCAGCCCAGTCTTAAAAATCAATCTGGTTCCGAAATACTAATTCAAGAAATATATTGTGATTATGAATCAGAATATGATGAAGATGATGTTTTTGAAGAGATTAGTAAAGAGTTAATTCACTTTGAGGAAAAAATCAAACCTAATTTGAGTGATACCGAGGACATCAATATAGGGGACACGAGTAATATCCGGGAAACTAAAATAAGTGTCCATCTCGAACCAAAGATCCGAGAGGAGTTAATTAAAGCACTCATAGAATTCAAAGATGTTTTTGCATGGTCGTATGACGACATGTCGGGCCTGAGCACTGATTTAGTGGTTCACAAATTGCCCACCGATCCAACAGTGCCTCCTGTCAAGCAGAGGCTGAGAAAATTCAAGTCTGATATGAGTGTGAGAATTAAGGAAGAAATCACCAAACAATTGGAAGCAAAGGTCATTTGAGTCACTTGATATCCTGTTTGGTTGGCTAATATCGTTCCTGTACCAAAGAAAGACGGCAAAATTAGAGTATGCGTCGACTACCGCAATCTCAACAAAGCAAGTCCAAAGGATAATTTCCCATTACCCAATATCCATATTTTGATCGACAATTGTGCCAAGCATGATATAGGATCTTTCGTGGATTGTTATGCCGGGTATCATCAAATTCTAATGGATGAAGAAGATGCAGAAAAGACGGCATTCATCACACCATGGGGAACTTATTGCTACCGGGTAATGCCATTTGGTTTGAAGAACGCCGGAGCAACCTACATGAGAGCAATGACCACAGTGTTTCATGATATGAAACACAAGGAGATTGAGGTATACGTGGACGATGTGATCATAAAATCAAAACATCAAGCCGACCACGTTGGGGACTTAAGGAAATTCTTCTTAAGACTTCGCAGGTACAACCTCAAGCTTAACCCTGCCAAATGCGCATTTGGAGTTCCATCTGGAAAGTTGCTGGGATTCATAGTCAGTCGGCGAGGCATCGAGCTAGACCCATCAAAAATCAAAGCCATCCAAGAATTGCCACCTCTAAGGAACAAAACTGAAGTAATGAGTTTGCTGGGAAGGTTAAATTACACCAGCAGGTTTATTGCTCAGCTCACAACAACCTGTGAGCCAATTTTCAAATTGTTGAAAAAGGATGTTGCGGTCAAATGGACCAATGAGTGTCAAAAAGCGTTCGATAAGATAAAATGATACTTGTCGAACCCACCCGTGTTGGTCCCGCCAGAACCAGGAAGACCTCTGATTCTTTACTTAACGGTCTTGGAAAATTCATTTGGTTGTGTATTGGGGCAACATGACCTCACCGGCAGAAAAGAACAGGCCGTCTACTACCTTAGCAAGAAATTCACAGCCTATGAGGTTAAGTATACTCATCTGGAAAAGACATGTTGCGCCCTAACATGGGTAGCTCAGAAGTTGAAACACTATTTGTCGTCCTACACTACTTACCTCATTTCTCGTATGGATCCATTGAAATATATTTTTCAAAAGCCTATGCCAACGGGAAGACTTGCAAAGTGGCAGATATTGCTCACAGAATTTGACATCATCTATGTGACTCGGACTGCAATGAAAGCCCAAACACTGGCTGATCATTTAGCCGAAAACCCGGTCGATGAGGAATACGAGCCGTTGAAAACCTATTTTCCTGATGAAGAAACAATGCATATCGATGAGGTGGAGCGAATTGAAAAACCTGGCTGGAAAATTTTCTTTGATGGAGCCGCTAACATGAAAGGAGTCGGGATAGGAGCTGTAATCATTTCTGAAACAGGGCATCACTATCCTGTTACGGCTCAATTGTGATTTTATTGCACCAATAATATGGCTGAATATGAAGCTTGCATTTTGGGGTTAAGGCTAGCCGCAGACATGGGTATCCGAGAAATCTTAGTCATGGGAGATTCAGATCTTTTGGTACATCAAATTCAAGGAGAATGGGAAACCCGAGACTTGAAGCTACCATACCGACAATGTCTACATGATCTTTGTCAGCGGTTTCAATCAGTGGAATTCCGGCATATTCCGAGGATCCGTAATGAGGTTGCCGATGCATTGGCTACTTTGGCATCAATGTTGCACCATCCAGACAAAGCTTATGTGGATCCACTACATATTCTAGTCCACGACCAGCACGCTTATTGCAATATGGTGAAAGAAGAATTTGATGGTGAACCATGGTTCCACGACATCAAGGAGTATATCAGGATGGGCATATATCCCGCACAAGCCACAGGAGATCAAAAGAGGACCATTAGGCGATTGGCAAATGGATTCTTCTTAAGCGGAGGGGTTTTGTATAAAAGAACACCAGATCTTGGATTATTAAGATGCATAGATTCCAGACAAGCTACAGCTGTCATGTCTGAAGTACATTCGGGAGTTTGCGGACCCCACATGAGCGGATATGTGTTGGCAAAGAAAATCCTCCGAGCTGGTTACTATTGGCTTACCATGGAGCGAGATTGTATCAGTTTTGTGCGCAAGTGTCATCAATGCCAGATACACGGAGATTTGATTCATTCTCCACCATCCGAGTTGCACACAATGTCGGCACCATGGCCCTTCGTTGCCTGGGGCATGGATGTGATTGGACCAATTGAGCCGGTAGCATCCAATGGGTACAGGTTCATTCTGGTAGCCATTGATTATTTTACCAAATGGGTTGAGGCCAAGACATTCAAATCAGTGACCAAGAAAGCTGTGGTCGATTTTGTCCACTCAAATATCATATGTCGATTCGGAATCCCAAAAGTGATCATCACAGATAACGGTGCTAATCTTAACAGTAACTTAATGAAGGAAGTATGTCAACAGTTTAAGATTACACATCGCAACTCTACCCCATATCGGCCCAAGGCGAATGGAGCAGTCGAGGCAGCCAACAAAAACATAAAGAAGATACTTCGGAAAATGGTAGAAGGTTCAAGACAATGGCATGAAAAACTACCATTTGCGTTATTGGGATATCGTGCTACTGTTCGCACTTCAGTAGGAGCAATTCCTTATTTGTTGGTATATGGCACTGAAGCAGTAATTCCTGCAGAAGTTGAGATTCCTTCCCTTCGGATCATCGTCGAAGCAAAGATTGATGATGATGAATGGGTCAAAACCCGTTTAGAACAGTTAAACTTGATTGATGAAAAACGATTGGCCGCAGTATGTCATGGTCAATTATATCAAAGAAGAATAGCAAGAGCATACAACAAAAAAGTGCGTCCACGGAAGTTCGAAGTGGGCCAACATGTGCTGAAACGTATTCTTCCACACCAGGTTGAGGCAAAAGGCAAATTTGCCCCGAATTGGCAAGGACCATTCATTGTGACCAGAGTATTATCGAATGGTGCACTATGCTTAACAGACATTGAAATGCATAGATATGGCGATCAATTCTGACGCGGTAAAAAGATATTATGCATAACCTTTGAATGTTTGTATTTAGCATTATTTCGAAGATTGGAATGACAAAGGCAATTTATTCTGCTATCCAAACACTATATCCTTTGCTTCCCCTTTTGAGCCATATTTGTTTCGTTCTACCCTCTCTTGGAATCGATGAAAATCAAATATGAAGTAACAATAATAATAAAAAAAAAAAGAAAAAAAAGAAAAATCACTATTATTTGGTGAACTACGTTTGACCTGATTCCTCAAAGAAGGATACGTAGGCGCCTCACGGCTCGGTCATAGGGTGCACAATATACATAATGTGCACAAAAAGAAACATCAAGAGACCCCAAATCAAGAAACTGGGGCAAGAACTGTATGGGAAATAAGAAAAAGATTCCAAGAGTTGTAATTTTAAACCCATACCAAAGCTATTCAGCTTTTAATACCTTTTCCATTTCTAACCCCATACCAAAAAGACCTTTCGATCAATCTTAGAAAAATGCTGAGACAAGCAAATGAAGATGGTTCATAACACTCTGGTACAAACAAGAAAAGAAAGTAAAAATGAGAGAGTCTTATAGGTGAAAACCCACACGGGCACCATAAGGCGACGGAAGTTGAGAGAAAGTAAAATGAGAGAGTCTTATTGGTGAAAACCTTCGTAGGCACCATAAGGCGAAAAGGAAGTAAGAAATGAACAAATGAGGAAGGTTTATCGGTGAAAACTCTTTGAGATATTGCAAGTCCAACAGGTCTGTAAAATGAAAAATGAAGTTGGATTACGGAAATTTTGGGGAAAACAAAAATGAGACAATTGAAAGGAGATTGATTAAAAGACTGGGTTGATTAATCCAAAATGCATACCCTGATCATTGGCGCCAGTGACTCCAATCAGATAAGTTTATTCCTTTTCCAACAGTCAACCAAATTTGGATTTTTCTTTTCATTCTATAAATTGTCGAAATCAGCGTGTTTCGTCACTAATAATCTTACTTTTCTAAAGCTTTGAGATAAGTTTTATTCCAAACAAATAAGAAGGAATGTCAAGGTATACTACCAGGATTCAAGGTTACATGATACAAAATAAGGCCATGAAAGGCGGGAGATAAAAATAATAAGATATGGGAGGAAGAAAAGTGAAATCAAAAGTGGATCAACAATGTCAGGAAAGACATATGGTTACGGTTAAAAGGGTTTGAAGGAAAACATACAGAGGAGAATCCTATAATCAAGGATAAATTACAAGGACAAAACAGTCTTTTTCAACCATTCCAAGGCAATAAAAAAAAAGACGAAGAGAAGCCTCACCATCGGCAAGAATACCCCAGTTAACCACCCTGCTTTAAACAAACGAAGTTTTCTTTGATTTAAAAACAGGGACAAAAACAACATTTGTGTCAGGAAAAACCCAATGAAAAATTAAAGAAGTCAGACGTCCACCTGGAGAATGAGGATGAGAAAAGAAGAAGTCAGGCGTCCACCTGGAGAATGAGGATAAGGAATTGAAGAAGTCAGGCGTCCACCTGGAGAATGAGGATAGGAATTGAAGAAGTCAGGCATCCACCTGGAGAATGAGGATAAGAATTAAAGAAGTCAGGCGTCCACCTGGAGAACGAGGACAAAGAATTAAAAGAAGTCAGGCGTCCACCTGGAGAACGAGGACAAAGAATTAAAAGAAGTCAGGCGTCCACCTGGAGAATGAGGATGAGAATTAAAGAAGTCAGGCGTCCACCTGGAGAATGAGGACAAAGAATTGAAGAAGTCAGGCGTCCACCTGGAGAATGAGGATAAGAATTGAAGAAGTCAGGCATCCACCTGGAGAATGAGGATGAAAATTAAAGAAATCAGGCGTCCACCTGGAGAACGAGGATGAAGAAAGAAGAAGTCAGGCGTCCACCTGGAGAATGAGGATGAGAATTAAAGAAGTCAGGCGTCCACATGGAGAATGAGGACAAAGAATTGAAAAAGTCAGGCGTCCACCTGGAGAATGAGGATAAGAATTGAAGAAGTCAGGCGTCCACCTGGAGAATGAGGATGAGAATTAAAGAAGTCAGGCGTCCACCTGGAGAATGAGGATGAGAAAAAAAGAAGTCAGGCGTCCACCTGGAGAATAAGGATGAAGAAGTTAAAAAGAAATGAGGCGTCCACCTGGAGAATGAGGATAAAGAAAAGAAGAAGTCAGGCGTCCACCTGGAGAATGAGGATGAGAATTGAAGAAATCAGGCATCCACCTGGAGAATGAGGATGAGAATTGAAGAAATCAGGCGTCCACCTGGAGAACGAGGACAAAGAATTGAAGAAGTCAGGCGTCCACCTGGAGAATGAGGATAAGAATTAAAGAAATCAGGCGTCCACCTGGAGAATGAGGACAAATAATTGAAGAAGTCAGGCGTCCACCTAGAGAATTAGGATGAGAATTAAAGAAGTCAGGCGTCCACCTGGAGAATGAGGACAAAGAATTGAAGAAATCAGGCGTCCACCTGGAGAACGAGGATGAAGAATTGAAAAAGTCAGGCGTCCACCTGGAGAATGAGGATAAGAAAAGAAAAAGTCAGGCGTCCACCTGAAGAATGAGGATGAAGAAGTTAAAAAGAAGTCAGGCGTACACCTGGAGAATGAGGATGAAAGCTAAAGAAATCAGGCGTCCACCTGGAGAATGAGGACAAATAATTGAAGAAGTCAGGCGTCCACCTGGAGAATGAGGATAAGAATTGAAGAAGTCAGGCGTCCACCTGGAGAATGAGGATGAATCCGCAGTCAGGCACCCACCTGGAGAACAAGGGAGTACAATTGAAGTGTTGAAATCAAAAACCCGCTCATATGAGAAAGGAGCACATTTAGAGTTAATAAAGCAGAGGAGTCCAACAAAGTCCCCAGCAAGAAACAACAAGAGTCCCAAACAGATAAAGAAAATATGGGACACAATGAAAAGGAAAACGGAATAAGCCAAATGCCCAAGAGTCACCAAGATATCAAGACAACAAGAAACGCAAGGGCATGATCTAGATAAGATTTTATAATTCATGTACCATAGTCTAGTTTAGCTTTTTTGTATTTCCTTTGAAGTAAGGTGTAATAAGGAGGTCAGCAAGCAGTAAAAACAGCACGAAGCAGCAGTAACATCACAGTCCCACGGTAGTCCCAGCTACCAAAAACTTCCCGAACTACATTGACCTGATTCCTTTATAGCCAAGGATATGTAGGAAACCTTTGAAGCAGAGGTTCGGTCAAATCTTTCAAAAAATGCTTCCCACGGAGTATTTGAACGGGCAAAAATCGCTCGTATCTATCTTTGCACAAAAACTCTTCGAGTTTCCGCACAAAGAGGGGCAGCTGTGAGCACGTGATTTTTGCCTTACGAAAACTACTCCAAAATAAATCTAAAATAAAATAAATTTCTGTGCAATTTTTGAATTTGCGTGGTGTTTGTTAAATATTTGTCTTATATCCATAAATGTTTACTTTGTCATAACAAAATGAAAATAAAAATAAAATATATGTTGCATGCATATCTAGGATTTAATTATGCATTTAATAATTGATTCAAAAAATAAAATCACAAAAATATGCATTTTTATTTTTATTTTTCATCATATTAATTGTGTCATTGTGTGATTAATGTTTTATCTACGTGTTAATGGTTATTAAAAGGTAATTAGTATTATTGTAATGATAATTTTGTTTTTATAATTTTTGATTAGGATTTTATTAATTAAGAATAAAATTTAGGAAATGAAAAATAGGTTGAAAACATAAAAATATCGGACCTGGATTAAAATCCAGGCCCAAACCAAGTGACCCCACCACAACCCAAACCAAATGACCCCAGGTCCGGTCCGTCTCAAAAATACCCCAAACGACGCCGTTTTGGGAAACTTTGATGAAGGCCGTTGATTTCAAATTGATCAACGGTCCGAAAGCATTACTGTCCACCCGACCCGTTTCCCGTCATAGACCGATCCGGTCTTAAAGGAAATGAAACGATGTCATTTCATTTCAATAAGCAATCCCAGCCGTAAATTGCATTTGATCTAACGGCCAAGATCCACTGATTACCCTAGTATATAAACTCAAAAATCCCACCCCACACCCCAGGCAAGACCCCCCCTCTCCTTTCTTCTTCCCCGAGTCTCCAAAGATCGGAACTCAAGCCACCGCCCTCACGGCGGAGAACGGTGACCATACCTCCCCATTTTCACACCCCGAACTCACCTCAACTTCCCGGTCCTAGATCCCTGAACCTTATCCTCCAAATATCAGCCAACGTTTTCGAATCTCCGATCGAAGATGTAGTCCAAAACCTAGTTCATCTAATAGCCACCAAACTCACACCTTTCAACCTCCGGACCTCTCTCACCACTAGAGCCTTATGAGTTTCCTTCGAATCAGCCTGGAACCCCTCAAATATCGAATCAAAATCAAGAACCCTAGCGCCGCCATGAAATGCCCTGGTGGCGGCGCCATTCTAATCAGTACCAAAATAACGCCAAATGACCCCTAAGCCTCCCTCACCCTTGAGTCATCCTTAGTTTCCTTCGAGTCTACCCAAATTTGGTCGAACCCTAAATCTGAGAAAAGTGAAACACTGAAATACCAACTCGTGGGATTTGTCCGAGTTAATTGAAGGTTTGAGGTCTAAGAGAATTTAATCGAGGTATTGAGAATACCTCGAATAAAGTCTGTTCAACCTCAAAAAGATCCGAATTCAAAGTTAAGCCTTTGTCCGCATAGATTTGAAGATTCAAAGGTATTCTTCTGATTTCTTTTGTATCCTATGTATAAATTATTGCCTGTTTCAGTAGCTTGTTTAATTTTTCATACCTGTTTAGTTAATTCTGTGATTCTACCTCGTACTCGATTAGTTGATCAAAATTATATCATTGTTTCTGTTGATTATGAGTGTTTATAATAAGTGTAATCGATTCGATTAAATTCGTCGATTAGTTGTTTTGTGAATTCTTATTGCCACTAATATTGATTGACACAGCCTGTTCATCTACTTGAAGACTGATTGTTTGTCAATTATGGTAATTAGTCGGTCGATTAATGAGTGGTGTCAATTAATCAGTTTCTGTAAAATCCTTGAGTCTGACAATAATCCTAAAGTTATTTGATTTGCTTGCTTTCATTATTTGCTGATCAATGTCAACTACAATCATCTGATTAAGTTTCATTGATTAGTCTGTCTGTATAAACTGAATCATTTTCAACATTCTGTTTGGTTTTAATTTTTGATTGTTAATTACCCTATTGAACTCTGTAAAAACAATTCTGACATGGTATCCAATGTTTTTCTTTTATCGGTGTTAATCCTAGGATTGGTTATAGCTGCTTAAACAGATTTTAAAATCTGTATTGTTA
This sequence comes from Nicotiana tabacum, assembly GCF_000715075.1. Lineage (NCBI taxonomy): Eukaryota > Viridiplantae > Streptophyta > Magnoliopsida > Solanales > Solanaceae > Nicotiana > Nicotiana tabacum. The sequence goes on along the minus strand of NC_134089.1, from coordinate 29,198,774 downwards.
TATTATGAATTTAAGGCAGTAATAACAGTAGAAAACAGTAGGTTAGGGACATTTCTGGGATAGAACAATGAGGATAATATGTTAATAGCAATGTGTTGAAAGTGAAAGTTAATGGCTATTATTTAAAGTGATAATGGGAAACAAATGGTAATGGGGCTGCTGAAAATCAGGATAAGAGCACTTAATAGGATTTAAAGTATTCAAAAGCAGATGGTAATGGAACTTTCTTAGTTTTTAAAGAGGAAAGGGGTCCAGGCAACACTTAAAAAAGATGGGGCAGACCTGTATAAAGGAGGGGGATTGAGACTGACTTGGAGGGAGCTTTCAGACAGAAAAATTAGAAAGGAAGAAGAGAGAAAAAATCTGATTTGAAAAGGAAAGGAACAGATTTTAAAGAAGGAATTTGGAGAGAAAGAGAAATCAGTTTTCAGACTGAGATTTTAGGACTGAATATCAGTCTTCAGTGAGAGTTTTTTTTTAAAAGAGAAAAAGATAAATTTGAGTGTGGAAAATCAAGCAGAAAATCAAACAGAAAAATTAGAAAATGGGAATTTGAAACAGAAAAAAAACTGAAATCTGAAATATTGTTCTTTCGTTGAATCTGTTCAAATTTATTTGATTCCATTGTTCAGTTAAAATCTGAAGCCTCTTTAAAATACTGTTACTGTGCATCTGGGTTCCTCGGGTCTTATTATTGCTCAAATCTGTGGAAGTACTGATATTATACCAGTATTTTGTTACTGCTGCAACTGCTGAAATTTACTTCTTCTACCTTCATTTCCAGGTACTTATCTTTTAAATTCTATGTTAGAAAGAGATTCAGCATGACAAATCAATGAAGCTTGAATTGCAATTCTGTTTTCCATTTGTCCAAGTTCATTAGTTTAAATTTCATTTTTTGTTTCATGTTAATTCAATTTGATAGCTATGAGTTAATTGTCTTATTTTGAAATTCGTATAAAGCTTTGTAATAATGTTAGCCATTCCGAAATCTCATTAGTTTAGTCATATTTGAACTATCAAGGTAGGAAATATGGCGTAAAGTTGGCCATTATTTGAATTTTATAGTGTTGTTAGTTAAGTAAAGAATAATGTAGAAATATCAAGAAGCTACATTACTAACTTCTGTTGTTAGATAAGGTTAAGATGATATTGGTGGTATTTTTATAGAGGTGTGTATAACCATTGGCGAAAGGTGATATAATATAGTTTGTTACGATGTTTACAACATACAGTTAGGTTACATGTAAGGCAATATTATTGCATCAATTTGCATAATAATTCCCTTTCTTATCAACTTGATGCTTATCTACCACCGTAAACAAATTAATTAAAATGATTTCGCCTATTAGATTAAAAATAAGTATATGAGAATGAAATGAGGTGTACAAGCATAAATGGCAATACTTTATATCAATGGTAAGTAGAAATAGAATTTGCACTAAATAAAAACAATAAAAATTCTTCAAAAAAAAAAATATTTCTTCCCTTCATAAATTATTTTTGTTAGTTTCATATGCAATTCATTCTTTGGCATACGTATATATGTTGTATTTGCTAAAAATCATATTTTATTCTTTTCCTCGAATTTGAATAGTGTGGATGAATATAATTTATACTCGGAAATTATAGTCAACGGGCAATACTTAATAAATTGTGAATTTTTTTTAAGAATTTAAAGGCGTCCCCTAAAATGTGAATTTTTCAGGAATTTCATATAAAAAATGTGTAGATATAATAAACAATTTTGTGGAAAATCCATAATATTATTACAAAAATTTTACGCAATTAGGGATGCGTTCGCGTACCCTGACTATATTTTTAAAAGCAAATTCGGATTATGCGTACGCGCAATTTCGAGCGAATATTTAAGAAAAGGATTTTTCCAAGGATGTTAAAATAATTTCATATAGCCCGAGATTTGCAGTTCATTGTCTAAATACAAGGGTGATGATGTTCCTGATTTTATTTTAAATTTCGAACATATATTTTTTTTAATAAAAACTATAACATGGACAATTTTATTGTGTACACGTATGCGTGACACGATCCTCTGTAATTATAAAAGATATATAATACGAATATACGTACGCGTAATTCGTCACAAACAATAAGTAAAAGCGGTAGTAAAATCAGGCAATAAAAAAACGTATTTAGTAAAATCAAGATAATTAAGCCAATAATAAAAACAGTTGAGCGACCGTGCTAGAACCACGAAATTCGGAAATGCCTAACACCTTCTTCCGGATTAACAGAATTCCTTACTCAGGATTTCTGGTTCGCAGAATAAATAACAGAGTCATATTCTCCTCGATTCAGGGATTAAAACTGGTGACTTGGGACGCCTTAAAATTCCCAGGTGGCGACTCTGAAATAATTAAATAAATCCCGTTTCGACTGTCCTTCAATTGGAGAAAACTCCCCACGCGCCCCGCGGGCGCGGTAAAGAGGAGGTGTGACACCGGGGACCTCGGGTGAGTTTCGGATGGTCATTCGGGTTATTTTTGGAGTTTAGGAGTTGCAGAAAAATAGGATCAGGTGTTGCAGAGAATTACCATTCGCGATCGCGTAGGGTGTATTGCGATCACGTAGAAGGATTTGAGGAAGTCCAGAATTAAGCCTTCGCATTCGCGTGAGAAGCTTCGCGTTCGCGGAAGGCTGGGAAGCTGTGCATCGCGTTCGCGTGAAGACACTCACGATCGCGTAGAGGAAGATGGGCTGAAGGTTATTTGTGCATTGCGTTCGCGTAGGTGAGGTCGCGTTTGCGTAGTGTAATTTTGGGGAGTTTAAAATTTGTTCTTCGCGATCGCGAGGGAAGTGCCGCGATCGCAATAAAGGAAAAGCAGGCCTAGGCAGAATGTTTTAATTCATTTCATCCGCGATTTTGGAGCTCATTTACTCCATAGTTGGTCTTTTTGAGAGTTTTTTGAAGGAAATTAAAGAGGGATTCAAGGAGAAACGTTTGGAGGTAAGAATTTCGGACCTAAAACTCGATTCTATTGTGAAATCCACCTAGGAATTCATGGAAACTTAAGCTAAAAATGGAAGAACTAGGGCTTGGGATTTTGAATTTTTGATTGGGGATTTGGAGGACTATTTGGGGTCGGATTTGAGAACTTTTGATATGTATGAATTCGTGGGAGGATAAGGAACCCGTTGATGTGAAAATTTCCGAGTTTCGAGAAGTGAGCCCGGGGCTCGGGTTTTGCTAATTTTGGGATTTTTGATATTTTTTGATTGTTTTCGCTCGGGCTTTGTTCCCTTAGCATATTGTGACGTATTAGTTCTGATTTTGGATAGATTCGACGCACGTGGAGGCCGATTCGAGGGGCAAGGGCGTCACGAGCTAGAGATTTAGCCGGTTTGAGGTGAGTAATGATTGTAAATGATGTTCTGAGGGTTTGAAACCCTGGATTGCACATCGTAGTGCTATATTGAGGTGAGACACGCACTTGATGATGAGCGTGGGGTCGTTTACTACCGGGGATTATGACTTGGTCCGTCCCGATTGATGATTTTACCGTGTATTTGACTGAAACTTATTTGTTATCATCATGACTTGGGCTGATTGCCATATTTGGGCTTTGTGCCAACTATTTGAACCCTTCGGGGATTTTTATCACTATTTCCTCACTGTTTTGACTTATTACTTGAACTCAGTCATGCTGTTTTCCACTGTTTTACAACTCAACCACTTTTACTCAGTTTTAAGACTTAAATGATATTTTAAATGATGTTTTGGGCTGAGAACTACTGCTTTACTAATGTCCGAGGGGCTTGTGATGGTTTTCGAACTGAGTACGGCCGGGGGCCAAATGTGAGGATACACTAATACTGATATGAGGCCGAGGTCCTGAGATACATATGTACGCCACGAGGTGGCTTGATTAATATTAGGTCGAGGGCCTATATTTGTTGCCACGAGATGACTTGATATTGCGCTTGGGCCGTAAGGGCCCCCTCCCGGAGTCTGTACACCCCCAGTGAGCATGGGTACCCATTGTGATGTGAGATTGAGCCCGAGGGGCGGAGATTGTTGATATTGTGCCCGAGGGGCGAACTTCTATGTGTTTACTTTATCTTAATTGTCTGTCAATTACCTGTTTAATTGTTGTAGAAGTATTTTATTCTACTTTTCATTGGTTTTCTGCTTGCAAATTTCTTATTTAACTGCTTCATTATGGAATACCTTGTGTATACGTGTTTACTTACTTTCAGTCATTATTTATAATTATTACTCACTAGGTCAGAGTACTCACACTACTCCCTGCACCATGTGTGCAGATTCAGGCGTCGTTGGTTCCGCTCCCGAGTGCTGATTCATTCCAGATTCAGGCGGATCTTCGAGGGGTCTTTAGGTAGTTGTTGGCGTTCGCAGCCTGGAGCTCTTTTCTATCTATCTCTTTTACGTTTCTAGCTCAGTATTTGAAACTCTGTAGTTACATTTGAGGATTTAGTATCATAGATGCTCGTGACTTGTGACACCTTGGTTAGGGCTGTGTCGAAATGGATTTCCACTTTTTTATCTCTATTTCCGCTAGCTATTGCTATTAAATCATGTTTAAACTATTTTTATGCTATTTAACTGCTTAAAAGGATGAGTTGTGTTAGATTGGTTGGCCTTGTCTTCACGAGGGGCGCCATCACGATCGGGTTCGGGGTTAGGGTTGTGACACCAGGATATCAACTCGATTTGGAACATTTGCAGCTCGAATATGAGATTTAGTAACCCTTGGTAGGTTCGTAAATGCATCTGGCATTGATTTGCAATATTTACAAATAAATTATCTTTTGAACCTCTAGTTCACATTGATTTGTACGAGGATCTAAATAAGATAGTGATAATACATTCCAATCTATCTTTTTTTTTTCAGCTGCTTAGTCTCTACCCTCAATGTTGGAAAAACTAATTCATCAAAATGGCAATCAGCAAATCTTGCCGTGAATAAATCTCCAATCATGGATTCTAAATACTTAATAATATAAGGAGATTCATATCCAATATATATTCCAATCTTCTTTAATGACTCATTTTTGTGCGTTGTGATGGAGCAATTGGAACATATACTGCACATCCAAATATTCTAAGATGAAAATTATTTGGCTCCTGACCATAAGCCAATTGTAATGGAAAGATTTTATGATAATTCGTTGGCCTGATGCACACAAGTGCTGCTACATGCAAAATAGCATGACCACATATCGAAATAGAAAGTTTTATTCTCATAAGCAATGATCTAGCAATTAATTGGAGACGTTTGATAAATAATTCTGCTAGCCCATTCTGAGTATGAACATGAACTACATGATGTTCAACTGTTATTTCAGTTGACATACAATAATCATTAATGGCTTGGGATATAAATTCACTAGCATTAGCAAGACGAATTGTCTTAATTGCATAATCTGAAAATTGTGTTCTTAATATTATTAATTGAGCTAACAATCTCGCAAAGGCCAGATTGCGAGTTGATAATAAGCACACATGTGACGATCTTGTAGATGCATCTATTAAAATCATATAATATTTAAATGATCCACATGATGGGTGGATATGTCCACATATATCATCTTGTATATGTTCCAGAAATGCTGGGGATTCAATCTCAACTTTAGTTGTTGATGGTCTAGTAATAAATTTACCCTGAGAGCATTCAACAAAGGAAAATTCTTTAAATTGAAGAATCTTCTGGTTCTTCAATGAATGTCCATGCGAATTTTTAATTACTTTGCGCATCATGCTTGAACCGAGATGGCCCAACCGGTCATGCCAAATAATAAAATTATTTAGATTAGTAAACTTCTGGTTTACAATAGTATGTGTTTCAACCATGCCAATATTTGTGTAGTACAAGCCAGAGGAAAGAACGGGTAAATTTTGAAGCACATATTTCTTACCCGACTTTATTGTAGCAATATAAAATATTCAATCTTTTCATCATTTATAATCTCAATATGATATCCATTTTGGTGGATATCCTTAAAGCTCAGTTAATTTTTTGAGGCTTACTACAATATAATGCTTTATTAATAGTCAAATTTGTTCCTCCGGGTAGTAATAAATTAGCTCTTCCAGAGCCTTCAATTAATTTTGTACTACCAGATATTGTCTCAATATTGGCTTCTTTCATCACTAAATAAGAGAAATATCTCTTATCTCTCAGAATAGTATGTGTTGTGGCACTATCCAAAAGATATTATTTTTATTGATCCTGGATCCAACTGAAGATTGAAAAATTTCCATATTCTAAAAGAGGATATGAAAATAAATCCCAAAGTGGTAGTGGAAATTATTAGAGCCTTGTGCTGATAACGTATTATGGAATAATAAAAAATAAAGTAAAACAAGAGGAATTTAGAGGGAGATAATTAATAAACTTTTCTTGATGATATTTTCAAGTGTTTGGGCCTATTTATAGGCACTTTTGCATAAAGGATTTGGCCACTTGTCCAAAGTATTGACACTTGTTGAAAGTCTTGACATTTTTTTGAAAAGGATTTGCCACTTATTGAAATCTTGATATTTGTTGAAAGGCCTTGCCACTTCTTGAAGGCCATGTCACTTGGCCATAAGTCTTCATAAAGAAACACCAAATTGTTTGTCTTTTTACTTAAAATAATCATTTGAAATAATTACAATAATAGACTAGTTTATGACCAACTAATTTGCTCCCAAGTAACTTCATAATACATGGACATTCACTCTTAATATTATTTATAACAAACTTATTTTTATTTTCAATTTTTTCTTACTATAAACGAGTAACAAAAAGGAAGAATTAGCTTCAATATATTGCAAAAGGATAAAATTATTTATTTTCAAAGTTTCTTACTTCAAATTGATTAACAAAAAGGAAACATTAGCTTCAAATATTTGGTGAAAGGATATTTTATTAAAACCAAAATATTTAATATAGATTTCTCGAGTATAAATAGAAAAAATGAGATGCACCAGCCTTTAATGTAGGGGTAAGGATGCGTACACACATTATCGAGTGTGAAAAGTGTAAACAGAAAAAACGAGATGCACCAGCCGGGAATCGAACCCGGGTCTGTACCGTGGCAGGGTACTATTCTACCACTAGACCACTGGTGCTTCTTGAAAGATGAGGGAAAAAAAGTTATATCCTAATTCAACATAGTGACATCGAATCTGCAATTTGAGAAGTCCAGCGGCCCATGTGGCCATATCAGTCCGTGAGGGAGAGAGAGATGAGTGAACAGTAGCTCCTACCGGCGACGAACAGCTATCGAACGGAGAATCAAAGCGCTGTCTTTTCATTTGTCAGCTCTTTTGCGCGTTCTTTTCCAAGTGAGCTTAATTTCTCCCATTCTTTACTTCATTTTCTTATCTTTTTTGTGGCATTTAATTTCTCTTGCATATGCTTTGTTCTTTACAGTGTTGAATTTCTAATTTTCCCCTCTTTGTTTGGTATAATCGCAATTTTGCTTATCTCTTTCCGTGAAAATTTTCACAATTTTATCTATTTTTCATATACCGTTTCTATTTTGTTTAATTAGTGTTCTGGTGGGAAGAACATTTAATAATATACTACTTTAAAAAAAAAGACCATTATGCTATACACACTGTTACGCTTACAATAGGTCAGCTGTTTGCCAGGAGCTTTAGTTCTAATTAGGTATTTGTATGTCAGCGTGCGATAAATGTGCAATTTAGAGAATTCTAGTTCCAGAGAACCCTTAGTTTGTTTTAGAGAAAGATTTACTACTGGAATGAAATGAGTCCGAATAGAGAAAAATGGGTATAGACAATTGGTATAGCAAACAACAACTAGTTTAAGATCAAAAAATAGTTGATTGATTGATCAATTGATGATAGCAGTGACGTCGCCAGATAGAGTGAAGGGTGGTTGAACACCCATACTCGGAAAATTGTATTGAGTTTTATAGAAAATTATAATGTGTATACAGGTCAAAAATTACTTTTTATACATCGATGTTGAACCTTGAACACCTTTAGCGAAATTATTGGTTTCGCCACGGGGTGATAGTGTATAAATCCTATTTCTTTACCCGGTGAAAGTTGAGCTGCACGCATGCTGGCTTGGAACCACCATCATAAAAAAAAGGAGTGGTCGAAGGGGTGGAAATTTGTCATCCTATATAATCACTAAAGTGGTCATGTACCAAAGTAACTTTACAATGTTTGATGGAGGTGAGGCAATTAGTTCAGAATCTTAACTAAATTGGTTATAATCTATTGTTTACATATACTCTTTATGTTATTTTTCATGTTTTAGTTTTAGATGACGTTGCCATAGCCATGATTCATGAAGTTTTTGATTTGTTTTCTCGGATGTGCTAGCTAAATAAATCCAACTCAAGTTCTGCAAAATATTTTGCTTACAGGAAAAAAGAAAATGTCTCTTCTCCAATCTCCATTCTTAGTTGCACCATATCGGAGTTTGTCTTCATCCAAAACAATTTCAGGAGCATCCCAACTCTTCCTCTCCACCAAATTCTGTACACTTAATCTATCCACCACAACAATCACTAATATTCCTTATAAATCCTCAACAATTAGGATGGGTGGTGGCCCAAGAACCTATCCAGGAGGCGTCTCAAAGTGGCAGTGGAAACGAATGCAAGCAAAGAAAGCAAAACAGCTTCTTAAGGCTCGATTGGCTCGGGAACGCCAAATCTATGAGATGAGGAAACGGGCTGAGCTCAAAGCTGCTGTCTCTGAGCTTGAGAGACCTTGGGAAGTGGTAGAAAAGGCACCCACTTTGTTCTCTGTGAGTGCTGATGAGCAATTGAGCGTCTTGGCTGATCGGTTTCAAAAGCCTGGAGGGTTTGATATGTGGTCTGACAATGATGGGCCAGAATTGTTCAAGCCCGAAGATGGATTATCCTCGGCTAGGTTTTTCCCTAAGGGAGTTGTTCATAGCATTAAACCCTATGGAAAAATTGAGAATGCAGTTGGTGGTTTTGAGGACTCTTCAAATTTGGGTTCAGATTCTCAAAGTGAAAGTGATAGGAAGGTGCGAATGAAGAGTAATAGGCGTGAACGAAATTCAAGAACACTAAGAACTGGATCCGATAGAGAAGGAAAAGAGGGTTATCTGGATATGGAAGATAACAATAAAGTGTCAATAGATGGCAACGATCGCAAGGGCATGCAAAATAAATTCGGCAAGAACGCAAATCGGAGGAAGATGTTTGGTCACCCTGAAAAATTTAGTTCAGCGGAAACTGGGATGTCTAGAATAAAGAATAAGAGTTATAGACCAGCTGATCATGATGGAGAGCATGGAAGGTTTAATGTGGTAGACAAGTTTGATGATTCAGATTCTCCGGTGTTTGAATTAAATTTGCAAGATGATGGGAGCTATCAGCTTTAATCCGAGAAATAAGAGTTCTGATAAGTAGACAAGCTCAAAATTTGGTAGATTGCATGTGTAAATCTTCCTTGTTCATGTGTATAATTTTGCATATTTAACTATTCACTGATTAAATCTAGTTTGAAAACTAATAAGAACTGTGAGTTCAGCACGTAAAGTGTGAACTGTGGGTGGAACTTTTTGTGGAATTCAAAATGATATACTATTTATAATGAAGTTGATCTTACTATTGTTTATGATTACCCGCAGAACCCTGATTACTTTGCCCGCCTCTCCCTCAAGGGTGTGAGGAGGGGAAATGCTAATTTGCTACTTTGGTATCTCGCGCTCAGGCTTCCTTGCGAAGAGTAGAGAGGAAAATTTGCTATTTGCAACCTCCAATTATTTTGGGTAAGTCAGTATCAGAATATAGAAGTTTACTGCAAGAAGTTTGAACGTTTTTCTCAGTTTGAAGTTTGTATGTTTTTCTGTTGATTAAGAAGTTCTTCAGTTTGTTTGTTTGAATGCTGAAATGATCATTTGCTTCAACTCTTGTTGCCTAATATCTTTATCTGTGGCGTTAACTGAATATTGATTTGTGTAACACAACAGTTCAGCTAATGTGGACGGAAGAACTATGCTTTCTAAATAGGAGCTTGAACTTCAAACAGATGCAGATATGCCTTCCGGTAAATAGTTTAGAATCTTTAGGACCCAAAATAATAACAACTACGTTTGATACTAATGGTTTGGCTTCACTAAATTGTGGGGAGAGAGCCGAAAATGTGTTGTTCGAAGAGAAGTTCTGCTAACACACACACACCCAAAAAAAAAAAAAAAAGAAGAGAAAAAGAGAAAAGAAGAAATTTCTGAATAAATTGAGAAAGACTGATATAGCATCAAAGATGATATATTGTTATATTGTTAGCATATACTTATTTCAGTACTGTGTAACCAGTTGACGGTTTGTTAATCTTTACTCGGTTCCATGATTGTATTAGTTCAATTTATTAATATTACTGAATTGCTCTGACCTATATTCAGAATCCTGAAGTGTGAGCATACGTTATATCTGTACTATTTTAGCGGTTGACAGTTTGCTAGTGTCTTACTCCTTTAGTTCCAATATGTTTGTGATAGAGTAATAAATACTCCTTCGAGCCCTGAGTATGGAGTTATTTTGTTAGGGAACACTTTACACTTTACCTCTAATATGGGACTTCCAGCTCAAATTCAAATGTAGTTGGATCCCAATGCTGATACCGGATATCGAGTAGAAACCCAAAAAAATACCGGATACCGAGTAAAAACCCAAAAAAATATGATTTTAATCTACATTTCACTTTTTGGGTGACCAGAAATGCTGTCAACTTTTAAATAATCAATGTATATTAATTTGTCAACCATCTAAAAAAGTGACAAACCCTAACATAAGCAAGTTGGCACCGGCAGTATTTCGATTGTCAACAAACTTTTATGAAAGGGTAAGATAATAAGCTAAATGGCTTTCAGTTGTATAACAAATATCAAATCGTCATATTACGACGATTTTAATACAATAGTCAAATCTATTTCACTTTTCATCTTTATCTTAACTTGGGACTTTATCGTTTATACATAAACAAATTTGTCCCTGCATTATTCGAAATTGAGATATTTTTTAAACTTTTGGTCTAATCTTACCCCACTGTTAGGAAAAAGTCTCATTTTTGCTCCAGACCTCTAACTGACCTCCAACCCAAGGGTAATTTTAGATCACATGCAAATGTTGAGAGGTAAATATGAACCTTTTTTTGCAAAAGTTTGGACATGGAGTCCATCCATTTCATGTTGGAGCACCACTAATGGTAAAGACAAATATGAAACAATTAGCTAACGCAAGGATATGAAACTATGAATGGTCCAAAAGTTTAACAAACGGCAAAATTAAACAATTTCTAAGGAAAACATAAAATCATGTCAAATTTTCTTTTTCCAAGAATTGACTAAGATGCTAGTATGTATTATGTAGGTGCGGAAGCACTAACCATCCTCTTTTTCTTTTCCTTCCAGTTTATTTGTTAGGTACTCTTGATCTTTGAATGATTACTACTATATTCCCTTATATATCTTATGTCCCTTAGTCTAGTTGGATTAGCAACTAATAGCATGAGTTCAAGTTTTGAAGGCTATGGTCAGTGTTTAATCTAAGAGATTAGAATATGGACTGGCTGCTGGCTATTTGATTTGAAAAAAGCAGTTTAAAGATTTGATTCTTGATATGACAAGCAAAGGTTGTAAAGAATGTATTACATGGTGGAGGGTTATCCTTTTTCTTATCATTTCCAGGTGGTTTTTTGCATACTATATATAGATGTTTACAACTATGCCATTGGTTTTAATTTAAGTTGTGGCTAAAGATTCTGGAAAACACAGGTTGCATTTGTGATTCTGTCATTTCCCCAATAGCATTGGCATTCTTAAAGCTTTACAAAATGGTATTTCCCAATAGCATTGGCTCTGTAGCTCGTTGATTGTTCAGTATAATTCAACGAATTGTGCTGGACGACATGAGTGGTTGGTGCTTACTTATAGTGCATTGGGTATTGCTTGCATCCCCAACTTTGGCTGTGGATTAATTTTTATGTTTAATTTTTTGTTGTTGTTGTGTGTGTAAACAACATAGACACAGGTGGAGCAATGAGACGCAAGGAGTTTAATTGAATCCTCTTTTGTTGAAAATAATTTTGCGTAAATAAAAAAAATGAATTTTTATATGCAGAAATACAGGGTAAGGTTGCGTACAATAGACCCTTGTGGTCGGTTCTTCCCCGGAATCCGCACATAGCAGAAGCTTAGTGCACGGACTGTCCTTTATATATTAGATAAACTAGTGTTTGAACCCGCGCGATGCGCAGATAATTTGACAGGATATTAATCTTGTACAATTATGATATAATATATTTACTTATTTTATTAAATATTAGTTATTATTTTATTATTTTATGTAGTGTATAGAAATATAATAAAATCTATACAAAATCAAAGGTTACACATCACATAGTAATCAAATAAATTATTTATTCCTTATTTATTCTTTATTAAATTAGCAAGTACTTAATACTATACATTTATTAATATGACTTTTTATTAACTGGTCAATTGGCTTAATATTTTGATGCTACTTCTCTTTTAATAGAACATAAGTATATATTTTCTTATCCTGGATTTGTTTTTGTTACTTATGTTATACTGTTCAAAATTCTTCAATTTTCTGAATTTATAAATAATTTTCTTGAGTGTTATTTATTTATTAATAAATTCAAAATATAAATATTATAAAATTATCTTTATCCCCTCTTTTCGTACATTCTTTTCTATTGTAATATTTGATTAATTTTCTTATTTTGTATTTTACTAAAAATTTCAATAATATAATTTTTTCTAAATTATAATTTTGAATTCATCAAAAGTATAAATAGATAAGCCTTCTATTAATTTTATAAAAAACCTGCTAATATTTTTAATAATTAATAATTTCTGTTATATATAATATATTATCTTAGGTATAATATCCTAATAATTTCTTTATATTTTTGTATTTTTCATTATGAAATTATGAGTTATATTTATTAACGAAAATTTCCTAAATGAAAAATTTAATTGGTATATTTATTTGGTTTTATTTTATTTTAAAACTCCAACTTAAAACTACTCCCCAATTTGAATGAGTAGTTTATTTATTTATATTTTCACTTTTTATATTTTCACTTTTTATAGATAATTATAAGATATCTATATTGATTAAATTAAATAGAGTAACCAACTAATTCAAACTTTAAAATTCTAAAAAAAATTAGTTAGAAAGGTAGTTTATTCTGTCCTAACAATGCCACTTGGCTTTTTGTGATTATGCCACTTGTCTTAATATAATGCTTTTGCTTCTCCCATTCTATATAGAAGATAGATAAAAGATTTATATATAGATAGATATTGATATAGATATAGATTATCATATTAGGAAGAAACTACTCTCAAATTTGAATTGATAGTTTTTTTTTGTTATTGTTTTATTTTAAAATAATTTTAAAAATCCAACTTTAAACTACTTCCCAATTTGAATGAGTATTTTATTTTTTATTTTTTCGTTTTTGATAGATAATTATAAGATATCTATATTTATTAATTCAGGTAGAGTAATCAATTAATTCAAAATTTAAATATTCATTTAAATATTCAAAAAGTTTTTTAGTTAAAGGTAGTTTATTTTGTCTTAACAATGACACTTGGCTTTTTGTGATTATGCCACTTGTCTTAATATAATGCTTTTGCTTCTCCTATTCTTTATAGATAGAATAAATATTTATATTTTCACTTTTTATAGATAATTATAAGATATCTATATTTATTAAATCAAGTAGAGTAACCAACTAATTCAAACTTTAAAATTCTAAAAAAAATAGTTAGAAAGGTAGTTTATTCTGTCCTAACAATGCCACTTGGCTTTTTGTGATTATGCCACTTGTCTTAATATAATGCTTTTGCTTCTCCCATTCTATATAGAAGATAAAAGATTTATATATAGATAGATATTGATATAGATATAGATTATCATATTAGGAAGAAACTACTCTCAAATTTGAATTGATAGTGTTTTTTTGTTATTGTTTTATTTTTTTAAAAATTCAACTTTAAACTGCTCCCCAATTTGAATGAGTATTTTATTTTATTTTTTCGTTTTTGATAGATAATTATAAGATATCTATATTTATTAATTCAAGTAGAGTAATCAATTAATTCAAAATTTAAATATTCAAAATGTTTTTTAGTTAAAGGTAGTTTATTTTGTCTTAACAATGACACTAGGCTTTTTGTGATTATGCCACTTGTCTTAATATAATGCTTTTGCTTCTCCTATTCTTTATAGAGAGATATTTATATTTTCATTTTTTTTATAGATAACTATAAGATATCTATATTTATTAAATCAAGTAGAGTAACCAACTAATTCACACTTTAAAATTCTAAAAAATATTAGTTAGAAAGGTAGTTTATTCTGTCCTAACAATGCCACTTGGCTTTTTGCTTGTCTTAATATAATGCTTTTGCTTCTCCCGTTCTATATAGAAGATAAAAAATTTATATATAGATAGATATTGATATAGATATAGATTATCATATTAGGAAGAAACTACTCTCAATTTGAATTGATAGTTTTTTTTGTTATTTTAAATAATTTTAAAAATCCAACTTTAAACTACTCCCCAATTTGAATGAGTATTTTATTTTTTATATTTTCGTTTTTGATAGATAATTATAAGATATCTATATTTATTAATTCAAGTAGAGTAATCAATTAATTTAAAATTTAAATATTCAAAAAGTTTTTTAGTTAAAGGTAGTTTATTTTGTCTTTAACAATGAGACTTGGCTTTTTGTGATTATGCCACTTGTCTTAATATAATGCTTTTGCTTCTCCTATTCTTTATAGATAGATAGATTGTTGAATGCTCTTGACGTAAAGAAAGATTCTATGTAATGGCTAAGGAGATTTAAAAATTGTTACGATTATCAATTCAAATATCAGGTGTGACATTCTTATATTATTGTAATTTTCCTTATTTGAAATCTCAAGCTGCATATAAGTGAATTTAAGATTTTAATTTAGTGGCCACGGATTACCATTACACTTACTTATAGTGTAAATTTAGTATAAGTAATTTTACCTTTCAAAATGAAAGTTCTTTTACTATAGCAAATACAATACAACCACGCCAACAATTACTGAAAATCCAGGTTTGTACGTGACCATTCAATTGTCCTGTGTCACGACTCAAAATTACACATGTAACTAACTAATTATATTTTTTTTCCTCTTAGATATAATACCTATTTATTCTAATTGTGTATTTTTCGGGTCAATATATAAAACTTAGTGAAAGTTCAATATTTTAGCCAAATAAAAGAAGGTTTAGCCAAAGCAGCAGAGTTCAATTGGTGTATTTTCCGGAGAAGGAAAAAAGAAACCGAGTGTTCTTCTTTTCATGAAATGGCTATTTGTTTTAACTGTGTATTTATTCTTTTTGGATGAAATTTGTAAAATATTTGGTTGAAATTTCTTTAATTTTAGCCAAAATAATAGAGTTCTAACTGCGCATTTCTTTTTTATTTCTTCTTCAGATTCAATGATTATTTGTTCTAATTGTGTAATCCCTCTTTTATGGCCAAATATGTAAAATAATTTGATTAGATTATCATTATCTTTAACCAAATAAAAAAATATCCAAAAGGATGTTATTCCAAGGTTTTCTTTTTTATTTATAAATTTGGCCCGAAAAAGATGATTCACAAAATTGGTGGACTTAAATAGATAATATATATATATATATGTATGTATATTATTAAAAAAGGTCGCGTGGACCAAAAAATTCACGTGGCAACGCATGTTAGACTTTCATGGATTATCGGCGTCCGGGGGATGGGAGGGAAGTCTAAACAATGTAATTGTAGAGGTAGATTCAGCATCAATGATTAAAGAAGAATCATGCACACTATGGAGGCTAATTCAAATAGTAGATAAAGTCAGCCAGATTGAGAGGGAAAAGCGAGCGGATGTCAAACGCTGTTACAGAGAGGCAAATAAAGTAACGAACATGTTAATAGCCATTAGTCACATTAACAAACAATGTATTATCTTTTCCGATTTTGCTGGTCTTCCAAGATATATTAGAGGACTACTCAACTTGTACAGACTAGAGATAACATTCTTCAGGGTCGGGCAAAAGAAAACAGCAGAAATCAAGTTCAAACCTCCGTGAGATAGTAGAATTGCTGGAATTTTATGTAGGAGTTTCTTCTAGTTTAGTTTCTTGACAAATTCCACGGGATTGACTATCAACTCGCAAAGACCATGAAGGGTCAGGTGACAAGCTAATGAATAAAGGTTTGGTCCTATACAATATATGAAAATTTAATCTTATAAAAAAAAGAGGGAAGAGAGAGAATGAGCAACATCTCACTAAACCAACACTCAAGCAATCCACATCAAATTCCTCCCAAACCCCTGACAAAAATTTACCAACAATCAATCCTATTCACTCTTACAAAGATAAACTAATTCAAGGGAAAATCTTACCATTGCTTCCCAATCAATACCAGGAACCTCATCATCTAATATGGATATCCAATCAAATGATTTGGAAGCCACTACAATGGAGGGTCTGTGCCAAAATATGAGGCACATCATACTAAGTGAGGATAATAGAGAAAGAATGTGCAATCCTTGGAAGTACTCACTCATCATCGAACTCATGGAAAACGACTAGTTCACCATTACTTAAAGAGGAAAATCCAAGAGCTATGGAAGGTAGACGAAAAATACCGTCTAATAGATCTAGGGGAAGATTACTACACGACCAAATTGACTAAAGAGGAAAGCATGACTAGAATACTACATGATGGACCCTGATTCATCAATGGTTTTTTCCTATCAGTGCAAAAATGAGCGCCTAATTTTGTAGCCTCAAATGCATACCAAAATTATACTGCCGTTTAGGTAAGATTACCACAATTCCCCACAGAATTTTATGATGGGATTATCCTAACAAAAATTGGAAACTGCATTGGCAAATTGCTTAAAGTGGATGCACACGTCGGCCACATTGAGAGGGAGATATCCGAGACTATGTGTGAAATTACCATTGGATCAGCCAGTTCAAAACTTTATCATGATTGGCCATCACAAACAACCTAAACTCTATGAAGGGGAAGGTTTTTTTGCAAAGTCTGTGGAAGGCTGGGGCACTCAAGCAGAATCTGCCCCCATAGGACTCTACCAAGTGGCCATAATGAAGGTCCATTTTCAAAGGAGGCACCACAACCTAAGGAAGAAACTACACATGAGTGGATGACAGTCTCTTTCTTCAGGAAAAACAAATCAAAGGTAGCCAATCAGTCCATGAACAAGGCGAGTTCTTCTGTTGCAGTAGGTATTAAAGTTCGCATGTATGATGCATTGTCAGGTAAGTATTTAAATACGCAAACTATGAGTTATGTTAACAATAATTTCTTACTAACCCTAATACAACTTACCCTACAACCCAATCTGACCAGTGTGATGTAGGAACTTTAGTAGCAAATGAGCTCGCTGGAAAACCATCCAATGGCACTGAAGGTGGTTCCTCCAATAACAAACTGGAGCACATAGTTTTGGAAAATTCAATAAAAAATTTAAATAAAAACAACCCTAATTTGCATGGCAAGATGAAGGCTAATTCTACAAGTGTCCAAAACGTGTCACACCCTACTAAATCCAATAATTTCCCAAACCTCTTGTCTAAAAAAATGGATTTGGACTTAACTCCCACACTAACCAACAAAAGAGGCCAAGACATCATTAATACTACTAATAATAATTACCCTTCTAATATTAATGTCACGACCCGAATTTCCACCCTCGGGAGTCGTGATGGCGCCTACTAGTACGAGCTAGGCAAGCTAATCAATTGCAAAATTTACCTTTTTACCCATTTTATATTCATTAACAATTTTGATGTAACAACATTTAAACAGCGGAATACGAGATTAAGCGGAATACGTAGATAAATTGAACCAAAATAATAAGAAACCTCCACATATGCCTCTACCCAAAAACTGGTGTCACAATATTCACAGACTATCTATGATAATAAGTGTTTGAAAGAAAAGAACATGGTCTGTCTCGAGTACAAATGATAACAGAACCTAAAAACTAATAGAAGAGATGCCGGGCCTGCGGACACCTGCAGGGCTACCTCAGAGTCTCGGTGGACTAAAGGCTGGCTCCCCTACTGCTGCTGACCAAGTGCTGCTCCGATATCTGCATAGAGTGCAGAGTGTAGTATCAGCACAACTGACCCCATGTGCTGGTAAGTGCCTTGCCTAACCCCGACGAGGTAGTGGCGAGGTTAGGACCAGAGTCCAGATAAACCTGTGCAGTTATCTAATATACAGCGGAAATAACAGTTTAAAAGGGGAGGGGGAAACATGCTTTGGGAAAACATATCAATTCTAACAGAAACTTAATAAAGCATGAAAAAACGCTCGATGTCTACAACCATACAATAACAATACTGTTGCGGCGCGCCCCGATCCCTTATCATTTAACATTGTTGCGGCGTGTAACCCGATCCCTTATCATTTAACATTGTTGCAGCATGCAACTTGATCCACATATATATAGCTATTGCGGCGTGCAACCCGATCCAATATAATATCTGTTGCGGCGTGCAACCCGATCCAATATAATATCTGTTACGGCGTGCAACCCGTTCCAACT
Source organism: Nicotiana tabacum (assembly GCF_000715075.1). Lineage (NCBI taxonomy): Eukaryota > Viridiplantae > Streptophyta > Magnoliopsida > Solanales > Solanaceae > Nicotiana > Nicotiana tabacum. The sequence continues at coordinate 29,180,138 of NC_134089.1, read as the reverse complement.
ATACAGTCAACAATAATCACAATGCAACCCGTTCCAAATATATACAGTCAACAATAATCATACTTAACTGTCCCGGCAAGGGATCAACAATAGACTACACCATCCCGGAAAGGGAACTCAACAGTACCCCGGCAAGGGAGAAACAACTTTAACCAAACTTGTTCCAACATCTACTATCTCAACTATAACCCAGCTGGTTTCAACACCTAGCACAGAGAATCATCAACCTAAGCGTTAGTAATATCAATTACGAACATAATGCAAGGGAACCTCATCTAAACAATAGCCCGGCAAGGGGGCAACATAATGATCTCTTTTCTTTCTCACTTTTACTTCACAACTCAAACCAATGCTCTAGAGCTTCGATTATCACTTATACTTTCACAATTCATTATACAACTGGAGCCAACGCTCCTCAATATTCATAGGTCACAATTCTTTCCACAACTTTACACAACAAATAGAAATCTTCACCAAGACATGAATAATACAACGAGATCATGAAAATCACAATATAAGACTCACGGTTATGCTTGACACCAACGTATAGATACTCGTCACCATGCCTATACTTCGTACTCAATAAGAAACAAATAGCAAATAGGACACAACTCCTAATCCCTCAAGCTAAGGTTAGACCAAACACTTACCTCAGTGCCACAAACACAACTCAAGGTTCAATTATAACTTTACCCCTTGATTCCACCGCCAATTCGCTTGTATCTAGTCACAAATTACTTAATTACATCAATAAACGCTAAATGAATCAACCCCAATGCATAAAAATGAGTTTTCTAAAGTTTTACCCAAAAAGTCAAAAAATGCCCCCGGGCCCACGTGGTCAAAATCCGAGGTTCGAACCAAAACTCGATTACCCATTCCCCCACGAACTCAAATATATAATTTGTTTTGAAATAGGACCTCAAATCGAGGTCCAAATCCCCAATTTTTGAAAAACCTAGGTTCTACCCAAAACACCCAATTTCCCCCATGAAAATCATTGATTTGAAGTTGAAATCATGTTAAAAGATGTTAATGATTGAATAAAACTAGTTAAAAATGACTTACAATTGTTTTGGAGAAGAAAGGTTGTTTGAAAAATCGCCTATTATGTTTTTTGGGTTTTGAAAAATTGCACAATGACTGAAAATCCCGTCTATTTATACCCCTTTCAGACCTCCTGTGCGGACCACACAAAATGGACTACGGCCGCATAGGCCTTCTTGAGGGTACTGCGGTCCAGTGCCCTGTGCGGACCGCACAAAGTTGACTGCGGCCGCTGTCACACCTCCTTTTTGCGCGCCCGCCCCGGAGGGTAAAATGCGCGAGGGAGTTTGTCCAATTTAAGTGACAATATTCGAAATGGGATTATTTATTTAATTCAGAGTCGCCACTTGGGAAAGGTTTGACTTTTGGTGTCTCAAGTCACCGGTTTATCTTGAATCCCAACTCGAGGAAAATATTCGACTTTCCAAATGAAGTCTGCGAACCAGAAATTCTAGGTAAGGAATTCTGTTGACCCGAGGGAAGGTGTTAGGCACCCTCGAATCCCGTGGTTCTAGCACGGTCGCTTAAATTGTTATAATGGCTAAATATCTGATCTAATACATGTTATTACTTATGTGCTTTTATTAAGTTTAAGCCGCTTTTATTATTATTATTTTTATAGAATTGCAACGTCGTGAAAATGCATCTCGAACCACGTCACAATCAATGCACCCGTGGTTGTTAATACATTCCGACTCCGTCGAGATTGAATTTGGGTCACATAAATGCGCACCCGAATTTAAGAATGTAATTTAATTAAGTCGCGCCTAAAGAGTCTAATGCATTATTACCTTTGGGGAGGGCAGTGAAATTCACTAAACGGTCCATCCCAAATTCTAAGTATTTTATTATGACCTATTATTGAGGGCCCCGCAATTTGCATTTTATTTTTTTTTAAAAAGGATATCCTAAAGCGACTACATTTCTATTAAATTTAATAAATGAAGATAAGGTCCTACTTTATTTACATACTTTCGAGTTACTATAGTTAAGTTTCGAAAGTGAGTTGCTTAAAGAGTTTACATGGCAATGCATAGAACATTCTACATACAGACAGTAAAAGAAAGAAAAGACTACATTAAATTACAACTTCAAATCTTTCTCATTTTTTTCATTCATGCCTCGGGTGGCTTACAAGATGAACCAGTGTATCAGTTTGTGTACCTGGTATTTGGGAAAGCAAGGAAAGAAGATGAAGATCAGTAGAAACAGCAGTAGTGTAAATACACAACAACAACAACAACAACCCAATAGCAACAAATTCGAACCAGATTCAAGGTCCAGACAACTTTGAGGAAAAACCGAACAACTCAATAGAATAAACCCAAAAGTTTGTAAGCAAACTAAACAGCAACAACCCCCGCGTGTATTAAAACCCGAAACTAAACACGTTTCTCACTTTGTTTTTGTTTTCTCTTTTTAAAACTCTCCAACACTCTCTTAGGATTTTCAGAATGTCTTCTTCTTTCCAAAAATAATCCTCTCTAATGTTGAAGTCCTTTTTTTGTTCCCCTCTTAAGTCTTTTTTTTTAAAATGTGTCAGATGACTCTATTTATAACAAGACTCTTGTCTAGAATCCCCAACCCCAAATATTCCCCCAATTGCATGCTTTGTCCCCACTACTTAATATTTTCTTTATTTTAAACCCTTGTCCCCCCATGCTTAGCATAAATAATTACATTATTCCCACCCCACTACATTATGTCTTGTCCCCCACTATATTAAACAATTATATCAACCCCAACCCATTACATCTTGTCCCCCATGCTTAACATTAATAATTACATTATTCTCACCCCACTACATTATGTCTTGTCCCCCATTATATTAAATAATTATATCAACCTCATCCCATTAATTACATTATGTCTTGTCCCCCACTATATTAAACAATTATATCAACCCCAACCCATTACATCTTGTCCCCCATGCTTAACATAAATAATTACATTATTCCCACCCCACTACATTATGTCTTGTCCCCCATTATATTAAATAATTATATCAACCCCATCCCATTACATCTTGTCCCTCATGCTTAACTTAAATAATTGTTCAAATGTTCAATTCCAAAAGTACCCCTCCGACCTTACTGCAATTACCATTTTACCCCTGAACGTACTAAAATTTACCAAACTACCCCATCAGCTATAACCAAATCACCTAATCAATCTCAACCAAAATACAGCAAATATGACCAATTTATAAACAAATTCAACAACAAATCTCATGAACACAGATTGAATCATACAGCTTCAAATTAATGGGAATAAGTTAACCATATTGGGAACCAATCCTGGTTAACTTAGACCAAAAATGAATGAGCAAAGAGACAACAATATCAATAACAAAATACATGATTCAAACTAAATCAACAAATCAAAAACCAAAACATAAACTCACATTAAATCACTGGATTAAAAACGAACTTCAAACAAAGATGAACATGAATTAAATCTATTTTAAACAACAAACATGACAGATTCAAATGATTTAACCAACATTAGCAATTTCTAAAAAAATACATAACAACACATGAAACAAACTGAAGAAATAATTAATTAAATTTCAATTTGAATCTAACTATATTAAACTAACATGAACAAACCGAAAAAATTAACAAAACGATGAACACGAACAAAACAAAAATCAAACATTTACCGATTTTAAATTCGAGAATATCAAAAACAAAATACGGACAGAAATGAAACTCAAACCCACTAACCGGATCGAAACGACGAATAACTTGAACAAAAACAAACTGTCCGGAAACAATTATCGTGCCAAAATAGCTCGACGCCGAAGACGACCACGAATGGACGACCAAAGAAGCTGGTCGTTTGGTATCTTTCGAAAACGAGGCAGTGGCAGCCCATCAATGAAGATGGACGAAGCAGAAGGCTGCAGAACCCCGGAGCAACAGCGGTTGCTGCTGCTGCGTCGCCTGGAGGTCGACTGGGCAGTTATGGAGATAAAGGAGCAGCTAGGAAATGCCTGGTATGGTGCTGCTACTACTGGACCTGGGGACTCGACGAGGCAGGTTGTTTCGAGACAAAAACGAAGATCGCCGGTTTTAATGGGGGGTGAGGGGTTGCCGGACTGGTTCACGTGAGGTGAAGTATAAGCAGTCGAGGTAGTTGGAGGTAGCAGCAAAGAGCTGGGATGGTTGTTGGCGGAGCTGCTAGTCGTGTGGGGGGAGGAGATGAAGCAGCGGACGTCCATGGCTGGAGCTCGGAGATGGCAGTGGTGAGCGGAGGCAGCCATGGGAGCTCGAGCTCGACCTTGACGGAGATGAAGAAGATGAAGGCAGAAGCAGCTGGGTCTGTTTGGATGTAGCAAAAGCAACAAAACGCAGCAGCCATGGGAGCTTGACGAGCTCGTCAATGACGGATGTTGTTCGTCGATGAAGACGAAGCTTGGGGCAGCAGCTGGTCGAAGAAGAAGATGCACAGTAATGGGGGTCGTTTGCTCTTTAATGGCGGTCGAGGGAGGGGCTGTTTGGAGTGAGTTTGAGGGTGAGCAGCCATGGATGGGCTTGGAAGCTTGGAGAAGAAGAGGGAAAGAGAGAGGGGGGGCGGATGAGTTTTTTAGGTTTTTTTTTTTGTTTTGTTTTTGTGAAGTGTAAGATAGGGAGATGAGGTGTTGGGTATTTGGGTTATGGGGCGGACCGGGTCGACCCGTGTTGAAATGGACCGGGTCATGGGGAAGGTTGGGTATTTTTTTGGCTTGTGGCTTGAATTTGAAGAAAAGCCCAATTCCGGTTTTCTTTATATTTTTGCTCTCTTTTCTTCTTTTATTTTTCTAAAACTAAATTCTAAAAATCCTTAAATTATTAATAAGTTATAAAAGCTCAAATTAACTCCCAATAATAATTAACGCACAATTCAGTAATAGTTAATCATAAAATTGTACATATGGACATTAAATGCTAAAAATGCAAAAGATGCCTATTTTTTGTAATTTTCAATTTTTGTAAAACAAACTTAATTACTAACAATTGTAGAATTAAATCCTACATGCAAAATGCGATATATTTTTTGTATTTTTTATTAATTTAACAAATAAACATGTACAGACAAATACAAATAATTATCCAAAAATGTCACAAAAATTCTCAAAATTGCACAGCAAGGAAAATCGTTTTATTTTGAATTTTTGGGAATAATTCTTTCATAGAGCAAAAATCACGTGCTTACAGCTGCCCCTCTTTGCCCGAAGACACGAAGGGTTTTCGTACAAAGATAAAGTGAGCGATTTTTGTCCATCCGAGTACTCCGTGTGAAGCATTTTTTTGAAAAAGATTTAACCGAACCTTTGCTTCAAAGGTTTCCTACATATCCCTGGCTAAAGGGGAATCAAGTTAATGTAGTTCGGAAAATTTTGGTAACTGGGACTACCATGGGATTGCAATGCTTGTTGTTACTGCTGTTGCCGTTGCCACTACTGCTTTACTGACCTCCTTATTACAACCAAAGGAAATTGAAACTGAACTAACTACTTATGCCTGTCAACCGCTAGTTACAAGATTCCTATCTATAATTCTTTTGGAACTTGATCTTGGGTCTTAGCTAATTCTGCTTGTAGACTTCGATCCGAATCTTGATGCTCGCAAGTTGTAGGCGCTTGTTTATTTCTGCAGTATTGAGTGAAAAGGGATTGGCGGAGCTCGGGAATTTGATCAAATTTTTAGCGACCTGCCCTTTGTTTGTTCCAATATTTGGGAACATCTTCTTTTTGTTCTTTTCTTCTTTTCTTTATTCTGGATTGGGACTCAAACCGTAGGTCATCTCGATCCATGCGTCTCAAGGTCAGACCTACTGAGACAACAAAACAAACGAACGAAATGTTTTGCCCCAGTTTCACTAGGAAAATTTCGTGAGTTAATTGCCATGAAAATTTACAGAATTGATGAGGGGATTGGAAACCTCAAGTCTAAAAAGCGCAACTCAGGGATTGGAGCCCTAATGTCGCAAAAGGTAAAAATGCGCAACTCAAGGATTGGAGCCCTAATGCTAGCTAAAGTAAAGTTGCTCAACTCAGGGATTGGAGCCCTAATGCTGGCTTAAAGAAAAATTGCTCAACTCAGGGATTGGAGCCCTAATGTCGGCTAAAGAAAAGTTGCTCAACTCAGGGATTGGTGCCCTAATGTTGGCTTAAAGAAAATTGCTCAACTCAGGGATTGGAGCCCTAATGTCGGCTAAAAACAAATTGCTCAACTCAGGGATTGAAGCCCTAATGCTGGCTAAAGGAAAAACGCTCAACTCAGGGATTGGAGCCCTAATGTCGGCTAACAGGAAAAATGCTCAACTCAGGGATTGGAGCCCTAATGCTGGCTAAAGGAAAAACGCTCAACTCAGGGATTGGAGCCCTAATGTCGGCTAAAAGAAAAAATGCTCAACTCAGGGATTGGAGCCCTAATGTTGGCTAAAAGCAAATCGCTCAGCTCAGGGATTGGAGCCCTAATGCTGGCTAAAGGAAAAATGCTCAACTCAGGGATTGGAGCTCTAATGTCGGCTAAAGGGAAAAATGCTCAACTTAGGGATTTGAGCCCTAATGCTGGCTAAAGAAAACTGCTCAACTCAGGGATTGGAGCCCTAATGTCGGTTAAAAGAAAAATGCTCAACTCAGGGATTGGAGCCCTAATGTTGGCTAAAGGAAAAACGCTCAACTCAGGGATTGGAGCCCTAATGTTGGCTAAAGGAAAGTTGCTCAACTCAGGGATTGGAGCGCTAATGCTGGCTTACAGAAAATTGCTCAACTCAGGGATTGGAGCCCTAATGCTGGCTTAAGGGAAATTCGCTCAACTCAGGGATTGGAGCCCTAATGCTGGCTAAAGGAAAAACGCTCAACTCAGGGATTGGAGCCCTAATGTCGGATAAAAGAAAGTTTCTTAACTGAGGGATTGGAGCCCTAATGCTGGCTTAAAGGAAAAACGCTCAACTCAGGGATTGGATCCCTAATGTCGGCTAACAGGAAAAATGCTTAACTCAGGGATTGGAGCCCTAATGCTGGCTAAATGGAAATTGCTCAACTCAGGGATTGGAGCCCTAATGTCAGCTAAAAAGAAAAATGCTCAACTCAGGGATTGAAGCCCTAATGCTGGCTAAAGGAAAAATGCTCAACTCAGGGATTGGAGCCCTAATGTCGGCTAAAAGCAAATTGCTCAACTCAGGGATTGGAGCCCTAATGCTGGCTAAAGGAAAAATGCTCAACTCAGGGATTGGAGCCCTAATGTCGGCTAAAAGCAAATCGCTTAGCTCAGGGATTGGAGCCCTAATGCTGGCTAAAGGAAAAATGCTCAACTCAGGGATTGGAGCCCTAATGTCGGCTAAAGGGAAAAACGCTCAACTCAGGGATTGGAGCCCTAATGCTGGCTAAAGGAAAAACGCTCAACTCAGGGATTGGAGCCCTAATGCTGGCTAAAGGAAAGTTGCTCAACTCAGGGATTGGAGCCCTAATGCTGGCTTACAGAAAATTGCTCAACTCAGGAATTGGAGCCCTAATGTCGGCTAAAAGCAAATCGCTCAACTCAGGGATTGGAGCCCTAATGCTGGCTAAAGGAAAAATGCTCAACTCAGGGATTGGAGCCCTAATGTCGGCTAAAAGCAAATGTTGGGGATTCTAACTAACCCTTTTTTTGAGTTTTCTTCTTACTTCCTTTTTCGCTTTTTTTATTTTTTATTTTTTATTTTTTCATTTTTGTTTAGTAAAATGCAGGAGAGAATTTTGGGGAAACTTCCCTTTGGGTTGATTCCTTATTGCAAAGCTATTTCTTGCATTCACGTATTTCTTTTCTTTTTGGGCGACACCTGCTTCTTGCACGGTTGCTTTGGATCGCACCTGTTTCAATTTTCTAAACAAAGAACAATTGTCAGTTTGAAAACGGTGGTTGGTTCGGCGGCCTTGATTGTTCCAATTGCTTGGTCCCATCCTTATTCCTGTTGAGAAACTCTGCCGTTGATTGGTTTCACAAGCGATCCCCTTTAAAACTGATCAGACTCGCATTCCCGAATTTTGTGATGATTTGCCCGTGTAAGGCTTTGGTTCTTCCATCCCATTCTGCTTGGGAATTTTTACCGAGGCAGACTTAGTGGGGATTTTTATTGGGGCAGACTCAGTGGAAATATTTACAAGGCAGACTCGTTGGGGATTTGCCGGGGCAGTCTCTTTGGGGATTTTTACAAGGGGAGACTCTGTGGGGATTTTTACAAGGGGAGACTCTGTGGGGATTTGCCGGATTTTCCTTTTTTTTGTGGCTTTACTTCGAAAGCAATCAACATCATGATCAATCGGGATTGGACTGACGTACCACTGAAGCGGGGTATTTTCTTTACTTCTTACTAAACGGAGATCTGTGAAACCGGTCCTGCCACCTATTCTTTCCAGCACATTTGGAATTTGTGGTTAAAAATGAAAGGATTTAAGGAAAGGGTAAACAAAGAGCGGAGAAAACGAATTTTAAAAGAGAAGTGTCCCTTTCGGGACAAGAAAAACTTATCTGAGGCAAACATGCTGACTTTAAATTGACATGACATGCTTTTGGACTGGATGTCCGACCTTCATGAACTTGCATTTCCTCATGAACCAAAACGGATTTATGTTCCCAAACCAGGGAACCTTGCCAAAACTTTCTGAGGTGGAATCATCTTTTCGGCCGACAGCGCCCTTTGCGGGTTTTCGCTAGTCGACCTCTCTCATTTCCCTTCTCACTGTCGCCTCATAGCACTCTTTGCGAGTTTTTACTAAACAAGCTCTCTCATTTTTGATTTCTCTACTCCCGTCGCCTCATGGTGCCCGAAGGTTTTCACCGACAAGACTCTCTTATTTTATTTCTCTCAATTTCAGAATGTATCGGCTTCCAACCATAATATCTCTTGGTTTCTCACGCCTTTGGAAATTGATCCGAAGGACTTGTACTTGGTTTTTTTTTGGTAAAAGGAATTGTGGATGAAATTACAACTTCGGAACCATTTTGTAGGCCCTAGTTTCAACTTCAGGATAAATTGGATTTTATTTTTGGTGTGACTAAACCCCAGAGAGAGGCTGCCTACGTATCCTTTCGGAATCAAGTCAGACGTAATTCAGGCAAATCATTTGTTTATTTTTGGAGCATCAGGGAATTTTTGATCCTCAAACCTAACTGTAGTGGCTAATCGCGTGAGAGTTAACCTTTCCAACTTTATTTTGCCTTTGTAGGCCTTTCTTTTCTGTCTTCTTTCTTCCAACTTCAATTTTAGAGCATTTGGGGGTACCTTGGTTTTTTCAACTTCGCTGAGGCGATTAGCCATGTGAAACTCAACCATTTCAACTTCAATTGCCTTTATAGGCGCTTTAATTTGATTTTCTCCTTCCAAGAGTTTTGAGTCCTGAGCATCGGCCGCCATGGCCAGTCGAGGTCGACTTGATGCACCTGTTGAGGCTGGGTGCCTTTTGCACATTAGCGTGTATCAAACGAAAGCCCTGTAAATCAGTCTTGCCATCCTTTCTTTGTCTTGGTTTTGGAACATTGTTAGACCAAAAGGGATTCAAAGAGAAACAAATAATTGAATGGAGAACGAGTTTAAAACTAGAAGTGTCCCTTTCGGGGAAAGGAGAGAAGGACTTATCTGGAGTACATGCGGACTTCAATGAACATGACATGCCTTTTGGACTGGATGCCTGATCTGTGTAAACCGTCCGACTCTCAAAAATTCATCACAACTTTGCCTTGAATACCGAGGAACCTTGCCAGGACTCTGTTGATGCCGATGGCTGTGAGGATCTTATTTTCGATCATGGGCGCCTTTTGTGGGTTTTCGCGAGCTGGCATTTTTCATTTCATTTCTTACCATCTCCTTATAGTGCCCGTGTGGGTTTTCACTAACAAGACTCTCGCATTTTAATTTTTCTTTACTTACCGTCGCCTTACGATGCCCATGTGGGTTTTCACCAATAAGACTCTCTCATTTTATTTCTCTTATTTTGCTTGCGAGGATCTAAGTAACTACATTCTCTGATCCTTGAATATTCTTACTGATTGATCGGAAGGACTTGAATAGGATTTGGGGTAAAACGAGCTTGGATGGAATTACAACTTTAGAACCTTTCTAGCGAACTGTCGCCAAACCACTATAACTTTTGCCCCAGTTTCACTTTGGGGGGGGGGGGATCTTGGATTTTTGTTTTGGTGTGACTGAACCCCAAGGAGAGGTTGCCTACGTATCCTTTCGGAATCAAGTCAGACGTAGTTCAAGCAAATCATTTTTTTTTGTTTTTCTGATTTGCTTCGTTTTTTTTCACTTTCTTCTTCCCTTCCGTTTTCCCTTTTTTTTTCATTTTCATTGTCTTTTCTTCCCTTTTTTTTGTATATATATTTTCTTATTTTTTCCAATTCTTTCTTCTTCTTTTTTTCATTTTTCTTTTTCATTTCAATTTTTTTTTCATTTTATTTTCAATAATACTTTCAGGTTCCAAAGAGGGTAATCAAAGAAGAGTAACCAGCTCAAATGGGTTTGCAAAGGGTTGATAGTGTTTGGGTAGCAAGAATGAAAGCCTTCGTCATCTCAACCGGAAAATATTAGAACTATATGTAGGATCCAACATAGTACCTTTTGACTGCATTTGTATTGACAGTTATTTCAAGGGCATTTCCTTCGATGTGTCCCAAGTACAATGCACTCTTTTGGCAGTAATCTTGTTGCAATGTATGTACCTTTCCAATCTGGACCCAATTTTCTTTCAGCTTTTCCAAATCTTTGTCTTGTTTCCTTAAGCTATTCTTCATTGCTACCCAATTCTTGATTCATTATTTCGAGGTCTGATAGAGTTTTAAGATCCGGGCATGAAGTTCGCAAGCATGTCATAATATTGAAATCTGCATTTAACAGAACTAAAAGAGAATGAGAAAATTGACAAGATTTAAGAAAAGAGACATTCCGGGAAAAATGAAATATCAATTTCATTTGATTTTTTGATTTTTTTTTTAATTTTTTAAGGTAGAACGGTTTACATCGGAAAGTAATACAATAAAGTAAAACATCTGGATCACACCCTGAAATAATCCAGATGCAGAAAGGATAGCAAGACTGGCTACCGAGACTGCCGTCTGATGGGGAACTTTCAGGCTTGACAATCGTTTTTTTGGCTTTTCTTCTGTCTCGGCAATGGCTGCAATAGCCTTCAGTGCCAGATCAAATTCCTTAGCTTCACAGATCATTCCGTTTATTGGCCTGTTTGTGAGAGTAGGCAGGGGAATGTTCATCATATTAGGAACCTTTTCGTCCCGGAGAACGATTCTTTCAGCTTAAATCAAGTCTTCAACTGCCATTTTGAGGGTCCAATGACCAACAGTCCTTTATACCGTGCCCCACTGCTCCAGAGTGGTATTCACATCTAGTATCAGCTCGATGCGGGGAGGGGGGACTCGGTGTTTGGCCGATTTGGGGCCACTGGCTGCAGCAGACTCCGCCTGACTAGATTTTGGAACAAGCCTGAGTATGATTCACCAATAGGGGTGAACTGATTCCTTTTGAAAGACTCTCTTGGGTTAGGATTGTACTGAGGAACATTTGATTGGGGACTATATGGAGCTTGGTAAGGATGGGCATTTCTGGGAGGTGGAGCTCAGTTTTATGTATAATGTTGTGGCCGCGTGCAAGGCTGCATGTTCATCACCGCATGCCAACAAAACCAATCACCTGAACAGAACCTGGCTAATTTACTCACACACACAACCTTGTTAGTTTTGAGGCATTTAACATATAGGAAATCACACGTTGGGATGCAATGCACCTGAACAGTTAAACGCTTTTACCATGTGTTTGAATGAGTTGCATGTTTCATCCCGGCCTTAAACTAGCCCTCTTCACTATGTACCTCTTTTCTTTTATTCCTGTCTCTCTTTAACCACTCTTGATCTTGTTTTTGCCGCTCTTTTATTTTTTTGCACTCTCTTTTTTTCCTTTTTTTTTTATTTTGTCACTCTTTTCCCTCTTTTTTTCACTATTTTTTCTTTTCTCTTTTTCACTCAATTTTCTTTCTCCTTTTCTTTCAGTTTATTTTTTTCACTCAATTTATTTTATAGCTATGGTCGAATCTGATGGAGATTGCCTATGTATCGTGACCCCGCATGAATCAGATCTTGCGTAGTTCGGGACAAACAAGTGCAAAACAAAGAAACGAGTGTTCATTTTGCATTGTGCTCATCTTGCACATTTATTAAGGTGATTTAAGCAAAAATGATTTGACTCGAAAAATGATTTGACTATTTCTTAGAAAAGAGAGATCCGATTTTCGAACACGGCCTTTCAGCACTTCGGGGATGAAGATTTTAAGGCTGTGAGGGTCAATCGATCCAGACCCTACAGGATGACTGAAAGTGGTCCTTTATGCAAAGTCAGCCTTCCGCCGTCCCTTTCGGGAACATTTGGCTATTTTTGACAAAAACAACATCACTTGATTTATTTATGACTTTTTTTTTCAGAATGGTGACCCGACATTGGGAACATGGTCTCGCAGAGCCTCGAGGACGAGGATCCTAAGGCCTTTGGGCAATTAGGTCAAATGTTTTTAAAAAATGACCAAAAATGGCTGTTTATGCAAAGTCAGCTTTCCGGCGTCCCTTTCGGGAACATTCGGTTATTCTTGACAAAACGGCATCACCTGACTCATAAATTAAAATTCTGACATTTTGGCTATTTCTGAAAAAGGGGAGGTTGGATCCGATGAGGGTTGCCTACGTATCTCATACCCTGTGAGAATCAAACCGGCGTAGTTCGGGCGATCGTGAATAGCGTAAGTAAACTAACTCTTTTTTTTTTGGATTATTATTATTTTTTAAAATGCTTTAAAAGAATAAAGTTTTTTTTTGGATTTTTGTTTCTTTTGGATTTTTCTAAAAAAAATGCTTTAAAAGAAGAAAAGGATATATATTTTTTTGGATTTTTGAATTTGACTCTATTTTTATTTCTGAAAGAAAGACTTCTAAAAATTCCTTTTCTTTTGATTGGAACTTTGAGAATTTTAGAAGTAAAAAAAAAAAATTTTTGTTTGAATTTTCATTTGTTCTCTCTTTTTCTAAATAAGAAAGAAAATATTTTCTTTGGATTTTGGTTGTCGTCTCTTAATTTTCGAAAGAGGCACTTTTAAGAAAATATTTTGGATTTTCGAGTTTTTTTTTTAAAATTTACAAAGTACTTCTAAAGAAAAATGAAAATATTTTTGGACTTTAATTTTTAATTCTATGACATTTACGAAAGAAAGACTTTTAAAGAAGGAAAGTCTTTAAAAGAACTGAATATATATATATATATATATATATATATATATATATATATATATATATATATATATATATATATATATTGATTCTCTTTTTTTCTTATTTTTTTTTGATTTTTTGGAAAAATACTTCAAAATAAAGGAAACCTGTATTTTGGATTTTGATTTTTTTTTTAGATTTTATTATTATTATTATTTTTTCTTTTATTTCCTTTTCCGTATGAAATACTTCAGAAAGAAGGAAACTACCCATTTTTTTTGAGTTTTAAAAACTTCTTCTTTTTTTGAATTCTCTAAGGAAAGATTTCTAAGAAGGAACTAATGAAATTTTTTTTTTTGGATTTTTTAAAAATTGGGGTCGGAACCGATGAGGTTTGCCTACGTATCTCACATCCGGTGAGAATCAGACCCGCGTAGTTCGATCCGATCAGGCGTAGAGGAAATAAACTAACCCTTTTTTTCTGAATAAAATACTTACAAAAAAAGGAGAAAATATTTTTGGATTTCGATTTTTTTTTTGAAAAGAAACGACGACTAAAGAAATATTTTTCTTTGAATTTTAACTTCTTTTCACTCTTTTTTTTTTTGAAATTTCGAAAAATCTTCTAAGGAAGTATTTGGACTATTAGTCTGAATTTATGAAAGAGATACTACAAAAGAAAAATATTTTTTGAATTTGAATTTTCCCTTTTTTTTAATTTTTAAACAAATACTTTTTTTTTGGATTTTGAAAGTGATTACAAGGATTTTTTTTTTGTATTATATATGTTTGTCTTTTTTTTAATAAATCAAACTAAAAGACAAAATTTGTTTTTATTTTTTTTAAGAATATTTCGGCGAAGTTTTGACACTACTGGGATATTGGTTTTATTTTTCTAAAAATAAGTAGTTATCTCCCTACACTGCTATTTTTCTTTTCCTCTTTTCAAAAAAAAAAATTCTCGATTTCAGAAACCGGTCAGCATTCAGATCTGAAACAAATAAATGCGCAAAACAAACGGGATGCAGCATGATGGTCTTTTCATTTCGGGTTGCTTGTCCTAGATGGACCCAACCCCTGTGTTGAGTCCCCTATGTCCAATGCAACATGATGCAAATAAGCGTTCCTACTAGGGATCCGGCATGAGGTTTTGTTATACTAGGTTTATAACCTAGGTATATGTTCTAGACTGTGTACCCGAGCGGACAACTCGAGTTGAGGAGGGGGCTACGTACCGGGGACCCACGAGATCGTACGACTTTGTAACTTGTCCGGCTTCTTTCTTATTTCAGGTATTGACACTAACAGAATAGGGAGTCTCGACCAGCGAGCTTCTCCCCGGAGGTAAGAAGAGAAGGGTTTCAACACAGTTTATATACAGTTCAGATAATATCAAAGCGGTAAAAGACAACATTTAGCACGTTATGCTAAAACATGAAATAAAGATCAGATAATAAAGCCAAATATAACAATTATTCTATGCTCGAAATCTGAACCCTGAACTAACGTTCTGGGTTCTTTTCCCTAGCAGAGTCGCCAGAGCTGTCACACCTCCTTTTTGCGCGCCCGCCCCGGAGGGTAAAATGCGCGAGGGAGTTTTTCCAATTTAAGTGACAATATTCGAAATGAGATTATTTATTTAATTCAGAGTCGCCACTTGGGAAAGGTTTGGCTTTTGGTGTCCCAAGTCACCGGTTTATCTTGAATCCCAAATCGAGGAAAATATTCGACTTTCCAAATGAAGTCTGCGAACCAGAAATTCTAGGTAAGGAATTCTGTTGACCCGAGGGAAGGTGTTAGGCACCCTCGAATCCCGTGGTTCTAGCACGGTCGCTTAAATTGTTATAATGGCTAAATATCTGATCTAATACATGTTATTACTTATGTGCTTTTATTAAGTTTAAGCCGCTTTTATTATTATTATTTTTATAGAATTGCAACGTCGTGAAAATGCATCTCGAACCATGTCACAATCAATGCACCCGTGAATGTTAATACATTCCGACTCCGTCGAGATTTGAATTTGGGTCACATAAATGCGCACCGGAATTTAAGAATATAATTTAATTAAGTCGCGCCTAAAGAGTCTAACGCATTATTACCTTTGGGGAGGGCAGTGAAATTCACTAAACGGTCCATCCCAAATTCTAAGTATTTTATTATGACCTATTATTGAGGGCCCCGCAATTTGCATTTTATTTTTTTATTTGGCGAGGCTCGTCTCATTTTTTTTTTAAAAAGGATATCCTAAAGCTACATTTCTATTAAATTTGTTTCTAAAATAAATGAAGATAAGGTCCTACTTTATTTACATACTTTCGAGTTACTATAGTTAAGTTTCGAAAGTGAGTTGCTTAAAGAGTTTACATGGCAACGCATAGAACATTCTACATACAGACAGTAAAAGAAAGAAAAGACTACATTAAATTACAACTTCAAATCTTTCTCATTTTTTGCATTCATGCCTCGAGTGGCTTACAAGATGAACCAGTGTATCAGTTTGTGTACCTGGTATTTGGAAAAGCAAGGAAAGAAGATGAAGATCAGTAGAAGCAGCAGTAGTGTAAATACACAGCAACAACAACAACCCAACAGCAACAAATTCGAACCAGATTCAAGGCCCAGAAAACTTTGAGGAAAAACCGAACAACTCAATAGAACAAACCCAAAAGTTTGTAAGCAAACTAAACAGCAACAACCCCCGCGTGTATTAAAACCCGAAACTAAACACGTTTCTCACTTTGTTTTTGTTTTCTCTTTTTAAAACTCTCCAACACTCTCTTAGGATTTTCAGAATGTCTTCTTCTTTCCAAAAATAATCCTCTCTAATGTTGAAGTCCTTTTTTTGTTCCCCTCTCAAGTCTTTTTTTTAAAAAAATGTGTCAAATGGCTCTATTTATAACAAGACTCTTGTCTTGAATCCCCAACCCCAAATATTCCCCCAATTGCATGCTTTGTCCCCACTACTTAATGTTTTCTTTATTTTAAACCCTTGTCCCCATGCTTAGCATAAATAATTACATTATTTCCACCCCACTACATTATGTCTTGTCCCCCACTATATTAAACAATTATATCAACCCCAACCCATTACATCTTGTCCTCCATGCTTAACATAAATAATTACATTATTCCTACCCACTACATTATGTCTTGTCCCCCATTATATTAAATAATTATATCAACCCCATCCCATTACATCTTGTCCCCCATGCTTAACTTAAATAATTGTTCAAATGTTCAATTCCAAAAGTACCCCTCCGACCTTACTGCAATTACCATTTTACCCCTGAACGTACTAAAATTTACCAAACTACCCCCATCAGCTATAACCAAATCACCTAATCAATCTCAACCAAAATACAGCAAATATGACCAATTTCTAAACAAATTCAACAACAAATCTCATGAACACAGATTGAATCATACAGCTTCAAATTAATGGGAATAAGTTAACCATATTGGGAACCAATCCTGGTTAACTTAGACCAAAAATGAATGAGCAAAGAGACAACAATATCAACAACAAAATACATGATTCAAACTAAATCAACAAATCAAAAACCAAAACATAAACTCACATTAAATCACTGGATTAAAAACGAACTTCAACCAAAGATGAACATGAATTAAATCTATTTTAAACAACAAACATGACGGATTCAAATGATTTAACCAACATTAGCAATTTCTGAAAAAATACATAACAACACATGAAACAAACTGAAGAAATAATTAATTATATTTCAATTTGAATCTAACTATATTAAACTAACATGAACAAACCGAAAAAATTAACAAAACGATGAACACGAACAAAACAAAAATCAAACATTTACCGATTTTAAATTCGAGAATATCAAAAACAAAATACAGACAGAAATGAAACTCAAACCCACTAACCGGATCGAAACGAAGAAGAACTTGAACGAAAACAAACTGTCCGGAAACGATTATCGTGCCAAAATAGCTCGACGTCGAAGACGACCATGAATGGACGACCAAAGAAGCTGGTCATTTGGTATCTTTCGAAAACGAGGCAGTGGCAGCCCGTCAACGAAGATGGACGAAGCAGAAGGCTGCAGAACCCCGAAGCAACAGCGGTTGCTGCTGCTGCGTCGCCTGGAGGTCGACTGGGCAGTTATGGAGATGAAGGAGCAGCTATGAAATGCTTGGTATGGTGCTGCTACTACTAGACCTGGGGACTCGACGAGGCAGGTTGTTTCGAGACAAAAACGAAGGTCGCCAGTTTTAATGGGGGGGGGGGTTGCCGGACTGGTTCACGTGAGGTGAAGCAGAAGTAGTCGAGGCAGCTGGAGGTAGCAGCAAAGAGCTGGGATGGTTGTTGGCGGAGCTGCTAGTCATGTGGAGGGAGGAGATGAAGCAGCGGACGTCCATGGCTGGAGCTCGGAGATGGCAGTGGTGAGCGGAGGCAGCCATGGGAGCTCGAGCTCGAGCTTGACGGAGATGAAGAAGATGAAGGCAGAAGCAGCTGGGTTTGTTTGGATGTAGCAGAAGCAACAAAACGCAGCATCCATGGGAGCTTGACGAGCTCGTCAATGGCGGATGTTGTTCATCGATGAAGACGAAGCTTGGGGCAGCAGTTGGTCGAAGAAGAAGATGCACAGTAATGGGGGTCGTTTGCTCTTTAATGGCGGACGAGGGAGGGGCTGTTTGGAGTGAGTTTGAGGGTGAGCAGCCATGGATGGGCTTGGAAGCTTGGAGAAGAAGAGGGAAAGAGAGAGGGGGGCAGATGAGTTTTTTAGGGTTTTTTCTTGTTTTGTTTTTGTGAAGTGTAAGATAGGGAGATGGGGTGTTGGGTATTTGGGTTATGGGGCGGACCGGGTCGACCCGTGTTGAAATGGACCGGGTCATGGGGAAGGTTGAGTATTGTTTGGGCTTGTGGCTTGAATTTGAAGAAAAGCCCAATTCCGGTTTTCTTTATATTTTTGCTCTTTTTTTTTTCTAAAACTAAATTCTAAAAATCCTTAAATTATTAATAATTTATAAAGGCGCAAATTAACTCCCAATAACAATTAACGCACAATTAAGTAATAATTAAGCATAAAATTGTACATATGGACATTAAATGCTAAAAATGCAAAAGATGCCTATTTTTTGTAATTTTCAATTTTTGTAAAACAAACTTAATTACTAACAATTGTAGAATTAAATCCTACATGCAAAATGCGATATATTTTTTGTATTTTTTATTAATTTAACAAATAAACATGCACAGACAAATACAAATAATTATCCAAAATTGTCACAAAAATTCTCAAAATTGCACAGGAAGGAAAATCGTTTTATTTTGAATTTTTGGGTGTAATTCTTTCATAGAGCAAAAATCACGTGCTTACAGCCGCACATCAGCTCCCCTGTGCGGACCTCACAAAGTCGACTGTGGCCGCAAAGCCCTATACCGCGCACCGCACAAGGCCGACCGCAGACCACACTGGCGGGTTTAGAGGCCTGCAACTTCTGGTTTTAAGCTTAAAACATCCCGGAACCTACCCAAAACTCACTCGGGTCCTCGGAACTCTAAACCAAGTGCACATAAAACCTCAAAAACATCCTACGGACTTATTTGTGTAATCAAATTACCAAAATAATATCATGAACATCAAATTAAACCTCGAGATCAGTGAAATTTCTCAAAACTCCTTTAAACATCAATTTTACAATTTAAGTCTGAATCACGTCAAATGACATCCGTTTTTCACCAAATTCCACAGAAACGTCTTAAATCATATATAAGACTTGTACAGGGCGCTAGAACCAAAATACGGGCCTGATACCATCATGTTCTAAGCAAATTTCATTTTAATTTTCCTTAAACAATTTTAGAAAATAATTTCCTTTAAAAAAATTCATTTCTCGGGCTTGGGACCTCGGAATTCAATTCCGGGCATACGCCCAAGTCCCACATTTTCCTACGGATCCTACGGGACCGTCAAATCACAGGTCCGGGTCCGTTTACCCAAAACGTTGACCGAAATCAAATTTATTCATTTTACAGTGAAAACTTATTAGTTTTCACAGATTTTCACATTTAAACTTTCCGGCTACGTCCCCGGACTGTGCACACAAATCGAGATGGTGCTAAGGGAGGTTTTTAAGGCCTCAAAATGTAGAATTTCATTGCAACACATGGACATAGAAGATAGCCAAGTGGAGGACGACATATCCATGCAAGATTTGGATATAAACCATATGCAATCCTTCTCCATTCCTACAAAGGTAGATCAAATCATTGCAAAATCTACTACTCCAATAGACTGTATCCCTCCTATATTACCTCAACCTACCAACAATGACAAGACCTCCACTTACCTTGAGAAGGAGATATTGGTTGATCCAACTAATTCATCTCTCAAGGAACTTAATCTGCCTTCTTCTCATCCATTTTATTTACATCCTTCACATAACCCTGGTATTGTGTTAGTCGCGAAACAGTTCAATGGTACTTACTTTGGGGCTTGGAGAAGGGATATCATAATTGCTTTGTTAGCTAAAAAGAAAATAGAATTCATAAATGGAAGTTATGTGCAACCTCCTCAAAATTCCATTTTGTTTGACAAGTGGGAACAATGTAATAACATGATTATTAGCTGGATCCTTAATTCCCTTGATCCTGACATTGCCCAAAGTATGATATACTCTAAGACTGCTAAGAGTCTCTAGGATGAACTCAATCATAGATATGGTCAGTCAAATGGTGCGAGAATGTATGAAGTACAAAAGGATTTAAGTTCTGTCTCCCAGGGCTCTTATGATGTTGGAGGATATTTTAACAAAGTAAAGAGGTTATGTGATGAGATGAATTCTCTAGATGCTGACTCTTATTGTGTCTGTGAGTGTAATTGTGGGGGAAAATACAAAATGATTAGACGGGCAGAAAATCAAAAATTAATACAGTTTCAGATGGGTTTGAATGAATTATATGGTAATGCGAGAGGTAATATTATAATGATGGAGCCTTTGCCTGATGTGAGCAAGGCATATTCCTTAATAATTCAAGATAAGAAACAGAGAGGCATACACAATGTTCCAGTTTTTCAATTTGATGCAGCCTCCTTCTCTGCTGGTTCATCTGTCAACCCCAATGGAACAAAATATACAACTGGTCCATCCAACTCTAACCCAAGATATAATTTCAGCACTACTAATCAAACCCACATGTATAATGGTGATTCAAAGAAATTTTTCTGCAAATATTGCAAAAAGAATGGCCACACAATTGAGAAATATTTCAAACTACATGGGTACCCACAAAATTCAAAGCATGTCAGTAGGAGTATGAGAGTGGCTGCCAATGTATGCTCCTCTTCTGATGGAAAACTTGACAACTACAGTCAAGGATCTAATAGCAATGCATCAACTCCTCATGTGGAAACCATGCCACACTCCACCCAAGCCATTTCAAGCACACTCGAGTCTGATGATAAATACTTACTCATCAGGAGTCTGGCTGAAGAGCTTAAGAAGTTGACTAGCCGAATTCAGGGCGTCGAAGGAAGCAAAGGAATTGAGGGGATAAACTATGAAGATCTCTGCATACAGCCCGATGTTGAACTACACGAGGGGTACAAATTTCCGAAGTTCGAGATGTTCGATGGTACAGGAGATCCGAGAGTTCATTTGAGAACATACTGCGACAAGCTGGTCGGAGTAGGAAAGGACGAAAGGATCTGTATGAAACTTTTCATGAGGAGTCTGAAGGAGGATGCTCTGCCTTGGTACATTAACCAAGATCCGAAGAAGTGGTCGAACTGGGTAAGCATGGCGTCCGATTTCATGGACAGGTTCAGGCTAAACATAGAAAATGTGCCAGATGTGTTCTACATCTAGAACCTAAAGAAGAAACCCGCGGAGACATTCCTCGAGTATGCTACTCGCTGGAGATCAGAAGCTGCTAAGGTCAGACCGGCTTTAGAATAAGAACAAATGAACAGGTTTTTCATATGAGCTCAAGACCCATAGTACTATGAAAGGTTGATGCTGATTGAAAGCTAGAAATTTTTCGACATCATCAAACTAGGTGGGAGGATCGAGGAAGGCATCAAAAGTGGTGTGGTCACAAACTTTGAAGCCTTGCAGGCTAACAACAAGGCTCTATAGTCTGGTGGCACGTCCAAGAAAAGGGACGTGAGTGCCATAATGGTTGCACAGAGAGCCAAATCCCCTATCAAATACCAAACCTACCCGATCCTCCACTTACATATCAACCTACTCCAAATTACCAAGCACCCTCGCCCTCTTACCAAACTCCACCACCTACTTACCAATCACCTCCACCTCCCACATATCAGCCTACTTCACCCAGATATTCCCAACCCGCACATGTCTACCAAGCCTACAATGCTCAACCCTCTCACTATCAATCACCTCCCACTCGCCAAAACTTTCCTAGACCCCGACCAAATTTTGACTGCATACCCCCCAAACAATATACCACCATTGCTGAACCAATTGACCAACTGTATGAAAGGCTCAAAGCTGCTGGTTATGTCACCCCCATCTCTGCTATAACCCCTGAAAACCCTTCCTAATGGGTCAATCCAAATAAATCCTGTGCATACCATTCCAACATGAAAGGGCATGCGATTGATGAATGCCATTCTCTGAAAGATAAGATCCAGGCACTAATTGATAACAAGATTGTTGTGGCAAAGGAGCCTGCTTCGAATGCCCGCAACAACCCTCTGCCCGACCACAAGGGTGAAGGCATTCACATGATTGAGATGGAAGATGATTGGTACCCCAAGGGATCGATCGGTTTGATCGCGGAAGGTGACGATCCAAAGAGACCGACAATCACCCTTAATCCGATTGTAGTCCAGATCTAGCCTTTTGGGGACACCGAGGTGAATATGTCCATACCACTTGAGTTTGAAGTGCCTTCCCCCACAAAGATGCCAACACCAATTGAGGCCGAGTTTGGGTATCCAACAAACACACCCGCACCATTTGAAGTTATGGTTTTACCGTCCAAAATACATGCTCCGTTTGGGGTAAAGGCGCCCATTCCAGTAGCAATGTCGGCTATAACACCATTCCATACAAAGGCCATCCCTTGGGACTACACAACCGAGGCAAGAAGGAAAGGTAAAGCCAAATCCGGAGAAGCAGTCAAGGCACAGGGTATGACAAGAACTGGCAGAGTATACACCCAGAACATTTGGTTGAATCAAGCAAGCAGGCCTCTGGACGGCCGACCATCATTGAAGCTAGGCCCGATGATCTCTGGAGAAAAATACAAGCAAAGGAGTACTCAGTCATTGATCAGTTGAACAAAACACCGACACATATCTCTATCCTAGCCTTACTGCAAAGCTTCGATGCACATAAGAATGCCTTGTTGAAGGTGCTGAGTGAGGCATATGTACCAAGCAACATCACTAGAGGAGAAATGGCAAACATGGTAGGGTAGATATTGGAGAGTCACAAGATCACTTTTCATGAAGATGAGTTGCCACCAGAAGGGTTGAGCCGCAACAAGGCGCTGCACACCACTGTGCAATGCAAGGATTATTTCATCACCAGAATCCTGATTGACGGAGGGTAAAACCTCAACATTTTTCCCTTGGTAACACTCAGGACATTGGGAAATGGGCTGCATGAGATCAAGGACAGGGCCATCAATGTCAAAGCTTTCGACGGTTCCCAAAGGTCCACTATTGGGGAAATTAGCTTGTGTTTGCAGATGGGGCCTACTTGGTTTGATGTTGAATTTCAAGTAATAGACGTGCCGACATCTTACAACTTGCTTTTGGGATGGCCTTAGATTCATGCCGCTGGGGTTGTAGCATCAACCCTACATCAGGCAGTGAAGTTTAAGTGGAATCACCAAGAGGTGATCATTCACGGTGACGGTAACAATCCCATATACAATCACCAAACCATCCCAGCGATCGGAGGTAGAAGAAAGATAGGTGGAGAGACCTATCACCACATCAAGCGAGTCAACACCGTTAATAAGGACAAATGGTAGGACAACGAAATCGAAAGCATATTGAACTGGAGCGGATATGAACCTGGCAAGGGACTTGGCAAGAACCTCCAAGGAATCGCCAAACCTATCAAGTTGAAGAAGCATGGAACCACTTTCGGTCTATGATATAAGTACACTTGGGAAGAGTTCAACAACTAGTCGCCACCATGGCACGACCCTTACTACCCACTGGAGAAGCCGCTACCCCATTTGGAACAGACTTTCCAGTTAGCCAATGTTATATATGGGTCAGAATAAGAGGAAGCACTGGTAGCGATGAGAAATTTATTCATGGAAGATGATGACATGGATTGTTGTGTCATTTTCATGGAGGAGGGGGAGGAAGGCCCTTCCATACAGGCTGTAAGCCGAGGAGCATGCCTCAACAATTAGACCATCAGAACCACCAAAGCACAGAAAACCTCAGGGTAGCAAGGCTGAACAAAACATCATGCACTATCTTTCATTTTTAATAGTTGATTTTCCTTTCACATTTTTGAATTTTTGCAATAAGATCTTCAATATTCAAAACAATTATGGAATTTAGCAAAACATTTTCTCTATAAATCTTACTCTTATTATTTTTCTCTCATTACTTTACTCATACAACATTACTATTACTTATCTTGATGAACCAATGACTGTGACATGCAACAAGACAACGCAACAAACGGACATAAATTTAGAGGAAGATGACATACCAGAAGAGATTGTTAAAGAGGTTGAAAATTTTGAGAACAGAGCTAAGTCCAACCTGGATAAGACTGAGATTGTTAACCTGGGAGATGCAGAGAACGTCAAAGAAATGAGAATCAGTGTCCACTTATCGCCATCAGAAAAGAAGGAATACACAGAATTTCTAAGAGAATATGAAGACATATTCACTTGGCAGTATGATGACATGACTTGTCTGAGTACATCTATTGTGGCTCACAAACTACCAATTGATCCAACATGTCCGCCGATAAAGCAAAAGCTCAGAAAGTTTAAGCCTGACATGAGTCTAAAATCAAGGAAGAAGTCACTAAGCAAGTCAAATCCAAGGTTCTCAGGGTAGTAGAATACCCAACATGGTTAGACAACATTGTGCCAGTACCAAAGAAGGACAAGAAGGTCAGAGTCTGTGTCGACTACCGGGATCTCAATTGGGCCAGTCCAAAAGAGGACTTCCCCTTGCCAAACATACACATCCTGATCGACATTGCACCAAGCATGAGTTGCAATCATTTGTAGATTGCTTCGCTGGATATCATCAGATCTGGATGGATGAAGAAGATGCTGAGAAAACGGCTTTCATTATGCCGTGGGGAATGTACTGTTACAAGATGATGCCGTTCGGCCTGAAAAATGCAGGGGCCACCTACATGAGGGCCATGACTACCATTTTCCATGATATGATACATAAGGAGATCGAGGTGTATGTAGATGATGTCATCATCAAAACCAAGAAAGCCACTGATCACATGGAAGATTTGAGGAAGTTCTTCAACAGACTAAGAAGGTACAACCTGAAATTGAATCCCGCAAAATGTGTATTTGGGATTCCTGCCGGAAAACTACTTGGGTTCATTGTAAGTCGCCGAGGAAAAGAACTAGATCCATCAAAGGTTAAAGCCATTCAATAATTGCCACCGCCAAAGAAGAAAAAGGACGTGATGAGTTTCTTGGGAAGACTCAACTACATCAGCCAGTTCATAGCTCAATCTACTATCATATGTGAGCCAATCTTTAAGATGTTGAAGAAGGACGCTGCTACCAGATGGACTAATGACTGCCAAAGGGCCTTCAACAGAATCAAGGAGTACCTGTCAACACCGCCAGTTTTGGTCCCGCCCGAACCTGGTAGACCCCTATTACTCTACCTTGCAGTGCTAGATGGAGCATTCAGTTGTATTCTTGGGCAACATGATGAAACGGGGAGGAAGGAGCAGGCCATCTACTATCTTAGCAAGAAGTTCACCCCTTATGAGGCTCGGTATTCTCTGTTAGAACGCACCTGTTGTGCTCTGACTTGGGTAGCTGAGAAGTTGAGGCACTATTTCTGTGCCTATACCATGTATCTCATATCAAGGATGGATCCGTTGAAGTACATCTTTCAGAAGCCCATACCCACTGGAAAGCTAGCCAAGTGGCAAATCCTACTGAGTGAATTCGACATTGTCTACGTAACTCAGAAAGTAATCAAGGGACAGGCTTTGGCAGATCATCTTGCCGAGAATCCCATGGACAGAGAATACGAACCCTTAAAGATGTATTTTCCTGATGAAGAGATATCATTCATAGGAGAAGACATTGCAGAATCCTATGACGGTTGGAGAATGTTTTTCGATAGAGTAGCAAATTTCAAAGGAGTTGGCATAGGAGCAGTCCTAGTGTCAGAAACCGGTCAACATTATCCGGTTTCTACCAAACTCATATTCCCTTGCACCAACAACATGGCTGAGTATGAGGCCTGCATTTTGGGACTCAAGATGGCCATTAACATGAACGTCCAAGAGTTGCTAGTGATCGGGGATTCAGACTTGCTTATACATCAGGTCCGAGAAGAATGGGCGACCAAGAACTCCAAGATACTCCCTTATCTACATCATGTGCAGGAGTTGAGAAAGAGGTTCACAAAGATAGAATTCTAGTATGTCCCCAAGGTCCAGAATGAATTTGCCGATGCATTGGCTACCCTATCATCCATGATACAACATCCAGATAAAAACTCTATTGATCCCATTCCGGTAAAGATCCATGATCAACCAGCTTACTGTGCTTATGTCGAAGAAGAAGCAGACAAAAAGCCTTGGTTTCATGATATCAAGGAATACTTAGCAAAAAGGGAATACCCATAGCTCGCAAACGCTATTCAGAAGCGCACGCTTCGGAGGTTATCCAATAATTTCTTTCATAGTGGAGGAATCCTATACAGGAGGACTCCTGATTTGGGATTACTAAGGTGTGTCGATGCAAAGGAAGCATCTAAATTACTAGAAGAAACCCATGCTGGGACCTACGGGCCATATATGAATGGCTTTGTCTTAAACAAGAAGATACTCCGAACTGGTTAATTTTGGATGACTACGGAAACGGATTGCATCCAGTATGTCTGGAAGTGCCATCACTGTCAGATACATGCAAATATGATAAAGGTGCCTCCAAACGAGTTTAATACAACAAGCTCACCATGGCCGTTCGGCGCTTGGGGAATGGATGTTATCGGACCAATCGAACCTGCCGCATCAAATGGGCACAAGTTCATCCTAGTGGCAATTGATTATTTCACCAAATGGGTTAAAGCAACATCGTACAAGGCAGTGACTAAGAAAGTTGTGGCAGACTTTGTCCACGAATCAATCATTACCGATAATGGTTCCAATCTCAACAGTGATTTGATGAAAGCCATGTGTGAAACCTTCAGGATCAAACACAAGAATTCTACAACCTACAGACCTCATATGAACGGAGCCGTAAAGGTCGCTAATAAGAATATCAAGAAGATACTAAGGAAAATGATAGAGATGCATAAGCAGTGGCACGAGAAGTTATCTTTGCTTTATTGGGGTATCACACCACATTCCGCATATCAACCGGGGCGATGCCCTATATGCTGGTTTATGGTACAGAGGCAGTCATTCCTGTCGAGGTAGAAATTCCTTCCTTGAGGATCATACAAGAAGCAGAACTCGACAATGCAGAATGGGGGAAGAGTCGTTATGAGCAGCTAGCTCTTATAGATGGAAAAAGAATGAACGCAGTTTGCCATGGTTAGCTTTATCAGAACAGAATGTCCAGAGCCTTTAACAAAAGAGTCAAGCCGAGACAGTTCACACCGGGGCAGCTAGTGTTAAAGAAGATTTTCCCACATCAGGAAGAGGCCAAAGGGAAGTTCTCTCCCAACTGGCATGGTCCGTAAATGGTCCACCGGGTTCTAACAAGAGGAGCTCTCATACTTGCAGAAATGGACGGAGAAGTTTGGCCGAAGCCGATCAATTCAGATGTAGTGAAGCAATACTATATGTAACATTTATGCTTTCCTTCATGATGTAATTTGAACTATGCCTGACCTGATTCCCGTTTAAGAAGGGATACGTAGGCAGCTCTATGGGTTCGGTCACAATGCAATAAAATTTCCATTTCCCCACTATTGGAAACTGGGGCAGAATTTTGAGGAGGACCCATAAAATTCCAAAGCCAATTCCAGCCATTTATCATTAACAGCCGTCAGAAGCAGCAACCCAATAAACTGGGGCAGAATTTTGAAGAGGACCCTCAAAATTCCGGAGCAAGAGAATTTGTAATGTCTTGAACCACGTCGTAGTCATAGGTTCATCTAAGGAAAACTATTCTCGATTATGTATTTATGTTATATGTTTTTTTACTAAATCATGCATGTCTGTTATCAAAGTTGCTTTGTTTAGCAATGCTACCCCAATGATACGCATAGTATCACCGGAACAGAGTCGAGCAAGTCAAGCAGAGCAGCGGTAATACGAACTAACCTCCCCCCTTTACAAAACTCACAATTTTCTTTGGATGCAGGCACTTGAGTTGCAAAATTATCAAATATACTATACACTCACAAGACTCACATTACTCGGAAATACTACTCTCAGAACCGTTGCACTTACTCACAGCTACTATCTGCACGCAGTGTCCCCAACAGACACAGTATCCCCAGCAGTCGCAATATCGCAATTCGCTATCAGCTAAGAAAACTCTATTGCCATTTGCCATTTTACTTCCTGCATAAGGCTACTATTCTGCCTTCCGAGACTAAGCTCTGTCTCCATCTGCATTCTCTGCTTTGCATAAGACTACCATTCTGCCTTCCGAGACTAAGCTCTATCTCCATATGCATTCTCTGCATTACATAAGGCTACCATTCTGCCTTCCGAGACTAAGCTCTGTCTCCATCTGCATTCTCTGCATTGCATAAGGCTACCATTATGCCGTCCGAAACTAAGCTCTGTCTCCATCTGCATTCTCTGCATTGCATAAGGCTACCATTCTGCCTTCCGAGACTAAGCTCTGTCTCCATCTGCATTGCATAAGGCTACCATTCTGCCTTCCGAGACTAAGCTCTGTCTCCATCTGCATTCTCTGCATTGCATAAGGCTACCATTTTGCCTTCCGAGACTAAGCTCTACCTCCATCTGCATGGCTGAAATATCGCCACTTCATTTACACCTTGCCTGGCTGAAATATCGCTGCTTTATTTACATCTGCATGGCTGAAATATCGCCGTTTCATTTATACCTTGCATCAGCTGAAAGATCGCCGCTTTATTTATATCTGCATGGCTGAAATATCGCCGCTTCATTTATACCTTGCATCGGCTGAAAGATCGCCGCTTTATTTATATCTGCATGGCTGAAATATCGCCGCTTCATTTATACCTTGCATCGGTTGAAAGATCGCCGCTTTATTTACATCTGCATGGCTGAAATATCGCCGCTTCATTTATACCTTGCATGGCTGAAATATCGCCGCTTCATTTATACCTTGCATGGCTGAAATATCGCCACTTCATTTACATCTGCATGGCTGAAATATCGCCGCTTCATTTATACCTTGCATCAGCTCACCACTTCATTTACACCTTGCATCAGCTGAAAGATCGCCGCTTTATTTACATCTACATGGCTAAAATATCGCCGCTTCATTTATACCTTGCATCGGTTGAAAGATCGCCACTTATTGCATTTCATCGGCTGACAAATTGCCCTTCATTTATACCTTGCATCGGCTTAAAGATCGCCACTTATTGCATTTCATTGGCTGAAAGATCGCCACCTATTGCATCTTATGGGCTGAAAGATCACCAAATTGTCCAAAGGCGTCATTATTCAGAGGCATCATTTTCATAGTCCGAGAACACCATTTCATGGCCTGAGGACCCCTTTTATCTTTTGCATATCATTATTCAAAGGCATCATGGTTCGGAGGCATCATTCTCATAGCCCGAGAACATCATTTCATGGCCTGCGAATCCTTATCATACGCTTCATGGCCCAGGATGTCATGGTCTGAGGACGTCATCCTAACCGTCCAAAGACAACATTCATGGTCCGACGGGAACTTGCATCATGTTTAATTTTTCGCACAACATACACTTGCGTTGCTTATTTGCAGGTAAACCGGCTAGCAACAGCTGTTTCAGCAGGAGCGATCTCGCTCTAGTTCCCGCAACCCTGTTAGACTTTAACCATCCATACCAACCTAAATATCGCGTCCGTCATTAAAGAAATCTCCATCGGCATATTCCGCTGACGGATCCTGAACTACATATGGCCTGATTCCTATAAGACCAGGGATATGTAGGAAACTCAGGAACCAGAGCATGGTCAAGTTCTTCAAACCGTTTCGTTCGATCAAATTGGCCATCATATCTTTACCCGACAACTCTTTCATCCTTCCCGGGTAAAGAGAGGCAACTGTTGATACCCAACTTTTTCCCTATGTATTTTTACATGCAAATACTTTTAAAATAGCATATATATGCATATATAAGTATGTCCAAGTGTTTCAATAATTTTCCTAATTTCTAAAAGATGTTTAAACTGATTTATTGCCCATTTTAGCAGTACAAAAACCAATAAATATTTCCGAAATTATCATTGTGGTAAATAACTTACTTTATTCTCATATTTATACCAAAATATATCTAGGGTAATTTTTATACATTTTTACAAATTTATTTGGTATTTTAAAAGCTAAATTGCATATAATTTCAATTTTAGCCTATTTTAAGATTAATAGCATTTTATAATTATGAAATTTATTACAATATTTTTAAATTAATATTTATATATTGTTAATTGACTCAGTACTTTTAATTTATTTTCAGAAGTCATTTTTACTATTTTTATAAAATAAAAGGGGAAAATCTGGCTATTTAAAATCTGGCCATATTTCATTTCAATTATAGCCCAAATTGATCCCCCTAATTGACCCAATTTTGAATCCCAAAGGGACTGGCCCAATTTCTATTTAACCCGATCCTTGGCCCATTTATCCAACCCGTCCGACTCCCTTTTTATTCCAAGCCGTTGTTCATTTTGATCAATGGCCACGAATTCCCCTTTCCTTTTTTAATCCACCCACACCCCTAACCCTACCTCATTTTCTTTCTATCATCCGCCTCTGAATACCCTCCCTCTCTCAAACTCTCTCGAAGGCTCTTGAAACCCTAATCGTCTTCTACCATTTTCGACCTCAATCTCACCAGAATCTATGGCCTCTCAGGCCATGGATGGCCTATACTCACCTCCCTCCGCTCTTAAACGCTTGGTGTTCGAAGTTTCGAGGTCTGACCTCGATGGTATCCATTCAGATCTTCTCCGATTCAAGGTTCTATGGCCCCTCCGACCTTGCTCCGGTGTATCCAAGCATTATGAGCCTATGTCTGTCTTATCCGACTCAGATCGGACCTTTTCCAAGACTTTCTCGCTTTAGGGTTCCTCTGAAATCCTAGCTATTCGGGGTTTTCTCTGATTATTTTCTTAAATCGGTTCTATATCTGTGCTCTACTTGAGTTCTTAAACGTTTTCCCCAATTTTTCTTTCAAAAATTACTTCTCCTCGATTTAGGGTTTTTGAAAAGTTCAAAATGTTTCTCAGACTTTTCTGTTCCTTTTTCTTTGTGTGTATTTGTCACACATGTGCTTCTACTGCTTTCTTATGTTTTTTCTACTATATATGTTCTTCTGTGCCTTGTCTTTCTACTGTGTTTCTACACCATGCTCGCATGTTCATCCTGCTGTGTTTTCCTATATGTCTGGTTGATATACCTTTTCTGGTATTTTGTGTTCTCCTACTGTATGTATTTCCTACTGAGTTCTTAAGTTCTTTGTTTGCCTTTTACTGGACCTTTGTTTGAGTTCCCTTTAAACATGTTTCTTCTATTGTTTTCTTAAATGCTATACTATCTCTTTTCTCTTCTGAACTCTGTTTAAGTCCCTTCTAAAAGGTTTTTCTTAAACATGTTCCCTCTACTCTCACTATACTTTGAATCAGTTTCTTCACTCTGTTGCTTTAAACTCATTATTGTATCTGTTTGTTTTCTCATGAGTCTCTGAAAGAGACCTCTGAGCCTGTTTCAATTATTTGCCTCCTCGTCTTTGTGTCTGATTCGAGTTGGGAAACTCTAGAATTTGGGGGTTTTGGCGAGTTTTGATATTGTGTTTGGACTAGGGTTCTATTTTGGAACCCTTGACTCTCTCAGACTCATCCTGAGTCTGTGAACTAAGTTTGAATTTCTTTGTTTACGACTTTGAACTTTCTCTTCAATGCTAGACTCTTCTACTGATTAGCATGACAGCTCTTCGTGCTTAAGCATGGCTGTATGTTTTTATATGTGTGATGAATTCTTTCTTCCGAAAAGGTTTTCCAACTTATGATTGATTCAGAATCCTTTTTTTTAGGTTTGATTGATTGTTACTGATCTTCCTTAAGTAAAACCTTTCTTCACCTTTTTTGACTAGATTCATTCATACCAAAATTTAGACTTTGTGATTTACTGGCTGTTAATTGATTTCCTTTCCTCATTTGCACAAACCGTGTGCTACCAGACTTTTGCCTTAAATAAATCTCTGTGTATTTACCCTTCATGTACTGCTTTAAAAAAGGTTTTGATCAATCCCTTTCCTTAATTATTTTACCCGTTTGAAATCAGAATCCCTCAATTAAAGGGGAACTTTTGTAATTGATTTTAAAAAACTATTCTCCTACCTTATTCTTCTTGCCTTCTACACTTTAAAAGGGGCACAACTCCTTTCTCACCAACACACTCTCAATTTAACACTTTTATACTACTCAAGTATCATAGTTCTCTAATCATAGCATTCTGACTATTTGCTTGCACTTTGTCTTCACAAGACTACTGCTTTCTTTTCTTATTTCCCTGAAACTGGTATGTTCTAGTTTGATTTTCAGCCTCATCCCAATGTGTTTATTTTACAGCTTCTACGCCGCTGTCTGCTTTACTGCCTATGTTTTAATGTTAATTAGTATATGTTTCTACTGTGAATCCCTGCACCCCTGTCCCCTTCTATGTGTTTGAGTTGAAGTTCAGAACATGGCAACATCCAAGTTGTTGCTCATGTCTGGACTTGATCTCTTAGGGGATCCTAACTCCCAAACAATGCGGCTAACAGGCTGGTTGGGGTGTGCCGACACTCCAATTTCTAGTTATGACCACTAGCTTGTCTTGGCTTTCCCCAGAATCCCATCTCTGCACTTACACTCTCTCTTAGATTCTAAGTTCTTCCCCCCCTCCTAAGAGCCTTGCTTTGGGACCTTGAGTTCCCTCTGAACTTGGACATTCGAGGGCTGACCCTTCCACACTGCACTATAACTCAATTCTGCAATATATTTGGGTGTAAGCACTGCCCGGAGTCCACTTGAGACTCTTAGGGAACTCTGACACATCCCAAATAAGAGAAAGGCTTTGTAAATTTGATCTTCGGAATTGGTTTACTTCATGCTTTAGACAGAAGTCTGAATCAGGCTCTCCTTGGTTGGAATTTTAAGTTTCTGATGTAATTTTTATTCATTTTCTCGGACTGTAATAATTTGTAATAACTTATGGGGGTTTTAGTGAAAAGGAGAGGGTCAATCATGCATGCAAAAGGGGTAGATATCATGTTCATAGGGAGTTGTTATATTTCTGCACTCATATCCTGCTTACAGCTGTCGCTTCTGCATTTCATATGTAGAAACCATGTCTATAGATTTCTGCACTTCTGCATTTCATAGAAATCATGTCTATAGGTTTTTGCACTTCATATAGATTCTATGTCTATAGGATCTGCATTTTCACGTAGAAACCATGTCTATAGGATCTGCATTTTATATAGAAAACATGTCTATAGGTTCTGCATTCCCAAATGCTGCATATCATATAGATAAACAGGACTTCCTGAATTCTGCATATGCATCTATCATTAGACAAACAGTTTATAGGTTTAAATAACAATCATCATTCTAGATACCATGCCTATAGGACTTTTGCACTTCTATAAACGTTTAAAAATCAATAACGCCTAGAAAGCATGCCTATAGGAGTAATAAACCAAATCTGAATTGTCTATCTCGCTTATAAGTCTAAAATAATTAGTAGCATTGCTTAATATTTGCAGAACTTATTTTTTCTGTAACTAATAAGTCCTCTTCTCTAGAATCAGTATACTTCTGCATTAATAGATATCATGCCTATAGGTTTCACCTAAGCAAACCATAAGGTAAATTAGCTAGCTGAATCAGACTTCGTTAATTACAACCAGCAGGCAGGTCTGATTCCGATTTCTTATCTGAAGTATGTAATAAATCAGTTTGCCTCACCCTTTTTAGTTTAATTAGACCATAATTAGTATGTGAAAGACATGCTCTAAACAATCTGTATTTAAGTTGAGGAGGCCTGTTTGAGCCTTTAACTGTTATATGTTTCCCCATAACTGCTCTACGTGTTTTTGATTGTCGCCTTAGATTTTGTCCTTTTAAACCCAAAAGCCCAAATCTCCCTTCCCTTTAGGACTAGTAGTCCCAAATGCCTCTGGGACTGATAGGATCGAGGCGGGTAATAGCATGCATTAAGTAACGAAACCATTCCGCGCTTTAATACCTTAACGAGGCGGGAAAGGGTAAATATGGATATGATGACAGGTGCGCTAATACCATGTGTAACCCCTCTTCTGAGGAGTGATTACCGGGTATTGCATTGATGTGATCCATATTATTTGTAAACCTAGGACCCCCTCCTTTTTTCTTACTTGTTTGCTTTATTTTCAGAACTCTTTTAACTACTTCAACTTCAGCTTTTCGCTATTTTCTCTCAACTTCAACTACTTGCAGCCATTATGTGAAAACCCTATTTGTATTGGAAACCCTTACGTGTCTATTTGTTGTTCGCACTTAAAGTCACAATTGTACCATGGCCGGGAACCACACTAGTGGATCTCGAGGGGTCCCTAACACCTTCCCCTCGAGATAATTTCTATCCCTTACCCAATCTCTGGTTTTCTAAATTGAAATCTTTCTTAGTGTCCTAATGCACTTTAATCATTAGGTGGCGACTCGTCAATCCAAACCCAATTCCCAAAAGGGAACGAGTTGTCCTCTCGAATGTCATAAACATGATTTTGCGAGAAAAAGGGGGCACGACAAATATAACTGATTTTATACAAAGTATTTCCCAAGGACTGGTAGTACAAACCATGAGCTTCTAAGATTTAGATTTTTATAAGACTGAACTGAAATAAGTACAACAACTATTTGAATGTAAATGAATAGAATTTGAATCTAATGCTACCAAGGACAAGTGATAGCCATAACTAGAACACATGTACATCTTCAGGTCTAGCTCCTGCCATTCGCAGCAACATCAACATACAACATCTGCATGCAAAGTGCAAAAGTGTAGTATGAGTATAACCAACCCATGTACTCAATAAGTAACAAACCTAACCTTAGGTTAAAAGTAGTGGCGAGCTGGAACATGTCAGGTTCCAACTCCAATAACCTGCCACAATTCATAACAATATAAAAAATGGTACAAGAAAATAAATCAGAGATAAGATGCTCAACTCATTCATAGTGACAAAAAAATAGACATGCTTTTCAAGTATAACAGTAAATCCCAAATCTTTCACCGAAAACCCCAAAAGCATATGAGTAAGTTTGAAAACTGTGATTTCTCCAAACACCTTTTAACAATAAATAAAATGTTTCATTTTCAGATAGCATGGAGAAAATACATCTTTATGCCTACATATCAATATACATGTGAAATCGTGCATGTCCCGAAAACCGATAGTAGAAGGAAATGCCTCTTTATGCATGTATCTTAAGTACGAACGTCAAATGCAATGTATCTCAGTGATGAACTCATGTACTCACACTCTTAGAGTACTCAATCTCACTATCTCGTATTCTCTCTTACCATGCTCAATACTTAGCACACTCAGATCAAACAGCACATCGGACTTTATTTTTGGCTCCACAAGATTTACACTAAAAGAAAAAAGACAAAGACAAACACACACACACACACACACACACACACACACACACATATATATATATATATATATATATATATATATATATATATATATATATATATATATAACCATAAGGATTATTGCGACGTACAACCCGATTCACATATATATAGCCGGAGGCTTGTTGTGGCATGTAACCCGATCCACATATATATATATATATATATATATATATATATATATATAGCCATAAGGCTCATTGCGGCGTGCAACCCGATCCACATATATATAGCCATAAGGCTTGTTGCGGCGTACAACCCGATCCACATATATATAGCCATAAGGCTTGTTGCGGCGTACACACACACACACACACACACACACACACACACACACACACACACACACATATATATATATATATATATATATATATATATATATATATATATATATATATATATATATATATATATATATATATATATATATATATATATATATATAAAAGTATGACACTCAGGCCCCAACTTAGTCACCAATCTCTCCAGTCTCTCGGGCTCACAACACTTATGTTAAGCAGCCCTAATCAATGATACGAGATGTGACAATATACGATAATAGAGACTGAGATATGACACGTAATGATGAACGCGACTGAGCACATAACTACAATTAAGTAAATAACTCAACATTAAAGAACTACCACTGTGGGTCTCAATAGTGCCAGCATATAGCCTAAATATAATTTCTAGCATAAATTAAAGCTCAAGTTCTCTAACACATAATGTACAGTGAAAATGTTCAGATAAGATAGCTACACAATTTCATGGAATCGATTAAATCACCATTTCTATGATGCACGCCCACACGCCCATCACCTAGCATGCACGTCACCTCAACATCAATCACATAACACGTAATTTAGGGTTTCATACCCTCAACACCAAGTTTAGAAGTGTTACTTACCTCGAACAAGCCAAATCCAATATTGAACAAGCCAAAACGATGATCCAAAAATACCATCCCACGCGTACCGACCTCTGAACGGTTCGAAACTATCCAAAAGCAATTCAAGAACATCAAATAATGCCAAAGAAACAAACCCAATTGATAAAGGTCAAATCTTTTATCAAAAATCCAAAGTCAACCAAAAAGTCAAACCGGGGACTACACCTCGGAACCTGAAAAAACTAACAAAAATCGATAACCCATTCAATTACGAGTCCAACCATACTAGTTTCTCCCAAATCCGACTCCGAATCGATTTTTAGAACTCAAAAATTCACCCTATGAAACTTTGCACGAAACCCCCCAATTTTCTCTTTAAAATTTACAACCCAATAACCAAAAACGAAGATATATTCATAAAATATAACTAAAACCGAGTAGAGAATACTTACCCTAATCCATATGGTGAAAATTACCTAAATAATTGCCCAAATCCGAGCTCCCCAACTCAAAATATGACCAAATGAACAAACCCTCAACATATAATATTTTTGCCCAGCTGTTCTACCTCGTTTCCTATGCCAAACAATCCCGAAACTTGTTTTTGATGCCTCCAATAGATTCCTTGTGAAATTTCAGTCAAGTTATGCTTTTGAATCAATCCATTTGACCTTATAATAAGGAGATATGTTGTTTTAAATATTTGAAAATAGTGTAGATTTTCAAATACGAAGTCAGTGGTAATTTCGTAATTAATCTGAAAAAAATCTAGCAACCCAATTCTTAGTAGAATGACCATAAACTCCTTATATGATGTCCAAATACGACGATTCTTTTTGCTATGGCACTGTAATTATTATATGGATCTAATGCTTCAATAAAAACAGAAATTGGAGCTCATTTGCTTAATGTGGTACCATTTATGCTTGAAAAATGACGTCGAAATATTAAAAAAATGAGCGCAACACAACCCAAACCTATCCGAAACTCACCCAAGTCCCTCGGGACCCCGTCCAAACATACCAACAAGTCCCATAATATAATATGGACCTACTTGAGGCCTCAAATCATGCATAACAACATCGAAACGACAAATTACACCTCAAATCAAACTTAATGAACTTTCAACTTCCAAAAATTCAGGCTGAAACATATTAAATCAACTCGAAAAGATCTCAAATTTTGCACAAAAGTTCCAAATGACATAACGAAGCTATTCCAATTCTTGGAACCACAATCTGAATCCGATATCCTCGAAGTCAACTCTTGGTCAAACTTATGAACTTTCCAAACTTTTAAATTTCCAACTTTCGCCAATTAGTGCCGAAACCTTCTAGAAATATCCAAATGAAAATTCGGGCATACGTCCGAATCCAAAATCACCATCCGGACCTAATAGAACCATAAAATCTCCAAGCCGAGGTCAAACACTAAAAAGTCAAACTTGATCAACTCTTCCAACTTTAAAGCTTCAATTATGAAATTCATTCTTCCAAATCAATTCTAAATTACCTGAAAAACCAAAATCGCCGATACACACAAGTCGTAATACATCGCACGGATCTACTCATGCCCTCAAACAACCGAGCGAAGTATAAATGCTCAAAACGGTTGGTTGGGTCATTACATTTCGGCATCAAATTCGATGACTCTCGCTTTAGCCTCATCCAAGGTTTTTCTCCTCATGTTGTATATAACATATATTTTTTCAATAATGAGGGAACCCGCTCAACACTTGAGTTCTTCTTTAAGTTGGTCAACC
Source organism: Nicotiana tabacum (assembly GCF_000715075.1). Lineage (NCBI taxonomy): Eukaryota > Viridiplantae > Streptophyta > Magnoliopsida > Solanales > Solanaceae > Nicotiana > Nicotiana tabacum. The sequence goes on along the minus strand of NC_134089.1, from coordinate 29,142,159 downwards.
TCGGTAGAAAGATTTTCCCGCGCAGATCTAACAGACCGAAGGCTGACATTTAAATCACGGACGGTAGAGCTGAAAAGTCTATTATGCTCAACGATCTTCTTATGCTTCTCCTTCAATTGGGCATAGTTCACCTCCACAACAGCAATCCATTTAGTTTTGCAATTCAAGGCCGCCTCAAAATTATTTGATCTTTCAGCGGAGGCAGCCTCACGAGCAGATACAGTAAGAACGATGATCGGTTCTAACCCTATACCACTATAGAATGGCAAGAGTGGTCGATGCAACTTTTACCCGAGAGGTCTGGATCGATTTCTATAGAGAGCTAATATTGGTTTGGAATTGGGTTTCTATCTAATCTACCTATGTGCGATGTTCTTAATTACACTTCTGATGTGCCGTAGAATTTCGGCACAATTGATACCAATTGCCTAGATTTTAAATCGTCTTTTAATGCATTTTTAGTTAATTCTGATCAAGTTTGTTTTTTTTGTAGTGCATGAGCTTGAAGACCCAAAAACATGGAAAAGAAGTCAAAAGGTCGCAAAATAATAGATATGCTACAAGTATGCGGTCGCATGGTTCACTGTCGCGACCCCAATCCCGGTCGTGATGGCGCCCAACACGATGCTAGGCAAGCCCGACCAATTACCACTCACAATCCTTTCTTATTAGAATTCATTACCAATTTTCAGAAATAGATACCAATTTAATATAAGTAGAAGTCTGAAATAAAAGATTGAAATATGTGGAAGGCCATAATGAAATCTCTACAAATGCCCAATGATCTGGTGTCACAAGTCTGAGCCTCTAATACAAGGTTTCAACAGCCTAATGCAGAAATATGTCTAAAATGCGGAATAGTAAAGAAAGATAGAGGGAGAAATCGGGTCTGCAGATGCCATGCAGCTACCTCGATAACTCCGATGAAAAACGGAACGGCAGGAAAGCTCGCTCTACACCTTAGGTACACCTGTACCTGCACACGCGGTGCAAGGAGTAATGTGAGTACTTCGACCCAGTGAGTAATAACAATAAATAATGGCTGACGGTATGAAATCACGTAAAGGCACTAAACATTTCTATATCAAAGCAGTAAAACTATTTAAAGAGCAAGTAGTAAAGAAAATTGAATGAAACTCTTTGAACCAGGTGAAAACAGGTAATTTGACAGGCATTAATCCAGTATATATTCGCTCCTTGAGCATTTTTGTTCATTTACTTATTTCTTACCCTCAATACTCAATTCATATACTTCTCACAATAACCGAAATCGAAACATATATATATACCGCTGCAGCGTATATATACCACTGCGACACACAGCCCGATCCGTATATCGCTGTGGCGCACAGCCCGATCCATAATAATAATAGTCAACTGCGCTCACTGGGGGTGTGCAGACTCCGGAGGGGCTCCTACAGCCCAAGCGCTATATTGCTGCGGCGTGCAGCCCGATCCATATACATATATATCTATATATATATTACTGCGGCGTGGCCGCGGCGCGCAGCCCGGTCCATATAAGTATTTGCTGCGGTATGCAGCCCGATCCAATATATGTATTTGCATATTTGCTGCGGCGCGCAGCCCAGTCCATATAAGTATTTGCTGCGGCGTGCAGCCCGATCCAATATCATATATAATATCCTCACTATTGGGTCCTCAACCCCTTTCAGTCATTATAATCACAGCCTCTCGGGCACAATAATATAAGGTAGGGATCTCAGCCCACATATTTCTCTCATTTATGGTTAACATTTCATAACTCGGTTCATATCATTTTTAAACAATTAGAAACATGACCGAGGATATGATTTTTAGCAAATAAGTGAGGAAAACCAGTCAAAAATTCCATAAGGGTTCTACAGGTCTGCACAAGGCCCCAAACATGGCAACTAGTCCAATTCAGGATGACAATGCATAAGTTTCAGTCAAAATGTAGTGAAAATATCAATTGGGATAGACCAAGTCACAATCCCCAGTAGCAATGAACCCCACGCTCATCACGTAGCGTGTATCTCATCTCAGTATAGCACTACGTTGTGCAAAATCGAGGATTTCAAACCCTCATGACATCATTTAAAATCATTACTCACCTCAAACTGGCCAAAGCTCTAGCTCGCTATGCCCTTGCCTATCAAATTGGCCTCCTCGCGCGTCGAATCTGACCAAAATCACAACGAACATGTCACATTATCTAAAGAAACAATACCCAATCGAAAACAATCGAAAAATATCAAAATTCTCGAAATTGGCAAAACCCGAGCCCCGAGCCCACTTCTCGAAATTCAGAAATTTTTACATCAACGGGTTCCTTATCTCCCCACGAGTTCATACATACCAAAAGTTCTCAAATCCGACTCCAAATGGTCCTCCAAATCCCCAATCAAAATCTCAAAATCCCAAGCCCTATTTCTTCCATTTTTAGCAAGAATTCAATGATTTTCTAGGTGGATTTCACAATATAAATGAGTTTTAGGTCCGAAATTCTTACCTCCAAACGTTTCTCCTTGAATCCCTCTTCAATCTCCTTCAAAAAGCTCTCAAAATGATCAACTATGGCTGAAAAATGGACCCAAATCACGGAGAAGAGGACTTAAAAACATTCTGCCCAGGCTTCATCGAGGTGTACCTTGCACTGTGCAGGTTGTACATCCTCATACCATTTTCTCTGCTGTACACCTTCTGTTAAAACGCCTATAACTCCTTGTGAAAATATCCAAATCACAAACAGTTTAAATATTTAAAAACTAGACTCAAAGATCTTTCATTTGATAGGTTGTACACCATATAACACTTTATATATTCCTAGATATGAGCTTCTAAAGTGCATCAAAAAATTCTGTCAAAACTAATCCACTAGCCATATTCGTTTCATCATAACTTTCTGATAGAATATCGAAATATTGAATGGTTTAACTTTATGGAAACTATAATGAAAGGGCTACAACTTTTATGTTTTGCACTTTTTTTGATTCCTTATATATTTCAAGATATGAGCTTCCAAACTGGACTCTTCGCACCAGAAATTTTCTGGTGCACAGCTGAAGCTAAACAAAAATCTGCAACTTTTCCAAAGATGAAATAGTCCGTTTAACCACCCGAAACTCACCCGAGGCCACTGGGACCTCAACCAAAAGCACCAACACATCCTAAAACATCATCCAAACTTGTTCAAATCATCAAAACACCTAAATTAACACCAAAACCATCAAATTACATCGAATTCAAGCCTAAGTTCTTCTAAAACTTCCAAAACACGCATTCGATCAAAAACCCAACCAAACCATGTCCGAATGACCTGAAATTTTGCACACACATCCCAAATCACCTAACAAAGCTACGACAACTCTCGGAATTCCATTCCGACTCCTAGATCAAAATCGCGCCTATCAACAGGAAATCGCCAAAATACTAACTTCGTCAATTCAAGCCAAATTCTACACCGGACTTCCAAAACCACTTCCGATCACACTCCTAAGTTACAAATCACCTCCCGGAGCTAACCAAACCATCAGAATTCAAATATAATCCCTCTAACTCATAAGTCAACGTCCGATTGACTTTTCCAACTTAAGCCTTCTTAAAAGAGACTAAGTGTCTCATTTCCTACCAAAACCACTCCAAATCAACTCGATCACACAAGATACAGATAACGAAGCATGAAGAAACAGAAAATGGGGAAAATGGGGCGGTAACTCATGAGACGACGGGCCGGGTCGTCACATTCACATGCGGACCGCATAATTCAAATGGTGATCGCAAACAGAGACAGACTTTTTGACAAATGAAGAAGAAAATGTGCGGTCCATTATGCGGTCGCATAACACTTATGCGAGCCACATCATGGTCGCATAACTCCATTGGAAGAAAGTTCTCACCATGATATGCAATGGCATATGCGGTCGCATAACACACATGCGAACCGCATAATTTATATGCGACTGAAGCAAGAATTGGGAACTCAGCAAGTCTGTGATGGAATGAAGAATATGCGGGCCGCATAACTGGTCTGCGACCAATATGCGATCGCATAAGTTAACTGAAGGGGTATTTTTGTCTGATTTTGACCACGGCTTATGGCCCACTATAAAGAGAATAACTAGGGTTTTTGTGGGTCATTCAATTCTGAAACAAGGTCCTACTTAGAGAGCATTGAATACTCCATTTATTTGGAAGGTTGTGAAGAAGGAATCTTGCACTTTTGTAAGCTTTATGGATTTATTAAATACTTAGTTCTAGTATTTTAGTATGAGTAGCTAGTTTTAAATACTAATGTTGTGGACCCTAGATGAGCGTAATATTAATGGGTGTTTAACTTTGAATATATATATAATGGTTGGTTGATATTTATTCAATTCTTGTTCTTTATTTATGGTTGGTGGTTGTAAACATTAGTCTATTCCATTTTACCCTTTCTTTACTTGGAAAACTGAGTTAGGGTTTAGTAGAATTGAATATCAAGAACTCAAAACTTTAAATCTTGTTTAATAGAATCGCTTAGGAATAAGTGAGTTCTACTTGGCATAAATTGGTTGTTCTTAAATTGCAACTCTATTGTATTTGGAAAAATCATAAAGAGAAAATACTACTCAACCATTGGAAAATATTGGGTAGTCAATTAGAAATCATTTGCATATCAAAGGACCTTCCATTAGAAATATATCATATTAACACCGATAGCATTACATTCCATTAACGGGGACACATCCTTGGTTTCCTTAATCAAATAATTTACATTCTCATATCAAAATTAGTTACCTTTTCAATTCAAAATCATATCATTCTCTTGTTACATTAACGGAATAGAATTACGACCTAAGTCAAGTGCCACACTACTAAAGTAAACTTTTCACACCATATTCCCTGTGGGATTCGACCACAACCTTGTTGGGTTATTATATTTGACACCGACTACCTTACACTATTTAATTAAAGTGTAATTTGAGCGTATCAAATTTTGGCGCCATTGCCGAGGAATATGGTTTTGAAATTACTAATTAGTGTGCTTTATTACGTCTTCTTCTATTCCATCACACTTTGCTTGTTTTGCTTGGTATTGATAGGAAAACATGGCTGAATATGAGGAGAAAATGGAACAAATCCTTTTGCGGGCATAGATGAGTACATTGAGGATACAAATGCTATTGTACCTCCGATAGTTGGCGCTGCCACTTTCAATGTGGAACATGGTTTAATCCTAATGCTCAAAGTGGAGGGGTTTTTCAGGAATTCCACTAATGATGATCCGACATAATATCTTTGAAACTTCTTGGGTATTTGTGCGATGCACAAACAGAACAACGTCTTAGATAATGCCCTAAGGTTGAGGGTGTTCAAGTACTCACTGACTGGGGAAGCACGGAAATGGCTTCAGAATTTGCCACCAAATTCCATTCATTCTTGGCCTGAACTTGTCCGAGCATTCTTAGCTAAATGGTTCCTGCAAAGTAAGAAATCTAAGCTCCGAGATAAAATTTTCTTTTTCAAGAAACTATCAGGAGAACATCTATATGAGGCATGATATCGATTCAAGTTATATTTGATGAGGTTGCCTAATCATGGTTTTCCGGATTCTATCTTGTTGGAGAAATTCTACATGGATTTAGATGCTATGAACCAATCTATAGCCAAGAATGCAGCTGATGGATCTTTTATGGATAAGACATTTGCAAGGATCACAAAAATCCTTGACAAAATGGCAAAACATAACCAAGCCTGGCACTCAGAGGACACCACAGGTGGAATTGCATATGGTACTCCTTCCTTGACCAACATAATTAAGGATAACCAAGAAAGAGATCAAGTAATTGTAGGGCTACCCACCAATGTCAATGTGTTGACAAAAATGTTCTCTGAAAGCCAAACGAAGAAGGTAAATGTGGTGGAAGATGTTCAACCCTCATCAAATGAAGATTATTAGGAAGCAAACTATGTCAACAACTCTCAAAGAGGCTATCAAAGGCAACAATACCAAGGTCAAGGACAACAAAATCAATGGAGGCCTAACTCGCAAGGGCAAGGCAACCAACAGTGGCGAAATGACCAAGGTAGCTCAAATTAAGGAAATTGGAATAACAACAACAACTTCTGAAATCAGAGTTCAAACCCTTATGTTCCACCAAAGGGGTAATATTCAAATCAAGGTTCCTCAAGTGATTCCAAGTTGGAAAACATGCTTGAATGAGTATTGCAAAATCAAGAAAGTTCCGACACTTCTATGAGGAATATGATCGAGCTTGTTGGTTCTCATACCACATCCATTCAAAAATTGGAGATGCAAATGAGAGATCTCTCTAGGGAACAAAATCCAAAGAAAAAGGGGACACTTCTAAGTGACACAATTGCGAACCCAAAGGGTAGTGGGAGTGGTCCAACTTCTCATTGCATGGAAATTACTACTCGGAGTGGGAAGGTACTTCAAGGAGAAAATGAACAAGTGGTTGAAGTGGAAGAGTTCGAACAAGAGGTTGAGGCACAAGTTGAAGAGCCAATTGACGTTGAAGCTAAAAAGATCCCGGAAGAGTTAAAAGTTCAAGAAGCGAACCAGGAAGAGGTAAACGAGAAGGTAAAAGAGACACAAAAAACTTTACCACCTATTCCTAGACCTCCTCCTCCTTTCTTGCTAGGAAGGTTGATGATAGCAAACTCAAAAAGTTCTATGACATTCTCAAGCAGTTATCGGTAAATATCCCATTTATGGAAGCATTTCAAGAGATGCCGGGTTTTGATAAGTATTTGAAAGACTTGATCACCAAGAAGAAAACCAACAAGAATGAAGTGGTGAATGTGACTTACCAGGTTAGTTCCATCATTGCAACAACCACCATTCAAAAGAAAGAAGACCTAGGAGCTTTCACCATTCCATGCACTATTAGGGTGCGTGATTTTGCAAGAGCTCTTTGTGATAATAAGGATAGCATCAACTTGATGCCTCTTTCTATTTAGAAGCAAGCGGGGTTAGGTATGCCGAGGCCTACAAGTATGAGGTTGCAAATGGCCGATCATTCCATAAAGAGACCGGTGGGAATTGTCGATGATATGCTTGTAAAAGTGGGAGAGTTCCATTTGCCTGCCAATTTCGTAATCCATGATTGTGTAGTTGACAAAGAGATCCCTATCATCTTGGGGAGACCATTTCTTGTTACAAGAAGAGCACTAATGGATTTGGAACGGAATGAGATCAAGTTCCGTGTGAATGATGAAGATGTCACATTCCAAACAAGCAAGGGTATGAAACTACCACATGAATATGAAAACATCTCGGTGATTGATGTTGTTGATGAGGTGGAAGATGCAGTTGAAATGAAGATGGAAGAACAATGCCTCGGTGAGGCGTTGGCGGCTATTTTGGTATATTTCGATGGTAAACATATGGAGGGGTACATGGAATCAGTAAATGCATTAGAAGGTCTTGGGTCCTACACTTATGCCCCAAAAAAACTCTCTCTCGACTTACAGAATAGAGTCACTCCTCCCGTAAAGCCTTCAATTATTGAGCCGCAACAACTAGATCTCAAACCACTTCCACCACACTTGAGGTATAAATTTTTTGGCTCTAATGGCACTCTATCAGTAATCGTTTCTTCTTTGTTGAATGATGTGCAGGTAGAACAACTGTTGAATGTATTGAAGGAGCATATGCAAGCTATTAGGTGGACAATAGAAGACTTCCGGAGGATTCGTGCTAGAATTTGCGAACACAAGATACAATTGGAGAATGAGAGTAAACAATGTGTGGAGTATCAATGAAGGTTTAACCCTTCCATGCAGGAGGTGGTAAAGAAAGAAATCATCAAGTGGTTGGATGCCGGGGTAGTCTACCCTATTACTGATAGTTCATGGATGAGTCTGGTGCAATGTGTACCGAAAAAGGGAGGCATGACCATGGTTGAAACTGACATAAATGAGCTCATCCCAGCAAGAATAGTGACCGGATGGAGGGTTTGTATGGATTAACAGAAGCTAAACAGAGCTACATGCAAGGACCATTTCCCTATGCCTTTTATTAATCAAATACTTGATCGGCTAGTGGGAAGGTCATTCTACTACTTCTTGGATGGATATTCCGGATACAACCAAATTAATATTTCATTGGAAGAGCAGGAAAAGACAACATTCACTTGTCCATATGGAATGTTTGCTTTTAGCCGGATGCCATTTGGGCTATGCAACGCTCCGGCTACTTTCCAAAGGTGCATGATGTCAATCTTCTCAGACATGGTGGAATATTTCTTAGAGGTATTCATGGACGATTTCTCTGTCGTGGGTGATGCTTTTGAGCATTGTCTAGATAACTTTAGACAAGTGCTCAAAAGATGTAAAGAAACAAACCTTGTGCTAAATTGGGAGAAATTCCACTTCATGGTGGATGAGGGAATTTTTTTGGGCCACAAAATTTCCAAACAAGACATAGAGGTTGACCGGGCAAAGATCGAGATCGTTTCCAAGCTTCCTCTGCCTACTTCAGTTAAAGGTGTCCGAAGTGTTTTGGGGTATGCCGGCTTCTATAGGCGTTTCATCAAGGAATTATCCAAAATTACAAATCCCACGTGCAAACTCCTTGAGAAAGATGCAAAGTTTGTATTTGATGAAAAGTGCCTCAAAGCCTTTGAGGAATTGAAAGAAAAGCTCACCACACACCTATTATTGTCACACCCGATTGGTCTCTTCCATTCTAACTCAAGTGTGACGCTAGTGGTGTAGCTATTGGGGCGGTACTTGGCCAACGTCATAACAAGATTTTTCACCCTGTCTATTATGAAAGCAAGACACCTAATGGAGCTCAAATGAATTATACTGTGATTGAGCAAGAACTTCTTGCCATTGTCTATGCTTTTGAAAAATTTCGGGCTTATTTGTCGGGGTGCAAAGTGATAGTACACCGACCATGCTACTCTTCGCTATCTTATGGTGAAGAAGGATGCCAAACCAACATTGATTTGGTGGGTCTTTTTGTTTCAAGAATTCGACTTTAAAGTCAAGGATTGGGAAGGGACGGAAAATCAAGTTGCGGATCACCTTCTAGGCTTGAAGAGGCAGGGAGACCAAAAGAAGACCTTGAAATCAATGATGCTTTTCCAAATGAATACATACTGGCATTGTCTAACACATTTGCTCCTTGGTATGCCGACATCACTAACTTCTTGGTTAGTGACCTTGTTCCCAATGGATTGGAAGCTTATCAAAAGAAAAAGTTCTTACGGGAATGTAGGCATTACTATTAGGAGGAACCCTTTTTGTTACATATTTGTGCTAACAACATCATCCGGTGGTGATTTCCAGAAGATGAGGTAATGGCAATTCTCAAGGCATGCCATGATTCACCGGTTGGGGGTCATCATGGAGGAAATCGGCCGGGGGAAAAAGTGCTTGAATGTGGCTACTATTGGCCAACGATCTACCAAGATGCAAATCAAATGGTCAAGGCATGTGACCAATGTCAAAGACAAGGGTCAATATCTAAAAGACATGAGATGCCGATAAATTTTGTATTAGAAGTTGAGATCTTTGATGTGTGGGGGATAAACTTTATGGGCCCTTTCGTGAGCTCGTATGGGATGACCTACATCTTGGTGGATGTGTACTACGTCTTTAAATGGGTCGAGGCAATTGCCTTACCGAACAATGAAGCAAGGAGTGTGACTGCATTTTTGAAGAAGAACATATTCACACAGTTTGGTACTCCAAGGGCCATCCCGTGTGATGGTGGTTCTCATTTCTGCAACAAGGCTTTCGCCGGGCTGCTTGAAAAATATGGTGTAAAGCACAAGGTGGCCACACCCTATCATCCTCAGTCGAGTGGTCTGGTTGAAGTTTCGAATAGAGAAATCAAAAACATCCTAGCGAAAACTGTCAATGCAAACATGACCGACTGGTCAAGGAAGCTAGTTGATGCGTTATAGGCATATCGCACAACATTTAAGACCCCTATTGGCACTTCACCGTACAGTTTGGTTTTTGTAAAAGCTTGTCACTTGCTAGTAGAACTTGAACACAAAGACATGTGGGCTTTGAAGAAGCTGAATCTTGACTGGGCTGAGGCTGCTAACCTGAGGATGACACAACTTAATGAGATGGAAGAATTCCGTCTCCATGCCTATGAGAGTGTAGCCATATACAAAGAGAGGATGAAGTTTGTCCATGATAAGAAGATCTTGAAGCGGGAGTTCAATTCTGGTGACTTGGTCTTACTCTTCAATTCAAGACTCAAGTTATTTTCGGGTAAACTCAAGTGCAAATGTTCTGGCCCGTTCAAAGTTGTGAGTGTGTCTCCCTATGGTGCTATTGAATTGGAGTCGGAGGATGGGACTCGAACTTTTAAGGTGAATGGACAACGAGTCAAGCATTACCTTGGTACTGTAGGAGAAAGGCATTTGATAGAACAATTTGCTCTAAGGGATAGTCCAATAGAAGCTCCTACCAAGGAATAATCCAAAATGAGTCAACTGCATCGTGTCGCGACGTTAAATCAAGTGCTTCTTGGGAGGCAACCCATGTGTGGTAACACTCTTTTGTAGTTTTTATTATTATTTACGTAGATTAGATTGAGCAAGTTGATGTGTGTGCTAGAGTGCATGTAAAATATCATGAACAAGGTCCTAGTGCTGAAGAAACTGAAGGAAAGAGAGGTTCAGATTGAGCGACAACTATGCGGTCACATAATGACTATGCGAACCGCATGGTCATCGCAGACTCAGGCAGAATGTTTGGCTAATTTACTTGTCAAATATGCGGTCGTTTCTCATTTATGCGGCCCATATATGCACTTTGCGATTGCATTTTTCATCGCAAAGTGTATCTAGGCTACCCAGTCATAAGTCCACCACATAACACTTATGCGATCGCATATTGTGTTATGCGATGAACTTATGCGCCACATATCTGCCCTAACCCACTCTCTGTACACACTCACGTTTGAATAAAAAAAAATAAAAAAAAGAAAAAAACAATGAGAGAAGAAGAGAACGCATAGAATCTGCTAAGGACGAAAAAGAGAAAGGATCAAAACACACTCACAATCTTTCCCATTTCAATTTTTAAATCCTCGAGTTTCAGGTATGGCTTCTGGTTTCTCTTCTCTTCTCTTTACTCTTATTCCTCCTTCTTGTTCTTCCTCTTGTAAATCTAACCTAACTCGAAAGCCATTGATATCTGAATTTGTTTTCTTGTAAATGGTCAAATTGGGATAAATGTTTTACTGGCTTGTTAGTATAGTATGTGCATTTGATTTTTTTTGGTAAGGAGTGGATTGAGGAATTGTGTGTGTGCTATAGTTGATGAACCAAAGAGGGGAAAGTCTGAGTACCCCTCTCTCTTGTGAAATTAAACGCAATGGGCTTTAGACTTTTAAAATGGGTGGCAATAAGAACCCACGTGATTTGGGGAAGGTGTAATTTTTGTGAGGAAGATGACTTCTGCGGGCCGCATAATCTCTTTGCGGTTCGCACAATTATTGCATATGACCCCCCCTAAATTTCCCTAAGCTAGAACAGGTTATGCGATTTCTTTTGCAATGGCAAACCTTTTATGTGGTCCACAAATCTACCGCAGAGTGAGGCAGGACATCAGGATATCTAGCCTTCAAATATGGGGTCACTTTACGATCGTATAACCACTTATGCGGTTGGTTTTGCAATTGCATAACTGTTGATGACTTTCTGTTTCTGCACATATGCGATGGTTATACGGTCCGCATACTTGATATGCGATCGTATAACCCATTGCATAGTGGGCTCATTTTTTTGTTCTTTTTCTTATGTCTCTAATAAATTTCCCTAAGCTATTTCACTCACTCCTACAATGTTTCATCAATAGGAATGGCACCAAAGAAGTCCAATCGAACGCAATCAATGCCCAGTTGTAGACAGAAAAGGGCTACAAATCCTAGCCAATAGGCAGTGCAAACAAAATGTCAGCAGGCTCATGCACTCCACATTACTACGGAGCACTCCTCCCAGCCTAAAGAGGAGGAGTCATAGAGTGACCTCGGACCTATTGCTGATCTATAGGTTGAGGCACGAATGAAACTGGGGGAGGACCTTAACCTCCGGTTTGAGGCCAAGGGCTCCCTAGATCTATACAAAGTGGGCTTTCAAAGAGGAAAATTCTCGAGAAAAAGCAATTGAGTTTAAATGGGCTATCAAAGCATTATCCTCACATACTCGAGACATCAAGCAGAGGAAGTGGGAGTTCTTTACTAAGGTCCCGGATGAATACAATGAGACAATTGTGAGGGAGTTTTATGTTTCATATGGTGCCTCAACGAGTGCTTCATAGAAGCGTAACATGATCTTTGCAAAGTCTTTCTTAGTGCGAGGGGTTGAAGTTAGTTATGGTGCTGAGACGATCAATGAATGGTATTTTGAGGATTGGCGGTTAGGCACAACTGAATATGGTGCTAAGTCGCCAACAAACACAATGAGCGTACCTGGGTTGCCTCTATCATAGCAAAGGGGACACCGGCCTGGATTGACCCTAAACACAAGATTTACAAGGAGGATCTCATAAGGAAGGGTCGATACTAGCTTAGCTTTGTTACATCCCGTCTGATGCCGTCCAGAAATGAAACTGACATCAATATTGAGAAAGCACTCCTCATTGTGTGCATCATGACAGGCATCAAGATTGATGTGGAGGAAATAATATTCCAAGAGCTGGGAATCAGAGCCAACCAGAAACAAACCTCACTTCCTTTCCGCTGCTTGATCACTGCTCTTTGCTAAGCTTCAAGTGTGCCTCCTCTGCCTAGGCATGAGAAAATGGAGAAGGCTTTTAAAGACATCAACATCATGAGAATCAGTGATGTAGTAGAAAAGGAAACTGCAACTCAGTCAGAGACTCACATTCCTCCTCCAACAGATATAGCAGCATCAGAGGTCCTTGCATTGCCGAACACCTCTGAGGCCCCAACTACTTCCACAGCCACTCCACAGTCCTCTATTGCATAGGCCCAGGTCCCTTTACGAGCTCTATCCTTGCTAGGTCTACTTGCTCAGCACGCCAATGCTAATGCAGACCAGCTAATCAAGGAAATTCTCAACCTCATCCGGCAAGCATTGACCCCTATCCAATCCTTAGTGACTGTTCTTCAGCAGCAACATCAAACTTATGAGGATCGCCTCAAGCACGTTGAAGCGCATCTTGAGAAGGTTGAGCAGGGTGAGGTTGGAGGTATGCCTCAGCTCCGGAAATATATGGATGATTTGAAAGCTGAGCTGCAGAAGATGCATGTCGCGCCCCTTTTTCCCTCTTATGCAATCGGGAGATCGGGTTTATGACATTTCGGGTGTAGGACAACTAGTTCCTTGGGAACTAGGGTTTGCATTTGAAGAGTTGCCACCTAATGGTTTAAGGCGCAGTAGGACACCTATAAGGGTTCACTTCTAAGTTCGTTTGATAACCAGAGATTGGGTAAGAGCTTGAAATTATCCTAAGGGGAAGGTATTAGGCACCCCTCAGGATCCACTAGTGTGGTTCCCGACTAGTCAGTTTTATGAATTTGTGCAATTTAGCAAATAGACAAGTATAAGCTCAAATAGTAGGGGTTTTAAATTTAAACACATAAAAGAACAATTAAAAGACAAGTTCTTGAAAAGAAGTTTGCAAATAAAGGGCAAGGGGGTCCTAGGTTTATATTTAATATGGATCACATCAATGCGATACCCGGTATGACACTCCTCAAAAAAGGGAATACACGTGGTATTAGCGCACCGGCCATCATACCCATATCTACCCTTTCCACCCCATTATGGTATTAAAGCACGAAATGGTGTCGACCTCTATTGCATGCTATTACCCGTACCTTCCTATCAGTCCCGAAGGAGTTTAGGACTACTATTCTTAAAGGGGAGGGATATTAGGCTGATTTTAGGTTTTAAAGGTGAAAAAGCTAAGGCGACATACAAAACATATGGGGTTGCACGCTAGGGGAAACATGTAACAAATAAGAGGCTCATATATACCTCCTCAAACAAAGCACATAAATAGCATGACTTAAACATACATCTAAGGTCTGAATTTAACATACTAAGGTAAGGGAAGTTTCAATTATTGAGGCAGACCAGTTTATTACATAACTCAGATAAGAAGTCTGAATCAGGCCTACCTGCTGGTTGTAGCAATTGCTAATTAACAAAAGGCGAATTCAATTTTATTGTTATTATCACCTAAAACATGCCTAAGTGTTTGGGTGAGGTCCTATAGACATGATATCTAGTTGGTTTAGAATATGGCAAAGCAGTTCAATTTTAAAGCAACGATTTGAGATCCTACAGGCATGCTCTCTAAACTGTATTAGTAGGAAATGAGAGAGTTGTTTAAAAACTAGTTAAGAACAGTATGAATGAGGCTAATTTTAGACTAGACTAATTTCGGATCCTATAGGCATGATATCTATTATTGCTGATTTAATTCCTATAGACATGATACCTAGTTGAACGTGTAATGAAGCAGGCAGAATTTACTCACAATTCCTATAGGCATGATTTCTATAAAAGACACTGATTTCAAACTACTGGACATGAAACCAGATTTGTGTAGTACCCAATTTTTGCTTAACTAAACTATAGAAGAACCTGGTTCTTCTAGGTGTTCCAACTATTACTATTTGCGGAATAAAAATACAGAAAATGGAACTAGAAAGCACCAGGAAAAAGATAGACACAATGGAATTGGTTCTTCTATCTCTTTCAAGTAGCTTCAGGAGTGCACACTTAAATCACACACAAATTACTTGCAAAATCGCCTTGCTCTTTTGCTCTCAATTTAGTTACCTTCTGCGTATATGCATTACCTGTAAAAGAGAACAACACTGACATTTAATAGGTTAGTAATTAGAGTTTGATTGGAACTCAATTGCTGCTCTCCTATCGTAGAAGAGTTCATGATGATCTCAAACTCTAACACTATCTTCATCCTAGATTGTGTTCTCTTCATATAAGGAGACTTTCTCCCCTTATCCAATATGCAACCTTTTCGATCAGATCAGGAGATATTGCTGCTTGATCAGTAGGACTTATCTCCTTCACGTGCATCTCACATGTATAGGTTGATCATGATTGTTGCTTCACAAGATGGACCTGGTCCATGACTGAGTTCTTTTGTCATTCTTCAAAACTTCACCTATTCTTGGGCCAACAAATTCCCCTTTTTGATGATGACAAACTCTGTGCTTTTTACTAGTTTGGAACCTGTAAGAACTCAGCTTAACCATCAATACTAAACTTAGAAAATTCACTTATCATCAAGGACCAGGTTAATTAAGTTATAAATATCACTTATTTTCAGAATGTGTAAAGCATAATGTCTCTTCCCCCTTTTGGCATCATCGAAAAGTTGCATACAAAGTGTTATACCCAGATTTTAATAAGTACTCATGGCCACTGGGGTAACTGCAAGTGCAATCATGGTGCAATCATCAGTAATCAAGCAAACATATTTAAACTATCAAGGACAGATTAATCATTGAACGAGAGCAAAACAATAGTTATCATTGACAGAGATATGTTGCCACCAACAATCCACAAAAAGAAAGAAAAACATTCAAACATGAGCAAAAACAAAAGATAGAAACATTCCTAATCTGGGTCACTGAGGTACTAAACAAGTTCAGGAGTCCTAAAGATTGGAGGAACTGGAGTGTTGGATTTGTGTTTGGAGAAGACTCAGAATGTTATGAAGAATTCCATCATTCTTCCCTTTTCTTTGGCAAGCTCAGTTGTGAGACCATCCCTCTT
Organism: Nicotiana tabacum; assembly: GCF_000715075.1. Taxonomy (NCBI): domain Eukaryota; kingdom Viridiplantae; phylum Streptophyta; class Magnoliopsida; order Solanales; family Solanaceae; genus Nicotiana; species Nicotiana tabacum. Next base: position 29,126,422 of record NC_134089.1, on the reverse strand, counting down.
AGTTTCCACTTCAATCAGACGAGCCTTGAGCCTAGCTATTTCAGCATCCTTGGCTGCATATTCCTAAACCAGAGTCCTAACTTTGCTGTTGATGGGTGCCTTCTGAGATGAACCAGGTTAATTTGGGATAGCAGTGACTGCATAGTCACAAATGAGAAGAGTATTGATGCCAAAGTGATCCTTGCTCGAGGACATTTCCCATTTCTTCAGAGGCACATTGAGCCCATCTAGAACTGTGGTTAGAATAAAGCCATAGGGAGTAGCATGGGCCTTGAAGCCGTTTATGACCCTGTCTAGCAGCTTGATAATGAAGGCATGCTAGTTGATTTGCTTTCCTCTCTCCAGGCACTCCATAAGAACTAGATCCATGTAATTAGCAATGTGCCTTCTCTCCTGTCTGGGCAATAAACACTTCTTGAAAAATTCAAACAAGACCTTGTGCTCAGGCCTCATTTCACTTTTCTGCACAGCCCTGGCTTCATTCACCTCTTCTGAATCACAAAACTTCCTGGTGATTGCAAGAGAAGTAGGGATGGAGTCCAAGCAGGGCCACCTTTGCCTTGTATAGTCATCAAATCTATCAGAGGGTATGTCTTGGATCTCTCCCAGTTTCTTTGCATAATTGCACTTGGACTCCTTTCACTAGGCTACTAACAATGCTATCCTTAACCGCAACATTGGCCATAAATTCAATTAGCTCATTTCTGGCTAGCCTACCATCCATCTGAAGGACCATGTCCTTCCATCCCTGAGCAACTAAAGCATCCACCAATCTCATCATTCCTGGTTCCACCAGGTCTTTCAGCATTCTACCCTTTAAAATCTTTCTTTTGCCAAACATGGCAAGCTTATCATGTTCCTTCTCAGAGTCATTTACTTCTTCTTCTCCACTCCAGTCATCATCTTCAGAAATTTTTGATTGTTTTTTTTTCACTACAGATCTTGTCCTCTTGGCTAGTATAGGTTCAACAGCCTCAGACAAAGAGAAAAACTTCTTAGAGGAGGTCTTGGGCTTTTTAGGCTTGGGGGTAGGAACCTCCATTGATGTACCCCTTTCTTGATGGACCAGTTCCATATCCTCTTCCTCAACAGCCTCTGAGGATTCTGCAATCTTTCCCTTTCCTTTATCCATTTTCTTTTTCTTACTCTCTTTTAAAGCCCTCTGTAGATCAACTTCACTCTGTTTCACCCTACTTCTTGTGGCTCTACCCCTTGGCATTGAAGAGGCAGTAGGTGTTGGGGATGAAGCCTTTCTTTTCATGGAAGGCTTAGGAACATTGGGGGCTTTTATTGTGGGAGTTCTACATTTCTTTGGGTCATAGCTTGCCCCAACCTTTTTCAGTAGGTCTGGTAGGGTCTCTTCAGTAGATGAAATAAGTTCATCTCTCTGTGTGCTCAGATGAACCAACCCTTCAGTTGCTTCCCCAGAACCATTTCCCCTTGACTTCATGCCACTCTTTTCTACCCTTTCTTGTGCAACCCCACAGACAACAAGAACTGCTCCCTTCCCATTTCCCCTCTCATCACCACATACACCCTCTCTCTCTTTTTCTTTTTCAAAATTCTTTTTACCTCCACTCCTTTGTGACCCTGGTACTTTTACATCCTTAACAGACCCAACCAGAATAAACCTAGATTCTATATTCTCAGAAGAAATTGCCTTAGATGGAGATTCTTCAGTCTTTTCAGAGTTAGAAGACCTAGGTCCTTCTCCCTCAGTAGTGGATTGATATGATTTAGAATCAGAGCTAGAGCTGGAGTTTTGGGCCTGGCTTGCCTTCAACTTTTCATTTAATTTCTTGCTCAAAGCCCCAGATGCTAAGGTCTTTCGAGCAAGCATTTTCACCCTATGCAGTCTAGGTTTTGGCGGTGTACTAGGTGGAGAAGGTGTGGATGAATTTGAGGGAGATGGTGGTGGAGGAGTTCCAGGATTGTCTTGTGGGTTAGTCATGATCGTTGTTTTCTTGAGAGAATTTGGGAATTTAGAGTTTTGGAGAAGAGGGCAAGTGAAAGTGAAGAAATGTTTTTGACGGTTTGGAATTATAAAGATGGAAGGATAAATGATGTGTATTTAAAGAGAAATACACATTTAATAGGTAACGACAACCTTTTTCAGTGGTCAAATAGAGGTCTAATCAACTTGAAATTCCAGATTTTGAATGATCGGTTTATCTTCCCTAGATTTTAGGCAAAATTTTCGGTTTAGAGTTCTAGGCAAACAGAACTGGTTCAATGCTAACAAATAGAATTTTCTAGGAATTTAACAAGTATAGGACTTCTGCTCATGATTGAATTATTATTCTTTCTAATTGTGCAGAGTATAGAAAATATACCTTAGCTTTCATATGAACCCATACTGATAAACCAGATTCTTCATTTAGAAGTCTCTTGAACATGCGTCAAATGCCATAATAGAGAAAATTTTGTAAGAGATCAGTGAGTCATATAAATACATGTCACAGGAGTATACTAATTAAAGTATGAAACTGAGTAAGAATTAATCTAGATAATTACACAAGTTCAGAATTCCTAGCCAAATTTGTTTTCTTTTATTTTTTTCATTTTTTTCATTGTGCATTCTGAGCTGGACCTATTAGGTGATCTTAATCATCCCTAATTCCAACCTGTTCCTCTCAATGTTTTCTCCACTCAATGCTTTAGTGAAGATGTCAACAATTTATTTATTAGTAGCACAAATTCTATGGAGATCAATCCTTTATCATAGTTATCTCTTAAGAAGTGGTGTCTAACATCAATGTGCTTAGTCCTCTTATGATGAACAGGGTTCTTTGTCATACTTATAGCACTAGTGTTATCACAAAATATAGGAATTCAACCAACTTCAATGCCAAAATCTACCAGCTGCTGTTTGATCCATAACAATTGAGCACAACACGAAGCAACAACAACATATTTAGCCTCAGTAGTGGATAAGGCCATTGAATTTTGCTTTTTAGTGGCCCAGGATACAAAACATGAGCCAAGAAAGTGAGCCATACCTGAGGTGGTTTTCCTATCCACAAGGAAACCTGCATAATCAGCATATCCTACTAGATTGAAATTACTACCTTTAGGATACCAAAGACATAGATCAATGGTGCCTTTCAAATATTTTAGTATCCTCTTGACAACAATTAAGTGAGACTCTTTTGGATTGGCCTGAAAGCGAGCACAAAGCCCTACACTGAAAGCTATATTAGGTCTGCTGGCATTAAGATACAAGAGTGAACCAATTGTACCCCTATACAACTTCTAATCAACTGATGAACCAGGTTTATCTATGTATAATTTAGTGGCAGTTGCAATGGGGGTGTCTATTTCCTTTGATTCATCCATTTTAAACTTTTTGATCAGCTCTTTTGCATACTTCTGCTGATGGATCATGGTTCCATTTGGGCTTTGTTTGATCTTTAGCCTAAGAAAAAGTTAAGCTCACCCATCATACTCATTTTAAACTAACTCCCCATTAATTTGGCAAAATCCTTACTTAGTTTATCAGTGGTGGCCCCAAAGATTATGTCATCAACATATATTTGTACTACAAGGAGATCCTTACCTTTTTCCCTTAAGAATAGGGTACTGTCAATTTTACCCCTTTTGTAGCCATGTTCAAGCAGAAATTTGGACAGTTGTACATACCATGCTCTAGGAGCCTGCTTGAGTCCATAGAGAGACTTGTCTAATTTGTACACATGCTCAGGACATTCCTTGCTTTCAAACCCTGGAGGTTATTTCACAAACACTTCTTCTTTCAGGTAGCCATTCAGGAAGGCACTTTTGACATCCATCTGATGGAGAGTGAATTCCATGTGTGCATCAAAGGCTATGAGGAGTCTTATTGCCTCTAGTCTTGCAACTGGAGCAAAAGTCTCATCATAATCTATCCCTCATCTTGTCTGTAACCTTGGACCACAAGTCTTGCCTTGTTTCTTATAACTGTTCCATCTTCATCAAGTTTGTTTCTGAAGACCCATTTTGTACCAATAATTGATCTATCCTTGGGTCTTGGAACTAGATGCCAAATTTGATTTCTCTCGAACTGATTGAGTTCATCTTGAATTGCATTCACCCAATCTGCATCCTGTAAAGCCTCAACAACATTTTTAGGTTCAATAAGAGATAATAAAGCATCAAAAGCACACATATTCTTTAGTTGTGATCTAGTTTTGACTCCAGATGTTGGATCAATGATTATGTTCTCAATAGGATGAGAACTTTGATACTTATGAGGTTTCACAACCAACTAATGTCTACTAGATGTTTCTCCCATGTTCTGTTGCTGAGGAATAGGGTCATTAACAGGTTCTTTTAGGGGATTTGTTTCAATACCTTTTTGATCAGTTCCCCCTGTCAGGTTTCCCTGAATGGAAGAACCTGTTCCATCACATGTTCCTTCTTTTGGTGCCACTTTAACTTGTGCTGAGACTTCAGTCAAATCCTTTACCAATCCAATGGCTTTATCTTCATGTTCTTGTCTCTCAGAAAGAACGTTAGTTTCATCAAACACTACATGCACACTTTCTTCTACACACAAAGTTCTTTTATTGAACACTTTATATGCTTTGCTATGTGAAGAATATCCCAAGAATACTCCCTCATTATTTCTGGGATCAAACTTACCTAGGGAGTCTTTTCCATTATTGTGCACAAAGCACTTGCATCCAAATGCCCTAAGATGGGATATATTTGGTTTTATCCCTTTAAGTAACTCATAGGGAGTCTGTCATGCCCCAAAATCCAAAGAGCGCGACCGGTGCTCAACCGAGTAAACCCGACTGAGCAAGCCTGTTAGGATTCATTCTACCCAAGCCAACTCATGGTTAAATAGGAGATGGACTCCATTGTTCAGAATTAATAAGTATTTCATTAACAACTTCCCATTTCATTTCCATTAGTACTTTAAGTCATAATTATCAAAGTATTACAAGTTTTACAAATCTTTGCCAAACATCAATATTTCTATTTTAAATCCAATACCCGACACTACCCATAACCTGTCTACGGAGCCTCTAAACATAACTGAAGAGAAATGTAATATGGAAATGCCGGTAACAAGGCTCCGGCTATACCTCAAATACAAAGTACATGATAAACAGATGAATCAGGACCCCAAAATGAAGTGGGGTTCACCAAGTCAGCTGAAAGGATGATGCGACTCTAGCTGCGACCAACACTGCCTGCTATAGAAATACCTACATCCATTTAAAGACGTAACGCCCCTGGCAAAAGGGACGTTAGTTTCATCGAATAACACTAGTATGTATAACTAAACACCATCTAGTTAGATAGAACTATCATACCAGAACAAGAAATCATAAACACCTTCTCATTAGAAAGAACTAACAAACAAGAATAAGGAAATCATAAAGGTCAATTAAGAGCTTTAACAATCACCACATCATCAAACAAACGAACCATGTAATCTTTCACATAATTTCCATGACATTAGTTCGGGCCACTTGATATTGTTCATCATCATTCATAATACCACCGCTTTCTTGAGCGGAGTCCGATCACGACCGATCGGCTAGGTCGCCTCATTTGAGACATGTACCTCAATCACAATCTCATTCTCAATTGTTGGAGTTCAATATCAGCACAATACCACCATGTGTGTGGCATGGTGTCCGATCACAGCCCGATCGACTAGGTCGTCTTACCAAGACATTGTTCCTTTCTCATTAATCATCTCATTTCAATCTTTATTTCACATATATCAATTCATAGGAACCTGGGGCTACAATTATCACATCGTACTTGGCACTAGGCCACATTTCATAACTCAATCCCTTCTCTCCCACATTTCACATTATTTCCATATATTTCACATCAATATCAATTTCAATAACAAGCCATTCAATTCAAGATGTCAAGTACACATAGGAGGAATCATGAATCATGGGCATATACAATATTTCAGAAATCATACACCTCAAGTTTATTAACACTGGAACTTTAAACACAACAGATTCTTCCAAAAAGGAGGGGACACAACATATCGCAATAAAACACACATCAAAAGCATAAGCAAACAATTACACCAATTGTTCTTGAATTACTCTTTTCCAATCATAACAATATACAATTTCAACATCGAAGTATGCAACAACCCGAATTACATTAGATGTACTCATAAGGCAAAAAATTATCTCGGACAACCACTTATGGCATAAATTGTGTACAAAGCCTTTAGGACACTTTATTATTGGAGTCATTTATGGAAAGCAAAGTCGAGGCTTATTTCATAATCTGTTTCATATTTCCTCATGTCATAGGCATTGTAAGCACGTGATTTTTGCCCTATGAAAGAATTACTCCCAAAAATTCAAAATAAACCGATTTTTCTTGGTGTGCAATTTTGAGAATTTTTGTGACATTTTTGGATAATTATTTGTATTTGTCTGTGCATGTTTATTTGTTAAATTGATAAAAATATAAAAATATGTCGCATTTGCATTCAATATTTAATTCTACAGTTAGGAGTAGTTAAGTTTGTTTTACAAAATGAAAAAATCATAAAAATATGTATTTTTGCATTTTTAGCATTTAATGTCCAATTATACAATTTTATGCTTAATTATGTATGATATTTGTCGCTAGGAATTAATTAGTATTTTTGATAAGTTAATTTAGTTTATAACTTAATTTAGAATTTTAGTTTTATTAATTAGAAAGTAGAAGAAAATAGAGCAAAAAATATAAAGAAAATCGGAATTGAGCCTCTTCTTCAATTTCAAACCACAGGCCCAAAAAATACCCAACCTTCCCCATGACCCGGTCCATTTCAACACGGGTCGACCCGGTTCGCCCCATAACCCCAAATGACCTAACCCCTACTAATCTTCATTTCATTTTTCTAACCCTAAGACTAAACCCATCCGCCCCCCTCTCTTTCTCTCCATCTCCTCCAAACAACCTTCATCCATGGCTGCCCCTTTCACACACACGCACAACCCCTTCCATCGACCACCCTTCACTAGTCATCGAACCTCCATAGCCACCTGACAGTGAAGCAACAAACACCATAGACATCCGTTCGTTGCTTCTGCTTCTGCTTCATCAACCACGAACAGCCACAGCAACAGCCTTCACCCCCGTTTACCGTCATCAATGCCACCCTAAACGACGACCATGACTGCCTGAAATCGGCGACCACCAGCAGTCCGCCACTCTAGCCATGGACGTGGGGTTTTGCTTCATTTTTCTCCATCCAAACTACCAGCTCGCTTCTGCTGCTCCTTCTGCATCCAGCCAACGACGTGAAGCAGCTCGTCGATCGCCAACAAACCTCACCTGCTGCGTTGCTGCTGCCTTCAGCTTCGTCCAACATCTGCTTTGGCTGCGTTGCTGCTGCCTCGTCGTCCATCACGTTCAAAACCAAACTCCATCGCTGCTTCTTCACTTTTTGTTTTTGTCGCCTTTAGTCCAAAACCAAAACGAGGCCTCACCATCTCGTTTGTTCGAGCTTTGGTCGGGGTCATCGAAATAGTTCATACGCAGTCGAGGTCCAGATTGTTAAAGGTTTTTAAGGTCCGTCTCATCTCCCTTTCTCATTTTTATGATCTATATGGCTTTAAGGAATTTGAATCGTTCTTGGATTGAATTTTGGTTGTAAGAAATTCGTTGAATTCTTTTAGTCGAATTTCAGTTCGATTGGTTTGTCCCTCATGATTATTAGTTGTACCATGTATAGTATCTTTGCTAATATTGAGTTGGTTCGGATAATTTCGTTTTGTGTATCGTTTGGTTTCCTGCTTTTTGTTGTTCATCATATGATTTCAGTTTGCATTTCGATTCCATTAATTGTGATTCATGTTGTTTCAGTTCACTTTTGTTGTTAATATTGTTGTCTCCTTGCTCGTTCATTTTTTTTCTAAGTTAACCAGGATTGGTTCCCAATATGGTTAATTTATTCCCATTAATCTGATGTTGTATGATTCAATTTGTGTTCATGGGATTTGTTGATTGAATTTGTTTAGAAATTGGTTATATTTGCTGTATCTGGGTTGGAATTAATTAGGTGAATTGGTTATAGCTGATGAGGGTAGATTGGTAAATTACAGTACATTCAGGGGTAAAATGGTAATTTCAGTAAGGTCGGAGGGGTATTTTTGGAATTGTAAATTTGAACAATTGTTTAATCTGAGTGCTCTGTCCACTAGGCATTAACAATATTAAAATAATATAGTGGGGGACAAGACATAATGTAGTGGGGGGAAATAATGTAATTATTTAAGTTAAGCATGGGAGACAAGATATAATGGAGTGGGGTTGATATATTTGTTTAATGTAGTGGGGGACAAAAACATGTAGGCGTGGGGGACAAAGGAATTAAATAAGAAAAACATTAAGTAGTGGGGGCAAGGCATGCCATTAGGGGAATATTTCGGGTTAGTGGTTCAAGATAAGAGTGTTGGTTATAAATAGAGTCATTTGGACATAGGAAAGAGACATTTTTTTTTGAGGAGAACATTTTAGGAGGACATTTTTACAAAGATAGTTTTTAGAGAGGATTATTTTTGGAGAGAGAAAGACATTCTGAAAATCCTAAGAGAGTGTTGGAGAATTTTAAAAGAGAAAACAAAAACAAAGTGAGACGAGTTTAGTTTCGGGTTTAATACACGTGGGGTTGAGCATGTTTGCGGTGATGTGGTTTGTTGCTGTTTAAGTCTTTTACAAACTTTTGGGTTTGTTCTATCGAGCTTGCTTGGTTTTCTTCAAATTTTTCTGGGCCTTGAATCTGGTTCGAATTGCTGCTGTTGGGTTGCTGTTGCGTCGCTGTGTTATTACTGCTGCTGACTCCTCCTTCTTTTCTCATTGTATTACCATTTCCAGGTACACATTTGTACGCTCTTGGCTTGAGGCGAAATGAAGTATTGACCAGGCTTTGTTCCTGTTGAATTCCTCCTGTTTAGATTTGTGCTTGAACAGAGTTTTCCTTTCTTTATATAAAAATGTAGTTGACTGATTAATGAGTAATGGGGTTGCATATGTATAATAACTCCTTCATCTAATAATGTTAGTCTAAATTAATCAAAGAATAGTTAATTTGTGTTGATATTATTGTGTGTCAATCTCATGTTCTAGTGTTATTAAATAATAGAATATAGAACGAAAAAAATCTCTCTTTGTACAAACTCGATAGCAATTTTCCATTTGCATTAGCCGTAAACTAATAACTAATAAGTCACGTCCCTTTTTTTTTTAAAAAAAGCATGTAATTAATTTGGAGATTTTATTTTAGAGACAAACTTCATAAAATGTAGTCACTTTAGGATTGTCCTTTTAAAATAAATGAGATGAGCCTCGCTGGATAAACACATAAATGGCGGGGCCCTCGTTGAATGTACGTATTAAATACTTAGATTCCGGGACGGGCCGTTTAGCAAATTTCACGGCCCTACCCAAATAATGATACGCTAGTCACTTTAGGCGCGTATTTAATAATGTTATCTTCTTAAACTCGGGTGCGCATTTATGTGACCCAAATCCAAATCTCAACGAAGTCGAAATGTGTCGCTAACCACGGGTGCATTGATTGTGATGTGGTTCGAGATGCATGTCCATGACGTTGCAAATTCCTTTAAAAAAATAATGAATGAGACGAGCCTCGACAAACAAGAATACACAAATTGCGGGGCCCTCAACGGGTAGTTATTTTGAATGCTTAGATTTCGAGACAGGCCGCATAACGAACTTTACGGCTTTTCTCAAAATAACAATGCGTTAGTCTTTAGGCGCGTATTTAATAATCTTATCTTCTTAAACTTGGGTGCACATTTATGTGACCGAAATCCAAATCTCAACAGAGTTGAAATGTGCCAACAACCACGGGTGCATTGATGTGACGTGGTTCGAGATGTATTTCCACGTTGTTGCAATTCTTGATAAAAATAATAATAATGACAAAAGCCGTTAAAAGTTAAAATTCGCACATAGGTTCAACATGTATTAAATCAGATAATCAAGATGAATATGACAGTTGAGCGACCGTGCTAGAACCACGGAACTCGGGAATGCCTAACACCTTCTCCCGGGTTGACAGAATTCCTTATCCGGATTTCTGGTTCGCGGACTGTAATACAGAGTCATTCTTTTCCTCGATTCGGGATTAAATTGGTGACTTGGGACACCCTAAATCTCCCAAGTGGAGACTCTGAAATAAATAAACAAATCCCGTTTCGATTGTCCTTTAATTGGAAAAACTCCTTCACCCCTCGCGAGAGCGGAAAAAGGAGGTGTGACAGCTCTGGCGACTCTGCTGGGGAGCGACAACGCAGAACCACTGGTTCAGGGTTAGAAATTTGAGCTTAGATAAATTGTTATATTTGGTTTTATCTGATTTTGTTACATGTTTGGGCTCAATGTGCTAAATGATGCTTTTACCGTTTTGATATTATCTGAACTGTATATAAACTGTGCTGAAACCCTTCTCTTCTTACCTCCGGGGAGGAGCTCGCTGGTCGAGACTCCCTATTCTGTTAGTGTCAATACCTGAAATAAGAAAGAGGCCGGACAAGTTACAAAGCCGGACGATCCCGTTGTTCCCCGGTACGTAGCCCCCTCCTCGACTCGAGTTGTCCGCTCGGGTACACAGTCTAGAACAAATACCCAGGTTATGAACCTAGAATAACTCAGCTTCATGCCGGATCCCTAGTAGGAACGTTTGTTTGCATCACGTGCATTTGACTTTGGAGGCTCAACACAGGGGTTGGGTCTGTCTAGGACAGGTGTACCAAAATATGAAAATGACCATCCTGATGCATCTTACTTGCTTCTACTTGTGCATTTATTTGCTTCGGACACGTGTGTTGACCGACTTTTGAATATCAGGAATATTGTGAAATTGAGGAAAAGAAAAAAAAGAAATAGCGGTTAGGGAGTTAATTGTTTATTTTTGGAAAAACCCAATGCCCAAATACTGTCGAAACTCTGCCGAAATTTTGAGAAAATAAAAAAAAAATGTTTTATTAGTTTGTTTTACTAAAAGCAAAGGAAAAATAGAAAAAAGGGTCGTTGTTCTGTCTTGTTTTCAAAAATAGAAAAGGAAAATAGTTTGTCTTCCCATGAAAAATGAAAATGAAAAAGAGTCTTGTTTTTTTTTTAAAAAAAATATAGTTTGTTTTATTCCCGAACTACGCGGGTTTGATTCTCACCGGATGTGAGATACGTAGGCAACCCTCATCGGGTCCAACCTCCCCTTTTGCTAAAATAGCCAAAAACAAATAAATAAATAAATAAATAAAAACATGTCAAAATTTTAAGTTTGTCATAAATAAGTCGGGTGATGTTCAATCTCCCCTTTGCAAAAATAGCAAAAAAATATATATGTCAAATTTTAATTTCATCATAAAGAAGTCGGTTGACGCTGTTTTGTCAAAACATAGCCGAATGTTCCCGAAAGGGACGCCGGAAGGCTGACTTTGCATAAACAGCCACCTTTTGGGTCATGTTTAAGATTTGGTCCAGTTGACCCACACAGCCTTAAAAATCTTCGTCCCCGAGGCGTTGAAAGGTCGTATTTGCAATATTGAGTTTTCTATTTTGAAAAACAATAAAAAAAGTCATAAATAAGTCGGGTGATGCTGTTTTTGTCAAAAATAGCCGAATGTTCCCGAAAGGGACGCCGGAAGGCTGACTTTGTATAAACAGTCACCTTGGGTCATTTTTTAGGATTTTGGCTGGTTAACTAACGCAGCCTTAAAATCTTTGTCCCCGAGACAGTAAAAGGCTGTGTTTGCAACACCAGGTCTTTTATTTTAATTTAAAAAAAAACAAAGAGTCAGCGGCCAGGTGAATACCGTTTGGATTTTTAGTCAAAATAAGCCGAGCCAGCTACGACAGTGTCTTAAACCGTTCTTGCCGAAATAGCCTTAGAGTATCTTTCAGTTGTCGAAAGGCTATTTTCGTAAAAGAACGGACAAGTTTGTCAAATGTCATAAAATAATCTTCCCGGCCTCAAAATTCATTTGAAATTGGGAAGGGGCCATGTTTGCAAAAACAGCCATTTGGTCAAAATCAGCATATAAAGGAATCCGTCATTTTATTTTGCTTGAATTTGTATTTCTTTGGATTAGAGAATGTGGGCCGGTGGATTTCGAGCTTGTTGTTCGTCTTTAAATAATTCCAAAAATGTTTTATTGTTGTTTACTTTTTATGTGTCCGAACTACGCAAGGTCTGAATCATGCGGGGTCATGATACGTAGGCAATCTCCATAAGATTCGACCACACCAAAAAAAAAAGGAAAAAAATCAAAAAAAAGAAAGAAAAAAGAAAAAAAAGAAAAAGAAAAAGGAAAAAAGATGTTGTTAATAATGAGTACCGACTGAGTCCATTCTAACCTGTTTTGTTTTGAATCACAAAGAAAGTTAAGGTGGTTGGTTTGTGGTAAGCCGGAAACACAAGATCCAGGAAAACCTGATTGTAATCCAAGACAATGACACCCAGAATATCACACAGAATCCTTTACCTGCACATCATGATACACCCTTTGTGGGGATGAGGCCTGATGACAGAAGCACTCGAATCCTATTGGAAACTTATTGACTGAGATTGATGATATTGAAGTTGGTAATGGTCTTGGCAATATTGATGCGAAGCTCAGTGGCTAAGATGTCAGGTTTGATAAAGTGGGAGGATGCTCCGTTTCTTGGTTAGTAAGAGAGAAGCTTTTGGTGGCTTATTTTGTTGTCATTTCTGTTGTCCGGATTATTCTTAGGGTTGTAATTCGGATATTGTCTTGTGTCAAACTTTCTTATCTTTCCATTTTGTCATAGCGGTTTGTTTAGTTTTGTCTAGGTTTGTTTTGGGACTTTATTCTGGTTTGTTTTTGTTTGTTTTGTTATTCAAACCATTTCACCGGTAGTCTAATGCAAAATCCAGCCTTCTATCATTTCCAGTCATCTTCTTTGTTTAATTCTTTTTATCCTTTTGTTTTGTCCTCGTTCAGCGTCGATTCTAGTGATATGACATGCGCACACAGTTTGGGCCTAATCTTAAAAGTTAATCATAAAACCCTGGAGAGGTGATCGGAACATTTTAAAAAAAATAAGGGCGGTTTGAGATTAATCGGAGCTCGAGTCATGCGGAACTGCGGCAAGTAAAACATAAAGCAAACCGTTAAAAGCAGGATTCGCCAAATTGACATGAGGGTCGTTCATGATAATGAGAGTGAGAGTGTTGCCAAACGGTGCTTTAGAGAGGACAAACGAAAAAGCAAATGTGTGAATATAATTGTCAAGTCCAGCACCATCAGAAGAGGCTACAAATCTTTGTTTAATTGTATTGTTTGCCCTTAGCGTGTTTTGAAGACTAGAATGATGAAGGCATTTTGTTCTTCTACCTAAACACTTTATCCTTCGTTACCCCTTTTGAGCTTTATTTATTTTTCTTTTCATACCCCTCATTCGGAATCGGTAACAACAGGTTAGAAACATAAACGTGGAAGGAAAAAAAAAAAGAAAAAAAGGGAAAAGAAAGCAACAAAAAAAAAACAACAACAAAAGAAAGAAATGAAAAAAAACAAAAGAAAGTCAGAAGAAAACAAAGGAATTGGGAACTACGTTTGACCTGATTTCTCAAAGAGGATACGTAGGCGCCTCACGGCTCGGTCATAGGGTGCATAGTGTGCATGGTGTGCATAGTGTAACAAAAAAATTTAAAAATCCCAAGCAAGAAACTGGGGCAAGGGTTGCGCTTGTTGTAAACAAATATGGTTCCGAAGGTTGTAATTTTGAACCCCAAAATTGATTTATTTTTGAGCCTTTAATACCCTTTCTTTCTAGCCTATCCAAAATCCCACATTACGGTCCAAAACAAGACCTTCTGATCAGTCTTCAAAAGATGCCAAGTCAGACAAATGAGAGTCTTACCGGTGAACATAACACTATATTCCACAGCAGAAAGGACTCTAATCCCCAACAGAGAGAATCATACCGGCAACACTCCAAATCCCTAGCTGGAAATTGATAAAAATGAGAGAGTCTTATCGGTGAAAATCTTTACGGACACCATAAGGCGATGAAAGCTGAGAGAAAAACCAAAATGAGAGAGGCTTGATAGTGAAAACCCTTCGGGCACTACAAGTCGAATAAGATTGAGAATCAGATGGGGAATCGCCAAGTGAAGATCTTAAAAGACGAGTGACAGCAGAGGATAGGCCACATGTGCATGTCATGATTATTAGAGTCGGTATCTGCGTTTGATAGGCTTTTATTTATAGTTTCTCTTGTTAAAGAGTCATCTTTTTTCCTTTGTCTTTTATTCGGTTCCCTTTTAGTTTATCTTTCTCTTTTCATAGAAAAATTCCCCAGTAGAGTCTGTTTGGTCAGAACAAGTGAGAAATGACTTCAAAATCTGCCATCAGCTTTTCAATTATGCAAGACCAGATCCGATTAGAACATCCAAATGGTCTAAGTCAAGAAGGAACAAGCACGAGGCCAGTGTCAAGAAAGATATCCCCCGCAAAAGGAGATTGACAAAAGGATGGGTGAGTGTCAAGAAGGATATCCCCGCCGAAATCAAAGGTTATTAAAACTCAAGACCAAGGCCCGTGGACAAAGCAAGGAGATCAATGAGCATGATTAGGGAAATTCATACGAGACTAAAAGTCCGTAAAATGCCAGTTTCCGAGCTATACCACAAAAGAAGAGGGATATCCCCAGCAGAAAGGGATCATCCCCAGCAAATAATATCATCCCCAGCAAGTTTTTTGGAACGCAGAGCAGGGAAGGAGAAAGGGAAAAGCCATCCCCAGTAGGAGTATCATAACCAACCACCACAGTCGAATCTTAAAAGGAAATGGCATTGATAGCGGAAAGGCATGCCACAAGGGAGATCATCAAACTGGGGCAGAAAATTTTCCTTTCATTTAGAAAATTTTCTGAAAGTCAGATACCCATTTGGGGAAGAATAAAGATAGCACCAGTCTCAAGGGAAGTGGTCTTTGAACCAGTTTTACCCCTAGCATAACAAGTTTTAATAAAGGAAGTTGTTCCCCAGCGGACAGAACAAAAGGATGAAACTTGTGCTCGGAAAAAGCAAAAGGCCAGTGTCATTCCCAGCAGCCTTCAGAAGAGGGAAGCACTAGTTTTGAAGGAATCAAAATCCCCTAGCAGTGTTATCCTCGACAACGTTATCCCCAGCTAATAACATTTTTATCCTCAGCAATGTTGAGAGAAAATAAAAGTTTTGAAGGAAAGGGGAAGAAAGGAGATTCCCCTAGTAGTATTATCCCCCAACAGGTAAGTAAATAATTCCCCAGCAAGTGTTATCCCCAGCAGTTTCGAGGGAAGACAACACAAGTTTTTAAGGAAAGCAGTTCTGTAAGAAGGTAATTCAGGAAGAAGGAAATGGTTCACGCATAGGAGACGCACTTCCTAAATTAAGATTTCATTAATAGGAGACGCACTTCCTAGTTTAAAACCATTAAAGTTTTACCCATAGGAGACGCACTTCCTAAGTTTATTTTTACCCCTAGGAGACGCACTTCCTAAGTTTATTTTTACCCCTAGGAGACGCACTTCCTAAGTTTATTTTTACCCTAGGAGACGCACTTCCTAAGTTTAATTTCATGCATAGGAGACGCACTTCCTAAATTAAGATTTCATTAATAGGAGACGCACTTCCTAAGTTTATTTTTACCCATAGGAGACACACTTCCTAAGTTTATTTTACCCCTAGGCGACGCACTTCCTAAGTTTAATTTTATGCATAGGAGACGCACTTCCTAAATTAAGTTTTCATTAATGGGAGATGCACTTCCTAAGTTTATTTTACCCCATAGGAGATGCACTTCCTAAGTTATTTTTACCCCTAGGAGACGCACTCCCTAAGTTTAATTTCATGCATAGGAGACGCACTTCCTAAATTAAGTTTTCATTAATAGGAGACACACTTCCTAGTTTAAAATCATTAAAGTTTTACCCATAGGAGACACACTCCTAAGTTTATTTTTTCCCTTAGGACACGCACTTCCTAAGATTAATATCATGCATAGGAGACGCACTTCCTAAATTAAGATTTCATTAATAGGAGACGCACTTCCTAGTTTAAAATCATTAAAGTTTTACCCATAGGAGACACACTTCCTAAGTTTGTTTTTAACCCTAGGAGACGCACTTCCTAAGTTTATTTTCAGGTATAGGAGGCACACTTCCTGATTTTGGTTCATAGAAGTTTTACTCGTAGGAGACGCACTTCCTAGTTGGGTTCATCCGCCCTCAAATAGGATATGTTGGGTTCATCCACCCTCAAATAGGATATTTTGGGTTCATCCGCCATCAAATAGGATATTTTGGATTCATCCGCCCTCAAATAGGATATTTTGGGTCATCCGCCCTCAAATAGGACATTTTGGGTTCATCCGCCCTCAAATAGGGTATTTTGGGTTCATCCGCCCTCAAATAGGATATTTTGAGTCATCCGCCCTCAAATAGGACATTTTGGGTTCATCCGCCCTCAAATAGGATATTTTGGGTTCATCCGCCCTCAAATAGGATATTTTGGGTCATCCACCCTCAAATAGGACATTTTGGGTTCATCCGCCTTCAAATAGGATATTTTGGGTTCATCCGCCCTCAAACAGGATATTGAATATCGCCAACCTAAAGAAAGGAATGACATTTTATTTTCAAAGTTGTTGTTGAAGTCAGGAGCCTGCCTAAAGAGAGGAAAGACGTTTTATTTTTCAAAGTTGTTGTTGAGGTTAGGAGCCCGCCTGAAGAGAGGAAAGGCGTTTTATTTTTAAAGTTGTTTAAATCTCGCCAACCTAAAGAAAGGATTGGCATTTTATTTTCAAAGTTGTTGTTGAAGTCAGGAGCCCGCCTGAAGAGAGGAAAGGCGTTTTATTTTTCAAAATTGTTGTTGAGGTCAGGAGCCCGCCTGAAGAGAGGAAAGGCGTTTTATTTTTAAAGTTGTTTAAATCTCACCAACCTAAAGAAAGGAATGACATTTTATTTTCAAAGTTGTTGTTGAAGTTAGGAGCCCGCCTGAAGAGAGGAAAGGCGTTTTATTTTTAAAGTTGTTTAAATCTCGCCAACCTAAAGAAAGGAATGACATTTTATTTTCAAAGTTGTTGTTGAAGTCAGGCGCCCACCTGTATAACGAGAGGAATACTTTTCAGTCTTTACATTTCATGTCCTAGGTCGCCCACCAGTATAACGAGGGAATACATTTCTGTTTTTTCATTTCATGTCCTAGGCGTCCACCAGTATAACGAGGGAATACATTTCTGTTTTTTCATTTCATGTCCTAGGCGCCCACCAGTATAACGAGGGAATACATTTCTGTTTTTTCATTTCATGTCCTAGGCGCCCACCAGTATAACGAGGGAATACATTTCTGTTTTTTCATTTCATGTCCTAGGCGCCCACCAGTATAACGAGGGAATACATTTCTGTTTTTTCATTTCATGTCCTAGGCGCCCACCAGTATAACGAGGGAATACATTTCTGTTTTTTCATTTCATGTCCTAGGCGCCCACCAGTATAACGAGGGAATACATTTCTGTTTTTTCATTTCATGTCCTAGGCGCCCACCAGTATAACGAGGGAATACATTTCTGTTTTTTCATTTCATGTCCTAGGTCGCCCACCAGTATAACGAGGGAATACATTTCATATTTTTGCATTCAGGCGCCCACCTGTATAACGAGGGAATACATTTCTGTTTTTTCATTTCATGTCCTAGGTTGCCCACCAGTATAACGAGGGAATACATTTCTGTTTTTTCATTTCATGTCCTAGGCGCCCACCAGTATAACGAGGGAATACATTTCATATTTTTGCATTCAGGCGCCCACCTGTATAACGAGAGGAATACTTTTCAGTCTTATACTTAAGGTCTTGAAATCAATAACCCACCGGAAGGCAGAAGGTTACAACAAAAAAATCCCTGGCATAACAAATTTTGATGAAGAAAGTCGTATCCCCAGTGTAATCGCCAAAAAGTTTAATGAAGGAAGCCATATCCCAGCGGACCGAACAAAATGATGAAAACTGGTATTCAGAAAAGCAAAAGGCCAGTGTCATCCCCAAGTTCTCGGAAGAAAAACACCCGAAGAAACACAAGCCGACAAGAAAGCAAGGCAACAAGAACAAGTTGAAGATAGATGAGATCTTATGATCCGTAGTCTGGCCTAGATTCTTGTTTTCATAACAGCATACAGCATCAGTAACATCGTACAACAGCAGTAACAGCATGCAACAGCAGTAACATTGCAGTCCCATGGTAGTCCCAGCTACCAAAACTTCCCGAACTACATTAACCTGATTCCCTTCTAGCCAGGGATATGTAGGAAACCTTTGAAGCAAAGGTTCGGTTAAATCTTTTTCAAAAAATGCTTCACACGGAGTACTCGGATGGGCAAAAATCGCTCACTTTATCTTTGCACGAAAACCCTTCGTGTCTTCGGGCAAAGAGGGGCAGCTGTAAGCACGTGATTTTTGCCCTATGAAAGAATTACTCCCAAAAATTCAAAATAAAACGATTTTCCTTTGTGTGCAATTTTGAGAATTTTTGTGACATTTTGGATAATTATTTGTATTTGTCTGTGCATGCTAATCTGTTAAATTAATAAAAAATACAAAAATATATCGCATTTGTATTTAGGATTTAATTCTATAATTAGGAATAATTAAGTTTGTTTTACAAGAATGAAAATTACAAAAATATGCATCGTTTGCATTTTTTAGCATTTAATGTCCAATTGTACAATTTTATGCTTAATTATTACTTAATTGTGTGTTAATTGTTATTGGGAGTTAATTTGCGCTTTTATAAATTAATTTAGTTCTATATGATAATTTAAGGATTTTTAGAATTTAGTTTTAGAAAAAATAAAAGAAGAAAAGAGAGCAAAAATATAAAGAAAATCAGAATTGAGCTCTTCTCCAATTTTGAACCGAGGCCCAAAACACTTATACCCAACCTTCCCCTACGACCCGATCCATTTCAAGCCGGGTTGACCCGATCCATAACCCAAATACCCAACACCCCTATCTCCCTATCTTACATTTCACAAAAAAATAAAATAAAACCTAAACCTAGACCAAACCCATCCGCCCCCTCTCTCTTTCCCTCTTCTTCTTCATCACCTTCCCCAAGCAAGCAGCCATGGCTGCTGCCCTTCTCCCTCACATGACCTCCCCCTCCCCATCGACAATACACACACACACACACAGCAACACACACGCACACACTCACACCTCGCAACCCGGACTGCTGCTTCTGCCTTCATCTTCTTCGTCAAGCTCGAGCTTGAGCTCGACACCCATGGCTGCTGCTGCATCTTCGTCGTCAACCCGTCGCCATGTCTGCCATGGCTAGCACCCAGACTGCTGCTTCTGCTATGTCCAAACAAACGTCGTCGACCACTCGTTTCCAACATATGTTTCTGCTGCTTCTGTTACGTCCAAACAAACCTCGTCGCTGCTGCTCCAAAACCAAGATGAGGCCTCACCATCTCATTTGTTCGAGCTTTGGTCGGGGTCGTCGAAACAGTTCATACGCAGTCGAGGTCCGGATTGTTAAAGGTTTTTAAGGTCCGTTTCATCTTCCTTTCTCATTTTTATGATCTATATGGGTTTAAGGAATTTGAATCGTTCTTGGATTGAATCTTGGTTGTAAGAAATTCGTTGAATTCTTTTAGTCGAATTTCAGTTCGATTGGTTTGTCACTCGTGATTATTAGTTGTAGAATGTATAGTATCTTTGCTAATATTGAGTTGGTTCGGATAATTTCATTTTGTGTATTGTTTGGTTTCCTGCTTTTTGTTGTTCATCATATGATTTCAGTTTGCATTTCGATTCCGTTAATTATGATTCATGTTGTTTCAGTTCACTTTTGTTGTTAATATTGTTGTCTCCTTGCTCGTTAATTTTTTGTCTTAGTTAACCAGGATTGGTTCCCGATATGGTTAATTTATTCCCATTAATCTGATGTTGTATGATTCAATCTGTGTTCATGGGATTTGTTGATTGAATTTGTTTAGAAATTGGTTATATTTGCTGTATCTTGGTTGGAATTGATTAGGTGAATTGGATATAGCTGATGAGGGTAGATTGGTAAATTGCAGTACGTTCAGGGGTAAAATGGTAATTTTAGTAAGGTCGAAGGGGTATTTTGGGAATTGTAAATTTGAACAATTGTTTAATGCTCTGTCCACTAGACATTACCAATATTAAAATAATATAGTGGGGGACAAGACATAATGTAGTGGGGGAAATAATGTAATTATTTAAGTTAAGCATGGGGGACAAGATATAATGGAGTGGGGTTGATATATTTGTTTAATGTAGTGGGGGACAAAACATGTAGGCATGGGGGACAAAGGAATTAAATAAAAAAATATTAAGTAGTGGGGGCAAGGCATGCCATTAGGGGAATATTTTGGGTTCGTGGTTCACGATAAGAGTGTTGGTTATAAATAGAGTCATTTGGACATAGGAAAGAGACATTTTTTTTTTAGGAGAACATTTTAGAAGGACATTTTTACAAAGATAGTTTTTAGAGAGGATTATTTTTGGAGAGAGAAAGACATTCTGAAAATCCTAAGAGAGTGTTGGAGAATTTTAAAAGAGAAAACAAAAACAAAGTGAGACGAGTTTAGTTTCGGGTTTAATACACGTGGGGTTGAGTATGTTTGCGGTGATGTGATTTGTTGCTGTTTAAGTCTTTTACAAACTTTTGGGTTTGTTCTATCGAGCTTGCTTGGTTTTCTTCAAATTTTTCTGGGCCTTGAATCTGGTTCGAATTGCTGCTGTTGGGTTGCTATTGCGTCGCTGTGTTATTACTGCTGCTGACTCCTCCTTCTTTTCTCATTGTATTACCATTTCCAGGTACACATTTGTACACTCTTGGCTTGAGGCGAAATGAAGTATTGACCAGGCTTTGTTCCTGTTGAATTCCTCCTGTTTAGATTTGTGCTTGAATAGAGTTTTCCTTTCTTTGTATAAAAATGTAGTTGACTGATTAATGAGTAATGGAGTTGCATATGTATAATAACTCCTTCATTTAATAATGTTAGTCTAAATTAATCAAAGAATAGTTAATTTGTTTTGATATTATTGTGTGTCAATCTCATGTTCTAGTGTTATTAAATAATAGAATATAGAACGAAAACAATCTCTCTTTGTACAAACTCGATTGCAATTTTCCATTTGCATTAGCCGTAAACTAATAACTAATAAGTCACGTCCTTTTTTAAAAGCATGTAATTAATTTGGAGGTAATTAATTTGGAGATTTTATTTTAGAGACAAACTTAATAAAATGTAGTCACTTTAGGATTGCCCTTTTAAAATAAATGAGATGAGCCTCGCTGGATAAACACATAAATGGCGGGGCCCTCGTTGAATGTACGTATTAAATACTTAGATTCCGGGACGGGCCGTTTAGCAAATTTCACGGCCCTACCCAAATAATGATACGCTAGTCGCTTTAGGCGCGTATTTAATAATGTTATCTTCTTAAACTCGGGTGCGCATTTATGTGACCCAAATCCAAATCTCAACGAAGTCGAAATGTGTCGCTAACCACGGGTGCATTGATTGTGACGTGGTTCGAGATGCATGTCCATGACGTTGCAAATTCCTTTAAAAAAATAATGAATGAGACGAGCCTCGACAAACAAGAATACACAAATTGCGGGGCCCTCAACGGGTAGTTATTTCGAATGCTTAGATTTCGAGACAGGCCGCATAACGAACTTTACGGCTTTTCTCAAAATAACAACGCGTTAGTCTTTAGGTGCGTATTTAATAATGTTATCTTCTTAAACTCGGGTGCACATTTATGTGACCCAAATCCAAATATCAACAGAGTTGAAATGTGCCAACAACCACGGGTGCATTGATGTGACGTGGTTCGAGATGTATTTCCACGATGTTGCAATTCTTGATAAAAATAATAATAATGATAAAAGCGGTTAAAAGTTAAAATTCGCACATAGGTTCAATATGTATTAAATCAGATAATCAAGCCGAATATGACAGTTGAGCGACCGTGCTAGAACCACGGTACTCGGGAATGCCTAACACCTTCTCCCGGGTTAACATAATTCCTTATCCCGATTTCTGGTTCGCGGACTGTAATACAGAGTCATTCTTTTCCTCGATTCGGGATTAAATTGGTGACTTGGGACACCCTAAATCTCCCAAGTGGTGACTCTGAAATAAATAAACAAATCCCATTTCGATTGTCCTTTAATTGGAAAAACTCCTTCACCCCTCGCGGGGGCGGAAAAAGGAGGTGTGATAGGCATCACTAGGTACAATTATAATTCAAGTTCTCGGTACATTGGTCACACTCTATTTCCCAAATTCGTTTGATTACTTCAAACATCTTCATACATAGAGGATTTCACATAGTATTGGCATAAATTTTCAATTTAAACTAGACTTTAAATCTAGGCATTTTAGCACATAGTTCACATTCTTCACATATTCTCATTTACCAAGAATAACACATTAAACATATGAATAAGTACCTACCACATATATTTTCACAACATTAATTCGCTGAACATAACCAAAAGTAAGTTATGCATCAATCACGTTTCGAACTTACAATATTTACGCGGGCACCATGAAAGCTCAATTTCTAAAAGACGGGGTTTTATCCATACATACCTCGTTTAAGCTTTCCTTAAATTACTACGACGTTCCAGAAATTCTAGCAATCCCAATCTACTTGAGACATAACAAAATTGAACACAAATTAGGAAGGTATTCATGGTTTCAGCTCATTTGAGCATTTTATCAAACACTAGTTGAGCATCTTGATATCAAATCTCTTTTACAAGGTTTTCTTCATTCCCCAACCCAATCTTTACTTATTTATGTTCAGTAATTTTCCCACAAACCTAACTTGTACATGCATGTATACATAATACTATTACACCCAAGAATCATACCCCAATAACCCATCTCACAATCTCTACAACTCCAACACAACCTAGGTTAGGCACCTATAACTTCCAATAACCATCCCATGAGTTACCACACTTACTGCATACTCATATTTCCATAATAACTCCATATATATAAGTCTAAGGGTAAAAGATTACCTCTTTTTGACCAAATCTTGAAAGACAAATTTGGGGTGTTCTTGAGATTTTTGAAGAAATCCTATGAAATCCAATCAAAATCATGTTGTAACTAGTGATTGAGAAGTGAAATCACCATGAAAACACACTTAAAAACTCACCTTAGGTGTGCAATTGGATGCCTTGGTCGAGTTGGGGGTGTAGAGGAAGCCCTAAGCTTGAGAAATGACTCAAATTCTCTTATTTCCGGTCCTTAGGTGTATTTAAAAGCCTTCCACTAGCGCGATCGCGCACCTGGTCGCGCTAAAGTAGCGCGACGAAGTCAGAAAGCTTCGCAATATGCGCGTCCACTAGCGCGATCGCGCACCTGGGCGCGCTAGTGACAGAGGCTCTGTAAAATGGTCATAACCTTCTGTATACACCTCCAAATGACGAACGGTTTATTGCGTTGGAAACTAGACTCAAAGAGATTTAATATTATAGGTTGTGAATCACACAATTCCTTATAACTGGAGATATGATTGTTTAAAGTGAGGTCTTATGCGCACTCATTTACAACTTTCGTCTAATATGAAATTTTCTAACTTGGCTTAGACTTAGGTCTCCCATTAGGCACTAAATTACACATTATAAAACTTATACACTTATTTATCAAATCCAATTGATGTACACCATGTTAATAGCACAGAAAATATTATAATAAGCCTACGTGGCACCACGAAATCCTAGGTTACTTAGCGAAATTTTCTGGGGCCTTACATTCTCTCCCTCTTAGGATCATTCGTCCTCGAATGAGGAGTAGAGTCCGAATTAAATACTTAACATCATAAATCTTGTTTTTAACCTACCTCAAGTCCCTAAATCTTAACTAACTCCCAAATTTTTTCAGAAATTTCGGCAGAGTCTCCTTTGTAACTAGGCCTATCTACCTGTCAGAGAACCACCAAAACCATCCTAACAACACTTCCACAATGAGACAAAGCACCAAAATGTATATATCGACAATACCAGTTTCACCATTACCAACACTACATTATCATAAGGATACCTAGACACGAACCACACATTTCTAAATCATAATACCTAGAAGGTATATTTCAAGTCAAAGCTTTGGATATACAATCAAGCAAAAATATTTCCCTCCCACTCTACTTCCGGCCTTCAAGGTGGGCTCTTCAATTCACAAGCTTTGCCATAACATATTCACAGAAGCAATCCCAACCCCTAAACTTATCTAACAAGGATGACAGCTAGATACCTCGCATAAGCTAACTATCCATAAACATTCACCTTTAATAATTTGCACCAAAATGATATACAAAAGATCTCCACCTACCTTCTTAGACATAGGCATATGAAAATACAAAGTTATGAGGAGTAACTATGGGGAAACATCATACTCCTAGTGCGACCTAATGGGAAATGCGCTTACGTACCCTTCATTATCAATTCACATAACATCTACATGGAAATTTTTTGAGAATACCCGGTTCATCCTCCTAAGTTCTATATCTCTACTCGAACACTTATGCTAAACCTTTGATGACCTTCGACGATTATTGTAAGATGTGCTATCATAAGCTGGCCATCAAACTACCTATCAAACATATGTGATCACACAGGGATGATCCCCAGTTGACATGTTTGGACCTTCAATACCTAATAAATTTAATGCAATGAGGAACACAAAGTTCAAGATTGGGCTGGAGTTATCCGGGAATTCATTAATGCGCTGAGTAAAGTACTTTCTGAGGTTACATGCTAAGGGACTTAAAAGTTACAACTAACAATGCTGACATGGTTAATGACTGTGACGACATCAATTATTACACAAATAAGGCATAGGGGTAAGTAGTACATTGGCAATATGAATCATTAAGGAGGAATATTCAAGTACATGACCCAGTCGTCTCCTAGAGTGTAGAAAAAATTCAATTATCAAGAATGAGAATATTCTGGCACCTTGAATGCGATATGGGTTTCAAAAGACATGAAGTTGAATTACACTCTTAACGTTAACTGACACAAGGAATCTATACCACAAGCCCATGAGGATGAAAAGAAGTTGAATACTTATGAGATTATCATACTGAAAACAGCTTAACCCTTCCTGATAATTGATCCTATATGAGAGAAGTAAATATACAATAACTTGTCTCCCAAATCAATATGCTCATGATATGTGCAAAAACTGAAGGCATCTAATCTCAACCTTTCACGAGTGAAACCACATAGCTAGGACATTTTAATATTGGGACGAAATCATGTATTGGTTAAAGGGGTTCTAATAGTTAACATGATGCTTTGGGGAGAAAGATAAATAACACCCCTACCCACCCAGGAAGGTGGAATACCAAGGTTAGCAAAATTTCCCGCATGACAATGATATAGTCAATGATTCTAGAAGTCGAGGGTGTAAAGACAACCAAACTCAATGCGACCGTGCAAAATAATCATGGAAGGTTTGAAGATGTTCATGATGAATTCTCCTTGGATTTTGACTTGAGAAAGGAAGTGTCATAGTGACACAGAGAAGGGAATGTTCTCTCATGGTTATCGAACAAGTGTGGGGAAACTAGCACAATGAATTCACTACCTAAAGGACACAATTAACACATGGAGGTGTAAAGAGAAAATAAACATTTGTTATAAGCTGGATATGCTTCTGCTATATGAACTCCCAACTGCAATATACAACCCTGCCACGAGCAACCATAATACTAGGACAAAGTGAGCTACCTACTGCGAGATGTCCCAGGTGGACACGAAAGTTATGGCGACACAATATCTTCCTATGACGGGGATGTGGGGATCCCAATTTTTCATAGAAACTTTATGCATACGGTGACCATTTCGATTGGCATGAACTCATGTGA
Source organism: Nicotiana tabacum (assembly GCF_000715075.1). Taxonomy (NCBI): domain Eukaryota; kingdom Viridiplantae; phylum Streptophyta; class Magnoliopsida; order Solanales; family Solanaceae; genus Nicotiana; species Nicotiana tabacum. Next base: position 29,100,502 of record NC_134089.1, on the reverse strand, counting down.
TAGGTGTGAAGGTATGCTCTTATGTTACTAGGCAGTGAGAAGCTTTCATGATGATATTCACAAGAGAGTAGATTGACTATTCAAACCATATAAGCCATATACACAACTGAGTAAAAGAGTGACTCGAGAAGGATCACAACACTAGGATGCTTTACATGGAACTCGACACCACATAGGTAAACTATACGATGGTGCATGCATAGGAACAAATGGGCAAATGTTGTCTATTTCAATAAAATGTTCTGTAAGAAATTCATCAGGTATAGTCCCTCGTTAAGAATTTAGGAAAAGAAAGTGGGAAGTATTAATCCTAGAGTTATAACTCCATTCAAGGACGTATTTATAGAACTTAATCCCACGAGAGGATGTAAATAAGATAATTTGTAATAGAGTGGATTCACGAACAATACGGCTCCTTCAAGGAGTAGGTACACACAAGTCTTTGTGACTCGCGTCTTATTAAGACCATGTTTATGAGAATTCTTCAATATGGATGTACATATACAATGAGTAGAAATTTTGATTTGACTCACTTAATGACTTTAGGTTGGTTGGGCAATAGCTTAATCAATACTCCTCGACTCAACATCCCTAACGTACGTAGGTAACATACTGATATACTACATGATCTGGTGGTGCAGAGACATTAATAGGAACAAGGGTACTCCCCTTAGGAAGAAGTTATAACAATCCCTCTATGGCTCCATACATTCTCCTAACAAACGCTTGGGCAATCTCCCTCATATTCAATGGCGGGGGCATTCCCTTCTTACTGCTTCCAAAATCATGAATTGCTCTTATGATTAAGACATAGAATGGAAATTAGCTCCCTATCTTGAGCTCTACTGCACGATCTTGGAGTATCAAAGAAGGGTGAAATTTCTAAATGTCCGAATAGCCTCCAACTTATAGATGTGGTTGACTACACACCGATAAGAAGGACTCTACTAGACACGGCTCCGAGACATCCTAGGACACTTTAAAACCTTAGGCTCTGATACCAAGTTTGTCACGCCCCAAAATCTGAAGAGCGCGACCGGCGCTCAACCAAGTAAACCCGATTGGGCAAGCCTGTTAGGTTTCATTCTACCCAAGCCAACTCATGATTAAATAAGAGATGGACTCCATTGTTCAGAATTAATAAGTATTTCATTAACAACTTCCCATTTCATTTCCATTAGCACTTTAAGTCATAATTATCAAAGTATTACAAGTTTTACAAATCTTTGCCAAACATCAATATTTCTATTTTAAATTCAATACCCGACACTACCCACAACCTGTCTACGGAGCCTCTAAACATAACTGAAGAGTAATGTAATATGGAAATGCCAGTAACAAGGCTCCGGCTATACCTAAAATACAAAGTACATGATAAACAGATGAATCAGGACCTCGAAATGAAGTGGGGCTCACCAAGTCAGCTGAAAGGATGATGCGACTCTAGCTGCGACCAACACTGCCTACTATAGAAATACCTATATCCATTTAAAGACGTAGCACCCCCGACAAAAGGGACGTTAGTGCCATCGAATAGCACTAGTATGTATAACTAAACACCATCTAGTTAGAAAGAACTATCATACCAGAACAAGAAATCATAAACACCTTCTCATTAGAAAGAACTAACAAAAAAGAATAAGGAAATCATAAAGGTCAATTAAGAGCTTTAACAATCATCACATCATCAAACAAACGAACCATGTAATCTTTCACATAATTTCCATGACATTAGTTCGGGCCAATTGATATTGTTCATCATCATTCATAATATCACCGCCTTCTTGAGCGGAGTCCGATCACGACCCGGTCGGCTAGGTCGCCTCATTTGAGACATGTACCTCAATCATAATCTCATTCTCAATTTTTGGAGTTCAATATCAGCACAATACCACCATGTGTGCGGCATGGTGTCCGATCACAGCCCGATCGACTAGGCCGTCTTACCAAGACATTGTTCCTTTCTCATTAATCATCTCATTTCAATCTTTATTTCACATATATCAATTCATAGACACCTGGGGCCACAATTATCACATCGTACTTGGCACTAGGCCACATTTCATAACTCAATCCCTTCTCTCCCACATTTCACATTATTTCCATATATTTCACATCAATATTAATTTCAACAACAAGCCATTCAATTCAAGATGTCAAGTACACATAAGAGGAATCATGAATCATGGATCATGGGCATATACAATATTTCAGAAATCATACACCTCAAGTTTATTAACACTGGAACTTTAAACACAACAGGTTCTTCCAAAAAGGAGAGGACACAGCATACCGCAATAAAACACGCATCAAAGGCATAAGCAAACAATTACACCAATTGTTCTTGAATTACTCTTTTCCAATCATGACAATATACAATTTCAACATCGAAGTATGTAACAACCCGGATCACATTAGATGTACTCATAAGGCAAAACATTATCTCGGACAACCACTTATGGCATAAATTGTGTACAAAGCCTTTAGGACACTTTATTATTGGAGTCATTTATGGAAAGCAAAGTCGAGGCTCATTTCATAATCTGTTTCATATTTCCTCATGTCATAAGCATCACCAGGTACAATTATAATTCAAGTTCTCGGTACATCGGCCACACTCTATTTCCCAAATTCGTTTGATTACTTCAAACATCTTCATACATAGAGGATTTCACATAGTATTGGCATAACATTTTCAATTTAAACTAGACTTTAAATCTAGGCATTTTAGCACATAGTTCACATTCTTCACATATTCTCATTTACCAAGAATAACACATTAAACATATGAATAAGTACCTACCCATACATTTTCACAACATTAATTTGCTAAACATAACCAAAAGCAAGTACTGCATCAATCACGTTTCGAACTTACAATATTTGTGTGGGCACCATGAAAGCTTAATTTCTAAAAGACGGGGTTTTAGCCATACATACTTCGTTTAAGCTTTCCTTAAATTACTACGTCGTCTAGCAATCCCAATCTACTTGAGACATAACAAAATTGAACACAAATTAGGAAGGTATTCATGGTTTCATCTCATTTGAGCATTTTATCAAACACTAGTTGAGCATCTTGATATCAAATCTCTTTTACAAGGTTTTCTTCATTCCCCAACCCAATCTTTACTTATTTATGTTCAACAATCTTCCCACAAACCTAACTTGTACATGTATGTATACAGAATACTATTACACCCAAGAATCATACCCCAATAACCCATCTCACAATCTTTACAACACCAACACAACCTAGGTTAGGCACCTATAGCTTCCAATCATCGTCCCATGAGTTACCACATTTTATTCATACTCATAATTCCATAATAACTCCATATATGTAAGTCTAAGGGTAAAAGATTACCTGTTGTTGACCAAATCTTGAAATACAACTTTGGGGTGTTCTTGAGATTTTTGAAGAAATCCTATGAAATCAAATCAAAATCATGTTGTAACTAGTGATTGAGAAGTGAAATCACCATGAAAACACACTTAAAAACTCACCTTAGATGTGCAATTGGATGCCTTGGTCGAGTTGGGGGTGTAGAGAAAGCCCTAAGCTTGAGAAATGACTCAAATTCTCTTATTTCCGGTTTGTTGCGTTGGAAACTAGACTCAAAGGGCTTTAATATGATAGGTTGTTCATCACACAATTACTTATATAACTGGAGATATGATTGTTCAAAGTGAGGTCTTGTGCGCACTCATTTACAACTTTTGTCTAATATGAAATTTTCCAACTTGGCTTAGACTTAGGCCTCCCATTAGGCCCTAAATTACACATTATAAGACTTATACACTTATTTATCAAATTCAATTGATGTACACCATGTTAATAGCACAGAAAATATTATAATAAGCCTACGTGGCACCACGAAATCCTAGGTTACTTAACGAAATTTTTCGGGGCCTTACAGAGTCTTCTCTACAAGAGGTCTAGTCATGCATCTTTTGATAATGTAACATGCAGTGTTTACAGCCTCTGCCCAGAAGTTGTGAGGCAGTTTACTGGAAAGAAGCATAGTCCTAGCCATGTCTTCAAGAGTCCTGTTCTTTCTTTCAACTACTCTATTTTGTTGAGGAGTCCTAGGGACAGAGAAGTTAAAATCTATACCATGTTCATCACAGAATTCAGCAAACTTAGCATTTTCAAGTTCAGTTCCATGATTAGGCCTAATGGATGCAAGTTGATTACCTAGTTGTTTCTGAGTTTTTCTAACAAAAATAGTAAACATGTTAAATGCTTCATCTTTAGATGTTAAAAATAGTACCCCAGGTAAATCTAGAATAATCATCAACAAGTACCATTACATATTTCTTTCCACCTCTACTCATGGTTCTCATTGGACCACAGAGATCCATATGGACCAGTTCCAACGTCTTGGTTATGCTTATCATTTTCTTGCTTTTGAAGGATGATCTTACCTGCTTCCCCCTTGCACAGGCCTCACAAACTTTGTCTTCCTTGAACTTGATGTTAGGTAACCCTATCACCAAGTACTTAGAGACTAATTTTTTTAGCTGATTTAGACTAGCATGACCAAGTCTTTTGTGCCACATGAGGGGATCATTATCCATCACACTTAGGCAGGTGAGTTCAGTTTCTGAAAGAGTAGAAAAATCTACAATGTAAATATTGTTAACTCTTTTTCCCTGCAAAACAATCTTGTCAGTGGTAAGGTTAATCACAAAGCATTTAGTAGAGGTGAATGCTACAAGGTTACCTCTGTCACACAGTTGTGACACACTGATCAGGCTGTATTTCAAGCCATCTATCAAGTAGACATTCTCAATAGAGTGAGAGGCTGTCTTACCTACCTTTCCAACCCCAATAATCTCACCTTTATTCCCATTTCCAAAGGAGACATTACCTCCCTTAAAGTCCTCAAGTAAAGGGAACTGGTTCTTACTTCCAGTCATATATTTTGAGCAGCCACTATCCATGTACCATATTTGGCTACTTCCCTTCACTTGGACCTGCAAAAAGAAATTAAGGGTTAGTTTTAGGAACCTAAACTAGTTTGGGTCCCTTTCTATAGGCAAAGGGATAAATCAAATTTCTTTTAGCCCACCCAGGCAGCCTATTTTTCTCTTGAACAAAAGCTTTGTTCTTTAGACTGGCCTTCTCTTTTGCATTACATTCATTTTTGTAATGGCAAGTCTTGCCACAGTGTGTGCAGATTTTGTTCTTAGGGAGAGTGAGGTACTTGCTTTTGGGGTCCCACTTAGGTGCTTGAGTCCCATAGCCAAGTCCTCTTTTGTTGCTACTGTTATATTCTTGTAGCTAGGAAAGTGCATCAGAAGCCTTGTTCCATTTGCAAGTTTTGTCTAGTTCATGTTTTACCTTCCCTAGATCTTCTTTTAAGACTTTTATCTGCTCATCCATCCTGTACAACTCATCCTTCATTTTTCCTAAGTTTTCTTCTATGGTGAGATGTGTGTGGTCTGCTTTTTTCTTACTTATTCCTAGTTTCAATTTTAAGTTCTCAGACCTAAGTTGTAGGACACTAGTGTCAAGTTCAAGAACCTAGTTTTTCAACTCAGCATTTTTACTATCACTCTCATTAACCCTAGACTCTAGATTTTTGCACTTGGCTTTTAGGATCACGCATTCCCTAGACAGATCTTCCTTCTCATTGTTAATTATCTTGGACTCATCAATGAAGTCTAGGAATAGATTAGACAACCTTTCTTTAGATAGGAATTTAATCTTGTTTTTGAGATAAAGGATACTTACCTCTTGTTCATCATCTGATTCTCCGATGGCCATAAGTGCTTATCCATCTTCAGCTTCATCTTCTGAGTCCTCATCTGATGTTTCTCCCCATGCAGCAACCATAGCCTCTGTTGATCCTTTGTTCCTTTTTGTTTGAACCTGTTCCTTCTTCCTGTTCCTTCGTTCTGCCCTTTCCTTCTTCCACTCAATTTTCCATTGAGGACAGTTCTTGATCATGTGGTCAGTCTTACCACATTTGTAGCAACCCTTGTTGGTCTATTTCTTAGGAACCCTTGGTTTGTGGAAGGTTGTACCTCTTGAACAACCTTTTTTTCTCATCAGGTACTTTTTGAAATCTCTTGTGATCATGGCCATTTCATCATCCTCCAAATCTGAACCTTCAGCTATTCTAAGAGCCAAACTTCTTTCCTTCTTGGGTGCATCTATTATCATGGTTTGACTTCTCAGTTCATAGGCAGTGAGGTTTCCAATCAGTTCATCCAGCTTGAGGGTAGCAATATTCTTTTGATTCCTGAATAGCAGTGATTTTGCTTTCCCAAGTCACTCGTAAAACCCTTGTCAAGATTTTCTCAACCTTGTCTTCTTCAAGGATAATTCTCCCAAGAGATTTAAGTTCATTTGTTAGTATTGTGAACCTTGTGTACATCTCCTGGATAGATTATCCTTCCTTCATACTGAAATTCTCATATTGAGAATATAGCAGTATTCCTCTTGATCTCTTTACTTGAGGAGTTCCTTCATGAGCCACTTGTAAAGTGTCCCATATTTCCTTTGCAGTAGTACAACTTTGAATCCTGTTGTACTCGTCTGGACCCATTCCACACACAAGCCATTTCTTGGCCTTTGCATTCTTTTCCCATTTCTTCAAATCTTCAGCAGTGCAGTCAGCTCTTTTCTTTGGCACATCCACTCCTTCAGCATTCTTCTTTGTAGTTGCCAGAGGACCATATGTGACTATGTCCTAGAGTTCATATTCTTCTCCTATGATGTAATCTTTCATCCTGTTCTTCCACCAAGAATAGTACTGATCATTAAAGAGTGGAGGCCTAGCAGTGGATTGCCCTTCCCAGGTGGTGCACTCATTTTGATCTTTTCCTAAGGTGTTAGCCTCTTCAAGGATAACCTGCTCTGATACCAATTGATGTTTTAAGCGTCAATACTACACAAGAGAGGGGGATGGTGATTTGTGTAGTACCCAATTTTCGCTTAACTGAACTATAGAAGAAACTAGTTCTTCTAGGTGTTCCAACTACTACTGTTTGCGGAATAAAAATACAGAAATAAAGAACACAGAAATTTTTTACGTGGAAAACACCTGGCTCAAAAGTTGAAAAAACCACGACCTACTACTCAGTAGGATTTTCCAAAACTTCCACTAAAATCATTGAGCCAAAACAGCATTTACAAAAAGTCTTTGTAAACTTAAGGATTAACTCTAATCTCGTTGTGGCACAAAACCTCAACTATTGCAACAACTTCAAGTTAGCTAAACTCGAACACTCTCGGTACCTAATACAATTGCTTCTGTGAAAGCTGAAAGGTACAACTTTAAACCACCTACTACAATTGAACTAGAATAAAAGATAGACACAATGGAACTAGTTCTTCTATCTCGTTTAATTAGCTTCAGGAGTGCACACTCAAATCACACATAAATTGCTTACAAAATCGCCTTGCTCTTTTGCTCTCAATTTAGTTAACTTCTGCATATGTGCATTACCTATAAAAGAGAACAACACTGACATTTAATAGGTTAGTAATCAGAGTTTGATTGGAACTCAATTGCTGCTCTCCTATCGTAGAAGAGTTCATGATGATCTCAAACTCTAACACTATCTTCATCCTAGATTGTGTTCTCTTCATATAAGGTGACTTTCTCCCCTTTTCCAATATGCAACCTTTTCGATTAGATTAGGAGATATTGCTACTTGATCAGTAGGACTTATCTCCATCACGTGTATCTCACATGTATAGGTTGATCATGACTGTGCTTCACAAGATGGACCTGGTCCATGACTGAGTTATTTTTGTCATTCTTCAAAATTTCACTTTTTCTTGGGCCAACAGATACTGATTTTAAACTACTAGACATGAAGCTCGATTATAACTAGTTAGATCCTAAGAACATGGTGTCTAAATGTGGTAATGCAGAATTTAAGAAAAAGTCCTATAGATAGGTTCTCTAGATGCAGATTTAAGTATGTTGAATTTAAATCCTATAGGCATATTTCCTAAACATAGAATATGCAGAATTTTAGTGAAAACAGATCTTATAGACATAGTATCTAAATGCAGAGTTAAACATACATAATTTAAAACAACAAATCTTATAGGCATGATTTCTAAATGTATAGTTAACATGCAGAATTTAAAGCAACAGATCTTATAGGCATGATTTCTACCCTTAAGCATGCATAATTACCCATCCCTTTTCACTAGCCAGCCCCAGCGTTTATTACAAATTATTACAAACTGAATAATGAATCACATCAATGAAGTATAAAAGAAAAGTTACAACCAGAGGAAGGCTGATTCTTGACTTCATCTTTGAGTTATGGAATAAACCATCTCAAATGCCATTGTTTCAAAGACTTTCCCAGATTTAAGTGTATCAAAGTTCCCTAAGGGTTTCAAGGGGACCCCGGGTAGTGCTCACACCCAAGTTGCATAAACAGATAGAGATGAGTGTAGTGTGGAAGGGTCAGCCCTCATGCGTCCAAGTTCAGAGGGAGCTCCTATGTTCCAAGGCAAGACTCACATAAGAGGGGCAAAACCTAAGTCTAAGAGTATAGTGGAAGTGTAGGAGCAGAGAGTTGTTTAAGAACTGGGTTGAGAATAGTAAGGGGTAAGGGTAGTTTGGAACACAGTAGTAGTAAAACTAAAATTGTATAACATTAGTAATTGCACAAAGGGGAAGGGGTTTGGGAGTACATTGCAAGTGGTATATGACCCTATGATGGGTCAAAATATGGACATGCACATCAATAAGTGATGTTGGCATGCCCATAAACCAGCCAGAGGACACACACATAAAGAGGATATGAAGTATATGATTAGGGAGGGTCAGGTTTGGGTCATGCACAACAATGTATAATGTTGACATGCCCTCAAACCAACCAAGAAATACAATGACATAGGGGATATGGGGTTTGGGGTTCATACATAAGGGAAACATGAAATCAGAAAAAGGAAGGGGCAAATTACAACATGCTTAATAATGCAACTTGATTAAAACACAAACAGAAATAGGCAATAGTGAAGGAAATAGCAAAGAAAACATGTTGTTGATGATGGAAAATTAATTAGAACATACCAGTAAAGAAGCAAATGCAGAAAGAAAAAGTAAGCAAGTTTCCCACAGCCTAGCCTTGGCTTTCAGCCGGCTAGATAAGGCAGCAACACAAGTAGCAACAAAGAAAGAGAGAGAGTTTGAGTGAAGTGTGTGTTCTGAACTCTAGTGGTTCCTCCTTTTCTTTTTTCTTGAAAGAAGAGGGGTGCATGGTATTTATAGTTTTGAAAACATGTGAGAAATATGGTAATAAGTAAAGTTAATACAAATATGGAAACAATCAACAGTCAGAATCAATTAACCAAGTGATTCCCCTTTAGTTAGGGAACCCTTGTTTAACGGTAGTGATAGGTTTAAAATAAGAAAAGAAAATCAGTTTGTAAGCCGACTGATTATTGCCATAAAAGGAGCAGTAAAACCACTGAGTAAGTAATCAAGTCTAAGTGCAGAAATATACTTATTTTGGAAAAAGATTCAGTAAGGCAAAATAAGGAAAAGAATCAATAAACTTTAACAGGCGAGTGCAATTAGAGCTCACAAAAGAAAAGTTTTGAATTCAGTCACACGATTGAAAGGAAGTAACATGCTTCTGCACTTTAGTATTTAAACAGAGTGAGTAGAGACACCAGACATGCGAGGCCAAACCCATTGGCAAAAGAAACATCATACAGAAATAGGCATAAGGTTCAGTAGTAAAGCAAACATTCAAAACATAGTAGTCAAGTAGGTCAAGTCATATTGAATCGATAGTGGAGAAAACAAAGTATCAGAAACATGCGAAGGTCTCACAGTAGCAGACGAGAAAAACCTTTTGAAAAGTTAGGGTTTCAAGCATAGTCGAGTTTTAAAGATAATAAAAACCCAGAATTAGAGGGATCATATAAAGAAAAAAGGGTTCTGAAACAAAGAACTTTAAATCGAGTCAGGTATTCAAACGAACAGTTTCAGACCCAGAGACATAGATCCTTCAACAATAGTCGAGGTTAAAAGATGATAAATAAATAAATCAAACAAAACATAACTAAACAAGCATTCATCTAACAAACAGCCAAAAAAATAGGGTTTTCAATATGCTAAATCAGATAAAAGAACAACATGAGCAACGCATAGCAAAATCGGAAGCAAGTTAAAGTTAGATAAGATATTTTGAAATATCTTAAGAGAAAAACCCTAATCGAAAAAAATAAGGAGTCGTTTCGAAAGTAAAGTTAAAGAAACTTCGAGAAAATGCTTAAAAGTTCAAAGCAAGCACATATTTAAAGTAGATCTGAAAGAAATCAAAACATCTTAGAGATTAGGGTTTTAGAAAACCCAGAAAAGGTGAGAAAGGCCCCTGAAAGTTACCGATCTAATCAGGAGAGTCAAGGATCTGACTCGAGCGGCCATGTCTGGTCGGAGAAAGGTCAAGGACGACCAGAGAAGAGCCAATAACTGAAATCGGAGAAGGACTGGACCAAACTCCTTCAAGGTCTAACCTTGAAACCCTAAGAACAAAAACATAGGAGCCATAGAAGGCCGGTACAGGTCTCTAATGACCACGAAGGGCCATGGATTAAGTAGATATCAAGGTGGGGGTGAGAGGGCGACGACTAGGGTTCATGAGAGTTTCAGAGATAATTTGAGAGAGAAACAGAGTTCAAGGGCGGCGGATTGTATCAAATGATAGGGTTTTGAGGGTCGTTTGGGATTAATTAAGGTAAGGGCAGCCGGTGGCCATTGATCTAAATGATCAATGGCTGAGATTTAAAAGGTTAGGTGGGGATCCGGGTATGGGTCGGTTTTATTGGGTTGGGGGTCGGGTATGAGTAGGAATTGGGTGGGGTAATTGGGTTTAAATTGGGGTAGAATTTGGCTACAATTGAAATGAAATCTAGCTAGATTTTAAATAGCCATTTCCCCATTTATTTTATAAAAAATACTAAATTAATTTCTAGAAATAAATTAAAGTACTAAAATGATTTGTAACAAATCATTATCAATTAAATACTATACTTAATTTTATAAATATAAACACAATTAAATCTTAAAAGCGACTAATATTGCAATTATATGCAATTTAGCTTTAAAAATACTAAATGAATTTGTAAAAATGTGCAAAACTTATCTTAGCTATATTTTAATATAAATAAGTGAATCCAATAAATGAATTACCAAAAATGATAATTTTGGGAATTATTATTGGGTTCTTTATGAATAAATATTGGGGAATAAATTGGTTTAAAAATCTATAAAAATTAAGGAAAAAATAATAAAACATCTGAACATACTTATATATGCAGACATATGCTATTTTGAAAGAATTTTGCATATTGAAAATATATCAGAAAATATTGGGTATCAACAGCTGCCCCTCTTTACCCGGGAAGGATGAAAGAGTTGTCGGGTAAAGATTTGATGGCCAATTTTGACCGAGCGGAATGGTTCGAAGAGGTTTAGGCTGCGCCCTGGATTCTGAGCCGCCTACATATCCCTGGTTTTACAGTAATCAGGCCATATGTAGTTCAGGATCCGTCGGTGGAGGATGTCGACGGAGACTTTTCGAGAATAAACCCAATATTTAGGGTCGGGTGTGTGGCAGATTTGTGGGAATGTTTAGGTTTGATATGGTTGCGGGAACTAGAGCGGGATCACTCCTACCGATATGGTCGTTGCTCGCCGGTGTACCTGCAATTAGAAACAATACAAGCATGTATCACGCGTAAATTTAAACATGATGCAAATTCCCGTTGGACCATAAAGGTTGTCTTTGGACGGTTAGGATGACGTCCTTAGACCATGATGTCCTGGGCCATGGAGTGTGCAATAAAGGATTCGCAGGCCATGAAATGATGCTCTCGGGCTGTGAGGATGGTGCCTCCGAACCATGATGCCTTTGAATAATGATATGCAAAAGATTAAAAGGGATCCTCAAGCCATGTCAAGGTGTTCTCGGGATATGAAGATGGTGCCTCCGAACGATGATGTCTTTGGATAATTCGGCATTCTTTTAGCCCATGAGATGCAGTTTGTGGCGATCTTTCAGCCCATGAGATGTGGTTTGTGGCGATCTTTCGGCCCATGAGATGCTGTTTGTGGCGATCTTTCAGCCCATAAGATGCAGTTTGTGGCGATCTTTCAACCTTGTAGATGTAGATGAAGGTAGAGCTTAACTCAAAAGGCAGAATGGTAGCCTTATGCAATGCAGAAATGCAGATGGAGATAACGTTTAGTCTCGGAAGGCAGCTATTAATCTCGCAAGGCAGAATGGTAGCCTTATGCAATGCAGAAATGTAGATGGAGATGGAGTTTAGTCTCGGAAGGCAGCTATTAATCTTACGCAATGCAAAAATGTAGATGGAGACAATGTTTAATCTTGAAAGGTAATGGTAGCCTTATACAATGCAGAAATGCAGACGGAGACATCATTTAGCCTCGGAAGGCAGAATGGTAGCCTTATGTAATGTAAAAATACAGATGGAGGCAACGTTTAGTCTCGGAAGGCAGAATGGTAGTCTTGTGCAATGCAAAAATGTAGATGGAGACAACGTTTAGTCTTGGAAGGCAGAATGGTAGCCTTATGCAATGAAATAAAGTGGCAAATGGTAATAGAGTTTTCTTAGCTGATAGCAGATTGCAATATTGTGACTGCTGAGGACGTTGTGACACACAGAATGTCACTGGTGTGGGTGGATGGCAAATGTTGGTAAGTGAAATGGTTTGGAGAGTTGTATTCCTGAACAATGTTTGTCTCATGAGTGCATAGTATGTTGGATGATTTTTCAATCCAAGTGCCTGCACCCAAAGAAAAGTCGTGAATTTTGTAAAGGGGGAGGTTAGTTCGTATCCCCATCGGTTCTGCTTGACCTGCTAGGCTTTGTTCTGGTGATACCGTATGTATCCTTGGGGTAGCATTGCTAAACAAGGAAATTTTAGTAATAAACATGCATGATTTAGTAAAAATATGACATAAGTATATAATTAAGAATAGCTTTTAGATAAACCGACGACTGCGACATAGTTTAGGACATTGCAACCTTTCTTGTTACGGAATTTTGAGGGTCCTCCTCAAAATTCTGCCCCAGTTTAATGGGTTGATGCTTCTGACTATTGTTTGCGACAATCGGCTGAAATTACTTCGGAATTTTGAGGGTCCTCCTCAAAATTCTGCCCCAGTTTCCAATTGCGAGTGAAATGAAAAGTTTATTGAATTATGACCGAACCCATAGGTCTGCCTACGTATCCCCTCTTAAACGGGAATCAGGTCAGGCGTAGTTCGATTACATCATATAAGGAAAGGGTAAAGATTACACATAGTAATGCTTGACTGCATCCAAATTGATCGGCTTTGCCCAGACTTCTCCATCTATTTCCACAAGTATGAGGGCTCCTCCTGTCAGAACCCGGTAGACCATATATGGACCCTGCCAGTTGGGAGAGAATTTTCCCTTAGATTCATCTTGATGTGGGAAAATTTTATTTAACACTAGCTGCCCCAATATGATTTATCTCGGCTTGACTTTTTTGTTGAAGGCTTTGGATATTCTGTTCTGATAAAGTTGACCATGGCAGGCTGCATTCATTCTCTTTCCGTCTATAAGGGCTAGTTGCTTACAACAAATTTTTACCCATTCTTCGTCGTCGAGCTCAGCTTCTTGTATGATCCTTAGGGAAGGAATTTCTACCTCGGCGGGAATGACTGCCTCTGTACCATAAACCATCATATAGGGGTTGCCCCGGTTGATGTGCGGACTATGGTGCGATACCCCAATAGAGAAAATGATAACTTCTCGTGCCACTGTTTATGCTTCTCTACCATTTTCCTCAATATCTTCTTGATATTCTTATTGGCGGCCTCTACAACTCCATTCATCTGCGGCCTATAGGCTGTGGAATTCTCTTGTTTGATCTTGAAGGTTTCACACATAGCTTTCATCAAGTCACTGTTGAGGTTCGAGCCATTATCAGTGATGATTGGATCTGGAATTCTGAATCGACAAACAATGCGGTCGCGGACAAAGTCTACCACGACTTTCTTAGTTGCTTCTCTATAAGATGCTGCTTTGATCCATTTGGTGAAATAGTTGATTGCTACTAGGATAAACTTGTGCCTGTTGGAAGCGGCAAGCTCGATTGGTCCAATAACATCCATTCCCCATGCGGCGAACGACCGTGGCGAGCTTGTTACAATAAGCTCATTCGGAGGTACCTTTATCATGTCTGCATGTATTTGATAGTGGTGGCATTTCCGGACATTCTAGATGCAGTCTGTTTCCATATCATCCAAAAGTAACCAGCCCGGAGTATCTTCTTTGCTAAGACAAAACCGTTCATATGTGGACCGCAGGTCCCAGCATGAATTTCCTCTAGTAGCCTGGATGCTTCCTTTGCGTTGACACACCTTAATAATCCCAAATTAGGAGTCCTCCTATACATGATTCCTCCGCTATGAAAGAAATTGTTGGACAACCTCCAAAGTGTGCATTTCTGAGTAGGATTTGCAAGTTCTGGGTACTCGCCTTTTGACAAATATCCCTTGATATCATGAAACCAAGGCTTTCCATCTGCTTCTTTTTCAACATGGGCATAATAAGCGAGCTGATCGTGGATATTTATTGGAACGGGTCAATGAAATTCTTGTCCGGATGCTGTATCATAGATGACAGGATAGCCAATGCATCGACGAACTCATTCTGGACTCTAGGAACATGTTGGAACTCCGTCTTTGTGGACCTCTTTCTCAATTCCTATGCACGATGCAGATACGGGAGTATCTTGGAGTTCTTGGTCGCCCATTCTTCTCGGGCCTGATGTATGAGTAGGTCCGAGTCTCCAATCACTAGCAATTCTTGAATGTTCATGTCATTGGCCATTCTAAGCCCTAAGATGCAAGCTTCATATTCAGCCATATTGTTGGTGCACGGGAACCTGAGTTTGGCAGACACCGGATAATGCTGACCGATTTCTGATACTAGAACTGCTCCTATGCTGACTCCTTTGAAATTTGCTGCTCCGTCCAAAATATTCTCCAACCGTCATAGGATTCTGCAATGTCTTCTCCCATGAATGATACCTCTTCGTCAGGAAAATATGTTTTCAGGGGTTCGTATTCTCCATCCATGGGATTTTCAGCAAGGTGATCTGCTAGTGCCTGTCCCTTGGTTGCTTTCTGAGTCACGTAGACAATGTCGAACTCACTCAACAGGATCTGCCACTTGGCTAGCTTGCCAGTAGGCATGGGCTTCTGAAAGATGTACTTCAAAGGAACTATCCTTGATATGGGATATGTAGTGTAGGCACATAAGTAATGTCTCAACTTTTGAGCTACCCAAGTCAAAGCACAACAGGTGCGCTCTAATAGAGAATACCGGGCCTCGTATGGGGTAAATTTCTTACTGAGGTAATAAATGGCCTGCTCCTTCCTCCCTGTTTCATCATGTTGCCCAAAACGCTGATCGCTGCCTACTCCGCACTACTAGAAAGTAGGAAGAGAGGGTCGCAATAGCTTTTGCCCGATTTGTGGGTCGGGATCGATTTCCACAGGGAGTTAGGAGTGGAGTCGAGTATCTATTTAGAGTGGAATTATGTATTTGTTCCAAGTGTCACTTCCAATCATTTTTGGTTTTTCTTTAACAAACTACTATTATCAACGACTAATTATAAGTGCAACTAGATTATGCTAAACCAGAATTGCTAAAAGTTGTATCTAATGGATAAAGGCACTAGGGTAGTGACTTTCACCTAGGTGGCTAATTGATGGGTAACTGCTTCTAAGGAACGATTGACATGATTGGAGAAATATGCTATAACCACTGCACGATTTTACCCACTATCACACCTCTCAATAGAGAGAGTAATTTTGCCCAATTGACTTTCTCAAGACCAAATGGGTAGGCAAATTTGCTCAAGCAACTAGGGTTCAAGTCGGGTAATTACTCTCTCGAGGTTTAACCCTTTAATTGGGACTATCAATTCTCTTGATTCCATCCCAATTCCTTGTTGGGTCAATTTTGGAGACTTAGGCTCTCTTTCTCAAGAAGAGCCAAGTCAACTTAGCACAAATCAGTGTTTGCA
Source organism: Nicotiana tabacum (assembly GCF_000715075.1). Taxonomy (NCBI): domain Eukaryota; kingdom Viridiplantae; phylum Streptophyta; class Magnoliopsida; order Solanales; family Solanaceae; genus Nicotiana; species Nicotiana tabacum. Next base: position 29,084,423 of record NC_134089.1, on the reverse strand, counting down.
ACCACCAATTCATAAATTAAACCATAAAATTGACCCAAATAACAAACACCCATAGTCAATCTAGCCATAAATCACAATACCCATCAATTACCCACATAGGGTTGATCCACAACCCTAGCTAATGGGTTTAGGTACTCATGCTTGAAGAGAAAAACAGAGAAATAGATGAAGATAAAGACATATTAATTAATTGCTAAGGTAAATACAAAGATTCAATGATAAAAACTAAGTAAAAATGCCTAAAATGGCTACAGATGGTCTTCTCACGAGCGCAGCTTAGTTCAGAAAATAGTTGATACCCTAAAAATGGAAAAAGGTTCTATTTATACTAAGCTGGAAAATTTGGACAAAAATGCCCCTGCGGGGTCAGTGCGGACCGCACAAAATGGTGTGCTGCCGCACTAGGCTTTTGACTCTGCAATTTCAATTCTCTGAACCCAGGCTCCGTAGACCATGTAGAATGGACCGCGGCCGTGGAGGTTTCCATTGCGGTCCGCGCAGAATGGACTGCGGACCGCACGGGCTTGAACCCTGGTACTTGACATCTCTCTGAAATTTGCTTCCGTGGACCGCATAAAATGGTAGTGTGGCTGTGGTGTCTTTAGTGCGGACCGCATAATATGTACTGCAGCCACACTGCTTTGATACCTTCAAACCCAGCTCTCTGAATCTCCCTTGTGCAGACCGCACAAAGTGTAATGCGGCCGCACTAGGCCTGTTTGTCCTGAGTTGTCTTGTCTTTGGTACTTGTGTAAGTTTCACTCCTTTTGAGCCGATCTTTGATGTCTCGTCACTTTGTTGATCAAACCTGCAATCAAGCACAACTTATGAGCCTTTTGGGACTATTTTGTAAGAATTTATAATTAAAGCGTAAGCAAGAAGGAGCATGATACACGTCAAAATCCCTAGTTATCAACTTCCCCAAAATTAAGCTTTTTCTTGTCCTCAAGCAAACAAAATAAGACTCACCCCTTAAGGGAAAATCCAAGAATTTTTAGATATCCTAATGTAACCTTAACTAGCATCAATTAGGACTAACAATTGCCCTCAATACAAATGAATCATTAACAACATTTAACCTTTGAAAAACCATGGATCAAGTGTGACACAAGAGCATCAAGAGTTGACTCATTATATCAAAGAACTCTATCAATTACTTTGGTCATTGTGGAACCCAAACTCACACATCCACAACTCTCCCTAAGCAAACCTCACCTTTGAATATTGGCACACAAACTGAGGTTAATGGGAATTCACTTATATCTCTCAAGAAAAGGTTACAAGTCCGGCTCTAAGTATCATATGCTTTCCTCTTATGTAAGTATCCACTAATTTAAACTTCATTCAACTCAAGATCATATAGGGCTTTTGTGGAGTCATTGTGAAGGCTTTTGGTTTAGGGTAGGAATTGTTTTGATCTAAGTGGGTTCCATCTTCCCTTAAGCACTTCTTTTGATTCATTTGACACACATTCTCTTGACTCTTTGAGTCATATCACTTTTTTAAGGGTTTAGAGAGACACATTGTCACTCTTTCTCATGAAATTCAAACCGTTTCTCCTTTTTCAACTTTCCACACCTTTCATTCTTTTGCTTTTCTTGAATCCCTTTTTATTCTTTTTGTCTTATACTTTTCTTTCTTTTTCATTGCCTTTCCTTTTCTTCCTTTTTGTGCCTTTTACCACTTTGTTTCCACCCTCGTCTCTCCCCCTAAACTTATACTTTTGCTATGTGCTCAAGGAAAGATCGGGTGCTAAGAGAGGGTATCTTTTAGAATGGGTATAGGCTTGTCTCATGGTTCTTGAAAGAAAAAGGTTTAAGGCTCAAAAGGGTTAACTAGGGATCATATCATTGGTAGACTATGGAATTATTCAAGCTATTATTTGGATCAAGGAGGGCCTATAATCACGTCTCAATTCAAAATTCACTTAGGATTTCGCCTCAACAAACATTCGGGGCAAGTTCTAGACCAGTGACTTGGGACTTGGATTTGCAATTCAATTACTGACCACACAATCTAAAGGATCGCTAAAGACATAGAGTCGGAGGCCCGCAACGACCTTAGATACGATTTGAGCACACAATGGTCTCGAAAAACTACTTGATGATTATCGGTTAACACAAGAGTCTCAAGGTCACGACTTTCATCATCCTAAACACAACATTTTGTCTTTGACCACGGGATAAAAGGCAAATGTGCTAGGCCCAAGTGAAGCTTTGCTTCAGGTATCCTTAACTATAAACTACTAAAAATAAAAACAAAAACGGACTCAAACCCTTAAGAAGGTTGTCACACCATCCATCATTGGGAAGAGCCACCTGGTTCACATAACACTCCACCTTTGGAAAGAACCGTGGCATTAAGAAAACCAAAGACTTATTAAATATGTCCAAAACAAAACAAAAGCTACGAACATAAATATGAAGCTAAAAACGGAAAATTTTTGCCAAAATAAAACGAATATATATAATAGGGGATTTGAATATACAACGAGGATGAATATATACAATGATGTAACTTTATATACAGACACAAAGAAAGATGAAAAATGCGATTAAAGTAACTAAATATCAAATTATATACAGACCAAATGTGAAAATCAAGAAAGCATAAAATGAATCAACATATACAGTCATCCAATAATGTAGGGCGCACCCCCTCAAATAAAAGCTGGCATTGTCCCCAATGCCAACTAGTCCAAATAAGCATAAAAATAATAGAAAAAGGATATGAAGACTCCGTAAGCCGTGTCTGTCTGCATATGCTCATGGGTGGTCCCTGGGTTCTCTGTGTGCTCGGGAAGCTCAGACTGGTTCCTAGTGGTCTGCTCTGCTGCTACTGGGACCTGGTCCTGGACCTCGACAGGATATGGAACTGGTACATCCTGTGGCTGACTGGAGGAAGCCTCCGGTGGGTCCGCCAACTGGATGATGACATCATCTGCTCTAGGGATCTTCCTCTTCTTCGGAGGCCTCTAGGTCTGCTCCGGCTGTAGATGAGCTATTGAGACTGGTTTATCGAGCAACAGGTCCAAAGGCAGCTGGTCTGCCTTCAGTCTATCTACATCTGCCCGCAGCTCCTTCATGGACTCCTTGGAGGCCCGTGTTTTCCTAAGCTTCTTATGCTCCCGAGCAAGCTCCTTGAGAGCCATGCTGTGTGAATCGACTACCTTGGTCAATGTCTCCTGAGTAGTGAGGATTTTCTTCTGGTTCTCAAGTATCTCTTTCAAATCATCCTCTATCGACTGGGGCACCTATGGGGCTAGAGGAGCCAACTGAGCTTCTACTATGGTAGTCAATGTGGACAACTTGGATGAGGCAGTTTGCATCCAGTTGTTTATACTCAGAAGGGCCTGGCTCAGCTGGTAGGTAGTGATGGGATAGGCTCGGGTAGATGGGATCTCCGGGCCTGCTGATGTGGAAGGTCCGGGAGGCATCTCAGTATGAGTGGAGGCAGGCTCAGTGGGGGTCTCTACCACAACTGGCTCTTCAGACTAGCCAGTTGGGGCAGAAGTAGGGGCTTTGTAGTTCTTGTCCTTGGGGTTGTCATTCCCCTTCAAGCTGTACTAGGAGAACGGGGCTGTCGCCTTGACCTTGATGTCATATGGCCTCTTGTCCACTTGCAAGTCCCGGAAGTACATAGTAAGGGTGTTGGGGAAAGGATATTTTCGGTCATGCTCGGCACACACTATAGAAATGATCCGGGACATCACATTCCCTATGTTAATGGGGTACCCTGCCATAATGGAAGCAACTAAAACAACCCGGTAAAGAGGAAGTGTCTGGTCATGGGTAGTAGGGTCTAACCGGCTGCACACAAATATCTCGCAGCCCCTCGCCTCAAAGTTTAGAGTCCTCCGTAGTATTTTGACCCCAACAGTCAACCACTCCGGAATGGTACCTCGGATTGCCAAGTACTGAGCTAACCATGGACGGACCTCCTTGCCTATCTCCAGCTTTTCCATATAAAGAGACTCATCTTCCTCATTAAAACCCAGGAATTCATTGAGCGACTTCCCGTCAAACACCACCTTGAGGTTCCAAACCTTGGTCACTTTGGAACCCTTTACGATGTTGGCTACATTATAATAGAACTGTTTGACCAAGTGTTCATTGGCATCCACTTAGTCATCTAAGAAGTGCTCCCAACCCACTCTCGTTCTGAACTGTCTATGCACGTTAGGATTGTGGGGTAAAAGATCTCTATCAATGAAACTCCGCTCCGGTATCAATTTTCTCACCGACCAGCACTCTCTAAATTTGTGGTATGCCACCAGGCTCATGGACCTATCCTCCCAAACTTCAGGTTTTCTAGTTCGGGCAATGCCCCCAACACGAGGCTCACTACCCTCAGCTACCTCCTCATCCCCTTGCAATTCCTCCTCAACTCCGTTTGCACCCTCCCCAGATAATGAAGTTGTGGGGGAGGTGGAGTATTCACCACTATCGGCTGCTGAGCCCTCAGACGACTCAGTAGAAACATTCCCTAGTGCTTGGGCAGTGGGTGATGAGGGAAGGGTGTCTCTATGTTTGGCCCTCTCCGGGTACGGAAGGTATTCTGGGATTGAGTCCGAAGAGATCTCCCGAGAGGGCTTGTACTCACTCCCCGACATGTCAATGGCTCTGTCAGCCACTTTTATGGCCTGCCTTATGTTCTTTATGTTTTGACGATCCTGGGGAGTGAGTTTAACCATTTTCTGTTTTCCACCCCGGAAAGATTCACCTCTGTCGGTTTTTGGAGCTTTTTTCCTTTTTGTTTAACCATTATCTGCAAACACAATCATCTTACACTATTAGTATCAATAAAAGCAGTGAGCAACATTTATGCAGAAAGAATTGCAGACAGAATTGAAAAGTTGCAGCCAGGTTGCAGAAATAGCCTAGTGCGAACCGCACAAAATGGAGTGCGGCCGCAGAGGGACCACCGCGGACTACACAATAATGACCGCGGTCCGCATAGGGATAGGGTTCAGACTACACTTCTTTTGTATCTAACCAGTGCGGCCCACACAAAATGGTACCGCTCCCACACTGGGCCAGTGCGGACCTCACAAAATATAGTGCGACTGCACTGGGCAAGGGTAACTTTGACACAAGATCATCAGTGTGGTCCGCACATAGTGGTACTATGGACCGCACTAGGGCACCGCAGACCGCATAAAAATGACCGCGGTCCGCACAACGTGCCCAGAAGTGGCATTGAGTTAGGGTTCTTAGATTTTGCTTTTAAGTTCAACTTTGCTAATTTATGTCCCTACATATTTACCCAATCCATAAAACTCATTAAGTCCTCATGAATCATTATTGCAACCAATCTAACCCAGCTAGCGAACTAATTACGGGAGGAACAAGAATTATAAGCTAAGAAAAATTTAAAATAAAATGAAATCGATAGAATTGAAACAAGAAAATGGAAAATTATGTTACCAGTTGTTAGAAGAATTGAGGACTGATCGATGTAAGTAGTTAATTACAAGAAGAAAGGGAGAGGAACAGTGCTCTATGCTTCTGAAAGTTAAAATTACGAAAAGGGTAAAGGGGGTCCCCAAGGTCTATTTATAGAAAAGCCCCTGGGGCCCAGTCTCACCTACCAGTGCAGACCGCACAAAATGGACCGCGGTCCGCACTGGGCTGTTATGATCAAGCTTGGCCCAGTATCCCACTGCGGTCTGCACAAAACATACTGCAGCCGCAGTGGTCCACCGCGGACCGCACAAAGTGTAGTGTGTTCGCAGTGGCGTATCATTTTGGCCTTCACCAGTGCGGACCGCACAAAGTGTAGTGCGGCCGCACTGGCAACTTCAGAGACTGAACATTTTCTTCACTATGTCTTGCACTGCATCAGCACAATCCCTGCAACATCTTACAACCAGTTAACCAAAAAATCAATCCTATACTACAAAGAAAATCACAGAAAACAAGAAGAAAAACACATGGGTTGCCTCCCAAGAAGCGCCTAATTTAACATCGCGGCACGATGCACGTTACCACCATATCATTTGAGATGAAGGAGCGCCACCACGTGGCTGTCATCAAACTTTCCAAGATAATGCTTTACCCGGTGCCCATTAATTTTAAAGTCTTCACCATTTTTGTTTTTCAAATCAAGAGCACCAAAAGGTGTGACAAACACAACTTCAAACGGTCCACTCTATTTGGATTTGAGCTTTCCCGGAAACCGACGTAACCGGGAGTTGAACAAGATAACCAAATCACCTACGTTGAACTCCTTTCCACGAGCATATTTGTCATGAAGGTACTTCATCTTGTCCTTATACAAGGACGAACTAGAGTAGGCATGAAATCTAAATTCATCGAGTTCATTGAGTTGTTCAACACGAAGATTAGCTGCAACATCCTATTCAAGATTCAACTTCCTCAAAGCCCACGTGGCCTTGTGCTCTAACTCAATCGGAAGATGTCATGCTTTCCCAAACACTAACCGATATGGAAACATCCTAATCGGAGTTCTGTAAGTTGTCCGATAAGCCCATAGAGCATCATCCAACTTCTTCGACTAATCGGTCCTATTTGCATTGACCGTCTTTGACAAGATACTCTTAATTTCTCTGTTGGAGACTTCCACTTGACCACTAGCTTAAGGATGATAAGGGGTCGAAACCTTATGATTGACACCGTACTTGGAAAGCAATGTGTCTAATATTGAGATTTCCGAAGAGACTGCAACTGCATTCGCAGTTGCATCCATTTCTTTCCGGTCATCAGATCCCGGATATTCAGACACACTCTTGAGAACATCCACTAGGGTGTTTGATTTTGCAGATAGGAACCGTGGAGCTTACAGTGACAATCTCAATATTAGAGATGGAGTTTGTCCGTATATTTGTGATTTTGATGGATATCAGGCAAGCATTCTTCTCGCTAATTTGTCGCTATATCACTCGTAGCTAGCAGAATTTCTTGACAATATGTCGCTAATCTGTCGCTAAATGAGATTAGCAACGAATTTTTCTATTTAGCTACATAGTTTGTCCGTTACAAAAACCTGATTTTTTGGTAGTGTCTGTTGCTAACTAATTAACGCATTTATTGTAGATCATTAGACAACTAGCTAATCCAGGCATAATTATGATATGGGTCTGTTGAAAATAATTATACAATCAGGTCATGATTTTAATAAAATTATAGGTCAATTTTTATGATAAACATAATTGCTAACTTGGTAAAAATGATGTATCAAACTTAATATCATGATTAAACTAACATGGTCGTGAAAATGCTCTTTTTTAGAAATGCAACAACACTCCGGGCTTCATTGTTAGGCAAAGCCACAGTTTCAACCCATTTTGAGACATAGTCAACCGCCACGAGAATGTAAGTATACCCACAGGATCTAACAAATGGACCCATGAAATCGATGCCCCAAACATCAAAGATATCCACTTCAAGAATGGTATTGAGAGGCATCTCATCCCTTTTTGAAATTCCACCCTCTCTTTGGCAATCGTCACACCTCTTCACAAAATCACCCGCATCTTTGAACAAGGTGGGCCAATAGAATCCACAACTAAGAACTTTCGAGGCGGTCCTCACCCCACCATGATGGCTACCATAGGGTGAAGAATGGCAAGCCTCTAAGATACTCAATTGTTCTTCCTCCGAAACACATCTATGAATCACACCATCTGTGCAAATCTTGAACAAGTATGGCTCATCCCAATAGAAATCCAAACTATCCCGCTTGAGCTTCTTCCTTTGGTTAGAAGAGACATCACACGAGATTACTCCAGTCACAAGGTAATTGGCAACATCGGCAAACCATGACATATCATTCATTGACACCGCAAAGAGTTGTTCGTCGGGAAATGAATCATTGATCTCAAAACCATCACAAGGCCTCCCCTCCTCCTCCAAACGGGACAAGTGGTCCGCCAATTGGTTCTCACTACTTTTCCGGTCCATAATTTCTAGATCAAACTCTTGAAGTAGTAACACCCATCGCATCAAACTTGCCTTGGAGTCTTTCTTTGTCATCAAGTACCTAAGAGCGGCATGATCGGTGTACACTATGACCTTGGCCCCCATAAGATACAACTGAAACTTTTCCATTGCAAATATTGTAGCCAACAACTCTTTCTCGGTGACTATATAGTTCCTTTGATCCTTATTCATGTTCTTGCTTGCATAGTACACCGGATGAAACATCTTGTTAATTCTTTGACCTAAAACAGCCCCAACCGCAACTCACTTGCGTCACACATGAGCTCGAAGGGCAAGCTCCAATTTGGAGTGGTAATGATAGGGGTAGTGGTCAATTTAAGCTTGAGAAGCTCGAATTCTTGCATACATTCCTCATCGAACGCAAACTTTGCATCCTTTTCTAGCAACTTGCACAAGGGGTGTACCACTTTTGAAAAATATTTTATAAACCTCCGGTAAAAACCCACGCGCACAAGAAAACTGCTCACCCCTTTGACAGAAATGGGGGGAGGAAGCCTTGAAATCACCTCTATCTTGGCTTTATCAACTTCAATTCCATGCTTTGAAATTTCGTGACCCAACACTATACCCTTTTCAACCATGAAATGACATTTTTTCCAATTGAGTACAAGGTTTGTGTCTTCACACCGGGCCAACACTCTATCCTAATTACCCAAACACTCTTCAAAGGAATCCCCAACCACACTGATATCATCCATGAAAACCTCCAAGATATCTTCCACCATGTCAGTGAAAATAGCCATCATGCATCGTTGGAAGGTTGCTGAAGCATAACACAATCTGAACGACATCCGAGAGAAAGCGAATGTGCCATACGGACAGGCAAAAGTGGTCTTCTCTTGATCCTCAGGGGCAATTACGATTTGATTATACCTCGAGTATCCACCCAAGAAACAATAAAAAGCACGCCTAGCAAGACGATCTAACATTTGGTCAAGGAATGACAATAGGAAATGGTCCTTTCGGGTCACCTTGTTTAGCTTCCAGTAATCCATACATACCCTCCAACCTATGACTGTCTGAGTAGGAATAAGTTTATTGTTGTCATTGGTCACCATAGTCATACCACCCTTCTTCGGTACACATTGCACCGGAGAAGTCCATGAGCTATCAGAAATGGGGTACACAACCCTGACATCCAACTATTTGATCACTTCTTTCTTCACCACTTCTTGCATAGCCTCGTTCAATCTTCTTTTATGCTCCAAGGAAGACTTTGCATCATCCTCCAAGATAATTTTGTGCATACAAAATGCGGGGCTTATTCCCCGAATGTCAGCTAGAGTCCATCCAATTGCCCTTTTCCGCTTTTGAAGCACTGCCAAATTGTCCTCAACCTGCATGTTAGTAAGGCAAGAAGAAAGAATAACTGGTAAAGTAAAGTTTGAGCCCAAGAATTCATACTTGAGTTGTGGAGGAAATGGTTTCAACTCCAACACCGGTGGCTCCTCAATTGATGATTTTGTTGGTGGAGTCTTCCGGTTTACAAGATCCAAAGACAATTTTCTAGGCTCATAAGAATAAGAGCCCATCCCATGTAAGTCATTCACGCACTCCACTCTACTTGCATCCTCATTGACATCAAGATTTAATAGCACGGCCTCAAGAGGATCCTCCACGTTGATCACAGCACTGGTATCATCCACAATCACAGCTGTGACAAGGTCTACAAATGAGCACACCTCGATGCTATTGGGTTGCTTTACAGACTTGCAAACATGGAAAACAACCTTTTCATCTCCCACTCGGAAAGTGAGCTCACCCGCTTCAACATCAACCAATGCCTTCCCCGTTGCAAGGAAAGGCCTGCCCAAGATAATAGGAACCTCATAGTCCACTTCACAATCCAAAATGACAAAGTCAGCTGGAAAAATGAATTTGTGCACCCAGACAAGCACATCATCAATAATGCCCAAAGGTCGCTTCATCGATCGATCCGCCATTTAAAGTCTCATTGAGGTTGGCCTAGGTTGCCCGATACCTAAAGTTTTGAATGCCGAGTAGGGCATTAAATTGTTACTAGCTCCCAAGTCACATAGAGCCTTGGCAAAATCCGCATTACCAATGGTGCAAGGAATGGTGAAAGCACCAGGATCTTCAAGCTTCGGTACCATTGAATGAACTATAGCACTAACTTGGTGAGTCATCTTTATAGTTTCACAATCCATAGAATGCTTCTTTGTAACCAAGTCTTTCATGAATTTTGCATAACCCAACATTTGTTCAAGTACCTCCACTAAAGGCACATTAATAGATAAGATCTTCATTGTGTCAATGAATTTTTTAAACTGATTATCATTCTTTTGCTTCGCGAGCCTTTGAGGATAAGGTGGAGGTGGCCTTGGCAAAGGATCCTTGGCTTTTGGCACAACCGGCTCCGACATGTCAATTATGTGTTCCCTAGATGGGTTCACATCATTTTGGGTTTCCACCTCAACTTCTTGAATCTCAATCCTCACTTCATTGTTCACATTTTCATCAACTACATCTTCAACTACCAAAGGGACTTCGTCATCTTACAACTCAACATCATCATCCACGACTTGCTTTTACTTAGAGGCATTCACATCACCGCCTCTCCCACTTATTGTTGTGACCTCCATAACATGATTGTTCCCACCCTTTGGGTTCACTACCGTATCACTTGGTAGAGCACCCTTCGGGCGAGTATTCAATGACTGAGAGATTTGGCCTAATTGCACCTCCAAGTTTTGGATAGAGGTGTTGTGAGAAGCTAACTGTGCATCAGAATCAGCAATCCTCTTCATCATCTGCTCGAACATCATTTCAATTCTACATATTTCATTACTAGAAGAACTAGGACCTTGAGAGGGGAAAAGGGGATGGATTGTTCGGTTGTTGGTACATTGAGGCCCTTTGAAAGCCTTGCCCCAGGTTGCCTTGGTTTCCATTGTTGTTCCACCCGCCTTGATTGTTATTGTTGCCCCAATTATTGTTATTTCCATTCCAATTGCCTTGGTTGTTGTTTTGATTACCCCAATTGTTGTTTTGGTTTTTGTTAGTCCAATTGCCACCACCTTGTTTTTGATTGCCCCAATTTCCTTGGGGTTGCCATTGTTGGTTTGAAGAGTTGCCTCTATTGCCTTGATAGTTGTTGACATATTGTACCTCTTCACTTTGGTCATCATAACCATCATTTTGACACCCATCATAATCATCAACAAATTGCTCAGAATTTCCTTGATTTTGTTGCCTCCTTTGCCTTCTCTTGTTGACAAGCATACTAATACCCTTTATGGCATTCACTTGGGGAGGATTCTGAACTTGTTGCAACTGCGCCTTAGCCAATTGGTTCATAGTAGTAGTAGGCTCAGCTATCACTTGCCCGTGATCATGTAATTCTTTGTGCAAATGGATAACCGTAGGGTCACCTTGAGGCACATTTGCTCTACTCTGCCATGCTGAAGAAGTGTCCGCCATTTCATCAAGTACTTCACATGCCTCATCATAAGAAAGCTTCATAAAATTTCCCCCAGCCAATTGGTTAACAATGCATTGATTTGTATTATTTATGCCCCTATAGAAGGTTTGTTGGATCATGGCCTCGGTCATATCATTATTTGGGCACTCCTTCACCATCATTCTATACCGCTCCCATATCTCTTGCAAAGGTTCCGTTGGCTCTTGGTTGAAGGCTAATATTTCATCTCGAAGTGCCGCCATATGACTCCGTGAGAAGCATTTGTCAATAAACTTATCCGTCAACTCATTCCAAGTTGTGATGGAATGGTTGGGGAGTCTCTCGAGCCAATCTAATGCCTTTCCCCGAAGTGAGAATGGGAAAAGTCTCAATCTCAACGCATTCTCGGACACATTCGTCTGCTTGCTCCCCCAGCATGTATCTACGAACCCCTTGAGATGTTTGTAGGCATTTTGATTTGCAGCGCCCATGAATTACCCACGCTGCTCAAGTAAGGTCAACATTACATTGGTTATCTGAAAGTTGCCCGCCCGGATTCAGGGTGGGACAATAGCACTTGCGTAACTCTGGTTCGGTAATACACTGGGAGCCAATCTTGGAGGAACCGAGGGAGGGTCTGGACTATTGTCAGTTGGATTAGTATTGGCATTCCGACCTCTCCGTTGACCTTGAGGTGCAAGAGGCACCTCATCTTGCTCAAGATCATCTACCTCCTCCCCTGCTATCACGTTTCCAAGAGGGTCATTAGCGTTGTTTAAAGCCATGTTGGTACATGAGTAATGACACAAACAAGTAAGTAACAAAGAAGGAAAGAAGAACAATACACAAAACTAACTAAATAGATATCCAAAACCATTAGCTCCCCGACAACGGCGCCAAAACGTTATCGCTGCCTACTCCGCACTACTAGAAATTAGGAAGAGAGGGCCGCAATAGCTTTTACGCGATTTGTGGGTCGGGATCGATTTGTATAGGGAGCTAGGAGTGGATTCGAGTATCTATTTAGAGTGGAATTGGGTATTTGTTCCAAATATCGCTTCCAATCATTTTTGATTTTATTTTAACAAACTACTCTTATCAACTACTAATTATAAGTGCAACTAGATTATGCTAAATGAGAATTGTTAAAAGTTGTATCTAATGGATAAAGGCACTAGGGTAGTGACTTTCACCTACGTAGCTAATTGACGGGTAACTGCTTCTAAGGCACGATTGACATGATTGGAGAAATATGCTATAACCACTGCACGATTTTACCCACTATCACACCTCTCGATAGAGAGAGGGATTTTGCCCAATTGACTTTCTCAAGACCAAATGGGTAGGCAAATTTGCTCAAGCAACTAGGGTTCAAGTCGGGTAATTACTCTCTCAAGGTTTAACCCTTTAATTGGGACTATCAATTCTCTTGAGTCCATCCCAATTCCTTGTTGGGTCAATTTTGGAGACTTAGGCTCTCTTTCTCAAGAAGAGCCAAGTCAATTTAGCACAAACCAATGGTTGCAACCACCAATTCATAAATTAAACCACAAAATTGATCCAAATAACAAACAGCCATAGTCAATCTAGCCCTAAATCACAATACACATCAATTACCCACATTAGGGTTGAGCCACAATCCTAGCTAATGGGTTTAGCTACTCATGCTTTAATAGAAAAATAGAGAAATAGATGAAGATAAAGATATATAATTAATTGCTAAGGTAAATACAAAGATTCAATGATAAAAACTAAGTAAAAATGCCTAAAATGGCTACAGATGGTCTTCTCATAAGCGCAGCTCAATTTAGAAAATAGCTGATACCCTAAAAATGGAAAAAGGTTCTATTTATACTAAGATGGAAAAACTGGACAAAAATGCTCCTGCGGGGTCAGTGCGAACCATACAAAATGGTGTGCGGACGTAATAAGCTCCTGACTCTACAATTTCAACTCTCTGAACCCAGGATCCGCGGACCGCGCAGAATGGACCGTGGTTGCGGAGGCTTCCAATGCGGTCCATGCAAAATGTACTGCGGCCGCACAGGCTTGAACCCTGACACTTGACATCTCCCTGAAGTTTGCTTATGCGGACAACATAAAATGGCAGTATGGCTCAGTGGGGACTGCACAATATGTACTGCAGCCGCACTGCTTTGATGCCTTCAAATCCAGCTCTCTGAATCTCCTTAGTGCGGATCGCACAAAGTGTAGTGCGGCCGCACTAGGCCTGTTTGTCCTGAGTTCTCTTGTCTTTGGTACTTGTGCAGGTTTCACTCCTTTTGAGCCGATCTTTGACGTCTCATCACTTAGTTGATAAAACCTGCAATCAAGCACAACTTATGAGCCTTTTGGGACTATTTTGTAAGAATTTATAATCAAAGCGTAAGCAAGAAGGAGCATGAAACACGTCAAAATTCCTAGTTATCAAACGCAACCGAAAGCTCCATCCAATACTGCAAGGTAGAGTAATAATGGTCTACTTGGCTCGGGCAGGACCAAGACTAGTGGTGTTGACAGGTACTCCTTGATTCTGTCGAAGGCCTTTTGGCAGTCATCGGTCCATTTGGTAGCAGCGTCCTTCAACATTTTAAAGATTGGCTCACAGATAACTGTAGACTGTGCTATAAACCGGCTAATATAGTTCAGTCTTCCCAAGAAACTCATCGCATCCTTCTTGTTCTTTGGTAGTGGAAATTCTTGAATAGCTTTGAATTTTGATGGATCCAATTCTATTCCTCGGCGACTCACAATAAATCCAAGCAGCTTTCCAACAGGAATCCCAAATGTGCACTTCGCGGGATTCAATTTAAGATTGTACCTCCGCAGTCTATTGAAGAACTTTCTCAAATCTTCCATGTGATCAGTGGCCTTCTTGGACTTGATGATGACATCATCTACATATACCTCAATCTCCTTGTGTATCATATCATGGAAAATGGTGGTCATGGCCCTCATATAGGTGGACCCTACATTCTTTAGGCCGAACGACATCATCATGTAACAGTACATTCCCTACGGCATAATGAAAGCAGTTTTCTCAGCATCTTCTTCATCCATCCAGATCTGATGATAACCAGCAAAACAATCTACAAATGACTGCAGCTCATGCTTGGCGCAATTGTCAATCAGGATGTGTATGTTTGGCAAAGGGAAGTCGTCTTTTGGACTGGCCCGGTTGAGATCCCGGTAGTTGTCGCGCACCCTTTTTCTCGCGAAATCGGGTTTACGACATTAGGGAGGACAACTCGTTCCCTTTTGGGAATTGGGTTTTTTGATTTGAAGAGTTGCCACCTAATGATTAAGTGCATTAGGACACTAGGAAGAATTTGTTTAGAAAAACCAGAGTTTGGGTAAGTGCTAGAAATTATCTCGAGGGGAAAGTGTTAGGCACCCCTCAAGATCCACTAGTGTGGTTCCCGGCCATGCTACAATTGTGACTTAAGTACAAATAATAAATAAGCAATTAAGGGTTTCAAATATGATGGGTTGTCACATTGTGATTGCAAATAAGTTCAAGATTGAAGAAACAAGGAAATTGAAATTTGAGAAAAAGAAGTTTGAAATTTTGAAATTAATAAAATAAACAAGTAAAGGGAAGGGAAGTCATAGGTTTATAAATAATATGGATCACATCAATGCAATACCCGGTAATCACTCTTCAGAAGAGGGGTTACACGTGGTATTAGCGCACTGGTCATCATATCCATATCTACCCTTTCCCACCCCGTTGAGGTATTTAAACGCGGAATGGTTTTGTTACTTATTGCATGCTAGTACCCGTCCTAATCCTATCAGTACCGGAGGCATTTGGGACTACTAGTCCTAAAGGGAAGGGAGATTTGGGCTTTGTATGGTTTAAAAGGATAAAATTCTAAAGCGACAAACAAAAACACATAAGGCAGATACGGGAAACACATAACTATTTAAGAGGATCAGATGGGCCTCCTCACTTAAAGACAGATTGTTTAGCATGTCTTGCAGATACTGGTTATGGTCTGAATTAAACTTAAACATTAAGGAGGCAGACTGGTCCATTACACATTTCAGATAAGAAATCGGAATCAGACCTGCCTGCTAGTTGGAATTAACAGAGTCTGATTCAATTAGCTAATTTTACCTTATAGCTTGCCTAAGTGAAACCTACAAGCATGACATATAATAATGCAGAAGTGTACTGATATTTACAAGAAGAAGGCCTGTTGATTATAGAAAACATAAGTTCTGTAGGCATTGAATAACGTTACTACTGATTTTAGACTTGTAAATGATTCAGATCAGTTAGTTACTCCAATAGACATGCTTTCTAAGCGTTATTGAGTTTAACCTTTACAAAAATGCAGAAATCCTATAGGCATGATGTTTAAAATGCTGATTTTTTTATTATTTAAGCCTATAAATGCGTTTGCCTAGTGATAGATGCATATGCAGAATTCAGAACACTCTATAGACATGTTCTCTATGTGATAGGTAGAAACGCAGAAACCTATAGACATGGTCTCTATGTATGAAATGCAGAAGCTATAGATATGGTATCTATGTATGAGATGCAGAGGCTATAGACATGGTATCTACGTATGAAATGCAGAACCTATAGACAAGATTTCTATATGAAATGCATAACCTTTAGGCATGGTTTCTATATGAAAAACGCAGAAGCGCAGGACTTGTAAACATGACTTCTATATGAAAAATGCAGAAGTGAAACACAGGACATGATTGCAGCAGTAAATACCTATGAACATGATATCTACCCTTATGCATACATGAGTGACCCTCCCCTTTTCACTAAGACCCCATAAGTTATTTCAAATTATTACGGCCCAGAATGAATAAACAAAAGTATAATAAAATTACATCAGAAAGCTAAAAATCCAAACCAAGGAGAGCCTGATTCAGACTTTTGTCCGAAGCATGAAGTAAACCAACTCCAAAGATCAAATTCCAAAGCCTTTCTCCTATTCGGGATGTGCCAGAGTTCCCTAAGAGTCTCAAGTGGACTCCGGGCAGCGCTTACACCCAAATATATTGCAGAATTGGATTATAGTGAAGTATGGAAAGGCCAGACCTCAAATGTCCAAGTTCAGAGGGAGCTCAAGGTACCAAAGCGAGGCTCATAGGAGAGGGGCAGAACTTAGAATCTATGAGGGGGCAGAACTTAGAATCTTGGATTTTGGGGAAAGCCAAGACAGGTTGGTGGTCATACCCAATAATTGGAAGTGCTGGCACACCCCAACCAGCCTGTTAGCCACATTGTTTGTGAGTTAGGATCCATTAAAGGATCAAATCCAGACATGAACAACAATTTGGATGTTGCCATGCTTTGAACTTTAACTCAAACACATAGAAGGGAATAAGGGTATGGGGAATTCACATAGCAACATATGCAAAGAGACAACATATTCAATACAGAACATAAACAACAAAGTAGACAAGATTGTTGAAACTGTAAAGCAAACACATAGGGATAAAGCTGAAAGTTAAATTAGAACATACCAGTTTCAGGGAAATAAGAAGAGAAGAGCAGTAGTAAAGCCAAATTGAAAACACACAGCTAGAAGATTTTAGAAGAGAGTAGAGTGTTGAATTGAGAATATAGGAGTATTGAAATTGAAAGTGTTCAATAAGTGTTGTCAGAGTATTAAACTCAAGGTCTTAAAGAGTATTGAATTGGAAGTGTGTAAAAGTGCAGAAGGGTCGTGCCCTTTATAGTGCAGAAAGCAAGTAAGAAAAGGTAAGAAAATAGTTTCGAAATCAATCACATAAGGTCTCCCTTCAAATAAGGGATTCTGATTTCAAACGGGCAAGACAATTAAGGAAAGAGTTTGATCAAAATCTTTTCCAAAGTAGCACAAGAAGGGTAAATACGAAGAAGTTATTTAAGGCAAAAGTCTAGTGGTACATGATTTGTTCAAATAAGGAAAGGCGATCACTCAACAGCCAGTGAAATCAAAATTGTAGGCTTTGTTCGAATGAATCAAGTCAGGAAAAATGAGGAAAGGGTTTTACTTATGGAAAATCAGTAACAATCAATCAAACCTTATTAAGAGGGATTCCGAATGAATCACAAGTTGACAAAACCTTTTGAAGGCAAAATTCCTCATATATAAAGCATACAAACATATCGAACAAGAAATACATGCGGAAAAGCCTAGAATAGAAGAGTTACGGGTCATAACAAAGAGGCTCAAATCTAGTACATAGACTCAGAATGAGTTTGAGAGTGTCCAGGGTCCCAAATAGAACCTTAGTCCAAAACACAAGATCAAACTCGCCAAAAAACCCCCAAATCCCAGGGTTTTCAACTCGAGTCAGATACAGAGAAGAGAAGACAAATAACTGAAACAGGCTCAGAGGTCTCTTTCAGGGATTCATGTTAAAACAAATAGATAAAATAGTAGGTTCAAGGCAATAAAATGAAGAACTGATTTGAAGCATAAAGAACACGGTTTAAGAAAGCTTGTAACTTAAACAACTTTCAGAAGAGAAACGAGATAGTATAGTACTTAAGAGAATAGTAGAGGAAATATGTTTAACAAGGAACTCAAACAAAATCCAGAAGAAGGCAACTAAAGACCTAAAAGCTTAGTAGAAAATACAGTAGAGGAACATAGGGGTAAACGAACACATAAGATAAACATGTGAAAGCATGATACAGAAACCAGTAGAAGAAAGAACGGAGCATAATAGAAGGACATGAGAAATAAGGCAAACAAAAGAACATAGGAGGAGGATATGCGAGGTAGAAAAGAGAACATAAAAACATAGCATAGACAGATTCACACAAAGAGAAGAAGAAGAGGAGTCAGAAAACATTTTAAAACCTTTTCAGAGACCCTAAATCGAAGAGAAGTAATTTTTGAAAGAAAATTAGGGAAAACGTTTAAGAACTCAAGTAGAGCACGGACATAACATAGATATAAGAAAACAACCATAGAAAAACCCGAATAGCTTAGGGTTTT
The DNA here is from genome assembly GCF_000715075.1 of Nicotiana tabacum. Lineage (NCBI taxonomy): Eukaryota > Viridiplantae > Streptophyta > Magnoliopsida > Solanales > Solanaceae > Nicotiana > Nicotiana tabacum. Next base: position 29,066,079 of record NC_134089.1, on the reverse strand, counting down.
AGAGAAACCCTAGAAATGAGAAAGGCTTGGAAGAAGGTTCGATCTTGAGTCGGAGACGTCAGATATAGGCTTCTGATGCTTGAATACGCTGGAGCCAGGCTGGAGAGGCCATAGAACCTTGGATATGTAAAGATTTGAAAGGACACCATCGAGGTCGGACCTCGAAACTTCGAACACCCAGGGTTTAATGGTGGAGGAGGGTGAGTACAGGCCATCTATGGCTTGAGAAGCCATGGGTTCCGGTGAGATTGCAGTTGAAGGGGGGTGAGAGAGGCTAGGAACCTTCGAGAGAGTTTGAGAGAGGGAGAGTATTCAAAGGAGGCTGAGAGATGGAAATGAGGGGATCAGGGTAGGGTTAGTGAATTTAAAAAGGTAAGGGGTAATCGTGGTCGTTGATTTAAATGATCAACGGCCTGAATTGAAAGAAAGGGCCAGGCGGGTTAATTGGTTGGGTCGGAGGTAGGGTTAGATTAGAATTGGGCCGGTCCAATTGGGTTTCAAAATTGGGTCAATTAGGGGGGGTCAATTTGGCTATGATTGAAATAAAAATGGGCCAGGTTTTAAATAGCTAGTTTTCCCTTTTTATTTTATAAAAAATAGTAAAATGATTTTGAAAGTAAATTAAGAGTTCTAGATCAGTTAATAATATATAATTATTGATTTAAAAATGTTGGAACAAATTATATAATTATAAAAATGCTATTAAATCTTAAAGTAGGCTAGAAATGCAATTATATGCAATTTAGCTTTAAAAATACCAAATAAATTTGTAATAAAATGATTTTAAAAATCTTTAAAAATTGGGAAAAAATACTAAAACACTTGGGCATGCTTATATATGCGTACATATATTATTTTGAAAGTATTTTATATATATGAAAAATATACAGGAAAAAATTGGGTATCAACAGCTGCCCCTCTTTACTCGGGAAGGATGAAAGAGTTGTCGGGTAAAGATATGATGACCAATTTTGACTGAACGAGATGGTTTGAAGAATTTTACCGTGCTCTGGTTCCTGAGCTGCCTACATATCCCTGGTCTTACAGGAATCAGGCCATATGTAGTTCAGGATCCATCGGCGGAATATGATGACAGAGGTTTACAAGAACAAATGCGGTAATCAGGTCAGGAAGGATAGTTAAGGTCTAATCCGGGCTGCGGGAACTGGAGCGGGATCACTCCTGCTAAGACGGACATTGCTAGCCGGTTTACCTGCAGATGAGTAATACGAACATATATTGTGCATAATTTTAAACGTGATGCAAGTTCCGTTGGACCATGAATGTTGTCTTTGGACGGTTAAGATGATGTCCTCAGACCATGAGGTCCTGAGCCATGAAGTGTATAATAAAGGATTTGCAGGCCATGAAATGATGCTCTCGGGCTATGAAGATGATGCCTCCAAGCTATGATGCCTTTGAATAATGACATGCAAAAGATAAAATGGGGTCCTCAGGTCATGGCATGGCGTTCTCGAGCTATGAAAATGGTGCCTCCGAACAATGATGCCTTCAGACAATTTGGCGATCTTTTAGCCCATGAGATGCAGAAGGAGGCGATCTTTTAGCCAATGTAAAAAATGTAAATGCGGTGGCGATATTTAAGACGATGCAAGATGTAAATAGAAAGTGGCGATTTTTCAGCCATGCAAAACAAAATGTAAACGAGGTTGCGGTATTTCAGCCAATGCAAGATAGAAAGTGGCGATTTTTCATCCATGCAAGAAAAATAAAAGTGGCGATATTTCAGCCGTGCAAGATGTAGATGAAAGTGGCGATCTTTCAGCCATGCAAGACATAAATAAAGTGACGATATTTCAGCCATGCAGGTGGAGATAGGGCTTAGTCTCGAAAGGCAGAATGGTAGCCTTATGCAATGCGGAGAATGCAGATGGAGATAGAGCTTAGTCTCGGAAGGCAGAATGGTAGCCTTATGCAATGCGGCGAAATGCAGATGGAGGTAGAGCTTAACTTCGGAAGGCAGAATGGTAGCCTCATGCAATGCAGGAGAAATGGAGATGGATGTAGATCTTAACCTCGAAAGGCAGAATGGTAAGCCTTATGGAATGCAAAGAATGCAGATGAAGACAGAGCTTAGCCTCGAAAGGCAGAATGGTAGCATTATGCAATGCAAACAATGCAGATGGAGACAATGCTTAGTCTCGAAAGGCAGAATGGTAGCCTTATGCAAGAAATAAAAGGTAGGTGGTAGCAGAGTTTTTTTAGGTGATATCTGATTTCGATATTATGGTTGCTGGGGATATTGTGTGCATATAGCAACTGTGAGTAGGTGATGGTTATGAGAGTTGTATTCCTGATCAGTGTGAGTGTATAGTATATTCGATGATTTTCCAACTCAGGTGCCTGCATCCAAAGAAAAATCGTGAGTTTTGTAAAGGGGAAAGATTAGTTCGTATCCCGCTGATTTTGCTTGACCTGCTCGGCTCTATTTCGGTGATACTGTACGTATCATTGGGGAAGCGTTGCTAAACAAAGCAATTTTGGTAACAGACATGCATGATTTAGTAAAAGCATAATATAAGTGCATAATTAAGAATAATTTTCTTTAGATGAACTGTTGACTGCTACGTTGTTCAAAACATTACAACTTTGCTTGATCCGGAATTTTGAGGGTCCTCCTCAAAATTCTGCCCCAGTTTACCATGCTGCTTCTCCTGACGGCTGTTAATGTTAAATGGCTCGTATCGACTTCAGAATTTTAAGGGTCCTCCTCAAAATTTTGCCCCAGTTTCCAATAGCGGGGAAAATGGAAATTTTATTGAATTGTGACCGAACCCATAGGGCTACCTACATATCCCCTCTTAAACGGGAATCAGGTCAGGCGTAGTTCAAATTACATCATAAAAGAAAGCATAAAGGTTACACATAGTATCTTTTGACTGCTTCTAAATTAATCGTCTTTGGCCAAACTTCTCCGTCCATTTCCGCAAGTGTGAGGGCTCCTCCTGTCAGAACTCGGTGAACCATGTATGGACCCTACCAGTTGGGAGAGAATTTCCCTTTGGGTTCCTCTTGATGCGGAAAATTTTTCTTTAACACTAGCTGCCCTGGTGCGAATTGTCTCGGCTTGACTCTTTTGTTGAAGGCTCTGTACATTCTGTTCTGATAGAGCTGACCATGGCAAACTGCATTCATTCTCTATCCATCTATAAGATCTAGTTGCTCGTAACGACTTTTCACCTATTCTGCGTCGTCGAGCTCTGCTTCCTGTATGATCCTTAAGGAAGGAATTTCTACCTTAGCGGGTACAACTACTTCTGTACCATATACCAACATGTAGGGAGTTGCCCCAGTTGATGTGCGGACTGTGATGCGGTATCCCAATAAAGCAAATGGGAGCTTCTCATGCCATTGCTTATGCTTCTCTATCATTTTCCTTAGTATCTTCTTGATATTCTTGTTGGCAGCTTCTACGGCTCCGTTCATCTGAGGTCTTTAAGTTGTAGAATTCTTGTGTTTGATCTTGAAGGTTTCACATGTGGCCTTCATCAAGTCACTGTTGAGATTGGAACCATTATCAGTAATGATTGATTCTGGGATCCCGAATCGACAAATGATGCGGTCACGAACAAAGTCTGCCACAACTTTCTTAGTCACTGCTTTGTATGATGCTTTTTCAACCCATTTGGTGAAATAATCAATTGCCACTAGAATGAACCTGTGCCCATTTGATGCGGTGGGCTCGATAGGTCCGATGGCATCCATTCCCCAAGCGGTGAACGGCCACGGCGAGATTGTTGCATTAAGCTCATTTGGGGTCACCTTTATCATGTCCGCATGTATCTGACAGTGATGGCACTTTCAGACATACTGGACACAGTACGTTTCCATAGTCATCCAAAAATATCCAGCCCGGAGTATCTTCTTGGCTAAGACAAAACTGTTCATATGTGGACCGCAGGTCCCAGCATGGATTTCCTCTAGTAGCCTGGATGCTTCCCTTGCGTCGACATACCTTAATAATACCAAATCAAGAGTCCTCCTATACAGGATTCCTCTGATGTGGAAGAAATTGTTAGATAACCTCCAAAGTGTGCGCTTATGAGTAGTGTTGGCCAGCTTTGGGTATTCTCCTTTTGCCACGTATTCCTTGATATCATGAAACCAAGGTTTTTCGTCTGCTTCTTCCTCGACATGAGCACAGTAGGCTGGCTTATCATGAATCTTCACCGAAATAGGATCAATCAAGTTCTTATCTGGATGTTGTATCATAGAGGACAGGGTAGCCAATGCATCAGCAAACTCATTCTGGACTCTGGGAACATGCTGGAATTCTTCTCAGACCTGATCTATAAGCAAGTCTGAATCCCCGATTACTAGCAACTCTTGGATGTTCATGACAATGGCCATCTTGAGTCCCAATATGCAGGCTTCATACTCGCCCATGTTGTTGGTGCACGAGAACCTGAGTTTGGCGGACACAGGATAATGTTGACCTGTTTCTGATACTAGAACTGCTCCTATGCCAACTCTTTTGAAATTTGTTGCTCCGTCGAAAAAAATTCTCCAACCATCATAGGATTCTGCAATGTCTTCTCCTATGAATGATACCTCATCGTCAGGAAAATACGTCTTTAAGGATTTGTATTCTCCGTCCACGGGATTCTCGGCAAGATGATCTGCCAAAGCCTATCCCTTGATCGCTTTCTGAGTCACATAGACAATGTCGAATTCACTCAGCAGGATTTGCCACTTGGCTAGCTTGCCAGTGGGCATGGGCTTCTAAAAGATATACTTCAACGGATCCATCCTTGATATGAGATACGTAGTATAGGCACATAAATAGTGCCTTAACTTCTGAGCTACCCAAGTCAGAGCAGAACAGGTGCGTTTCAACAGAGAATACCGTGCCTCGTATGGGGTGAACTTCTTACTGAGATAATAGATGGCTTTCTCCTTCCTTCCCGTTTAATCATGTTGTCCCAGAACACAACTGAATGCTCCATCCAATACTGCGAGGTAGAGCAATAGAGGTCTGCCCGGCTCAGGCGGGACCAAGACTGGCAGTGTGGACAAGTACTCCTTGATTCTGTCGAAGGCTTTTTGACAGTCATCAGTCAATTTGGCAGTGGCGTCCTTCTTCAACATCTTAAAGATTGGCTCACAGATGACAGTAGATTGAGCTATGAACTGACTGATGTAGTTGAGTCTTCCCAAGAAACTCATTACGTCCTTCTTGTTCTTTGGCGGTGGCAACTCTTGAATGGCTTTGACCTTTGACGGATCTAGTTCTATTCCTCGGCAACTCACAATGAACCCAAGTAGTTTTCCCGAATGAACCCCGAATGCACATTTTGCGGGATTTAGCTTCAAATTGTACCTTCTTAGTCTATTGAAGAACTTCCTCAAATCTTCCATGTGATCAGTGGCTTTCTTGGACTTGATGATGACGTCATCTATATATACCTCGATCTCCTTGTGTATCATATCATGGAAAATGGTAGTCATGGCCCTCATGTAGGTGTCCCCAGCATTCTTTAATCCAAATGGCATCATCTTGTAACAATACATTCCCCACGGCGTAATGAAGGTCGTTTTCTCAGCATCTTCTTCATCCATCTAGATCTGATGATACCCAGCAAAACAATCAACAAACGATTGCAGCTCGTGCTTGGCGTAGTTGTCAATTAGAATGTGTATATTTGGAAAGGAAAAGCCGTCTTTGGGACTGGCCCGGTTGAGGTCCCGGTAGTCGACACAGACTCTGACCTTCCCGTCCTTCTTTGGTACTGTCACGATGTTGGCTAACCATGTTAGATACTCTACTACTCTAAGAACCTTAGCTTTGACTTGTTTGGTGACTTCTTCCTTATTTTCAAACTCATGTCAGGCTTGAACTTCCTGAGCTTCTGCTTTACCGGTGGGCATGTCGGATCAGTTAGCAGCTTGTGCGCCACAATAGATGTACTCAAACCAGTCATGTCGTCATACGACCAGGCGAATATATCCTCATATTCCTTTAGAAATTCTATGTATTCTTCCTTTTCTGTCGGTGACAAATGAATACTGATCCGAATTTCTTTGACATTTTCTGCATATCCCAAGTTAACAATCTCGGTCTCGTCCAGGTTGGACTTAGGTCTGTTCTCAAAATCCTCAACCTCTTTAACAACCTCTTCTGGTATATCATCTTCCTCTAAGTCCGTTTGTCGCGTTGTCTCGTTACATGTCACAGTCGTTGGTTCATCAAGATAAGTAATAGTAATACTTTAAATAAAGTAAATGAGAGAAAGTAATAAGAGTAAGATTCATAAGAAAATCGAAATGCTTTGAAAAATTCCATAACTATTTTGAACATTGAAGATCTTATTGCGAAATTAAAAGGCAAAAGGAAAGTCAACTAGTAAAAAATGAAAAAATAGTGCATGATGCTTGTTCAGCCTTTCTACCCCGAGGCTTTCCGGGCTCTGGTGGTTCTGATGGACCAATTGTTGAGGCGCACTCCTCGGCTCACGGCTTGTATGGAAGGGCCTTCCTCCCCCTCCTCCTCGAAAATGACATAGCAATCCATGTCATCCTCTTCCACAAACAAATCCCTCATCACTGCCAGTGCTTCCTCTTCTTTTGACCCATATATAACATCAACTAGCTGGAAAATCTGCTCCAAACGAGGTATCAGGTACTCTAGTGGATAATAAGGCCCGCGCCATGGCGGCGGCCATTCATTGAACTCTTTCCAGGTATACTCGTATCCCAAACCAAAGGTGGTACCATGTTTCTTCAGCTTGAAAGGCTTAGCGATTCCTTGAAAGTTCTTGCCAAGTCCCTTGCCTGGCTCATATCCGTACTAGTTCAATATGCTTTCGATTTTGTTGTCCCACCATTTATCCTTGTCAACGGCGTTGACTCGCTCGATGTGATGATAGGTTTCTCCGCCTATCTTCCTTCTTCCTCCGATAACTGGGATGGTCTGGCGACTGTATATGGGATTGCTACCGTCGCCGTGGATGATCACCTCTTGGTGATTCCACTCAAATTTCACTACCTGATATAGGGTTGATGCTACAGCTCCAGCGGCATGAATCCATGGTCGTCCCAAGAGCAAGTTGTAAGATGCTGGTACATCTATTACTTGAAAGTTGACATCAAACCAAGTAGGCCCCATCTATAAACACATGCCGATTTCCCCAATAGTGGACCTTTGGGAACCGTCGAAGGCTTTGATGTTAATGGCCCCGTCTTTGATCTCATGCAGCCCTTTCCCTAATGTTCTGAGTGTTACCAGTGGACAAATGTTGAGGCTGGACCCTACGTCGATCAAGACACTGGTGATAAAATAATCCTCGCATTGCACGGTGATGTGCAACGCCTTGTTGTGGCTCAACCCTTCTAGTGGCAACTCATCTTCATGAAAAGTGATTTTGTGACTCTCCAATACCTGTCCCACCATATTTGCCATTTCTCTTTCGGTTGTTGCACCCCCTTTTTCTAAAAGCAAAATCGGGTTCATGACATTTGGGAGGACAACTCGTTCCCTCTTGGGAATTGGGTTTTTTGGGTTGAAGAGTCACCACCTAATGATTAAAGTGCATTAGGACACTAAAGAAGAGTTCGAGTTGGAAAACCAGAGTTCGGGTAAGGGCTAGAAATTTTCTCGAAGGGAAGGTGTTAGGCACCCCCCAAGATCCACTAATGTGGTTCCCAGCCATGTTACAATTGTGACTTTAATAACAAGTAAGAAAATGAAGGTCTCAAATAGAAGGGGATTTACACATAATGTTGCAAGTGAATTGAAAGTTTGAAAAAAGATAAAGAAAACAGAAATCTTAAGCAAATAGTCTGGACAGTTAAAAATGGATAACAAGTAAAGGGTAAGGGGTCCTAGGTTTACAAACAATATGGATCACATCAATGCAATACCCGGTAATCACTCCTCAGAAGAGGGATCGCACGTGGTATTAGCGCATCGGTCATCATGTTCATATCTACCCTTACCCACCCCGTTAAGGTATTAAATACAGAATAGTGTCGTTACTTATTGCATGCTATTACTCATCCCGATCCTATCAGTCCTGGAGGCATTTGGGACTACTAGTCCTAAAGGGAGGGAGGTTGGGGCTTTTTAGAGTTTTAAAAGGACAAAATTCTAATGCGACAAACAAAACACATAAGCAAGTAGGGGGGAACAAATAGCAGTTTAAGGGCTCAAACAGGCCTCCTCACTTAAAGGAGAAAATTATTTAACATGACTTCAAATACTGGTTATAGTCTGAATTAAATTTAAAGCGTTAGGACATGCTGCTTCATCACATATTTCTTAGGTGAGGAGTTCGAATTAGGCATTGTCTGGTTGCAATTTATTAAAACTGACACAGTTAAACAATTACCTACTGCTTACCTAGGTGGAAGTATACTGATTTTAAAGAAGGGTTACTGATTTTAGAACCAATTAAATTCTGCAGATATTAAACAAACATTACTACTGATTTTAGACTTATAGATAAAATAGACGAATCAGATTTAGACAGATTCTCCTATAGGCATGATTTCTAAGCGTTATTGATTTTAAAATGATTATGTAAGTGCAGGAGCCCTATAGGCATGGTATCTAGAATGAAGTTGATTATTATTAAACCTATGATTGTTTGCCTAATGACAGATGAATATGCAGAAACAAAACTATAGTCATGATTTCTATATGCAGAAACTTATAGGCATGGTTTCTAATGCAATAATGAAACAACTTATAGGCAAGATTTCTACGTGTAATGCATAACTTATAGGAAGGATTTCTAAATGCCTAAGTGCAGAAACTTATACATGATTTCTAAATGCAGAAACTTATATGCATGGTTTCTAATATAATAATGAGATGACTTATAGGCAGGAGTACTATATGATATGCATAAATGCAGAATTTGTAAATATTAATCCCTATGAGCATGTTGTCTACCCATATGCATACATAAATGACCCCCCCCTTTTCACTATAACCCCATAGTTATTACAAATTATTACAGACCCGAATGAATCAAAAACATCAGAACTTCCAGCTGCAACCAAACAGCCTAATTCAGACTCAAGGTCAAGCAATATGAGATAAACCAACTTCCAGGATCCGTTTTCCAAAAGCCTTTCTCTTATTTGGGATGTGTTAGAGTTCCCAAGAGTCTCAAAGGGACTCAATGCAGTGCTTACACCCCAAACACATTGCAGAATTAGATTATAGTGTAGTGTGAAAGAGTCAGCCCTCAAATGTCCAAGTTCGGAAGGAACTCAGGGTCCCAAAGCATGGCTCATAAGAGGGGGACAAAACGTAGAATCTAAGAGTAAGTGTATGTGGATAGAGGGGGATTAGGGAAGGCCATGGCAGGCTAGTGCTCATGCCCAGCAATTTAAGAGTGCTGGCACAACCCTGACCAGCCTGTCAGCCAAAATTGGGAGTTAGGATCCATTGAGGATCAGGTTTCGACCTGGGCAGTAATTTGGATATTGCTAGTCCATGAACCTTAACTCAAACACATAGAAGAGAATAGGGGTAGGGATTCATAACAGAAAATAGATAAAAGGAAAGAACACACATAGTTAACATTAATCATGAACAACAAAGTAAACAGGATTGCAGAAAACCGTAAATAAACACATAGGGGTGAGGCAGGAAAGTTAAATTAGAACATACCAGTTTCAGGGAAAACAAACAAGTAAAAGTAGTCTTGAAAAATCCAAGTTGCAAGGAAAAGTTCCAAATGATCCCAGAAAAGAGCAGAATGTTTTAAGAGTATTGAACTCAAAGCAATAAAGTGTGTAAGTAAGTTGAAAGTATTGATCTAAAAGTTTGAGGTATTGAACTCGAAGTGGTGTCAAAAGTGCAGAAGGGTAGTCCCTTTTATAGTGCATAGAAACAAGTAAGAAAGGCAAGGAAATATCATTGAAATCAATCTCCCTTTGGTCAAGGGAATCTGATTCCAATGGGTAAAAGCGAGTTAAGGAAATAAATTTTAATTAAAACCTTTCAAAGTAGCACAAAAGGGGTAAATACATAGAAGTTATTTAAGGAAAACCATCAATGGTACACGGGTTGTGCCAAATATGGCAAGGGGATCAATCAAACAACCATGAAACAAAAATTACAGGTTCAATTCGAATGAACCAAGTCAAGAAAGGTAAATGAGGTTCAATCGAAGAAAAATTAGTGATAATTCGTCAGCCTTATTAAAAGGATTTCAGAATCAATCAATCAGTTGGTAAAAACCTTTTGAAAGAGAAATTTCACATATATAAAGCATACCAACCAAACGAAAGGAATTGTCATGTTACTCAGAAAAAAAGTCTAACATTGAAAGACTTAGAGTCACAAACAAAAGGGAATCAAGTTCAGTTACAGACTCATAGTGAGTCTGAAAGCCAGGGTCCCAAAGTGGAACCCTAATATCACTTGCCAAAGAAACCCCCAAATCCTAAGGTTTCGAATTGAGTCATACGTAGAGGTGAAAGAGCAGGTCATTGAAAAAGGCTCAGAAGTCTCTTCCAAAGACTTTATGAGAAACAAACATACATGATAGAAAGAACTGATTCAAGGTCATGAGAACATGTTTGAGAAAACTCAGAGTTTAAACAAGTTAAGAAGAAAGAGATGATACGAGCTTAAACAAAAGCAGGTGATATATGCTTAGCAAGAACACAAACAAAGCTAAATAAAGTGAAAAAAATCAAAGAACTCAACCATAAACACGTATAGCAAAGAATAAAGATTAACAACACGGATTAACATGTGAGTACAGGAATAACAACAAAAGTAGAAGAATCTTGCATAATTGAAAGGAAACAAGAGAGCAAACTCAAGCATAGTAGAAAAGAAAGCATACGAGTATAACATAGGTAAACACACATGAAGAAAGAATAGAAAGAATCGGAAAGATATTTGAAGAAACTTTTTCAGAAACCCTAAAATTGAAATTGAGTGATTTTGAAAAAGAAATTTGGGGAAAAACCTTTTAAAATGTCAAGTAAAGCCCAGACATATCACAAATCTAAGAAAAAATAGGCGAGTACATAACCTCAGACGGCTTAGAGTTGCAGAGAAAACCCTAGAAATTAGAATGGTCTTGAGGAAAGTCAGATCCTAAGTCGAAAAGACTCATATTGCTTGAACATGCCGGGGTAATGGCTGGAGAAACCATAGATCAACAGATCTGAGAAGGATCTGAAGAGAGTCATTGAAGTCGGGCTTCAAAACCTTGAATAGTTTAGGACTGATGGTGCGAAAGGATGAGTACAGACCATCCATGGCCGGAGACGCCATGGATTCCGATGGAAACATGGTGAGATAAGGTGGGAGACGATTAGGGTTTCGGAGAGGCTCAAGAGGATTTGAGAGATGAAGCTGTTCAAAGGCGGCGTCTCAGGTGAAATGAATTAGGTCGAGGGGGGTTTGGGAATTAAAAAAGGAAAGGGTGAATTATGGTCGTTGATCAAAATGATCAACGACCTGGATCAAAGGGGAGCCGGGTGGGTTTTTTTATAATCGGGTCAGGGGTTGGGTAATTTGGGGATTGGGCTAGTTTAATTTGGGGGCGGAATTGGGTCAAATTGAGGGCCAAAATTGAAAGGTGTAAGGGCTGCAATTGAAATAGAAATGGGCTAAGCGTTAAATAGCCTATTTTCCCTTTTTATTTTTTTATAAAAATAGTAATAATAATTTTAAAAGTAAATTAAAAATACTGAGCCAACAAATACTATATAAATATTAATTTAAAAATATTGAAAATAATTTTATAATTATAAAATGCTACTAATCATGAAATAGGCTATAATTGCAATTACATGCAATTTAGCTTAAAAATACCAAATAGATTTGTAAAAATATACAAAAATCACGTTAATTATATTTTGGTGTAAATATAAGAATAAAATAATTTATTCACCAAAATTATAATCTTGGGAATAATTATTGGATTTTGTACTACTAAAAATAGACAATAAATTGATTTTAAAATCTTAGAAATTAGGAAAAAATACCAAAACTCTGGGCATGCTTATATATGTATGTACATGCTATTTTGAAAGTATTTTGTATATAAAAATACATAGGGAAAAATTGGGTATCAATAGCTGCCCCTCTTTACCCGGGAAGGATGAAAGAGTTGTCGGGTAAAGATATGATGGCCAATTTTGACCGAATGAAATGATTTGAAGAGTTTTGATCGAGCTCTGGTTTCTGAGCTGTCTACATATCCCTGGTATTACAGGAATCAGGCCATATGTAGTTCGGGATCCATAGGCGGAGTATGCCGATGGAGATTTTCGAAAAGCGGACGCGATGTTCAGGTTGAGAAAGGATGGTCAGAGTCTGATAGGCTGTTGGAATTGGAGTGGGATCACTCCTGCTGAGACGGCCATTGCTAGCCAGTGTACCTGCGAATGAACAATTCCAGCATATATATATTGTGCATAAATTTAAACGTGATGCAAGTTCCCGTTGGACTGTGAATGCTGTCTTTGGACAGTTAGGATGACATCCTCGGACCATGATGTCCTTGGCCATGAATCGTATGATAAAGGATTCACAGACTATGAAATGATATTCTTGGGCTAAGAGGATGATGCCTCCGAACCATGATGCCTTTGAATAATGATATGCAAAAGATAAAATGGGGTCCTCAGGCCATGGCATGGCGTTCTCGTCCTCCGAACAATGACGCATTTGGACAATTTGGCGATCTTTCAACCCATGAAAATGCAGAAGGTGGTGATCTTTCAACCGATGCAAGATATAAATAAAGGGTGGCGGTATTTCAGCCGTGCAAGACAAAAAAGATGGCGGTATTTCAATCATGCTAGAGAAATAGAGTGGCGATATTTCAGCCATGCAAGAGAAATAAGGTTGCGGTATTTCAGCCATGCAGATAGAGGTAGTTCTTAACCTTGGAAGGCAGAAAGGTAGCCTTATGCAATGCAAGAGATATAGATAGAGGTAGAGCTTAACCTCGGAAGGTAGAAAGGTAGCCTTATCCAATGGAGAAAATGCAGATGGAGACAGAGATTAGTCTCGAAAGGTAGAAAGGTAGCCTTATGCAATGCAGAAGATGCAGATGGAGGTAAAGCTTAACCTTGGAAGGCAGAAAGGTAGCCTTATGCAATGCAGAAGATGCAGGTGGAGAGAGAGCTTAGTCTCGGAAGGTAGAAAGGTAGCCTTATGCAATGCAGAAAATGCAGATGGAGATAGAGCTTAGTCTCAGAAGGCAAAAAGGTAGCCTTATGCAATGCAGAAGATGCAGATGGAGACAGAGCTTAGTCTCGGAAGGCAGAAAGGTAGCCTTATGCAATGCAGAAAATACAAATGGAGACAAAGCTTAGTCTCGAAAGGTAGAAAGGTAGCCTTATGCAATGCAGAGAAATGTTGATGGAGGTAGAGCTTAACCCCGGAAGGCAGAAAGGTAGACTTATGCAATGCGGAAAATAAAAGGAAAATAGTAATGAAATCTCTTAGCTGATAGATGATAGCTGATAACTGATTGCTATATTGTGGATACTGTGGATGTCGTGTACGGATAACAACTGAAAATAGGTGATGATTCCGAGAGTTGTATTCCCAGGAAGTATGAGTGTATAGATATATCTGATGATTTTACGAATTGAGTGCTTACATCCAAAGAAAAATCGTGAGTTTTGTAAAGGGGGGGAAGGTTAGTTCGCTTCCCCATGAGCTTCGCTTGTCCTGCTTAGCGTTATGTATCATTGAGGTAGCGTTGCTAAACAAAGCAATTTTGATAGCAGACATGCATGATTTAGAAAAAATGTAACATAAATACATAATTTAAAATAGTTTTCTTTAGATGAACCAACAAATGCGACGCAGTTCAAGACATTGCAACCTCTCTCGCTCCGGAATTTTGACGGTACTCCTTAAAATTCTGCCCCAGTTTACTGTGTTGGTGCTTCTAACGGCTGCGTGCAATAAATGGCTGAAATCAACTTCGAAATTTTGAGGGTCCTCCTCAAAATTCTGCCCTAGTTTCCAATAGCGGGGGGAAATGAAAATTTTATTAAATTGTGACCGAACCCATAGGGCGGCCTACATATCCCCTATTAAATGAGAATCAGGTCAGGCGTAGTTCAAATACATTATACAGGAAATCGTAAGAGTTACACATAGTATCGCTTCACTGCATCTAAATTGATCGGCTTCGGCCAAACTTCACCGTCCATTTCTGCAAGTATGAGGGCTCCTCCGGTTAGAACCCGGTGAACCATGTATGGACCCTGCCAGTTGGGAGAGAACTTCCCTTTGGCTTCATCTTGATGCGGTAAAATCTTCTTTAACACCAGCTGCCCCGGTGTAAAATGTCTCGATTTGACTCTTTTGTTGAAGGCTCTGGACATTCTGTTCTGATAAAGTTGACCATGGCAAACTGCATTCATTCTTTTCCCATCTATAAGAGCTAACTGTTCGTAGCAACTCCTCACCCATTCTGCATCGTCAAGTTTTGCTTCCTGTATGATTCTCAAGGAGGGAATTTCTACCTCGGCGGGAATGACTGCTTCTGTACCATAAACCAACATATAGGGATTTGCCCCAGTTGATGTGCGAACTGTGGTGAGTTATCCCAATAAAGAAAATGATAACTTCTCATGCCACTGCTTATGTTTCTCTATCATCTTTCTTAGTATCTTCTTGATATTTTTATTGGCGGCTTCTACAGCTCAGTTCATCTAAGGTCTGTAAGCTGTAGAATTCTTGTGTTTGATCTTGAAGGTTTCACACATGGCTTTCATCAGGTCGCTATTGAGATTGGAACTATTATTAGTGATGATTGACTCCAGAATTCCGAACTGACAAACAATACGGTCGCGGACAAAATCTGCTACCACTTTCTTAGTCACTACTTTGTACAATGTTGCTTCAACCCATTTGGTGAAATAATCAATTGCCACTAGAATGAACTTGTGCCCGTTTGATACGGCAGGCTCGATAGGTCCGATAACATCCATTCCCCAAGCAGCGAACAGCCATGGCGAACTTGTTGCAATAAGCTCGTTTGGAGGCACCTTTATCATGTCTGCATGTATCTGACAGACGATGGCATTTTCGGACATACTGGATGCAGTCCGTTTCCATAGTCATCCAAAAATAACCAGCTCGGAGTATTTTCTTGGCTAAGACAAAGCCATTCATATGTGGACTGCAGGTCCCTGCATGACTTTCCTCCAATAATCTGGATGCTTCCATTGCGTCGACACGCCTTAGTAATCCCAAATCAGGAGTCCTCCTATACAGGATTCCTCCGCTATTAAAGAAGTTGTTAGATAATCTCCGAAGTGTGCGCTTTTGAGTAGGATTTACGAGTTCTGGATATTCTCCCTTCGTCAAATATTTCTTGATATCATGAAACCAAGGTTTTCCGTCTGCTTCTTCTTCTACATAGCACAGTAAGCTGGCTAATCGTAGATTATTACCGGAATAGGATCAATAAAGTTCTTGTCTGGGTGGTGTATCATGGACGATAGGGTAGCCAATGCATCGACAAACTCATTCTGAACTCAGGGAACATGTTAAAACTCTGTCTTTGTGAACCTCATCCTCAACTCCTGGAGTTCTTAGTTGCCCATTCTTCTTGGACCTGATGTATACGCAGGTCTGAATCTCTGATCACTAGCAATTCCTTAATGTTCATGTCAATGGCCAGCTTGAGCCCTTAGATGCAGGCTTCGTACTCGGCCATGTTGTTGGTGCATGGGAACCTGAGCTTGACAGACACCAGATAATGCTGGCCAGTTTCTGATACTAGGACTGCTCCTATGCCAACTCCTTTGAAGTTTGCTGCTCCGTCGAAAAATATTCTCCAACCATCATAGGATTCTGCAATATCTTCCCCTATGAAAGATACCTCTTCATCAGGAAAATACGTCTTTAGAGGCTCGTATTCTCCATCCACGGGATTTTCAACAAGATTATCTGCCAGTGCTTGCCCTTTGATTGCCTTCTGAGTCACGTAAACAATGTCAAATTCACTTAGCAGGATTTGCCACTTGGCTAGCTTGCCAATGGGCATGAGCTTCTGAAAGATGTACTTCAAAGGATCCATTATTGATATGAGATAAGTAGTATAGGCACAGAAATAGTGCCTCAACTTCTGAGCTACCAAAGTTAGAGCACAATAGGTGCGTTCCAATAGAGAATACCGGGCCTCGTATAGGGTGAACTTCTTGCTGAGATAATAGATGGCATGCCCCTTTCTACTCATTTCGTCATGCTGCCCCAGAACACAACCGAAAGCTCTATCAAATTCTACAAGGTAGAGTAATAGAGGTCTACCCGGCTCGGGCGGGACCAAAACTGGCGGCGTTGACATGTATTCCTTGATTTTGTCAAAGGATTTTTGACAATCATCAATCCATTTGGTAGCAGCGTCCTTCTTCAACATCTTAAAGATTGGCTCACAAATAATAGTGGATTGAGCTATGAACCGGCTGATGTAGTTAAGTCTTCCCAAGAAACTCATAACCTTTTTCTTGTTCTTCGGTGGTGGCAATTCATGGATGGCTTTGACCTTTGACGGATCCAGTTCTATTCCTCGGTGACTCATAATGAACCCAAGTAGGTTTCCGGCAGGAACCCCGAATGCACACTTGGTGGAATTCAACGTCAAGTTGTACCTTCTTAGTCTGTTGAAGAACTTCCTCAGATCTTCCATGTGGTCAGTGGCTCTCTTGGATTTGATGATGACGTCGTGTACATACACCTCGATCTCTTTGTGTATCATGTCATGGAAAATAGTAGTCATGGCCCTCATGTAGGTGGTCCCATCATTCTTTAACCCAAACGGCATCATCTTGTAACAATACATCCCCCACGGCGTAATGAAAGCCATTTTCTTTGCGTCTTCCTCATCCATCCATATCTGATGATACCCAACGAAACAATCAATGAATGACTACAGTTCATGCTTGGCGCAGTTGTCAATTAGAATGTGTATGTTCGGCAAGGGGAAGTCATCTTTCGGACTGGCCCGATTGAGATCTCGGTATTCAACACAAACTCTAACCTTCCCATCCTTCTTCGGCACTGGCACAATATTGGCCATGTTGGATACTCTACTACCCTGAGAACTTTGGCTTTGACTTGCTTGGTGACTTCTTCCTTGATTTTCAAACTCATGTCGGGTTTGAACTTCCTGAGCTTTTGTTTTACTGGTGGACATGTCGGATCGATTGGCAGTTTGTGAGCTACAATAGATGTACTGAGACCAGTCATGTCATCATAAGACCAGGCGAATATGTCCTCATATTCTGTTAGAAATTCCATGTACTCTTTCTTTTCTGATGGTGACAGATGAACACTGATGCGCGTTTCTTTGACATTTTCTGCATCTCCCAGGTTGACAATCTCAATTTTGTCCAGGTTAGACTTAGGTCTGTTCTCAAAATACTCAACCTCTTTAACAATCTCTTCTGATATATCATCTTCTTCTGAGTCTATATCCGTTTGTTGCGTTGTCTCGTTGCATGTCACAACTGTCGGTTCATCAAGATAAGTAATAGTAATGCTGTGTAAATACGTAAACAATAAAAAGTAATAAGATCAAGATTTATAAGAATTTGAAATGCTTTGATAAATTTCATAACTGTTTTGAACATTGGAGCTCTTATTTCAATATTAAAAATGCGGAAAGAAAGTCAACTAGCAAAAAATAAAGATAATGCATGGTGCTTTGTTCAGCCTTGCTATCCCGAAGCTTTCCGGGCCCTGGTGGTTCTGATGGACCAATTGTTTAGGCATGCTCCTTGGCTCACAGCTTGTATAGAAGGGCCTTCCTCCCCCCTCCTCGAAAATGACATAACAGTCCATATTGTCATCTTCCAAAAACAAATTCCTCATCGCTGCCAGTGCTTCCTCTTCTTCCGACCCATATATGACATCGGCTGGCTGGAAGGTCTGCTCTAAGTGAGGTATCGGATGCTCCAGCGGGTAATAGGGACTACACCATAGTAGCGACCAGTGGTTAAACTCCTCCCAAGTGTATTCATATCCCAAACCGAAAGTGGTACCGTGTTTCTTCAACTTGATAGGCTTAGCGATTCCTTGGAGATTCTTGCCAAGTCCCTTGCCAGGTTCGTATCCACACCAATTCAGTATACTTTCAATTTTTTTATCCTACTATTTATCCTTGTCCACGACGTTGACTCGCTCAATATGATGGTAGGTTTCTCCACCTATCTTCCTTCTTCCTCTGATTGCTGGGATGGTTTGGTAACTGCATATGGGATTGCTACCGTCGCCATGAATAATTACCTATTGGTGATTCCACTCGAATTTCACTGCTTGATGTAGGGTTGATGCTACATCCCCAGCAACATGGATCCAGGGCCATCCCAATAGCAAGTTTTAAGATGCTGGGACGTCTATCACTTGAAAATCAATGTCGAACCAAGTCGGTCCCATTTGCACACAAATGGATTTCCCCAATAGTGGACCTTTGGGATCCATCGAAAGCTTTGACATTGGTGGCTCCATCCTTGATGTCATGCAGGCTCTTTCCCAATGTTCTAAGAGTCACCAATGGACAA
Source organism: Nicotiana tabacum (assembly GCF_000715075.1). Taxonomy (NCBI): domain Eukaryota; kingdom Viridiplantae; phylum Streptophyta; class Magnoliopsida; order Solanales; family Solanaceae; genus Nicotiana; species Nicotiana tabacum. Next base: position 29,047,551 of record NC_134089.1, on the reverse strand, counting down.
ATATTGAGGTTGGGCCCTTCGTCAATCAGGATTCTGGTGATGAAATAATCTTCGCACTGTATAGTGATGTGCAATGCCTTACTGTGGCTTAGCCCTTCAGGTGGCAGCTCATCTTCATAGAAAGTGATTTTGTGACTCTCCAATACTTTCCCTACCATGTTTGCCATTTCTCCTCCAGTTATGTTGCTGTGCACATATGTCTCGCTCAACACCTTCAATAAGGCATTTTTATATGCGTCAGAGCTTTGTAGCAGAGCCAAGATAGAGATCTGGGCTGGCGTTTTGTTCAACTGATCAATGACTGAATACTCTTTGGCTTGTATCTTCCTACAGAGATCATCAGGCCCATTTTTAGTGATGGTTGGTCAACCAGATGCTTGCTTACTGGACTCAGCTAAATGTTCTGGAGTATAAACCCTCCTGGTTCTTATCATACCCTATATTGCAATTGCTTCTCCAGATTTGGTTTTCCCTTTCCTTCTCGCCTCGGTGGTGTAATCCCACGGTATGGCCTTTGGGTGGAACAGTGTTACGGTTGTCATCGCCACCAGAATGGGCACCCTTGCTTTGGGAGGTAATACAACAACCTCAAAATAGTATAGGTGACTTTGGGGACCCAAACTCGACCTTAATAGGCCCTGGCGTCTTTGCAGAAGAAGGTTCTTCGAACTCAAGTGGTATGGACATGTTCACTTCGGCGTCTCTAGAAGGTTGCATCTGGACCACAATCAGGTTAAGGGTGACTATTGGTTTTTTTGGCTCGTCACCTTCAGCGATCAATCCAATTGACCCCTTGGGGTCCTAATCGTCTTCTATCTCAATCATGTGAACACCTCCACCCTTGTGGTCTGGTAGAGGGTTGTTACAGACATTCAGAGTAGGCTCCTTTGTTACAATGATCTTATTGTCAATTAAAGCTTGGATCTTATCCTTCAGAGAGCGGCACTCATCAATGGTATGCCCCTTCATGCCGGAATGGTATGCATAGGTTTGTTTGGGTTGACCCATTGGAAGGGGTTTTCGAGGTTTATGGCAAGGATAGGGGTTACATAACTAGCAGCTTTGAGCCTTTCATACAGCTGGTCGATAGGTTCAGTAATGGCGGTATACTATTTGGGGGGTCTGCGGTTGAAGTTTGGTCGGGGTCTAGGGAAATTTTGGCGAGAGGGAGGTGTTTGATAGTGGGCTTGTTGGGTGTTGTAGGCTTGGTAGACAGGTGCGGGTTGAGAGTATCTGGGCGAAGTGGGCTGATATATGGGAGGTGGAGATGATTGGTAAGTAGGCGGTGGAGCTTGGTAAGAGGGCAATGGTGCTTAGTAATTTGGAGTAGGCTGATATGTGAGTGGAGGTAATGGGTAGGTTTAGTATTTGATTGGGGACTTTGTTCTCTGTTCAACCATCACGGCACTCATATCCCTTTTCTTGGACGTTCCACCAGACTATAGACCTTGTTGGTGGCCTGTAATGCTTCAAAGTTTGTGACTATACCACTTTTAATACCTTCCTCGATCCTTTCCCCTAGCTTAATGATGTCAGAAAATTTATGGCCTTCAATCAACATCAACCTCTCATAATATTGTGGGTCTTTAGCCCGGACGAAAAACCAATTCATTTGTTCTTCTTCTAAAGCCGTCCTAACCTTAGCAGCTTCTGATCTGCAACGAGTAGCATACTCGCAGAATGTCTCCGTAGGTTTCTTCTTTAAGTTCTGGATGTAGAACACATCTGGCGCATTCTCTATGTTGAATCTAAATCTGTCCATGAAATCGGATGCCATACTTACCCAATTCGACCACTTCTTCGAGTTTTGGCTAATGTACCAATATAGAGCATCCCCTTTCAGGCTTCTCATAAAGATCTTCATGCGAATCTTTTCATCCTTCCCTACTGCGACTAGCTTGTCGCAGTAAGTCCTCAAATGGACTCTGGGATCCTCTATGCCATCAAACATCTAGAGCTTGGGAGGTTTGTACCCCTCGGGCAGTTTGACATCTGACTGAATGCAAAGGTCTTTGTAATTCAATCCCTAAATCCCATTGCTTCCTTCAACACCTTGAACTCGGCTAGTCAACTTCTTGAGTTCTGCGGCCAAATTCTTGATAAGAGAGTCTTTGTCATCAGCCTCAGGTGTGCTTAAAATAGGTTGAGTATAGTGTGGTATGGTTTCCACATAGATGGGGGTGTTGTGGAGATGATCATTTGTGGAGTTTAGTGGTTCATGGATGAGCAATGGGGTGTTGTTTGAAGTGTGGCATGTGTTGCAGTGGTGATGGGGAGCGGGTTGGTTTTGTGGTTTTGGGATGTTTTGTAGAGGTGTGGGGTTTCGAGTGTTGGGAAATTTGACATCTGGGTGGTGAGGGAAAACAACAAGCTTGCCAAGTTCCGAACTTGGTTCAGTTCTTTCTGAAATTTCAACAACTTTTGCTTGTGCTAGGAGGCACTTTCCTTGGAAACATGACTACCCTGAGGAACCTCTACCCTTTCAACTGAGTTCTCCTTTCTGATATTGTTCAAATCTTCCATTTTTCTATTATTCTTGTTTCTGATAGGACTCGGAGGAGGAGAAGGCGGAGGGCCTTTAGATCTCGTGGAGTATGATGACGATGCCAGAGTGCACGAACTAACCTTTGGGGAGGGGAATAAAACAAAAAAAAAGACAAAGGTAGCAAGTTAGTGCGGGTTGTAAGAAAAAGAAGTTGCGATATTTAAACACATAGTGCGAGATTATAATTCGGGTCCTAATTTGGGAGCCTCGTTGTGCCCGAGGTAGGCCTAACGACAAGTTGATTTGGAGAACTTATAATGCTAAATGCCTCATTTTATTGATAAAAATAAGATGAATCCCAAAACAACACTAAAAATAGCAGAAAATAAAATGTCACTAATGGCCATTGTCCTTATTACATTCTTAAAGCAAAAGAAAAGACTCCTAGCTACTTGGTCCCAGAAGGACCTTCTTCAGGTTGAATGTTTTCGTTGATCAGATCTTCCAGCTCGCGCAGATTTTCTAGTAAAAATGTCTTCGTCAGGCGTTCTCCTTTGCCTCCCTCAGCGTTTTAACAGTCAGTGACTCTTTTCCTCACTTTCCCTTCCAACTCCAGCAGACTATATTCCAGATATTCTAGCTTCTCACTAGCCCTAGTGACTCTCTCTTTCCATTCATTGATTTGGTTACTTGATGGGAGGTTCCTCCACCAGGTCAGCAAGAGTGAGGGTATGTTGACCATACCAAAGTCGGGAACTTTGTCATTCATTTCTGCAAAACAAAAGGGAGAGGCCATACTTTTGACAGATTCGGCTATTAAATATCATCAATTAGCATGAACAGCATTTAGTTCTTCAAATAAATGCACAAACATGGTAGCGTCCGTTTGGGTTTCAAGGAAACCCAGTGGACTTTGGACAAGGCTATCTTAAAGAGTCATTATGCGGACATCATAACTAACTCGACTAGGTTTGACAGTGATGCATGCACAATTGAACAGAGTAAGGTTTCTATAGGGTATTAGACCGGTACCCTTGAGCGGACAACTCAAGAGGGAAAGGCACAGAACCATCGACTGCACTGCTGATCGACTGGTTTTACCACAAATACGCCTTTGCCAAATTTAGGGGTGATAATATTGGAAGGGCGCAACCACTCATTATAAGCGTTGCTATGGTATTTTGTTTGGCACGAGTGGAATATGATGTTGAATATGCAATTACAAGAATGAAACAAATTGTCACGTATTTGCATGTTCATAAAGCAATGATAACAATAATTGCTCATAATTACAGCGACATTGAAGCAAAGCGGTAAAAGAAAGCATTAAAGAAAAGAAACAAAGAGCCAAGTCAGTTTCATAGCAGAAAAGAGGTAAAGATATTAAATAAAGGTAATAAAGAAGCAGTGAAGTCACAAGTAACATGAGATGGTAAAAGCCTAAAGAAGTCCCCAGCGGAGTCGCCATGCTGTCGCGCCCCCTTTTTCTAAAAGTGAAATTGGGTTCTTAACATTTGGGAGGACAACTCGTTCCCTCTTGGGAATTGGGTTTTTTGGGTTGAAGAGTCGCCACCTAATGATTAAAGTGCATTAGGACACTAAAGAAGAGTTCGAGTTGGAAAACCAGAGTTTGGGTAAGGGCTAGAAATTATCTCGAGGGGAAGGTGTTAGGCACCCCCCAAGATCCATTAGTGTGGTTCCCAACCATGTTACAATTGTGACTTTAAATAACAAGTAAGCAAATAAAGGTCTCAAATAGAAGGGTATTTACACATAATGTTGCAAGTGAATTGAAAGTTTGAAGAAAGATAAAGAAAACAGAAATCTTAAGCAAATAGTCTGGACAGTTAAAAAAGGGATAACAAGTAAAGGGGAAGGGGTCCTAGGTTTACAAACAATATGGATCACATAAATGCAATACCCGACAATCACTCCTCAGAAGAGGGGTCGCACATGGTATTAGCGCACCGGTCATCATGTCCATATTTGCCCTTTACCACCCCGTTAAGGCATTAAACGTGGAATAGTGTCGTTACTTATTGCATGCTATTACCTGTCCCGATCCTATCAGTCCTGGAGGCATTTGGGACTACTAGTCCTAAAGGGAGGGAGGTTGGGGCTTTTTAGAGTTTTAAAAGGACAAAATTCTAATGCGACAAACAAAACACAAAAGCAAGTAGGGGGAAACAAATAGCAGTTTAAGGGCTCACACAGGCTTCCTCACTTAAAGGAGCAAATTATTTAGCATGACTTCAAATACTAGTTATAGTCTGAATTAAATTTAAAGTGTTAGGACATGCTGCTTCATCACATATTTCTCAGATGAGGAGTCCGAATTAGGCCTTGTCTGGTTGCAATTTATTAAAACTGACACAGTTAAACAGTTACCTACTGCTTACCTAGGTGGAAGTATACTGATTTTAAAGAAGGGTTACTGATTTTAGAACTAATTACATTCTGCAGATATTAAACAAACATTACTACTGATTTTAAACTTATAGATAAAATAGACGAATCAGATTCAGACGGCTGCTCCTATATGCATGATTTCTAAGCGTTGTTGATATTAAAACGATTATGTAAGTGCAGGAGCCCTATAGGCATGGTATCTAGAATGAAGTTGATTATTATTGAACCTATGATTGTTTGCCTAACAACAAATGAATATGCAGAAATGCAGAAACAAAACTATAGTCATGATTTCTATATGCAGAAACTTATAGGCATGGTTTCTAATGCAGTAATGAAACAACTTATAGGCAAGATTTCTACATGTAATGCATAACTTATAGGCAGGATTTCTAAATGAATAAGTGCAGAAACTTATACATGATTTCTATATGCAGAAACTTATAGGCATGGTTTCTAATGTAATAATGAGACGACTTATAGGCAGGAGTAATATATGATATGCATAAATGTAGAATTTGTAAATAGTAATCCCTATGAGCATGTTATCTACCCATATGCATACATAAATGACCCTCTCCTTTTTCACTAGAACCCCATAGTTATTACAATTTATTACAGACCCAAATGAATCAAAACAAAATACATCAGAACTTCTAGCTGCAACAAAACAGCCTAATTCAGACTCAAGGTCTAGCAATATGAGATAAACCAACTTCCAAGATCCGTTTTCCAAAAGCCTTTCTCTTATTTGGGATGTGTCAGAGTTCCCAACAGTCTCAAAGGGACTCAGGGCAGTGCTTACACCCCCAAACACATTGTAGAATTAGATTATAGTGCAGTGTGGAAAAGTCAGCCCTCAAATGTCCAAGTTCGGAGGGAACTCAGGGTCCCAAATCATGGCTCATAAGAGGGGGACAGAACTTAGAATCTAAGAGTAAGTGTATGTGCATAGAGGGAGATTAGGGAAGGCCATGGCAGGCTGGTGGTCATGCCCAGCAATTTAAGAGTATTGGCACACCCCTGACCAGCCTGTCAGCCAAAATTGGGAGTTAGGATCCATTGAGGATCAGGTTTGGACCTGGGCGGTAATTTGGATACTGCCAGGCCATGAAACTTAACTCAAACACATAGAAGGGAATAGGGGCAGGGATTCATAACAGAAAATAGATGCAAGGAAAGAACACACATAGTTAACATTAATCATGAACAACAAAGTAAACAGTGTTGCAGAAAACCGTAAATAAACACATAGGGGTGAGGCAGGAAAGCTAAATTAGAACATACTAGTTTTAGGCAAAACAAACAAGTAAAAGTAGTCTTGAAAAAGACAAGTTGCAAGCAAAAGTTCCAAAAGATCCCAGAAAAGAGCAGAATGTTGTAAAAGTACTGAACTCAAAGCAATAAAGTGTGTAAGTAAGTTGAAAGTATTGATCTAAAAGTTCAAGGTATTGAACTCAAAGTGGTGTCAAAAGTGCAGAAGGGTAGTCCCTTTTATTGTGCAGAGAAACAAGTAAGAAAGACAAGGAAATATCATTGAAATCAATCTCCCTTTGGTTAAGGGATTTTGATTCCAACGGGTAAAAGCCAGTTAAGGAAATAAATTTTTATTAAAACCTTTCAAAGTAGCACAAAAGGGGTAAATACATAGAAGTTATTTAAGTAAAACCATCAATGGTACACGGTTTGTGCCAAATATGGTAAGGGAATCAATCAAACAGCCATGAAACCAAAATTGCAGGTTCAATTCGAATGAACCAAGTCAAGAAAGGTAAAGGAGGTTCAATCGAAGAAAAATCAGTGGCAATTCGTCAGCCATATTAAAAAGATTTCAGAATCAATCAATCAGTTGGTAAAAACCTTTTGAAAGAGAAATTTCACATATATAAAGCACCAATCAAATGAAAGGAATCGTCAGGTTACTCAAAAAAAGAGTCTAACATTGAAAGCCTTAGAGTCACAAACAAAAGGGAATCGAGTTCAGTTACAGACTCATAGTGAGTCTGAAAGCCTAGGGTCCCAAAGTGGAACCCTAATATCACTTGCCAAAGAAACCCCCAAATCCTAGGGTTTCGAATTGAGTCAGACATAGAGGTGAGAGAGCAGGTCATTGAAAGAGGCTCAGAAGTCTCTTCCAAAGACTTTATGAGAAACAAACATACATGATAGAAAGAACAGATTCAAGGTCATGAGAACATGTTTGAGAAAACTCGGAGTTTAAACAAGTTCAAAAGAAAGATATGATACGAGCTTAAACAAAAGCAGGTGAAATATGCTTAGCAAGAACAAAAACAGAGCTAAATAAAGTGAAAAAAATCAAAGAACTCAACCATAAACACGTATAGAAAAGAATAAGGATTAACAACACGGATTAACATGTGAGTACAAGAATAACAACAAAGGTAGAAAAATCTTGCATAATAGAAAGGAAACAAGAGAGCAAACTCAAGCATAGTAGAAAAGAAAGCATATGAGTATAACATAGGTAAACACACATGAAGAAAGAACAGAAAGAATCGGAAAGATATTTGAAGAAACTTTTTCAGAAACCTTAAAATTGAAATTGAGCAATTTTGAAAAAGAAATTTGGGGAAAAAACTTTTAAAATGTCAAGTAAACCCCAGACATATCGCAGATCTAAGAAAAAATAGGCGAGTACAGAGCCTCAGACGGCTTAGAGATGCAGAGAAAACCCTAGAAATGAGAAAGGTCTTGAGGAAAGTTAGATCCTGAGTCGAAAAGACTCATATTACTTGAATATGCCGGGTTAATGGCCATAAAAGCCATAGATCTACAGATCTGAGAAGGATATGAAGAAAACCATTGAATTCGGGCTTCAAAACCTTGAATAATTTAGGTTTGATGGTGAGAAAGGATGTGTACAGACTATCCATGGCCAGAGACGCCATGGATTCCGGTGGAAACATGGTAAGATAAGGTGGGTGATGATTAGGGTTTCAGAGAGGCTCGAGAGGATTTGAGAGACGAAGGGGTTCAAAGGTGGGGTCTCAGGTGAAATGAATTAGGTCAAGGGGGGTTTGGGAATTAAAAGAGGAAAGGGTGAATTACGGTCGTTGATCAAAATGATCAATGGCCTGGATCAAAGGGGTCGGCTAATTTGGGGATTGGGATGGTTTAATTTGGTGATGGAACTGGGTCAAATTGAGGGTCAAAATTGAAAGGTTAAAGGGCTGTAATTGAAATAGAAATGGGCTAAGTGTTAAATAGCCTATTTTCCCTTAATATTTTATAAAAATAGTAATAGTAATTTTAAAAGTAAATTAAAAACACTGAGCCAACAAATACTCTATAAATATTAATTTAAAAATATTGAAAATAATTTTGTAATTATAAAATGCTACTAATCGTGAAATAGGCTATAATTGCAATTACATGCAATTTAGCTTAAAAATACCAAATAGGTTTGTAAAAATATACAAAAATCACCTTAATTATATTTTGGTGTAAATATAAGAATAAAATAAGTTATTCACCAAAATGATAATCTTGGGAATAATTATTGGATTTTGTTCTGCTAAAAATAAACAATATATTGATTTTAAAATCTTAAAAAGTTGGAAAAAATACTTAAACTCTTGGGCATGCTTATATATGTATTAACATGCTATTTTGAAAGTATTTTGTATATAAAAATACATAGGAAAAAATTGAGTATCAACACCGGTGATGTTGCTTGGTATATACGCCTCACTCAGCACCTTCAATAAGGCATTATTATGTGCGTCAGAGCTTTGTAACTGAGCTAAGATAGAGATTTGGGCTGGCATTTTGTTCAACTGATCAATGACTGAATACTCTTTGGCCTGTATCTTCCTCGAGAGGTCATCAGGCCCAGCTTCAGTGATGGTTGGCCGTCCAGATGCCTGCTTACTCGACTCGGCCATGTGTTCTAGAGTATAAACTCTGCCGGTCCTTGTTATACCCTGTGCCGCAACTACTTCTCCGAGCTTGGTTTTCCCTTTCCTTCTTGCCTCGGTTGTGTAATCCTATAGTATGGCTTTTGTGTGGAACGGTGTTATGACTTTCATTGCTACCAGAATAGGCACCCTTGCTTTGGAAGGTAATACAACAACCTCAAATGGTACAGGTACCTTTGGGGACCCAAACTCGACCTCAATTGGTGCTTCAACCTCAAGTGGTACAGACATATTCACCTCGGTGTCCCCAGAAGGCTGAATCTGTGCCACAATCGGGTTAAGGGTGACTGTTGATTTCTTTGGCTCGACACCCTCTGCGATTAATCTGATCGATCCTTTGGGGGTCCCAATCATCCTCTGTCTTAATCATGTGAATGCCTCCACCCTTGTGGTCTGGTAGAGGGTTGTTGCGGACGTTCGGGGCAGGCTCTTTTGCCATGATGATCTTGTTATCAATCAAAGCTTGGATCTTATCTTTCAGAGAGTGACACTCGTCAATGGTATGCCCTTTCATGCCGGAATGGTATGCACAAGTTTTGTTTGGGTTGACCCATTGGGAGGGGTTTTAGGGGTTATGGCAGGGATAGGGGTGACATAACCAGCAGGTTTGAGCCTTTCATACAGTTGGTCAATTGGTTCGGCAATGGCGGTATACTGTTTGGGAGGTCTGCGATCAAAATTTGGTCGGGTTCTAGGAAAGTTTTGGCGAGGGGAGGTGATTGAATGTGGGCTTCTTGGGTGTTGTAGGCTTGGTAGACGTGTGCGGGTTGGGAATATCTGGGTGAAGTAGGTTGATATGTGGGTGGTGGAGGTGATTGGTAAGTAGGTGGTGGAGCTTGGTAAAAGGGCGAGGGTGCTTGGTAATTTGGGGCAGGTTGATATGTGAGTGGAGGTATTGGGTAGTTTCCACAGATATGGGGTGTTATGGTGTGTGTGGAGATGATCATTTGCGGAGTTTAGTGGTTCAGGGATAAGTAGCAGGGTGTTTTTGGAAGTGTGGCAAGTATTACAGAGGTGATGGGGAGAGATATGGTTTTGTGGTTTAGGGATGTTTTGTGGCAGTGTGGGGTTTTGAGTGTTAGGAAAGTTGACATCTGGGGTGGTGAGGGAAAACGACAAGCTTACCAAATCCAGACTTGATCAAGTTTCTCCTGAAATTTCAGCAGTTTCTGCTCGAGTTGGGATGCACCTTCTTTGGATACATGAGTACCCTGAGTGATTTCTACCCGTTCAACCGAGTTTTCCTTTCTGATGTTGCTCAAATCTTCCATTTTTTCCTTGTTCTTGTTTCTGACGGGACTAGGAGGAGGAGTGGGTGGAGGCCCTTTGGATCTTGTGGAGTATGATGACGATGCCAGAGTGCACGAACTAACCTTTGGGGAGGGGAATAAAACAAAAGTAAAAACAAAAAGGTAGCAAGTTAGTGCGGATTATAAGGAAAAGATGTTGCAATATTTAAACACATAGTGCGAGAATATAAACCGTGTCCTAATTTAAGAGCCTTGTTGTGCCCGAGGTAGGCCTAGAGACAAATTGATTTGGAGAACTTAGAATGCTAAATACCTCATTTTATTGATAAAAAGCAGACAAATCCTAAAACGACGCTAAATAACAAGGAATAAAATGTCACTAGTGGCCATTGGCCTTATTACATTTCATAAAGTAAAAGAAAACTCCTATCTATTTGGTCCCAGAAGGACCTTCCTCAGGTTGAATGCTCTCGTTAATCAAATCCTCCAGCTCGCATAGGTTCACCAGTAGAAATGCCCTTGCCATGTGTTCTCCTTCATTTCCTTCAGCATTCTAGCAATCGGTGACTCTCTTCCTCATTTTCCCTTCCAATTCCAGCAGACTGTACTCCAGATATTCCAACTTTTCGCTAGCTTTGGCGTCCCTCTCTTTCCACTCGTTGATTTTGTCATTTGATGGAAGACTCCTCCACCAGTCCAGCAAGAGTGAGGGTGTGCTAACCATACCGAAGTTGGGGACCTCGTGCCTCATATTTCTGCAAGACAAAAGGGTTAGGCCCTTACCCCCGCCGGACTCGACTATTTAACTATCAATAATTGGCATAAGAAACATCTAGTTCTCCAAATAAATACACAGAACGTTGTAATGTCCGTTTGGGTTCCAAGGAAACCCAGTGGACTTTGGAGAAGGCTATCTTAAAGAGTCATTATGTGGACAACATAACTGACTCAGCTAGGTTTTGACAGTGATGCATGCACAATTAAACAGAGTAGGATTTCTATGGGGTATTAGACTGGTACCCTTGAGCAGACAACTCAAGAGGGAAAGGCACGGAATCGTCGACTACACCGTTGATCGACTGGTTTTACCGCAAATACGCCTTTGCCAAATTTAGGGGGTAATAATACTGATGGGCACAACCACTCATTATAAGCGTTGCTATGGTATTTTTTTGGCACAAGTGGAATATGATGTTGAATATGCAGTTACAATAATTAAACAAATTGTCATGTATTTGCACATTCATAAGGTAATAATTACAATAATTGCTCAAAATTACAATAGTATTAAAGGAAAGCGGTAAAAGAAAGCATTAAGAGAAATAAAGAGAAGAAACGAAGAGCCAAGTCAGTTTTCGAAGTAGGAGAGAAAAATAAATACTTAAAGGCATTAAATACATTCAAGGAAGCATAAAGTCACAAATAGCATGAAATGGTAAAAGCCTTAAAGAAATCCCCAGCAGAGTTGTCACGCTGTCGCGCCCCCTTTTTCTCGCAAAATCAGGTTTATGACATTTGGGAACTCGTTCCCTTTTGGGAATTGGGTTTTTTGATTTGAAGAGTCGCCACCTAATGATTAAGTGCATTAGGACACTAGGAAGAATTTGTTTAGAAAAATCAGAGTTTGGGTAAGGGCTAAAAATTATCTCAAGGGAAAGGTGTTAGGCACTCCTCAAGATCCACTAGTGTGGTTCCCGGCCATGCTACAATTGTGACTTAAGTACAAACAATAAATAAGCAATTAAGGGTTTTAATATGAGGGGTTGTCACATTGTGATTGCAAATAAGTTAAAGTTTGAAGAAACAAGGAAGTTGAAATTTGAGAAAAAGGAGTTTGAAATTTTGAAAGTAATAAAATAAACAAGTAAAGGGTAGGGGGGTCCTAGGCTTATAAATAATATGGATCACATCAATGCAATATCCAGTAATCACTCCTCAAAATAGGGTTTACACGTGGTATTAGCGCACCGGTCATCATATCCATATCTACCCTTTTCCACCCCGTTGAGGTATTTAAACGCGGAATGGTTTCGTTACTTATTGCATGCTAATACCCGTCTCAATCCTATCAGTCCCGGAGGCATTTGGGACTACTACTAGTCCTAAAGGGAAGGGAGATTTGGGCTTTGTATGGTTTAAAAGGATAAAATTCTAAAGCGACAAACAAAAACACATAAGGTAGATATGGGAAACACATAACAATTTAAGAGGCTCAGGCCTCCTCACTTAAAGACAGATTGTTTAGCTTGTCTTGCAGATACTGGTTATGGTCTGAATTAAATTTAAACGTTAAGGAGCCAGACTGGTCCATTACACATTTCAGATAAGAAACCGGAATTAGACCTGCCTGCTAGTTGGAATTAACAGAGTCTGATTCAATTAGCTAATTTTACCTTATAGCTTGCCTAAGTGAAACCTACAAGCATGACATCTAATAATGCAAAAGTGTACTGATATTGACAAGAAGAAGGACTACTGATTATAGAAAACATAAGTTCTACAGATATTGAGTAACGTTACTACTGATTTTAGACTTGTAAACGATTCAGATCAGTTGGTTACTCCTATAGACATGCTTTCTAAGCGTTATTGAGTTTAACTTTTACGAAAATGCAGAAATCCTATAGGCATGGTGTTTAAAACGCTGATTTTTTATTATTTAAGCCTATAAATGTGTTTGCCTAGTGATAGATGCATATGCAGAATTCAGGAAACTCTATAGACATGTTCTCTATGTGATAGGCAGAAACGCAGAAACCTAAAGACATGGTCTCTATGTATGAAATGCAGAAGTTATAGACATGGTATCTATGTATGAAATGCAAAGGCTATAGACATGGTATCTACGTATGAAGTGCAGAACCTATAGACAGGATTTCTATATGAAATGTAGAACCTGTAGGCATGGTTTCTATATGAAAAACGCAGAAGCGCAGGACTTGTAAACATGACTTCTATATGAAAAATGCAGAAATGAAAATAGGACATGATTGCAACAGTAAATACCTATGAATATGATATCTACCCTTATGCATACATGAGTGACCCTCCCCTTCTCACTAATACCCCATAAGTTATTACAAATTATTACAGCCCAGAATGAATAAAGAAAAGTAAAATAGAATTACATCAGAAAGCTAAAAATCCCAACCAAGGAGAGCCTGATTCAGACTTCTGTCTGAAGCATGAAGTAAACCAACTCCAAAGATCAAATAACAAAGCATTTCTCCTATTTGGGATGTGCCATAGTTCCCTAAGAGTCTCAAGTGGACTCCGACCAGTGCTTACACCCAAATATATTGCAGAATTGAATTATAGTGCAGTGTGGAAGGGCCAGCCCTCAAATATCCAAGTTCGGAGGGAGCTTAAGGTCCCAAAGCAAGGCTCATAGGAGGGGGCAGAACTTAGAATCTGAGAGAGAGTGCAAGTGCATAGAGGGGATTTTGGGGAAAGCCAAGACAGGCTGGTGGTCATACCCAGCAATTGGAAGTGCTGGCACACCCCAACCAGCCTGTTAGCCACATTGTTTGGGAGTTAGGATCCATTAAAGGATCAAGTCCAGACATGAGCAACAATTTGGATGTTGCCATGCTTTGAACTTTAACTCAAACACATAGAAGGGAATAAGGGTATGGGGAATTCACACAGCAACAGATGCAAAGAGACAACATATTCAATACAGAACATAAACAACAAAGTAGACAAGATTGTTGAAACTGTAAAGCAAACACATAGGGATGAAACTGAAAGTTAAATTAGAACGTACCAGTTTCAGGGAAATAAGAAGAGAAGAGCAGTAGTAAAGCCAAATTGCAAACACACTGCCAGAAGATTTTAGAAGAGAGTAGAGTGTTGAATTGAGAATGTAGGAGTACTGAAATTGAAAGTGTTCAATAAGTGTTGTTAGAGTATTGAACTCAAGGTCTTAAAGAGTATTGAATTGGAAGTGTGTAAAAGTGCAGAAGGGTTGTGCCCTTTATAGTGCAGAAAGCAAGTAAGAAAAGGTAAGAAAATAGTTTCGAAATCAATCACATAAGGTCTACCTTCAATTAAGGGATTCTGATTTCAAACGGGCAAGATAATTAAGGAAAGAGTTTGATCAAAATCTTTTCCAAAGTAGAACAAGAAGGGTAAATACACAGAAGTTATTTAAGGCAAAAGTCCAGTGGTACATGATTTGTGCAAATAAGGAAAGGCGATCACTCAACAACCAGTGAAATCAAAATTGTAGGCTTTGTTCGAATAAACCAAGTCAGGAAAAATGAGGAAAGGGTTTTACTTAAGGAAAATCAGTAACAATCAATCAAACCTTATTAAGAGGGATCCCGAATCAATCACAAGTTAACAAAACCTTTTGAAGGCAAAATTCCATATATATAAAGCATACAGACATATCGAACAAAAAAGAACTATCATGCGAAAAAGCCTAGTATAGAAGAGTTTCGGGTCATAACAAAGAGGCTCAAATCCAGTACATAGACTCAGAATGAGTTTGAGTGTGTATAGGGTCCCAAATAGAACCCTATTCCAAAACACAAGATCAAACTCGCCAAAACCTCCCCAAATCCCAGGGTTTTCAACTCAAGTCATATACAGAGTAGAGAAGACAAGTAACTGAAACAGGCTCAAAGGTCTCTTTCAGGGATTCATGTGAAAACAAATAGATAAAATAGCAGGTTCAAGGCAAATAGAATGAAGAACTGATTTGAAGCATAAAGAATACGTTTTGAGAAAGCTTGGAACTTAAACAAGTTTCAGAAGAGAAGCGAGATAGTATAACACTTAAGAGAACAGTAGAGGAAACATGTTTAACAAAGAACTCAAACAAAATCCATAAGAAGGCAACTAAAGACCTAAAATCTTAGTACAAAATACAGTAGAGGAACATAGGGGTAAACGAACACATAAGATAAACATGTGAAAACATGATATAGAAATCAATAGAAGAAAGAACAGAGCACAATAGAAGGACATGCAAAATAAGGCAAACATAAGAACATAGAAGAAGGACATGCGAGGTAGAAAAGAGAACATAAAAACATAGCATAGATAGATTCACACAAAGAGAAGAAGAAGAGGAGTCAAAAAACATTTTAAAACATTTTCAGAGACCCTAATCGAAGAAAAGTAATTTTTGAAAGAAAAATAGGGAAAACGTTTAAGAACTCAAGTAGAGCACAGACATAGCATAGATATAAGAAAACAACTAGAGAAAAACCTTGAATAGTTTAGGGTTTCAGAGAAACCCTAGAAATGAGAAAGGCTTGGAAGAAGTCTAATCTTGTGTCAGAGAGGTTAGAAATAGGCTTCTGATGCTTGAATACGCTAGAGCCAGGCCGGAGAGGCCATAGAACCTTAGATATGTAGAGATCTGAAAGGACACCGTCGAGTTCGGACCTCGAAATTTCGAACACCCAGGGTTTAATGGTGGAGGAGGGTGAGTACAGGCCATCCATGGCCTGAGAAGCCATGGGTTCCGGTGAGATTACGGTTGAAGGGGGTGAGAGAGGCTAGGGTTTCAGGAACCTTCGAGAGAGTTTGAGATAGGGAGAGTATTCAAAGGCAGCTGAGAGATGGAAATGAGGGGATCTGGGTAGGGTTAGTGAATTAAAAAAGGTAAGGGGTAATCGTGGTCGTTGATCTAAATGATCAATGACCTGGATTGAAAGAAAGGGCCAGGCGGGTTAATTGGTTGGGTCAGTGGTCGGGTTAGATTAGAATTGGGCCAGTCCAATTGGGTTTCAAAATTGGGTCAATTTGGTTATGATTGAAATAAAAATGGGCCAGGTTTTAAATAGCCAATTTTCCCTTTTTATTTTATAAAAAATAGTAAAATGATTTTGAAAGTAAATTAAGAGTACTAGATCAGTTAATAATATATAAATATTGATTTAAAAATGTTGGAACCAATTTTATAATTATAAAAATGCTATTAAATCTTAAAGTAGGCTAGAATTGCAATTATATGTAATTTAGCTTTAAAAATACCAAATAAATTTGTAAAAATATATAAAAAATTACATTAACTATATTTTGGTATAAATATGGGAAATAAAACAAATTATCCACCAAAATGATAATTTTGAGAATAATTATTGGTTTTTATACTGCTGAAATGAGCAATAAAATGATTTTAAAAATCTTTAAAAATTGGAAAAAAATACTAAAACACTTGGGCATGACTATATATGCATAAATATGTTATTTTTAGAGTATTTTGTATATATGAAAAATATACAAGGGAAAATTGGGTATCAACAGTAGTCGACACAGACTCGGACCTTCCCGTCTTTCTTTAGTACCGGTACAATATTGGCTAACCATGTCGGGTATTATACTACCCTGAGAACCTTATCTTTAACCTTCTTAGTGACTTCTTCCTTGATTTTCAAACTCGTATCAGGCTTGAACTTTCTGAGCTTTTGCTTTACCGGTGGACATGTCGGATCAGTTGGCAGTTTGTGAGCCACAATAGACGTACTTAGACCAGCCATGTCATCATACGACTAGGCAAATATGTCCTCATACTGCTTTAGGAATTCTATGTATTCTTTCTTTTCTGATAGTGATATGTGAACGCTGATTCGTGTTTCCTTGACGTTGTCTACATCTCCTAGGTTAACAATCTCGGTCTCGTCTAGGTTGGATTTCGGTTTGTTTTCAAAATTCTTGACTTCTTTAACAATCTCTTATGGTATGTCATCTTCCTCTGAATCTATGTCTGCTTGTTGCGTTGTCTCATTGCATGTCACAGTCATTGGTTCATCAAGATAAGTAATAGTAATGCTGTATAAGTAAAGTAATGAGAGAGAAAATAATAATGAGTGTTGATTCATAAGAAAAGTCGAAATGCTTTGATAAATTTCATAACTATTTTGAACATTGAAGATCTTATTATGGGAATTAAAATGCGGAAGGAAAATCATTTAGCAAATAAAAATAGTGCTTGTTTTAGCCTTGCTACCCTGAGGCTCATTGGGATCTGGTTGTCCTGATGGTCCAATTATTGAGGTGTGCCCCTCTGCTCACAGTCTGTATGGAAGGGTCTTCCTCCCCTACTTCTCTAGAACAACACAACAGTCCATGTCATTGTCTTCTAGGAACAAGTTCTTCACTGCCGCAAGCGCTTCTTCTTCTTCTGACCCATAAACAATGTCAGCCTGTTGGAAAGTCTGCTCCAAATGCGGTATTGGCTGCTCTAGCGGATAGTATGGACCGCGCCATAGTGGCGACCAGTTGTTGAATTCTTCCCAGTTGTACTCATATCCTAGACCGAAAGTGATGCCATGTTTCTTGAGTTTTATGGGCTTAATGATTCCTTGGAGGTTCTTTCCGAGTCCCTTGCCAGGTTCGTACCCATTCCAATTCAGTATGCTCTCGAATTTGTTATCCCACCATTTGTATTTGTCAACATCATTCACCCATTCAATATGGTGGTAAGTCTCTCCATCTAGCTTCCTTCTTCCTTCGATTGACGGAATGGTCTAGCGGCTATATATAAGGTTGCTACCGTCGCCGTGAATGATCACCTTCTGGTGGTTCCATTCGAACTTTATGGCCTGATGCAATGTTGATGCTACGGCCCCAGCAACATGAATCCATGGCCATCCCAATAGCAGATTGTAAGATGTTGGCACATCTATTACCAGGAAATAAATGTCGAACCAGGTTGGTCCCATTTGCAAGCATAGGCTGATCTCCCCAATGGTGGACCTTTGGGAGCCATCAAAGGCTTTCACATTGATGGCTCCGTCCTTCACCTCGTGTAGTCCTTTACCTAGCTTCTTGAGTGTTACCAGTGGACAAATATTGAGACTGGAACCCCCGTCGATCAGGATCCTGGTGATGAAATAGTCCTCGCATTGCACAGTGATATTCAGTGCTTTGTTTTGTCCCAACCCTTTAGGTGGTAGCTCGTCCTCATGAAATGTGATTTTATGGCTTTCCAACACCTGTCCTACCATGTTAGCCATTTCTCCGCTAGTGATATTGCTTGGTACGTATGCTTCGCTTAGCACCCTCAACAGAGCATTCTTGTGTGCCTCAGAATTTTGTAGCAAAGCAAGAATGGATATTTGTGCCGGTGTTTTATTCAACTGGTTGATGACTGAGTATTCCTTGGCATGTATCTTTCTCCAAAGATCGTTTGGACCTATCTCAACGATAGGTGGCCAATTAAAATCCTACTTGCTTGACTCCGCCAGATGTTCCGGGGTATAAACTCTACTAGTTCTTGTCATACCCTGTGCTGCAATAGTTTCTTCAAACCTATCATTGCCTTTCCTTCTTGCCTCGGCTGTATAGTCCCACGGTATAGCCTTTGTATGGAATGGTGTCATGGCCTACATAGCCACTGGGATTGGTATGGCCATCCTTACTCCGAACAGAGCATGTGCCTTGGGTGGTAAACCTGTGACTTCAAACGGTGTGGGTGCATTTGCTGGAGACACGAATTCAACCTCAATTGGCGCTGGTTTCTTTGTGGATGACGTTGCTTCAAACTCAAGTGGCATAGACATATTTACCTCAGTGTCTCCGGATGGCTGAATCTGGACTATGACTGGACTAAGAGTAACTATTGGCTTCTTTGGGTCATCACCTTCTACGATGAACCCGATTGATCCTTCCGGATCCCAATCATCCCCTATTTCAATCATGTGGATACCTCCACCCTTATGGTCTGGCAAAGGGTTGTTGCGGATATTTGGAGCGGTTTCCTTTTCCATAATAATCTTGTTATTAATTAAAGTCTGGATCTTGTCTTTCAAGGAACAACATTCATCGATGGTGTGCCCTTCCATCCCGGAGTGGTATGCACAGGATTTGTTTGGGTTAACCCACTGAGAAGGGTTCTCAGGAGTTGCAGTAGGGATGGGGTGACAATAACCAACAGCTTTGAGTCTCTCGTACAACTAGTCAATGGGTTCAGCAATGGCTGTATAAATCTTGGAGATCTGCGATCAAAATTAGGTCGGGGTCTAGGGCAGTTTTGGCGTGCAGGGGGTGACTGATAGTGGGATTGTTGAGTATTATAGGTTTGGTAGACATGTGTGGGTTAGGAATATATAGGCGAAGTAGATTGATATGTAGGATGTGGAGGTGATTGATAAGTGGGTGGTGGAGCTTGGTATGAGGGTGAAAGTGCTTGGTAATTTAGGGTTGGCTGATAAATAAGTGGAGGTGTGGGTAAGTTTGGTATTTGAGGGGAGATTTGGTCCTCTATGCAACCATTACGACCCATACGTCCCTTTTCTTGGACACACCACTAGACTGCAAGGCCTTATTTGTAGCTTTTAAGGCCTCGACGTTTGTAACCATTCCACTTTTGATACCCTCTTCAATCCTTTCACCCAGTTTGATAATGTCGGAGAATTTGTGGCTCTCGATCATCATTAGTCGTTCATACTACTGTGGATCCTGAGCCCAGACAAAGAATTTGTTCATATGTTTTTCCTCTAAGGCAGGTCTGACCTTAGCAGCTTCGGACCTCCAGCGAGTAGCATACTTGCGAAATGTTTCTGTAGGCTTCTTCTTTAGATTCTGAATATAGAACACATCTGGCGCATTCTCTGTGTTAAACTTGAACCTGTCCATAAAGTCGGACGCCATGCTTACCCAGCTTGACTACTTCTTTGGATCTTGGCTGATGTACTAGGACAACACATCTCCTTTTAGACTCCTTATAAATAGCTTCATGCGGATTCTCTTGTCCTTCCCTACTCCAACCATCTTGTCATAGTACGTTCTCAAATGGACCCTTGGATCCCCTGTACCATCAAACATTTCGAACTTCGGAGGTTTGTACCCCTCGGGCAGTTTGACATCGGGTTGTATGCAAAGATCTTTATAGTTCAGCCCTTCGATTCCTTTGCTTCCCTCAACGCCCTAAATTTGGCTAGTCAATTTCTTAAGTTCCTCAGTTAGGTTCCTGATGAGCAAGTCTTTATCATCAGACTCGGGTGTGCTCGAGATAGGTCGGTAGAGTGCGGTATGGTCTCCACGTAGATGGGGTGTTATAGTGGGTGTGGAAGTGTTCATTTGTAGAGTTTTGGGGTTGTGGGATGAGTATGGGAGTATTGTTTGAGGTATGACAGGTGTTGTATTGGGTCCTTTGGTGGAGCTGTGTGATGGTGAGGAGCGGGACGATTCTGTTGCTTTGGGATTTTTAGAGGCGGTGTAGGGTTTTGAGTATTGGGAAAGGTGATATTTGAGGCGCTAAGGGAAAATGATAGGCTTGCCAGATTCCGAACCTGATCGAGCTCTTCTTGGAATTTTAACAGCTTTTGTTCCAGTTGGGATACATTCTCCTTAGGAACCTGATTACCATGGCCATTATTGGCGTCTATCCGTTCAGTTGAATTCTCCTTTATGACGTTGTTCAAATCTTCCATTTTGCCTTTGTTCTTATTTTTGACAGGACTAAGAGGAGGAGTGGGTGGAGGACCCCTAGATCTCTGGAATAGGATGATGTTGCTAGAGTGCACGAACTAACCTTTAGGGAGGGGAATAATAAAAACAAAAAAAAGAATAAAATAAAAGGTAACCAAGTTAGTGAGGGTCATAAAAAGTATTGCATTATTTAAACACATAGTGCGGGAATTTAAATCGTGTCCTAATTTGGGGACCTCTTTGTGCCCGAGGTAGGCCTAGCGACAAATTTATTTGGAGAACTTAGGATGCTAAATGCATCATTTTATTGCTAAAAAGTAGACGAATCCCAAATTGACACTAAATAAATAGGTAATGAAAATCACTAATGGCCATCGGCCTTATTACATTTTATAAAGCGAAAAGGAAAACTCCTATCTACTTGGTCCTAGAAGGACCTTCCTCAGGTTGAATGTTCTCGTTGATCAAATCCTGCAGTTCGCATAGGTTCACCAGTAAAAATGCCTTCGCCAGATGTTCTCCTTCATTTCCTTTAGCGTTCTCGCAGTCGGTGACTCTCTTCCTCACCTTTCCTTCCAATTCCAGCAAGCTGTATTCCAGATATTCTAGCTTTTTGCTGGATTTGGAGGCCCTCTCTTTACATTCGTTGATTTGTTCATTTGACAGAAGGTTCCTCCACCAGTCTAGCAAGAGTGAGGGTATGCTAACCATACTGAAGTTGGGGACCTCGTTCTTCATTTTTTGCAAAACAAGAGGGTTAAGACCATACCCCCACCGGACTCGACTATTTAACATCAACAATTAGCATGAAGGATTTAGTTCTCCAAATAAATGCACAGAACATGGTGATGTCCATTTGGGTTTAGGGAAACCCAGTGGACTATGGACAAGGCTATCTTAAAGGATCATTATGTGGACAACATAACTGACCCGACTAGGTTTGACCATGATGCATGCACAATTTGAATAGAGTAAGGTTTCTATGGGGTTCTAGATTGGTACCCTTGAGCAGACAAGGGGGAACGCATGGAATTATCGACTGCACTGTTGATCGACTGGTTTTACCGCAAATATGTCTTTCTGAATTTAGGGGGTGATAATATTGGAAGTGCGCAACCACTCATTATAAGCGTTGCTATGGTATTTGTTTGGCACGAGTGGAGTATGATGCTGAGCATGGTTATACAATAATTAAAAGCATGTTGGCATGTATTTTCACATTAAGAAAGCAGTAAATATAGCAGTTTCACAATTTAAAGTAGTAGTAAAGGAAAGAAACAAAGAAGACAGGTCAGTTTTGCTGTTGAAAAGGGAATTGAATGCTTTAAGAATTAAACAAGTAATGGAACATAAAGAGGTATAAATTCACAATAATAGTCGTAAATGGTAAAAGCCTAAATATCCCTAACAGAGTTGCCATGATGTCGCGCCCCTTTTTTCCCTCTTATGCAATCAGGAGATCGGGTTTTTGACATTTCCGGTGTAGGACAACTCGTTCCTTTTGGGAACTGGGTTTTGCATTTTAAGAGTCTCCACCTAATGATTTAAGGCGCATTAGGACACCTATAAGGGTTCACTTCTAAGTTAGTTTGATAACCAGAGATGGGATAAGGGCTTGAAATTATCCTAAGGGGAAGGTATTAGGCACACCTCATGATCCACTAGTGTAGTTCCCGACCAGACAATTTTGTGAATTTGTGCAATTTAGCAAATATACAAGTATAGGCTCAAATAGTAGGGGTTTTAAATTTAAACACATAAAATAACAATTAAAAGACGAGTTCTTGAAAAGAAGTTTGCAAAACAAGGGCAAGGGGGGGTCCTAGGTTTATATTTAATATGGATCACATCAATGCGATACCTGGTATGACATTCCTCAAAAGAGGGGATACACGTGGTATTAGCGCACCGGTCATCATATCCATATCTACCCTTCCCACCCCGTTAAGGTATTAAAGAGTGGAATGGTCTCGACCTCTATTGCATGCTACTACCTGTACCTTCCTATCAGTCCCGGAGGAGTTTAGGACTATTATTCCTAAAGGGGAGGGATATTAGGCTGATTTTAGGTTTTAAAGGTGAAAAAGCTAAGGTGACATACAAAACATATAGGGGCTGCACGTTAGGGGAAAATGTAACAAATAAGAGGCTCATGTATACCTCCTCAAACAAAGCACATAAATAGCATGACTTAAACATACATCTAAGTTCTGAATTTAACATACTAAGGTAAGGGAAGTTTCAATTGTTGAGGCAGACTAGTTTATTACATAACTCAGATAAGAAGTCCGAATCAAGCCTTCCTGCTAGTTCTAGCAATTGCTAATTAACAAATGGTGGATTCAATTTTATTGTTATTATCACCTAAGGCTTGCCTAAGTGTTTGGGTGAGGTCCTATAGACATGATATCTGTTGGTTCAGAATATGGCAAAATAGTTCAATTTTAAAACAACAATTTGAGATCCTATAGTCATGCTCTCTAAATTTTATTAGTAGGAAACAAGAGAGTTGTTTAAAAACTAGTTAAGAACGGGATGAATGGGACTGATTTTAGACTAAACTGATTTCGGATCCTGTAGGCATGATATCTATTATTGCCGATTTAATTCCTATAGACATGATACCTAGTTGAACGTGTAATGAAGCACGCGGAATTTACTCACAATTCCTATAGGCATGATTTCTATAAAAGATACTAATTTTAAACTACTGGACATGAAGCCCGCTTATAACTAGTTAGATCCTAAGAACATGGTGTCTAAACGTGGTAATGCAAAATTTAAGAAAAAGTCCTATAGATAGGTTCTCTAGATGCATATTTAAGTATGCAGAATTTAAATCCTATAGGCATATTTCCTAGATGTAGAATATGCAAAATTTTAGTGAAAACAGATCTTATAGATATAGTATCTAAATGTAGAGTTAAACATGCATAATTTAAAGCAACAAATATTATAGGTATGATTTCTACCCTTAAGCATGCATAATTACCCAACCCTTTTCACTAGCCAGCCCCAGCGTTTATTAAAAATTATTACAAACTAAATAATGAATCATATCAAGGAAGTATAAAAGAAAAGTTACAAGCAGAGGAAGGTTGATTCTTGACTTCCTCTCTGAGTTATGGAATAAACCACCTCAAATGCCATTGTTTCAAAGCCTTTCCCAGACTTGAGTGTGTCAAAGTTCCATAAGGGTCTCAAGGGGACCACGGGCAGTGCTCACACCCAAGTTGCATAACCAAATAGAGATGAGTGTAGTGTGGAAGGGCCAGCCCTCATGTGTCCAAGTTTAGAGGGAGCTCCTGGGTCCCAAGGCAAGGCTCAAATAAGAGGGGTAGAACCTAAGTCTAAGAGTATAGTGGAAGTGCAGGAGCAGAGAGTTGTTTAAGAACTGGTTTGAGAATAGTAAGGGGTAAGGGTAGTTTGGAAAACAGTAGTAGTAAAACTAAAATTATATAGCATCAGCAGTTGCACAAAGGGGCCAGGGGTTTGGGAGTACATTGCAAGTGGTATATGACCCTAGGAGGGGTCAAAATCTGGACATGTACAACAATAAGTGATACTGGCATGCCCATAAACTAGCTAAAGGACACACACATAAAGAGGATATGAAGTATATGATCAGGGAGGGTCAAGTTTGGGTCATGCACAACAATGTCTAATGCTGACATTCCCTCAAACCAACCAAGGAATACAAGCACATAGGGGATATGGGGTTTGGGGTTCATAGGGTTCATATATAAGGGAGACATGAATTCAGAAAAAGGAAGGGGCAAATTACAACATGCTTAATAATGCAACTTGATTAAAACACAAACAGAAATAGGCAAGAGTGAAGGAAGTAGCAAAGAAAACATGTTGTTTTTTATGCTGGAAAATTAATTAGAACATACTAGTAAAGAAGCAACTACAGAAGAAAAAGTAAGCAAGTTTCCCACAGCCTAGCCTTGGCTTTCAGCCGTCAAGATAAGGCAGCAACACAAGTAGCAACAGAGAAAGAGAGAGAGAGAGTTTGAGTGAAGTGTGTGTTCTAAACTCGAGTGGTTCCTCCTTTTCTTTTTTCTTGAAAGAAGAGGGGTGCAGAGTATTTATAGTTTTGAAAACATGTGAGAAATAAGGTAATAAGTAAAGTTTCAATACAAATATGGAAACAATCAACAGTCAGAATCAGTTAACCAAGTGATTCCCCTTTAATTAGGGAATCTTTGTTTAATGGTAGTGACAAGTTTTAAATAAGGAAAGAAAATCAGTTTGGAAGCAGACTGATTGTTTCCATAAAAGGAGCAGTAAAACCATTGAGTAAGTAATCAAGTCTAAGTACAGAAATATACTTTTTCTGGAAAAAGATTCAGTAAGGCAAAATAAGGAAAGGAATCAATTAAATTTAACAGGCGAGTGCAATTACAACTCACAAAATAAAAGTTTTGAATTTAGTCACACGATTGAAAGTCAATCAAAGAAGGAACCTCATCATATAAATAGAGTGAACAAACCAGACATGCGAGGCCAAACCCATTGGCAAAAGAAACAACATACAGAAATAGGCATAAGGTTCAGTAGTAAAGCTGACATTCGAAGAATAGTAGTCAAGTAGGTCAAGTCACATTGAATCGATAGTGGAGAAAACAAAGTATTAGAAACATGCGAAGGTCTCACAGTAGCAGACGAGAAAAACCTTTTGAAAAGTTAGGGTTTCAAGCATAGTCGAGTTTTAAAGATAATAAAAACCCAGAATCAGAGGGATCACATAAAGAAAAAGGGGTTCTGAAACAAAGAACTTTAAATCGAGTCAGGTATTCAAACGAACAGTTTCAGACCCAAAGACATAGATCCTTCAACAATAGTCGAGCTTAAAAGACGATAAACAAATAAATCAAACAAAACGTAATCAAACAATCATTCATCTAACAAATAGACAAAAGAAAATAGGGTTTTCAACATGCTAAATCAGATAAAAGAACAACATGAGCAACGCATAGCAAAATCGGAAACATATTAAAGTTAGAGAAGATATTTTGAAATATCTTAGGAGAAAAACCCTAATCGAAAAAAATAAGGAGTCGTTTCGAAAGCAAAGTTAAAGAAACTTCGATGAAATGCTTAAAAGTTCAAAGCAAGCAGAGATCTAAAGTAGATGTGAAAGAAATCAAAAGATCTTAGAGATTAGGGTTTCAGAAAACCAGAAAAGGTGAGAAAGGCACTAAAAGTTACCGATCTAACTAGGAGAGTCAAGGATCTGACTCGAGCGGCCATGGCTTGCTAGAGAAAGATCAAGGACGACCGGAGAAGAGCCAGGAACTGAAATCGAACAAGGACTGGACCAAACTCCTTCAAGGTCTGGCCTTGAAACCCTAAGAACGAACACATAGGAGCCATGGAAGGCTGGTATATGTCTCAAATGACCACGGAGGGCCATGGATTAGGTAGATATCAAGGTGGGGTAAGAGGAAGGCGGCTAGGGTTCATGAGAGTTTCAAAGAGAATTTGAGAGAGAAGGGGAGTTCAAGGGCGGCGGATTGTATCAAATGATAGGGTTTTGGGGGTCTTTTGGGATTAATTAAGGTAAGGGTAGCCGGTGGTCGTTGATCTAAGTGATCAATGGCTGAGATTTAAAAGGTTAGGTGGGGATCCGGGTATGGGTTGGTTTAATTGGGTTGGGGGTCAGGTATGAGTAGGAATTGGGCCGGGTTAATTGGGTTTAAATTGGGGTAGAATTAGGCTATAATTGAAATAAAATCTGACTAGATTTTAAATAGCCATTTTCCCTATTTATTTTATAAAAAATAGTAAATTAATTCCTAGAAATAAATTAAAAGTACTAAAATGATTTGTAACACATAATTATCAATTTAAAAATACCGACTTAATTTTATAAATATAAACGCAATTAAATCTTAAAAGGGACTAATATTGCAATTATATGCAATTTAGCTTTAAAAATACTAAATAAATTTGTAAAAATATGCAAAAATTATATTAGATATATTTTAGTATAAATATGAGAATACAATAAATGAATCACGAAAAATGATAATTTTGGGAATTATTATTGGGTTTTTTATGAATAAAAATAGCGAAATAAATTGGTTTAAAAATCTATAAAAATTAAGGAAAAAAATAATAAAACATCTGGACATACTTATATATGCAGACATATGCTATTTTGAAAGTATTTTGCGTGTTGAAAATATATAGGGAAAAATTGGGTATCAACAATGCAGAGCCTAGAGTTTGACTTGACTCCCTTCCTCCCGAATGAAGGCAAGCAGGGTGCTGACACTTCCGTCCCAGGCATGGATATTGATTTCACGACCCTGATGATGCCCCAGAGGCACAACATGTTGAGTCCTCCAAGGCTCAAACTCCTCATGCTCACATTGATGTTCCTTCAGATGAGGAATCTTAACATACTAAGGAGTTCGATGAGGGGGAGTCAAGAGATAAGGAGACATATGAAGAGGCATTGGGTGAGGACACTAAGGGTCATCAATACAACGGTAAACAGGTTGCTGTCTCTACAAGGGCAGAGGATGAAGAAGAAGCAGTTGTGCAGACAACAATTGCACATTTGCTAGCAGATATGGTCGCCAAGGCACATCCCTCGACCACTCAGCCATCACCGGGCGAGGCTAGCAGCTCCCAGGCCCTAGCTCTAGCCTCACAATAGGTGGAGCTTCCTACTATACCCTCACAGCAGTTGGTGGCTCTTGCTCCAGCCATAGAGGATACCACTCAGTCCGAGGTTCCACCAGCTGCAGTTTCACTACCAGTAGTCGATCCCACAGCTGCCCCAGATCCTTCAGCTTCACCGAGCACCCTGTGCAACCCAGGGAGTCCTTGAGCTTTCTTGTGCTTTATATATGCATTAGGGACAATGCATGATCTTTGGTTGGGGGTGGGGTAGTTATGATCATGATCCTGTACTCCATGTTTTGTGTAAATATTGTGTTATACCCCATGTTTATATGTAAACTATTGTAGTTTAGCAATGAATTCCATTTGGTTTTTCTTTGTCGGGTTCTTTTCCCAAGAGTTTAATAGTATAACCATTGCAGTAGCATGAAATGTTTTGACTTATTTGGTGTTGACTGTGTAGCTTCAAGCATGTGCTAGATATTGTAAATATATGATACCCTTCCTTCTTTTGAATCTAAAAAAAATACAATATGTTGGTTAGTCATTCTTGTGAATTTGAGGCTCGCTCTTTGACTTTATGCTTATTCAGAATCTTACATATTTTGAGATGAAAGCGTTGAGTTGCGTTGTGCCACTTGAGGGCTGAAACTATGTTGAGTTGAACAATTCATGCGTTGTGAGTGAGTGAGGATTTGTATGAATAATGAACATGTCTAACTTTTGATGTCTAGAACTTGCCCGGTTGGTTTCTTAGTGCGACTCTTAGGTTAATGATTGGATGTTGAAATGATCTTAGGCTCTCCTTGTGGTTGCTAGCCAGTTTTACCTAAATTGACCTCCCTGGTAAATTAGTTACTCTAGTAATCCCCTTTGAGCCTTTAACCATTCATTGGCTACCATATTACAAACCTTTATCCCTTCTATGAAGTAATTCCTTCTTTTGAACCCATCCCTCTTTGAACGTTTGCGATTGAGGCTAAAAGCCTAAGTTGGGGGTGCCATTATAAAGTGGAAATTGGCAAGGTTTTCTACTATGTGTATAATAAAAAAAGCAATAACCTCAAAGTTGTGTATATAACGAAATACAAGCTCCAAAAAGAAAAGAAAAAGAAAAAAAATAGAAAAAGAGAGAAAAGATAAAAAGAGTGGAGTCTTGTAGAACTTGAAGAAATACTTTGAGGTAGTTCTAGGTCAGTAACCCGAGGTAAATAGGGGCTATGTAGTAAAAGAGCATAATGTAAGTAGAGTTCAAGGAGGGTATAACTACTACATTCCTAAATATAATCCAACCCGTACCGAAGCCTACATTATAACCCGTGAAAAGTCCTTAGTGATCTACGGTCAATCATTCTTGAGATAGCGGTAAAGCTAAAATAAGGGCAAGCATATGGACTGATACTTGTAGCATGTAGCTTTCATTCCGAGTGTTAGAGTGTTTTGATTGCATCCCCTATATATATATGTGAGTGGGGTTTTTCTTTGTTGTGAGTGCGCTTGAATTGTAAGACTTAGCAGAAGATAGGTTCTTGAAGTAGAACACAAGTGCATTTAGCTGTGAATAACATTTTGTCATTTTGGTTGAGGCTCTAAGGTCACGAATTGATTAGTCGAATGGTTGAATGATATGTTGTCTTCCAAGAAGGGTAAATAAATGGGGTCATATGCTTGTTAGCTGTCAGTCAAAACCATCTATAGTCATTACTGTTTTGTGGAATGTCAGAAATAAAAGTACTATAGAATAGGATAATTTTGTTTTAGTTGCTTGAGGACAAGCAAGAGTTTAAGTTGGGGGTGTTGATTTGCCATAGAATTTCGGCACAATTGATAACAATTGCTTAGATTTTAACTTGTCTTTTAATGTATTTTTAGTTAATTCTGATCAAGTTTGGTTGTTTTGTAGTGCATGAGCTTGAAAACCCAAAAATATGGAAAAGAAGTCAAAAGGTCACAAAAGAATGGATATGTTGCAAGTATGTCGTCGCATAGTTCATATGCGGACCGCATATATCAAATAGTGATCGCAAACATAGACAGACTTTTGAATAAATGAAGAAGAAAATGTGCGGTCCATTTTGCGGTCGCATAACACTTATGTGAGCCGCATAATGGTCGCATAACTCCATTAGAAGAAAGTTCTCACCATGATATGCGATGGCATATGCGGTCGCATAACACATATGCAGACCGCATAATTGATATGCGACTGAAGCAAGAACTGGGAACTCAACAAGTCTGCGATGGAATGAAGAATATGCGGGCCACATAACTGGTCTGCGACCAGTATGCGATCGCATAAGCTAACTGAAGGGGTATTTTTGTCTGACTTTGAACACGTCTTTTGGTCTACTATAAAGAGAATAACTAGGGTTTTATGGGTCATTCAAGTATGAAACAAGGTCCTACTTAGAGAGCCTTGATTACTCCATTTATTTGGAAGGTTGTGAAGAAGGAATCTTGCACTTTTGTAAGCTTTATGGCTTTATTAAATACTTTGTTCTTGTATTTTAGTATGAGTAGCTAGTTTTAAATACTAAGGTTGTGGACCCTAGATGGGTGCAATGTTAATGGGTGTTTAATATATATATATAATAGTTGGTTGATATTTATTCAATTCTTGTTCTTTATTTATGGTTAGTGGTTGTAAACATTAATCAAGACTTTAAATCATGTTTAATAGAATTGCTTAGGAATAAGTGGGTTCTACTTGGCATAAATTGGTTGTTCTTAAATTGCAACTCTTTTATATTTGGAAAAATCATAAAGAAAAAATACTACCCAACCGTTGGAAAATATTGGGTAGTCATTTAGAAATCATTTGCATATCAAAGGACCTTCCATTAGAAATATATCATATTAACATCGATAGCATTACATTCCATTAACGGGGACACAATCTTGGTTTCCTTAATCAAATCATTTACATTCTCATATCAAAATCAGCTACCTTTTCAATTCAAAATCATATCATTCTCTTGTTACGTTAACAGAATAGAATTACGACCAAAGTTAAGTGCCACACTACTAAAGTAAACTTTTCACACCATATTCCCTGTGGGATTCGACCCCAACCTTGTTGGGTTATTATATTTGACATCGACCGCCTTACACTATTTAATTAAAGTGTAATTTGAGCGTATCAACTTCCAACCATGCTTTGTTTTGGTTACTATTCTACTTTTAACATCAATGAAGAATGAAAATAAGCTAAGTATGATATTTTTGTAAGGGTTTTATCAATTGGTAAAAAGGCACTAGGGAAGTGACTTACACCTAGGTGAGTATCTAACCGGGCCTAAAACTTAGGGCAAACTTGTTGTAATTGGGATTATGATATAACCATTGTACATAATTACTCTCTCTATACCTCTTGGTAGTTTGAGTGATTTTGCCCTAATTGGATTTCTCAAGCCCAATTGGGTGTTTAAACAGTGCAAGCAAAATTGGCTCAAGTCGGGTATTACTATCTCTAGGTTTAACCCTTTAATTGGGGCTATCAATCTCTTAAATGCACCCCAATTCCTTATTATCCTGAATTTCCTAGTCTTAGTCTCTCTTTCTCAAGATGAGCCTAAGTCAAAAAGGCACAAATCAGTGTTTGCAACTACTAATTCAACAATTAAAGCATGAATCAAGCTAAATATCATTAACTCATAAACAGCTAAGCCCTAAAATTGAAGACCCATTAAATACCCATACTAGGGTTGGCTCACAACCCTAGCTAATGGGTTTAGCTACTCATAATCAAAGAAGAAATCAAAGATGGAGATGAAATATAAGCCATAAAAAGTAATTAAAAGAGTAAAATCTAAGATTAATTGCTAAAGATGTTCTAAAATTACTCTAAAAAGCAAAAAGCGGTTGTTCACGTGCTCCACAAAACAACAGATACCCTAAAAATCTGAAAAAGAACTATTTATACACAGTTAAATTTTTTGGACAAAATTGCCCCTACGTAGATTCCGTTGACAGCGGAAAAAAGGTCACCTCAGCGCTAGGATTTCCGCGGCCGCGCAAAAGCAAGCGTAGACTGCGATTCTTCTCTTCTGAGCTTGATCTGAACTTGAGTCCGCTGGGAGCGAAAAATCACCCGCCTCAGTGCTCCTTCAACCGTGGCCACGAAATATGTTCGCGGACCGCGCCTTTCAATTTGATCTCCCAACTATAATCCTATGAATCTTAATTCCGCTGAGGGCGAGAACTGGACCGCGACCGCGTCAGATAATACTGCTGTCGTGCAATTTCACCGCAAGCAGTGGGGAATGTTAAACTCAAAAATAACTCTCTGAACCTTACTATCACTGAGCTCGTATTTAAGACCTCCTCAACAGTGGACCCTCTGCGTCCGCTTCTATTTCTTCGCTATCAGCGCCTTTGACTCAGCTTTGAACTTGTGCAGGTTTCACTTCTTTATGAGCTGGTTATGACTTTCTTATCTCTTTTTGACCAAACACTATAAACAAGTACAATAAGTTAGCTTTCGGAAATACTTGTACACACTTTTAATCCAAAACCTAAGCAAAAAAGAGCATAAAATATGTTAGAATCTCTAGTTATCAACTCCCCCAAACTTAAGCTTTTGCTTGTCCTCAAGAAATCAAAGTAATTCCCGCCTCCTCAAGATAAAAGAAAGGAAAATTTCAACTGTCCTAAAGTAACCTCATCAAGAATCAATTGGGACTAACAATTACCCTCAACCCAAATACATTATTAACAATACACAACCTTTTTAGCTCCATGGCTTTAGTGCGACACAAAAGCATCAAGAGTTGACTCAACTCATCAAAGAAACTCTTTCTACTACATTGGTCATTGTGGAACCCAAACTCATACTCCTCGACTCTCCATATGCAAACCTCACTTTTGATTGTAGCATTCAGAACGAGGATTGTGGAAAACACACTTATCTCTCTCAAAGGAAGGTCACAAGTCCGGCTCTAAGTACCATAAGCTTGCCCCTTATGTGAGTCACCACTAATGTAAGCTCATTCAAATCAATATCATATAGGGCTTTTACGGGAATGTAATGGAGGTTTTTGGTTCAAGGTAGGATATATTGGTCTGTGAAGGTTTAATCTTTCCTTAAGCACTTCATTTTCTTCATTTTGGCTCACATTTTCTTGACTTTTTGAGTCATTTACTTCTTCCTTAGGGGGCTAGAGAGACACACTGTCACTCTTTCTTGTTCATGTAAATTCTTTTTCTCCTTTTTAGTCTTTCCATGCCTTTCATATTTGTTTTTATTGAATCCCTTCATTTCTTCTACATTGTTCACTTTCTTTTTGACTTTTTGGATTTTCTTTTTTTTTTTCCTTTTTTCCTTCCCTTTTCTTCTTTTTATACCTTTTATCACTTTTTCATTGCTCATCTCTTACCCCAAACTTATACTTTTACCAATTTTTTCTAAGGAAAGATCGAGTTCCAAGAGAGGATCATTTTAGAATGGTTAAAGGCTTGTATCATGATTTTTGAAAGAACAAGGGTTATGGCCCAATGGGGTTGACTAGGGATATCATTTTTTGTGGGATATGGATGTTTTCAAGTCTCAATTTGGATCAAGAAGATCCTATAATCACTTCTCAAGTCGAGCTACACTTAGAATTTTGCCTAGACAAACATTCAGGGCAAGTTCTAGATTTATTGGCACAGGACATGGACTTGCAAATCAATACCTCACCACACAAGCTAAAGGATTGCTAAAGAGATAGAGTCGAGGGCCCACAACAACCTTAGCTAAGATTTGACCAACACAAATGGTCCCTAAAAACCACTCGATGATTGTTTAGTCAAAACAAGAGTCTAAAGGTCACAACTATCACCATCTTTTACACATCAATTTGTTTTTAACCATAAGGTCAAAGGTAAATGTGTTAGGCCTAACTGAAGCTTTGCCAGAGGCATTATTGTTCACTAGCTACTATTTACACAAAAATGAAAAGAAAACAGATTCAAACCCTTAAGAAGGTTGTCATGCTATCCATCATCGGGAAGAGCCAGCCCGTTCATACAAACTCCACCTTTGGAAAGAACCATGGCATTAAGAAAACCAAAGGCTTATTGATTACGAAAACTTGTAAAAATAAGAAGCTACGAACTGAAAAACAAGCTACTAAATGAAATAAGAAGCTATGCTATTAAGGAAAATTGCAAAAGAAGTTATGAAGTAAAATATGGAAAGTAAACTGAATATGTACAATAGGGGATTGAGACGAATATACATAAGAGGTATACATGGAAAACTAACTTTCTATACATAC
Organism: Nicotiana tabacum; assembly: GCF_000715075.1. NCBI lineage: Eukaryota > Viridiplantae > Streptophyta > Magnoliopsida > Solanales > Solanaceae > Nicotiana > Nicotiana tabacum. The sequence continues at coordinate 29,014,187 of NC_134089.1, read as the reverse complement.
AGAAATTGAAAAATAACGAAAGTGAAAAATAAATGGTAAAGTTATATACATACCAAAAGTGCAAAATAATCAATAAAGAAAAACCAGTATCATAATTACAATCCAACTATCAAATCATCAAAATAGGACCACCCCCTCAAATGAAAACTAGCATTACCCTCAATGTTAAATAGCAAAAATAAGATAAAAAAAAGGTTAGAGAGTAAAGAAAACTTCCTATGGGTCCTCTGTCTGCAGGGGGTCTTATGGATGGCTCCTTAGATCACCTCCCTCGGAGTCTTGTAGATGGCCCGAGGCACCTCCCTCAGGGTCCTCCAGCTCAATCTCCAAGTCATCAACCCGGGGAATCAGTCTCCTCCTCCTAGGCTCTCTATTAGCCTCCTGCTCTGGTACCTGCTCTACCTGAGCTGCTGGCAGTGGATACTCTAATAATGGCTCTAATGGTATATCGCCAGCTGACTTCATCTTTTCCACCTCTTCTCTCAACAGCTTCACTGACTCCTTTGAGGCCCGAGTCTTTTTCAGCTTCTTCGCCTACTTGCTCAGCTCCTTAATTGATTTTCTATGAATTGCAAGAGCATCCATGATGAGCTTCTGGTTGTCCAGAAGCTCCTTGAGATATTACTCCACTGAAGCTGGCACCTGGGGCTGTGTGGAACTGACTGGGCTGCCACTGAGCTGGATAGTACAAACAGCTTTGATGTAGCTACCTGCATCCAGTTGTTGATGTTGGAGAGAGTCTAGTTCAACCTATGTATAGTCAAATGGTATGCTGACAAGGAGGAAACTGAGGAAGGCATGGAAGTAGATGGTCCGGGGGAGGATGTGGTATGGCAGTGGGAGGCTCAGAAGCATTGACCACCACTGCTGGCTCTTTAGACTGACCAGTAGAAGTAGTAGCTTTGCCCTTGGATTTGGGGTTGCCTGGATCCTGAAGGATGTACCATGAGAAGGGCCTCTTGGGTTTCACCTTGGTATCGAAGTCCTTTTTTTCAACCTCCTGATCCTCCAAATAGATGGTAAGGAAGTTAGGAAATGGGTAGGATCACTCATCCTTGTTGACCACTCTAGTGATCACCCTAAACATGATATTCCTGACATTGATCGGGTACCCCGCCATGATAGCCGCCACTATAATCTCCCGGGAAACCGACATGTCACTGTCATGAGTAGTGGGGTCTAATCTGCTGCAAATACAATTTTCCCAAGCCTTTCCCTTGAAGTTTAGGGTGTTCCTATAGATAGGGACCCCCGCTGCCAACCAAGCTGGAGTAGTATCCGGGAGAGCAAGTAGTGATGCCAACCACGGGCGGGCCGCCTCATCCATTGCCACCTTCTCTAAGTACAACGACTCATCTTCATCATTGAAACCAACATAGTCGTTCAGAGTCTTTCCATCAAACTTGATCTTCAGGTTTTGCACCTTAGTCACAAATGTGCCCTTGATGTGGGCGACTTTGGCACAAAATTCCTTGACTAGGTTCTCATTAGCATCCGACTGTCACACCTCCTTTTTTACTTACACCCCGTAAAGGGCATAAATATAAGGGAGTTTTTCCAATTAAAGGACAATTGAAACAGGATTAATTATTTACAATTCAGAGTCGCCACTTGGGATAATTTATGGTGTCCCAAGTCACCGATTTAAAATCCCGAATCGAGGAAATATTGAATCTATTTACGGCCTGCGAACACAGAAATCCGGGTTAGGAATTCTGTTAACCCGGGAGAAGGTGTTAGGCACTCCCGAGTTCCGTGGTTCTAGCATGGTCTCTCTAATCATACTTGGCTTATTAAAATTACTGATTTTAGATCCTATGTGCATTTACCCCTTTACCGCTTTTTAATTAAGAAAATTATCTCGAACTGGGTCACGCGTACGTGTACCCATTTGTTTGGCACGTCAAAAATAATGTCACGCGAACGTGTCTACAATTAGTGACCCTATATTGTTATTAAGAAAGTTTGGCCAAAGTTGCGCGAACGCATACTCTGATTTTATTTTTTAAGATCGCAATCATGTCAAGCGAACGTGTACACAATCACGATATGGAATTGAATGACACCCGGAACAAGTTAGGATTTTTGTGCATTAGAATAGCTTCTTACCGTTCAAGAACCATCGGCTTGAAGACCGATTCCTCTAGGTGTTTAAGGATTTATAAAAGCCCATCTTAACGCCCAATGAAATCACTATCCATGAAATCAAACTAGGTTGTGAAAGAAAGACCAATTGAGCCCAAGACATAAAACTTATTTTAAATTAAGATTCAAATCAACCTTACTAGTTATGAACCTGTATTTGATAATATCAGATACTTTAATCACTAAAAAATTGGGCTAGCGACGAGCCCACTTAATTCGATGCCTGGTCACGTGATCTACTTGACTTGAGTTTCTGGGCTCAAGGCCTAAGTGTTCGAGTCCATGCCCAGGGCTTTATTTGGGCCACCCATAACTTAGCCCAATTCATTTTACATGCGCGCACACGTTTACTACAGAAATCGGTGTTTGGGGTACAAGCTCAACCAAGCAATTGTATCACATGGTAATCCAAGGAAACATTAAGACCCCAAATCATGATGAACTATTTTTGAATCCACAACCAAAGAACATGATCAAATATCCTATACCAAATGACTACAACCCGATTTCCAAAGAAAGCTGAAATCCGATTGGGAAATGATTAAGAAGCCCATGATTTCATATGTTTTTAGAAACAGGCTTAAGCAACAGAACTATGATAAAGGCTAATCGGGGAATCACCACTACTAGAATAACCCAACTCAAACAAAATCCAACACAAGGAAATGATTCTTGTCTAAATTAAAACCTGCAGTATGGCAGTCCGAACACAAGTATTCTAGGTGGACTTCTGATCAAATCTAACATTAAAATAACAAGTTAAAATCCAAATATATTCTGAAAGTGCACTGTCCATATAGTACAGTTCAAATAATAAAAACCAAGGCAATAAGGGAAACACAGCTAGTATTTAAAGGATGGGGGACTGGCGTTCAGCCTAATTCTCATTCATCCACAGGTCCAAATTGATTACATAACTCCAACAAGAAATTCACACGTTAGTGAGATCCAAGAAGTACCTGGTTTCAGCAAAGTAACAAAGAAATCAGGCCCAAAATTAGGAAGGAACAACAGCAGTAAGTTAGCAGCAAAGGGAATCACACAATAGCTCTCAAGTCAAACTATGCTTCAGCTTTTGCAAACCACACACCTAGGGATTCCAAAACAGGTCTCTTATTTGGACAGCAGGATCGAGAATGAAAACAAATAGTCCACTAGTGCAGGAATTCTGATCTATTTTTAGATTGTTTTCAGCAATTTTAAACTAAGCAATGCAGGAATTTTTCTTTGGTATTTTTCAGAGTTCAGGATTCTAGGGATTTCTTAACTCTTGGATCTTCCTTGAAAGGCAAGAAAAGCTGCCTTTATAGGCAAGTTATTAGGGCAGACTTAGGTTGCACTTTGCCCCCTTTTGAATTTTTTTTTGCTTAGGTGTCCCTAGCTTAAATTCCAGAAATTCATTTTAATCCCTACCCCCAGCTTCATGGAAGCTTCCCATTCAGTTACACTCAAGATTCCGTAGGCCAATTCCCTAGACTACCCCTCGAACCCTGATTATTTACTCTAGGAACCCAACCTAGCAGAACCCTTGTTGATACTAGACAGACCGAATGGGCCATGGGTCAAGTTACCCCAACTGTTCAACCCCAAATGAACCGGAATAGACCCAAAACCCAACCCTCAAGATCAAAGATCTATTCGGCCCAACTAGCAGTTATCTGATTACTAAATAAAATAGAACAATTAAAACTTTAGCCTAAATGGTTTACTACAAACTTAACCAAACTAACAATTTTAAAACTAACCTAACAAGACTCCAATTACTCATGCATAAATTAACAGACTCCGGAACAAATGAAGAATGATTCGAGAAGAGGAGAAGAAACAGAAAATTTAAAAACAAATGAAGGACAGAATTAACCAAAAGAAGAGAAGAAGAATACCTAAGAAAAGTTCAAAAAATGAAAAGGGGAGCCTGGGTCTTCAGATCCTCGGATTTTCCGTCCAAATCTGATGTTAATCGTGCACTCTTACGAAGAACACACGAATAAAATCGGATTCGGCATGAAATTTCGCCAAAACTTGACTTGGGATTTCTGGGGTTCGTTTCTGATCTAAGATTCGAGGAACTAGGGCAATATTCGAGGGTAATGGAGTATGGATTTGGAAAGAGGGGAGTGAGGAGGCTATAGTGTGTGATTTTTGTGGCGTTTGGAGGTGGCGCCGCCACCGGAGGCCGGGGATTTGGGGCGGCTAGCTAGGGTTTCGGGGGTGTTTCTGATGAGGGTGATGAACAGAAGGGGATTCTGAGGGGGGGGATAGGGTTATTCAGACACTTAAATACACCTGGAGCTTCAGTTCTTAGCCGTTTGATCAAGGGGAGATCAACGACTCAGATCAATACTTATCAAAACGACGCCGTTTGGTTTGGGGGGGAAACCGGACCAGGTTAAGGTGGTTTGGACCGGGTATTGGGGCAATTTGGACGGGTTTCAGGGGTGTAGGGGTTTGGGCTTGGAGATAAATCAATTAATTTTGGCCCAAATTTCCTTTCCTTTATTTTAATTTCCAATTTTCTAATTTCTTCTAAATTAAAATAAACCTAAATTAATTTCTAATCAAATTATCCTACCAAATTAAATTAAAATACTCTAAATAATAATTACCACAACTAATTAAATACCAAATTAAAGAAAAACCACCAAAATTCAAAATTAAAATTAAAAAGTGCAAAATAGACTATTTTTTTTTCATTTTTTATAAAACATTAAATTACTAATTAATTCAAGACTGCAAAATTAGATCCTAAATGCAAATGCAGTGTATTTTTGTATTTTAATGAATTAAATAAAATAAACATGCACAGACAAATGCAAACAATTATCAGAAAATGCCACAAAATCCACAAAAATTGCAAATAATGAAATGAAGTTATCTTGTTTTGAATACTCCATGGGAAGCATTTTTGAAAGATTTGACCGCACCCTGCTTTCGAGGTTGTCAACATATCCTTGGCTAAAAAGGAATCAGGTTAGTGTAGTTCGGGAATGTCTGGTAGTTGGGACTATCATGGAGCTGTGATTTCATTGTTATTGTTGCTGCTACTGCTTACTGAACCCCCTTATTACCCCATGTCAAAAATAAAAGAAGATAGACTAGACTATGATCTATGAGTTTACAAGAGATCCTATCTATACTTCAAACTTGCTTCTTGCAGTTCTTGCTGCCTTGTTGACTTGTATTCTCCCGGTGACATCCATTTGCTGCCGCCTTGAATTGTAAGCTGAGATGTTTCCCCTTCTTCAGGTGGGTGTCTACTGCTGAACTTGATATGTATTCCCATGCTCTCCACGTGGGCTCCTGACTTCAAAACGTGAATGTATTTCCATGCTATCCAGGCGGGCTCCTGACTTCGAAATGGGAATGTGCTCCCATGTTATCCAGGCGGGCTCCTGACTTCAGCAAAATAGACAAAACAAGGAAACTTTTCTACCCCAGTTTGGGTATATGGGCCCATGTGTAAGTGTAAAACAAATCACATTACCGAATATCAATAAGAATTTTGAAAACCAAAACTTGAATTGTACTCCCTTGTTTTCCAGGCGGGCTCCTGACTGCTAAACTTGAAAGTATTCCCTGCTTTCCAGGCGGGCTCCTGACTGCTGCATTTGAAAGTATTCCCTGCTCTCCAGGCGGGCTCCTGACTTCTAACTTGAAATGTATTCCCTGCTCTTCAGGCGGGTTCCTGACTTCCACATAGATAAAACAAAGAATTTGAAAGCTAAAACTTGAATTGTACTCCCTTGTTCTTTAGGAGGGCTCCTGACTGCTAAACTTGAAAGTATTCCCTGCTTTCCAGGCGGGGTCCTGACTGCTGCATTTGAAAGTATTCCCTACTCTCCAGGCGGGCTCCTGACTTTTAACTTGAAATGTATTCTCTGCTCTTCAGGCGGGCTCCTGACTTCCACATAGATAAAACAAAGAATTTGAAAGCTAAAACTTGAATTGTACTCCCTTGTTCTCCAGGCCGGTTCCTGACTGCTAAACTTGAAAGTATTCCCTGCTTTACAGGCGGGCTCCTGACTACTGCATTTGAAAGTATTCCCTGCTCTCCAGGTGAGCTCCTGACTTCTAACTTGAAATGTATTCCCTGCTCTTCAGGCGGGCTCCTGACTGCTGACTTGAAATGTATTCCCTACTCTTCAGGCGGGCTCCTAACTTCAACAAAATAGACAAAACAAAGAATATTTCTTGCCCCGGTTTGGTTGCTGGGCACAGGTGTGAGTGTAAAACTACATCATGTTATCAAATATTACTAAGAATTTGGAAGCTGGGTTCCATTATCCAGGAGGGTCCTGAAAACTCCTAGTTAAACGACAATTAAAAATTTAAGTTATATCTTCTAAAGTGTGACTTCTACTAAATCTTGTTATCTAATAGGGTCTTTAAACTACTCCCCATTATCCAGGAGGGTCTTGAAAATCAAAAGTCAAGTTTTATCTTAAGAGTGACAACTTTTATGGCTAAATTATACTACCCTACAGCACAATTTACGCTAAATGCTGCTATCTAATCAAAATTTTAAAGCTAAGTCCCATTATCCAAGAGGGTCCTGAAAACTCCTAATTGAATCCTATCTCGAACATGTAAACTTCTAAGCTAACTTATATTCTTTTGGGATACATTTATGCTAGATTATGCTATTTCTGAACTTTAAACTAGGTCCCATTTTCCAGGAGGGTCCTCAAAGTCAAAAATCAAACCTGTTTGGTGACTACCTTTCTCCACGGGGAGTTTCTCCGAAACAAACAAATTTTCTGCCCCTGTTTCAATCAAAGAAAACTTTGTCAGTTTAAAGTGGTGGTTAGCTGATGGCATTCTTGCTGCAGATCTTTCCACTGCATTGTTTTGTTCTGAATGGCTTTCCCGAACTGGCCCTGAAACGCTTTGACTTTCTGACTGAATTTCAAATCCCATGACTTTTGACGAACCGAGTATTTTATACCCATGTTGTTGTTTCACCTATGACACCTTCGCCTGAATCTTTGCATCTCTCATGACATTACCAAATCATTCCACCGGTGAAACTTCCGATGATTCCTTGTACCCCACCTTACATCATTCTATCTTTAGTATGCTCTGACCACGTTGTGATTTGCAATTTTGGGAGTTGGTAGTGAGCTTTGAAAGACTTTTCCACTTACTTGGGACGAGGCTGGCATTAAAATATCTTATACAAATAAACCCAAAAGAAAATGAAATGCAATGACTTTGCGGGTTGAGGACAAGAAGAATCCAAAACCAGATGACTGCTACAAAGGGAAAAAAGAAAAAAAACTTATCTGAGTGGAATAGCTGGTACCGAGGATCATGACATGCATTTCGTACTTTGTTGCCTCAGATTTCCATGACCTGATTACTTTACCCAAACCTTGATCTTGTTCATCCTGCGGTGCCTTGAAACAGTTTTCCACCAACAGACCTTTCTCGCTTGTTGACTTTTCAACTCACTTTCGCCCCAAGGTGCCTGTGAGGGTTTTAACCAATAAGACTCTCTCATTTTAATTTCTCTCAACTCCCGTCGCCTTACGGTGCCTGTGGAGGTTTTCACCAATAAGACTCTCATTTTATTTCTCTCAACTCCTGTCGCCTTACGGTGACTGTGAAGGTTTTCACCAATAAGACTCTCTCATTTTATTTCTCTCGCTCGAACCAGAGTGCTGCCCCTGACATGAATTACCTTTACCTGATCGATTTGACATTTTTCAAAGACTGATCAGAAGGTCTTTCTTTGGACCGTAATATGGGCTTTTGAACAGGGTTAGAAAGAAAGGACATGAAATGCTCAAAACAATTCAAATGGGTAAAAATTACAACTTTCGAAATCAGATTTCTCACAACAACCACGACTTCTGCCCCAGTTTCTTACTTGGGGGCCTTTGGATGTTTATTTTGATAAGACCGAACCGTGAGGCTGCCTGCGTATTCTTAAAAGGAATCAGGTCGAACGTAGTTCATGTCATAGAAATTACTTTGTTGTTGTGATTTTTCTTTTCTCTTTCTTCATCTATTTTTTTTCTTTTTCTTTTTCTTTTCTTTTTTTTTTCTTTTTATTGTTTTTCTTCTTCTTTCTCTTTTCCTCTTTCTTTTTCTTATTTTTTTTATTCTTTTCTTTCTCTTTCCTTTCTTTGTCCTTTTCTTTTCTTCCTTTTCTTATCTTTCACACTTGTGTTTCTGATATTCACTACTGATTCGAAAGAGGGGTAAGAAAGAAAATAAATAAGGCTCAAAAGGGCTGACGAGGGATAAAGTGTTTAGATAGCAGAACAAAATGTCTTCGTCATTTCAATCTTCAAAATAAGCCAAATACAAACAAGTACAATCAAACAAAGAAATCATACATAGTATTTCTTGACTGCATCGAAATTGATAGCTATCTCTACACATTTTCCTTCTACATCTATCAAATATAATGCGCCATGACAACACTCTAGTTACGAGAAGTGGCCCCTACCAGTTTGGGGCAAACTTTCCTTTTGCTTCAGCCTGATGAGGCAAGATACGTCTCAACACTAACTGACCCACTTCGAACTTCTATGGACGTACCTTCTTGTTATATGCTCCCTCCATTCTTTGTTGGTACAACTGGTCATGACACACCGCTTTCAATCTCTTTTCATCAATCAGACTTAGTTGCTCCAAGCGGGTTTTGACCCATTCAGCGTCATCAATTTCTGCCTCAACGACAATCTGAAGGGATGGGATTTCAATTTCTGCGGGTATTACCGCCTTCGTGCCATACACCAACAAATAAGGAGTGGCCCCTACTAAAGTGCGAACAGTAGTGCGATAACCCAACAATGCGAAAGGTAACTTTTCATGCCTTTGTCTGGACCCTTCCACTATTTTCTGAAGTATCTTCTTCATGTTTTTATTGGCTGCCTCGACTGCTCCATTCGCCTTAGGGCGGTACGGGGTGGAATTATGATGTATAATCTTAAACTGCTGACATGTCTCCATCATCAGGTGACTGTTGAGATTAGCGCCATTGTCCATGATGATTACCTTCGGAATCCCAAAATGACAGATAATATTTGAATGCACAAATTCGACCACTGCTTTCTTGGTTACGGATTTAAAAGTTTTCGCTTCAACCCACTTGGTGAAATAATAAATGGCCACCAGAATAAATCTGTGTTTGTTTGATGCTACTGGCTCGATTGGTCCAATGACATCCATGCCCCAAGCAACAAAGGGCTATGGTGCCGACATCGTATGCAATTCGGATGGTGAGGAATGAATCAAATCTCCGTGCACCTAGCACTAATGACACTTGCACACAAAACTGATCCAATCTCGCTCCACAGTGTGCCAGTAATAACCTGCTCGGAGAATCTTCTTTGCCAGAACGTACCCGCTCATATGCAGTCCACAAACTCCAGAGTCTACCTCAGTCTTGATAGCTGTGGCCTGTCTGGCATCTATGCATCTTAGCAATCCAAGATCTGGAATTCTTTTGTATAACACCCCTCCACTAAAGAAAAATCCACTTGCCAGTCGTCAAATTGTTCTTTTCTAATCACTCGTGGCTTGTACCGGGTATACCCTCATCCTGATGTATTCTTTGATATCATGGAACCATGGTTCCCCATCAAGTTCTTCTTCTACCATATTACAGTAAGCGTGCTGATCACGGACCTGAATCTGCAAAGGGTCCACATAAGCCTTATTTGGATGATGTAACATTGACGCCAAAATAGCCAAAGCATCGACAACTTCATTATGGATCCTTGGGATATGCCTGAATTCTATTGACTGAAACCGCTGGAAAAGATCATGCAAACATTGCCTGTATGGTATGAGTTTCAAATCCCGTGTTTCCCATTCTCCCTGAATCTGGTGTACCAGCAGGTCCGAGTCACCCAAGACCAAGACTTCCTGGACACCCATATCCACAGCCGTCCTCAAACCTAAAATGCATGATTCGTATTCTGCCATGTTGTTATTACAGTAGAACCGAAGCTGAGCCGTAACAAGGTAGTGATACCCTGTTTCAGAGACAAGTACCGCTCCTATCCCAACGCCTTTCATGTTAGCAGCCCCATCAAATAAAAGTTTTCATCCTGGCCTTTCAATATGTTCCAACCCCTCAATGTGCATTACCTCTTCAACAGGGAAGTATGTCTTCAAAGGTTCGTATTCTTCATCCACAAGATTCTCAGCCAAGTGGTCGGCCAATGCTTGTGCTTTCATCGCGATCCGAGTCACGTAGACAATGTCAAATTCTGTGAGCAAGATCTGCCACTTTGCGAGCCTTCCCATGGGCATAGGCTTCTGAAAGATATACTTCAATGGATCCAAGTGAGATATGAGGTAAGTAGTATAAGAGGACAAATAATGTTTCAACTTCTGGGCTACCCAAGTTAAAGCGCAACATGTCCTCTCAAGCTGAGTGTACTTAACCTCGTAAGATGTGAACTTCTTGCTGAGATAATATATGACCTACTCCTTCATACTGGTGATGTCATGTTGACCCAATATATAGCCGAATGAATTGTCCAAAACTGTCAAATATAGAATCAAAGGTCGCCCTGGTTCTGGCGGGACCAACACGGGTGGACTTGACAAGTACCCCTTTATCTTATCGAAGGCTTCCTGACATTCATCTGTCCACTTGACCGCAGCATCTTTCTTTAACAGTTTGAAGATTGGCTCACAGGTTGTCGTGAGCTGAGCAATAAACCGGTTGATGTAATTTAATCTTCCCAACAGACTCATCACCTCGGTCTTATTCTTCGGAGGTGGCAATTCTTGGATGGCCTTGATTTTTGATGGGTCTAGTTCAATACCCCGGTGGCTGACCACAAACCCTAACAACTTTCCAGACGGCACCCTAAAAGTACACTTCGCAGGATTGAGTTTGAGATTGTACCTACGAAGCCTTTGGAAGAACTTCCTCAGATCCCTAACATGGTCAGACTGCTTTCTAGACTTCACGATCACATCGTCCACGTACACCTCGATTTCCTGGTGTATCATATCATGGAATATTGTTGTCATTGCCCTCATATAGGTTTGCCAGCATTCTTCAAGCCAAATGGCATGACCCGATAGCAGTACGTTCCCCACGGCGTGATGAATGCCGTCTTTTCTGCATCTTCCTCATCCATTAAGATCTGATGATAAACCGCGTAACAATCCACAAAAGAACCAATCTCATGTTTGGCGCAATTATCAATCAAGATATGGATGTTTGGCAATGGGAAATTTTCTTTTGGGCTCGCCTTGTTGAGATCCCGATAGTCAACACACACCCTGGTCTTGCCATCATTCTTCGGCACAGGCACAACATTGGCTAACCAGGTGGGATACCGGGTGACCCGAATGACTTTGGCATTGAACTGCTTGGTGATCTCTTCTTTGATCTTTACACTCATATCCGTTTTGAACTTTCTCAGCTTCTGTTTGACAAGAGGGAATGCCGGGTCAGTGGGCAACTTGTGAACCACTAAATCAGTGCTTAGACACGACATGTCGTCATAGGACCATGCAAAAACATCTTTGTATTCGAACAATGCTTTACTTATCTCCTCCTTGAGTTGAGGTTCCGGATGGACACTTATTTTAGTTTCACGGACATTATCTTGGTCCCCTAGATTAATTGCTTCTGTATCGTTCAAATTTTGTTTGGGCTTTTCCTCAAAATGACTTAGTTCCTTACTAATTTCTTCATAGGCCTCATCATCATCAAATTCCAACTCATCATCACACTCAATTTCTTGTATTATTATTTCAAAGTTAGATTGGCTTTTAAAACTAGGCCGAAGATTCCTCATGCATGTCATGTCATTGATATTAGCATAAAAAGAACTGTACAAAAGAAGAAAACAAAAATAAAATTAGAAGAAATGAATGAAAGGAACAATTGCATTTCATTAAATTTAAAGATAACAGGGTTTTAACACATCCAACTGGATGGAACATAATATCTGAATTACAGACCCTAGAATAATCCAGACAACTAAAAGAAAATCAAAACTCATGACCAAGACTCCCTCCGGGTAGGAAGAGGAGTAGCTTCCCAGTTGTTGACTTTTGCACGTGGTCCCACGAATTGCACATCTGCCTTGCTAGACCCTTCCCCAGCCTCAACCATGTTAACCTCGGCGAATAACCTTTCGAACCCATTCTCCAAGTCTCCATCGGCACCAATCAGTGATCCAGGAACCTTTGACACCAGTTGCTTTCTGATACCCAGCCTGACGAATTATCTGGACAGACGTGAGATTGGCTTTGGCAATGCCCATGCTTTCTGTTTCATTTTTCTAGCTCTTCTCACGTCTGCAACTGTGTGCTTGAACCCCAGACCAAATGTATCCAAGTTCTTTGGAAGAGAAACAGGCTGCACAATACCTTGCAGAGATGCACCCAAACCCTTGCCCGGTACGAAATCAATTTTCAACATTTCAACAGCTACCATGACTGATGTCGCAGCCATCATTAGAGTTGGAAAGCACTTCCCTTCCGGAATTTTCTCTACCAATACTGTGTCGAAAACCTGATAAACCCATGGTCCCTTGTCGTCGTCAACCTCTATAAACGGAACAATGGCATCATTGGGTACACACAAATTGTCTTCGCCGTGTACAACAATTTCCTGTCGATCCCATTCAAACTTGACTATTTGATGCAGAGTAGATGGGACTGCTTTGGAAGCATGGATCCAGGGTTGTCCCAACAGCAGATTGTACAAAACGGCCACATCAAGCACCTAGAATTCCATAGTAAATTTAACTGGCCATATTGTGAGCTCAAGCACTATGTCCCCGACTGAATCTTTCCCTTCACCGTCGAATCCCTGAACGCAAATACTGTTCTTGTGAATTCTTTCATCCTCCACTTTCAGCTTGTCAGAAAAAGTGACTCTGTTTACCTCAAATATCTTGCTAGCTATCTTTTCCAAGTGGTTTACTGAGATTTTGTCAGGAACGTGGACTTCGTTCAGGATCTTCATCAAAGCACGACGGTGTTCGTCTGAATGGATCAATAATGACAAGAGAGAGATCTGAGCTAGTGTCTTCCTTAATTGCTCCACAATGGAATAGTCTTGCACTTTCATCTTTCTCAGGAATTCTTCTGCTTCTTCCTCAGTCACCGCTTTCTTCATCAACACTGGATTATCTTTTGAGGTCTTAGATTTTATCAACTCTTCGGGGGAAAAGCATCTCCCCGATCGAGTCAAACCATGAGTCTCACACACTTCTTCTTTAACCTCTTCCCCTTTGTAAGTCACGGTCACTCGTTCATAATTCCATGGGACTGCCTTGTTGTTGACTATCAGTAATTGAGTTATCGGTTTGATAATGACAGGATCTATGGGGCGCCCTTCACAATTACCATAGGCTTGTTCGTCACTCCTGGCAAAACCGCTTTTTCTCTTTCATGTTTTCCTGCAATGTCACTGAAGGACCCCTTCTTGACCCCCACAGATGGTGCATTATTTGCCCTGTTCAACTTGATCACAAACTTCTCACTTGTTGACTTTTCAAATGGCCTGGATTCACTAGCCCGAATCATCATGACGGTTTGCGAAGGCTTCTTAGGCTCCCCTCCCTTATGCATTATCTCAATAATATTTGTTTCATGATGTGCTGGCAAGGGATTCTGATTGATATCGGACACCTCCGGAGCTTGGACCTCAATCCGATTGGTGTCAATGAGTTCTTGAATGGCTGTTTTCAATTTCCAGCATTTCTCTTTGTCATGTCCCGAGGCCCCTGGACAATACTCACAACTCACCAAGCGGTCAAGATTTCTGGGAGGGGGATTTGGCAATTTAGCCTCGATCGGATTCAACATACCCAACTGTCTCAGTCTATGGAATAGACTAGCATATGATTCTTCAAATAGAGTAAAAGTCTTTTGCTTCTGCAACATCTTATTCTTAAAGGCTTGGATGGGTAGAAAACCCGTTCCAGGAGGATTTCTGTAGGCTTTTGAGGGTGGATGGTTATTTTGTGGAGCTTGGTATGGGTATTGTGGAGCTGGCGCACGCCATTGCGAGTGAGCAGGAGGTTGGGTATAGGTTTGTGCGTGATGGACATAAAAATGGGGATCTGGCGGTGGGTAATAGTGTTGTGGTGGGTTATATGGAGTGTGGGGGTAAGTTTGGGGATAGTGTCATGGCTGGTTGTAGTAACGGGGAAGGTTCCTGGATCCAACCCAAGCTCCCGACTCAATTGTCGCAACATACTCCTTCTTCTTCCCGAGCACACCCTAGTACCGTTTTGAATGGCCTTAGTGGTCGCTTTGATCGCTGAATAACTCATGATCTTGTTGTACTTGAGTCCCTATTCAACCATGCCTCCCATTTTTACGTCTTCATTAAAGGACTTACCTACTGCTGACACCAAATGACCGAAATAAGTGGGTTCCAAAGCATGCAAGAAATAATCAACCATCTCGCTTTCTTTCATCGGAGGGTCAACCCTTGCTGCTTGCTCTCTCTAACGGAATCTGTATTCCCTGAAGCGGGCTTCTTCTCAAGCTTTGTCAACGACGGGCGGTCTGGGATAATTTCGAGGTTGTATTGAAAATGGCAGGCAAAGGCTTGGGCCAAATCGTCCCATATGTACCACCTGTTGGGTTTTTGTCTGGTATACCATTCTAAGGTCGATCCACTCAGACTTTGGCTGAAATATGCCATCAACAATTCATCTCTTTCACCTGATCCTCTCATTTTGCTACAAAATCCTCTTAAGTGTGTTACTGGGTCACCATGCCCATCGTACAGATCAAACATGGACATTTTGAACCCTGCTGGAAACTGAACATCTAGGAACAGACATAAATCCTTATTGGCCACACTCACTTGACCTCCCAGCCCCCTCATATCATGGAACGATTGTTCTAAGCTTTTGACCTTTCTGATCACCTCTTCATGCTAGGGATTTTTGGGCGGTTTCTCGGTCTCTGCCGGGAGATCAACAGGAGGGGTGTAAGGATATGGTTCTGGAATTTTGAAGGTGGGTTTAGGGGGATAGTAATACTTGTCGTGAGTCTGGAACAGAGGTTCACTGGAAGATCGATGTAATGTGGCAGGTGGAGGTGCCACAAAAACAGGCGTAATTGGTGGGGAAGGGTATGGGACTTGTTTGGGTGGTGGAGCTTGAGAAGTATGAGAAGTGGCGCCATGGCATTGTTGGTAGAGGGGAAAGGCCGAAGATGAGTTCACAGTGGAAGGATCCGGAGGTTGGGCTGATGGTGGGATATAAGCAGGGTTGGCGGGATAAACCGGTGGTGGATGCCCCTTCGCCCAGGCTTGGTACATTTCAGCCATCTGTTGCTTCAGTTTATACATTTCTTCCCTCATTGCATTAACGTCCAATTCTTCCACTTCTTTCGATGGGTCAACAATACTTGTTTCCGGTTCCTGGTTGGCCATATTCAGCCTGTCTTTTGATCGGGTGTTGTACGAGTGAGTTGCCAGAATACCAATCAACTAACCACCTGCCTGGATTCAATTCATCAACAACAACTTTGTTAGCGATTAGGTTTTAACAGATTGGAAACCGCATATTGGGCATGAATGCACCTAAACAGTTAATGGTCTCTACTATGTATCTGATCGGTTGCATGCATTATCCCGGCCTTTTAATTGCAATCTTCC
The DNA here is from genome assembly GCF_000715075.1 of Nicotiana tabacum. Taxonomy (NCBI): domain Eukaryota; kingdom Viridiplantae; phylum Streptophyta; class Magnoliopsida; order Solanales; family Solanaceae; genus Nicotiana; species Nicotiana tabacum. Next base: position 28,998,433 of record NC_134089.1, on the reverse strand, counting down.
CCCTTTTCTTTCTTATCGTTTCCTTCCTTTCACTCTTGCCTCTGTTCTCTTCCTTGTTTTATTCTCTCTTGATTTCTTATTTTTCTCTTTTCTTTCTTGTTTTTCCGCTCTTTTCTTTTCTCTATTCTCTTGTTTTTCCACTCTTTTCTTTTCTTTACTCTCTTGTTTTTCCGCTCTTTCTTTCTCTCATTTATTTGGTCACGGTCAAATGCTATGGATATTTCCTACGTATCATGGCCCCGCATGAATCAGACCAACCGTAGTTCTTGGGGATAAGTGTGAAATAAAGTAAAAAACATTTTGGGATTTTCAGTTTTCATATATATAAAAAACACTATTACAAAGACTGAAACTAACAGACTCGAAAGAAAGTGACAGACTCTGATGAAAGAACGAGATACAGACTCAAAAAACAAACAACCCACATACTTTGATAACAGAAATACAGACTCCAAAACAACTGGCAAACTTTAACGGAAAGAAAATACAGACTTAAGAAATCATGAATACATTAGTGCCTCAATTGTCCCCGGGACCCGCGGGGCATCATTCGGCCTTGCTGCGGGCTTACTCGCTAAATCCCCTTGAAGGTAGTAGAGATCTTCCACTACCCGGCGAACAAAAATTATCATAGTAGCGAAGAACATAGATCTAGTCATATCCTCACAGCTACTGCACTTCATTGCGATATAGTTAGCGACCCTTTTGACTCACTCTCTTATGACGCTCTTCTCTTGCAACAAACGCCCAATTTGTTCGGTTCTGGATTCCAAAGTTTGTTCGGCTACCTGGTTCTGCTCTTGGAGTTGTTGCAAGTCTTTTTCTAGCCGTGACATTAAGGCTTAACAATGTTCTCTTTCAGCCTTAAAATTTTTGGCTTGTTTAGCCATTTCACCCTCGAGGTTGCCAATCACCTTTTCCCAACCTGTGACCCCTTTTTCATATTTTTCTTTCATCTGTTGAACGAAAGATGCACGCCCTTCGGCGCTTTTAGCCAACCTCGCTCGTGCTTTTGCTAGTTCAGACTCAGTTTTTTGCAGGTCATCTTCATAGTCCCGTACCTTTTGAGTAAGGTTATAAATGAGCCTTTCATCTTTCCTGCTTCGGCCTGGGTTCTCGGCTGCAATTTTCAACTGTCGAACCTGGGCTCCGAGGGCTTCATTTTCCCGCACCAATCTTCTCCTTTAACCTTCTGCTTCTTGTTCCTGCAAATCATTATTGAAGGTGACATTTCTCAACTCTTCTCGTAGACCATGGATGATGGCCTTATATTCCTTTTCCTTCTCCCCCAAGCTAACCTCTCTTGAATTTTATCATCAAAGGCTTGAACAAGAGGCCTTTTGGCAGGCCTTTCGGGCTCTGGCTCGTCATTTACATAAGATATTTTCTCAAACCAAGCAGCATAATTTGGATCTACTTCTCCCTTGGCGATGTCTGGTACCTGGGTGCCATTTTTAGATACCGACAGCTATTCCAATCTTGCTGAACTACAGCCTCGGGCAATGCAGCTTCTGGATGTAACTCTATGACCTGGGTTTATAGATCTTCATCTTCAGGCACAATCTGATACTTTCCCAATTGCCTCAAGACCCTCTGCGATGCATATGGCTGAATACTCCTTACTCCCATTAACCTCAGGTAGCCATTGGTAGTAGTAATATAGATGGCTTCTGCCCTAGGAAGCCATCCTATAGTCCACTCGACCTGACTTGCATTAAGAACTTTCAAGTGAGAGACCCATGCTTCAAACCCTTCTGGTGCGTAATAATCTTTTGTCCTCTCCTCATAACTAGTGATGAAGTTATTCGGGCTCGAACCATAACTCATGAATATGGGATGATGGCGAAGGTGCTCGATCAACGACATTTGCAGAAGGATGCTGCAACCTTCAAAAAATTGAGCCCCTGCTTTGCATAGAGTCAATGCCCGATGAATATCCGCCAGCACCAATGGGGCAAGTGTATGATCTTCCTTGGTAGTTAGGATTTATGCAATTCTAGCCATCTGAATATCCACCGTCCCTTTTTCATTTGGAAAAACCATGATCCCCAAGAATGCCACAATAAATGCGAACCGGCGATGAATATGCCAAAGGCCTTTGTCTTGCTTGTTGCTCAGACCCTTTTTATGCATTTCAAAACCAACAGAGAGCCCGAACCTGAAGTATAAAAAATGGAAAGCACAACACTTGTTACTTACACGTTCGTTATTCGTCTGTTTACTAATATTCGGTAGGTCAAAGAACTTGTGCACCGATAGAGCCCTTGGAAATATAAGTCGTTGCTTCCTCAAATCCCGTCCGAATTCAATGTAGCCGGCTATCTCCTCCAAAGTAGGGGTGATCTCAAAATCCAAGAAACGAAAGACATTGTGGACGGGATCCCAAAAAGTTACCAAAGCTTTGATCAGATCTTCCCGTGGTTTGATCTCAAAGAAGTCTATAAGAGCACCCAAGTGCTTTTTCACCCATTTCCGACCATCTTCGTCTAGATCATTCCACCATATACGCAAGTGTAGTCGTGCCTGTTCCCTGACCACTTCTGGCGGTTCCTGGATGGTATTCATTTGTTCATGTGGAAGATTAAGGTTAGGGTTGACTCGAGTGGACCCTTTTGTAAACATTTTTTGAAGAAGAAAAGAAAGGGAAAAGAAAATAAGAAAAAAGAACCATAATTTCTTCCCCTATATGCCAACTTTAGACAAGTGGCTGTTTTTGCAAACGCGACCCCTTCCCAATTTCACGCAAATATTGAGGTCGGGGGGGAATTATTTTATGACCCTTCACAAACTTGTCCGTTCTTTTATGAAAATAGCCTTTCGACAATTGAAGAATACTCTGAGGCTATCTCGGCAAGAACGGTTCAAGACATTGCCGAAGCTGGATTGACTTATTTTGACCAAAAAATCAAGATTGCATTCGCTTGACCACCGACTCTCTTTTCTTGTTTTTCTTTCTTTTTTTTTCAAAAATAAAGCCGAACCCTATGTAGGTTGCCTACTTATCCCACATCCGGTGAGAATCAGACCTGCATAGTTCGGTCAGTTTTGACACCTTCAAAAGAACACAATGTTTGACTCTTTTGAAATAACTCTTTTTTGAAAGATTTTGGGCAGAGTTTCAGGACGCTTTTCAAATACCGAGATGTTTAGAATCGGGTTTTATTTCCTTCCCTATATCACTCTTGGTTTTCCTTTTTTTTCCTGGCCGGTCAGCATGCAAGCCAAAACAAATAAATGTTTACATAACACGTAGAATGCATCAGGATGGTCTGTTATTTCGGGCATACCTGTCCTAGACGGACCCAACCCCTGTGTTGAGTCCCCTAAGTCAATACACATGATGCAAACAAACGTTCCGACTAGGGATCCGGCATAATGCTGTGTTTTTCTAGGTTTAAATCCTGGGGTTTTGGTCTAGACTTGGGGTACCCGAGCGGACAATTGGGGCCAAGGATGGGGCGACATACCGGGAGCACTGAAGTCTACCTGGACTTGTCGCTTGCCCAGCCTCGTTCTATTTGGTATAATTTCTACAGAAAAAGCGAGCTACGCGAACGTATGCACTATTTCCAGAAGACTCAGATGGGTGGCGTAAAAAGACAGTTATATACAATTCAAATATTAAAGTGGTAAACATATAGCATTTAGCACAAATGATTCGCAGAATACAGTAATATTAACAATAAAGCCAAAAAAATCATATCAACAAGCTCGAATTCTTGAACTCTGAACCAGAGGTTATGGGTTCGATCCCCAGCAGAGCCGCCAGAGCTGTCACACCTCTTTTTTTACTTACACCCCGTAAAGGGCATAAATATAAGGGAGTTTTTCCAATTAAAGGAAAATCGAAACGGGATAAATTATTTACAATTCAGAGTCGCCACTTAGGATAATTTATGGTGTCCCAAGTCACCGGTTTAAAATCCCGAATCAAGGAAAAATTGACTCTATTTACGGCCTGCGAACACAAAAATTCGGGTTAGGAATTCTATTAATCCGGGAGAAGGTGTTAGGCACTCCCGCGTTCCATGGTTCTAGCACGTCGCTCTGATCATACTTGGCTTATTAAAATTACTGATTTTAGATCCTATGTGCATTTACCCCTTTACCTCTTTTTAATTAAGAAAATTATCTCGAACTGGGTCACGCGTACGTGTACCCATTTGTTTGGCACGTCAAAAATCATGTCATGCGGACGTGCCCACAATTAGTGACCCTTTATTATTATTAAGAAAGTTTGGCCAAAGTTGTGCGAGCACATACTCCGATTTTGTTTTTTACGATCGCAATTATGTCACGCGAACGTGTACACAATCACGATATGGAATTGAATGACACCTGGAACAAGTTAGGAATTTTGTGCATTAGAATAGCTTCTTAGCATTCACGAACCATCGGCTTGAAGACCGATTCCTCTAGGTGTAAAAGGATTTATAAAAGCCAATCTTAACGCCCAATGAAATCACTATCCATGAAATCAAACTAGGTTGTGAAAGCAAGACCAATTGAGCCCAAGACATGAAACTTATTTTTAATTAAGATTCAAATCAACCTTACTAATTATGAACCTGTGTTTGATAATATCAGATACTTTAATCACTAAAAAATTGGGCTAGCGATGAGCCCACTTAATTCGATGACTGGTCACGTGATCTACTTGACTTGAGTTTCTGGGCTTAAGGCCTAAGTGTTCGAGTCCATGCCCAGGGCTTTATTTGGGCCACCCATAACTTAGCCCAATTCATTTTACATGTGCATACACGTTTACTACAGAAATTAGTGTTTGGGGTACAAGCTCAACCAAGCAATTGTATCACATGGTAATCCAAGGAAACATTAAGACCCCAAATTATGCCGAACTATTTTTGAATCCACAACCAAAGAACATGATCAAATATCCTATACCAAATGACTGCAACCTAATTTCCAAAGAAAGCTAAAATCCGATTGGGAAATGATTTAAGAAGATCATGATTTCATATGTTTTTAGAAACAGGCTTAAGCAACAGAACTATGATAAAGGCTAACCGGGGAATCACCACTACTAGAATAACACAACTCAAACAAAATCCAACATAAGGAAATGATTCTTGTCTAAATTAAATCCTGCAGTATGGCAGTCCGAACACAAGTATTCTAGGTGGACTTCTGATCAAATCTAACATTAAAATAACAAGTTAAAATCCAAATATATTCTGAAAGTGCACTGTCCATATAGTACAGTTCAAATAATAAAAACCAAGGCAATAAGGGAAACACAGCTAGTATTTAAAGGATGGGGGACTGGAGTTCAACCTAATTCTCATTCATCCACAAGTCCAAATTGATTACATAACTCCAACAAGCAATTCACACATTAGTGATATCCAAGAAGTACCTGGTTTCAGCAAAGTAACAAAGAAATCAGGCCCAAAATTAGGAAGGAACAACAGCAGTAAGTTAGCAGCAAAGGGAATCACACAATAGCTCTCAAGTCAAACTATGCTTCAGCTTTTGCAAACCACACACCCAGGGATTCCAAAACAGGTCTCTTATTTGGACAGCAGGATCGAGAATGAAAACAAATAGTCCATTAGTGCAGGAATTCTGATCTATTTTTAGAATGTTTTCAGCAATTTTAAACAAAGCAATGCAGGAATTTTTCTTTGGTATTTTTCAGAGTTCAGGATTTTAGGGATTTCTTAACTCTTGGATCTGCCTTGAAAGGCAAGAAAAGCTGCCTGTATAGGCAAGTTATTAGGGAAGACTTAGGTTGCACTTTGCCCCCTTTTGAATTTTTTTTTTGCTTAGGTGTCCCTAGCTTAAATTCCAGAAATTCATTTTAATCCCTACCCCCAGCTTCATGGAAGCTTCCCATTCAGTTACACTCAAGATTCCTTTGGCCAATTCCCTAGACTACCCCTCAAACCCTGATTATTCAGTCTAGGAACCCAACCTAGCAGAACCCTTGTTGATACTAGACAGACCGAATGGGCCATGGGTCAATTTGGCCCAACTGTTCAACCCCAAATGAACCGGAATAGACCCAAAACCCAACCCTCAAGATCAAAGATCTATTCTGCCCAACTAGCAGTTATCTGATTACCAAATAACACAGAACAATTAAAACTTTAGCCTAAATGGTTTACTACTAAACTTTTTAAAACTAACCTAACAAGACTCCAATTACTCATGCATGAATGAATAGACTCCGAAACAAATGAAGATTGATTCGAGAAGAGGAGAAGAAACAGAAAATTTAAAAACAAATGAAGGACAGATTAAACCAAAAGAAGAAAAGAAGAATACCTAAGAAAAGTTCGGAAAATGAAAAGGGGAGCTTGGGTCTTCATATCCTCGGCTTTTCTGGCCAAATATGATGTTAATCGTGCGCTCTTACGAAGAACACACGAATAAAATCGGATTCGGAACGAAATTTCGCCAAAACATGACTTGGGATTTCTGGGGTTCGTTTCTGATATAAGATTCGAGGAACTAGGGAAATATTCGAGGGTAAAGGAGTATGGATTTGGAAAGAGGTGAGTGAGTAGGCTATAGGGTGTGATTTTGGTGGCGTTTGGAGGTGGCGCCGCCACCGGAGGCCGAGGATTTGGGGCGGCTAGCTAGGGTTTCAGGGGTTTTTTTGATGAGGATGATGAGCAGAAGGGGATTCTGAGGGGGGGGGGGTAGGGTTATTCGGACACTTAAATACACCTGTAGCTTCAGTTCTGAGCCGTTTGATCAAGGAGAGATCAACGGCTCAGATCAATACTTATCGAAACAACACTGTTTGGTTTGGGGGGGGGAAACCGGACCGGGTTAAGGTGGTTTGGGCCGGGTATTGGGGCAATTTGGACGAGTTTCAGGGGTGTAGGGGTTTGGGCTTGGAGATAAATCAATTAATTTTGGCCCAAATTCCCTTTCCTTTATTTTAATTTCCAATTTTCTAATTTCTTCTAAATTAAAATTAAAGTTAAAATAAACCTAAATTTATTTCTAATCAAATTATCCTACCAAATTAAATTAACATACTCTAAATAATAATTACCCCAACTAATTAAATACCAAATTAAAGAAAAAATACCAAAATTCGATATTAAAATTAAAAAGTGCAAAATAGACTATTTTTGTGATTTTTTCCATTTTTTTATAAAATATTAAATTACTAATTAATTCAAGGCTGCAAAATTAGATCCTAAATGCAAATGCAGTGTATTTTTGTATTTTTATGAATTAAATAAAATAAACATGCACGGACAAATGCAAAGAATTATCAGAAAATGCCACAAAATCCACAAAAATTGCAAATAATGAAAAGAAGTTATCTTGTTTTGAATTTATGGGAGTAATTCATATAGGGCAAAAATCACGTGCTCACACCGACAGCCCACTTGTGAAGTGTTTCCACCCTACTCTTTCATCAAAGTGTCGTTTCACAATGGGGTTGTGGGGCAGAAGATCCTGCTCTATAAATTGACGCTCATGTATGAGTGACCTGTGAGGCCACCACTCCCAAAATTTGTGGTAGGCCTGCTCACTGTCAAACCTCTACTTCCACACCACTGGGTTTCTTGTCCTTTCCGAACCTCCAGTCTGGATATCATCTCCCCTCCCGTCATCCGGTGTCTCAGCATCTACATCTATAGGGTCCTGTCCAGGTGAAGAAGCTGTAGGAGAAGCTGATGCTGAGGACTCACTACTCTCTACTGAGCCATCAGATGACTCAAAAGAAACAGGAGTAGTAGGAGAGGCTGGGAGTGTAGGCACGTCTACCAATCGAAATCTCCATAGGAAATCTGGTACATGTGTAGGCACAGAGTCACCCTCTAAGGGCTCCCGTGAGGGAACATAGTCACTTCCCTTAGAGTGGGATGCAGCTATGATATTCCTTCGTATTTTCCCAATGCATTGTCGTACTACTAGGGGTAACTTGATTTGCCCTCGTCCCCTACCCCAGTAGGACTCTGCTTTCCCTTTTTGTTTGTCACTGCCACCTCTTTATTTAACTATTGTCTGCATACATAATCAGTGAAAGCTCGTTAGTATTGGTGCAAGAAAAAGTAGTGAAGAAAAGCAGATGAATAATTGACAATGATGTAACAAACTCCCAGAACCGCTGACAACGAATAAAAAAGGCGGTCGCAGAATGAGTATCGATGAGAGCAGAAAAAGGGTCGTGGCCGCGGAGGCATGGGGATCAGACTACCCATCCTCTGATACTAAAGTCCCGCTGAGCGCGGAATGTTGGGCGTGGCCGCAGAAGTTGCACCGCTGTCTGCAGAAAAACAACCGCGGTTGGGGACCCATTTTGTGTACTTCTCCGAATATATGTACTGCTGACTGCGAAAAATGCAGCGCGACCGAATAAAGCGAGCCGCTGTCAGCGGAATTTGCCACCACTGACCGAGGAAATACATTCGCAATCGCGGAATTCAAAAACCAACTGAGCAACCTAGGGTTTCAATTTTTCTTGCCATTAGTGGATATAATCTACACTATTAACCCCAACTAGGTAATAATTAATCAACCCTAACTATTTAAGCATAATTTAATTAACACTAATAAACCCTAAGTTAAAATTAAAAGAAAAAAGGAAGAAGAAATTAAAACTAACAAATAAAAGAAAGACCAGTACAAATTGAAGAACAATGAATAAGTGAAATTACCAGTTGTGTAATGAGAGATGAAAATAGACTTTAATTTTGTGTTTGTGTGTATTAGGGCTTGGGTGAATAGAAAAATTTAAGCTTGAGATTTCAGAGATCGAAAAGGATAATAGGTCTTAGGACATTCTATTTATACAGAGTACCCTGGGACCCACAAAGCTCACCTAGTGCATCCGCAAAATTTCACTGCGGTCCGCGCTTTTGACTTACAGAAGGGCAGATTGTTTAAGAATTCCGCTGACAGCGAAAAATAGGATGCGGCCGCGGAATTGCACCGCTGACCGTGAAAACTCCTCCGCAGACGCAGATGAAACTTCAGAGAAGTCTCATTTTAGACTTTCAAGTCCGTGTCTACTGCCACATTACGCCTCTATGTACTGGCCTCCGCTGACCGCAAAAAATGGAGCACCGTCAGCGGTCCAACTACATACTGTGCCAAATTTTTCCAACTTTGTCCTGCACTGCATCAAACATTCCTACACATCTCACAACCAATTAGTCCAAAACAAATCCTACACCAAGAAGAAAATCAAAAAGAAGAAAAACACATGGGTTGCCTCCCAAGAAGCGCCTGATTTAACGTCGCGGCACGACGCAGGTTATAATCAATCATTTTAAATGGATCATTGCCACCATGTGGCTGTCCTCAAACTTGACAAGATAGTGCTTCACTCTGTGCTCATTAACTCTAAAGATATCACCATTTTTATTTTTCAAATCAAGAGCACCAAACAGAATATGCACCACCTCAAAAGGACCATTCCATTTTGACTTGAGTTTTCCCGGGAACAGTCGTAACCGGAATTTGAATAAGAGAACTAAGTCACCTTTCTTGAATTCCTTGCTACGAGCATACTTATCATGTAAGTACTTCATCTTGTCCATATACAAGAACGAGCTGGAATAGGCATAAAACCGGAACTCATCAAGCTCAATTTAGTTGCTCTACCCGGAGATTTGCTGCAACATCCCATTCAAGATTTAACTTTTTCAAAGCCCACATGGCCTTGTGCTCTAACTCAACGGAAGATGGCAAGCTTTACCAAATACCAACCGGTACGGAGATATACCAATCAGAGACTTGTACGCAGTCCTATAAGCCCACAAAGCATCATCCGGTTTCTTTGACCAGTCAGTCCTATTTTCATTGACACTCTTTGACAATATTGTTACACCTCAAGTTTTCATACGTGAGAGTACGTCGTAAGTCATTCATGTAAGCTCGGAAAAAAGATTCTATTTGGAAGCAAATAAAGTAAGTTAATCATGTTACCTTGGAGGTTACAAATATTTAAGATCATGAATAACGAGTACCAAGAGGGTTGGAAATCTTAGAAGCTAAACCAATTGAAGAAAATAAGTTTCGTCAAATGTCGACAAGTTTGGAATGTTATAACATGTACTTTGGGGTGAGACTAGGGTTCTTAACATGATAAGGAGGTTATTCTATGAGTTATTTTAGTCGTATTATATTCATTTTCTACATTTTGAAGGCAAGCAAGTTGTGGAACAAGAGTTGGCAAAGGTCATCACAAGTTACATTCATAAATTTGCTGAAATTTAGGTCAAATGTATCTGGGAATTTCTCCAAATATATTTGGAATCATGGGGTGTTCTACCTACAAAATTGAAGGTCTACGAGTCTATTTTCTAAATCATTAAACCGTTCATCAATACAACATCGTAGTAGAGAGATATTCGCGTATTCGCGAGACCGCGCAAGCAGCTCCCAATGGGACCCACTTAGGCGGTGGTTGACCTACTTCAATTTATAAACGATTTGGACGCCTATTTTTTTCTCATTTTTCAACTAAATTTCGTCTCCAAACCTCTCCTAACCCTCCTAAACATATACCACAAGGGCTTGAAGTGATTCCAAAGTGATTACACCATATTTCAACATCAAAACTTAGTTCTAGTGAAGAACAACACCTCTTTGAGGTTGTGTTGTCATTGACGATTGTTGTGGGCTGTATTTGGATGAAATTCCAAGTTGTTGCTGCTTTCTAAGGTGAGTATAACAGCCTACTAATTGTGCTTAAGCTTTCTTGTATGTTGGTTAAGTTGTTAGGATGATAAACTACAAGATAATACTCGGATTAGCTTAAGTCATTTCTATGGTGTTGTATTGCTATTGAGGGTTGTGGTAAACTGAATATAACTTGGATTTTGACTTGAAGTTACTATAGGAGGTATTTATATTGTGTTCTTACTTGTGCCTAAGGTTATCTTGATGTTTATTAAGTTAAATGGATGGGCTAGACATGAACTAGTGAATAAAGTTGCTAGTTGGGGATAGTTGAAGTTGTGGATTATTTTCGTTGTTATAAATATATGGTATAAGGCTGGAATAATTGATTAATGACTTCATTATCATATTAATGATACTTTTATGTTGAAGTAAGAAGTCTATAAGGATTGATAAGGGGTATACAGATTCCAATTGGAGCTTGCCGCTCGTCGTAATGTAGTTGTGACTTGTTGTTGTTATATGGTGTTTTGATATTGATAATTATGTATTGATGGATTGCTTTGGTAATTGTTGTTGGTATATGGTATTGGAGCAGGCCCTTGTTACAAGGGAGATGCTGCCCAAATTTACGTAAACGAGCTACTAGCTTAAGTTATAGACTTAGCCTTTGCTCAACACTGATTTTGAATCTCCTTATACTATAATAGATTGAGTTGACTTGTTTGAAGAGTTGCTTTGAAGGGATTAGGGACTCAACGGGTTTAAGGTATGTTAAGTCACTTTTTTCTTTCTTTTGGCATGATCTAAAGTGAAATGAATACGCTACTTCATAGCGGATCTACTCCTAGCAACTAAGGTTGTCCATGTTGTTCTTTCCTTATAAAATTATTCTAAGCAAGTGTGTATGATCCTTGAATCCTACTAAGGTTCATATTGAGGGTATGGATGTCTATAGTTCTCTTAAGTCACTCTAAAAGGTTTAGAAGGTGATTCCATGAGTTGAGCATGCATTATATATATGTATCTATTTTACTCTACCAAGTCGCGCTATAGTCGCCCGGGTACGACACCTATTGTGCAACCACAGATCAGTTGGCTTACCGAGCTCTACGTGGTCGGGTACGATTCTACCGAACCTTATGATGGTCGGGTACGCTTTTACCGAGTCCTCTTTGAGGCCGGGTACAATATGATGATGATGATGATGCCCACAGAGGAGAATGTTTTAAAAAGTTTATGTATACATATGTATTATGCATTTCATACCAGTAACCCCCAGAGGCACTCAGATGTTACAGGTTGTATCTCCTCTATCTCTCTCTTTACATTACTGTTCTTGTTTATGCTTTCCTGCCTAACATACTCGGTACTTTATTCGTACTGACATCCCTTTTGCCTGGGGACGCTGCATTTCATGCCCGCAGGTCTCGATTGATAGGCTGACAGTCCTCCAGTAGGCTATCAGCTCAGCGAAGGTGTTGGTGCACTCCACTTGCTCCGGAGTTGCCTATTTGGTCAGTATGCTTTGGATATGTATTGATTGGTATGGTGGGGCCCTGTCCCGACCTTTATGATTTTATGTACTCTTAAAGGTTTGTAGACAGATGTCAGGTGTATAGATACTTGTATGGCCTTGTCGGCCTATGTTTCGAGTTTACTAATGGTCATGTCGTCCTTATAGGCCCGTATGTCACATATATTAGTTTGTATATCATGTTGGGTCTTCATATGTTGAGTATTCCCTTATGTTTTATTCTTGTTATCTCATGACGAGTTTTCTGGCTCATTTACTCATGATAACATGATAAGAAAGATATGTTACGTTGGTACTCGGTTGAGTAAAGCACCTGGTGCCCGTCGCGAACCTTCGGTTTGGGTCGTGAGAGAAGTGATATTAGAGCAGTTCTGTCCTAAGGAGTCTACAAGCCATGTCTAGTAAAGTCTTGTTTATGGGTGTGTTATGCACCACACTTATAAGCAGGAGGCTACAGGGAATTTAGGTCCGTTACTCTTTCTTCTTACTCTAGATCGTGCAGTAGAGCTTAGTTGTAAGAATTCAAACTCCTAAATTCGACTTTAGTCGTAATACAACGATACCTACATCCACAACGACAGTTGGTAAAAGATTGCATGTGGATGTGGAAGAGTTGAGTCAGAGGAACTCGATTTCACATCATGCTTATGATGAGTAAATATGAGGTCTTCAACAGATCATGTGTGTACTAAGATGTGTATGCTTCTTAATAAGGAGCCTTAAGGCACAGATATCTATTCACGAATATGGTGAAAATCTATGAGGAATTCAGAAGTTAGATACAAGTTTTAACAAGTAAAATAAGTAAGGTGAAGAGGGGTATGAGGCACCCAGATAATGAAGATTATCAATATTTTCAAGGCAGAGAAATATAAGCATTTTGGTACCTTCATCAATGACAAAGCTACGTACAACTGGCCACACCCATCTCAGTTATGTTCTATGGGAGCTAACAGATATTATTTAAGAGAAAGATGGGATATCTGGATCCAGTTGGAGTTAGAGTAACCCAAAAATTATGGATAGGTTGTTATCATTAACTAACGTTTCCAAAAGATGGTGCAAATATGGTAATAGATCTCCTTCTAAGACACCCAGATGGTGAACTCTAGAGTAGTACAATCAGATACGAATACTGGAATATTCAAAAATTTCAGAAGATAGGCAGTGGGATCCTAGAAGGGACAAATATTTACCTTAGTATGACTCTAGCCCCGAGTAAAAAAAAGAATGTTAGGTATTCCCAAGATGAATCTAGGGGAGCTTATAGGGAAAAAACTTTTTGTTGAAGTTTTCAGAATAAAGTGATAGACAAAAGAAATATTATCCGGAGAATAAGAAGAAAATAAATGAAGCATCATCAGTAAGATGTGATATATGGGTGATAACAGTAAATCAAAATATGACACGATGACAGAGTCTATAGTTAAGTGAAGGAAAATACAAGAGGTGACAAGCCTTAAGGCAATAAAAGAGTATAAGCCATAAAGTCATATTCTTATTTCGAGAAATGAGTTGGTGACTTCAACGTGATTACCAGGAGGAAAGGTTAGACCCTAGAGTAATAAAAATCAGTATGGGCTGGTGAACAAGATAAAACCGAACATGAATTAGGGACCGGAGGATTTAATAATGGTCGACATCGTGAGAATTTCAAAGATCGTGCTCCAACAATAATAGAATAGACAACAGACGAATAACCTTTAAAGGTTATTTAGGAAGTCGCTTACCTAAAGCAAGCACTCTGAGCAGAGTTAATATTAAGGGACTAAGTGTGCCAGTTACCGTAGGTGTCACCTTCGTGCGTAAGAAATTTAGTTATCCCTGGTACAGAAGGTTACCATAAGGTGATTAAGGTTCATTGATAATGTGAAAAGACGCCAAAGATGAAGAGGTAAAACAACTATATGTAGATCGTCGTAGTACTAAATCTTAGTACTCCCCTGAAGGGGGGAATATGGTGTGATATGGTATTAAGTCGGAGTTAAGCGGTTCAGTTAGCTATGGAATGGTAAAGGAAGAATGTGGTAAAAAGGAGAAAGGGATGATGTTGCATTTATTCAGTTCCTGCAGATATGTTGCGACTTCAGAACATTATACAACCACGACACCGGAGAGAGGCAGTAAAAGTTTCCGGCCAGGATGTTATTGATAAATAAGTGTGAGTGGACACTTGATACATAAGGAGCTAGTGGCGAGAGATAAGTTAAGACAAAGGATATATCCCAAGAGGGATTATGCAGAATATATATATATATATAGATAGATAGATATGAGAATGGACCAATTAGTAGCTGATTCAGGAAGAGCCCAGTTATGGCTAGACAAGAGGTCACAAATAAATCAATAGATCATGCAAGATAAATGTAGTGAACCGCAGCAAAGTGAATTCAGTCTCGTAGATACGAGATCGCAATCATTTGAAAAAATTTCAGATAGGAGTTGAGGCAATTAAAGGTACCATTTTTAAGGTTTATAAAAATAAGAGAGAGTGACACTAAGGAGACAATAAAAATTTGAGCTTAGAAGTAACCCTACGAGCACAAAGGCATAAATTTATGTAACTAAGGATTATTATGGGCGAGTAAGAATAACGAAAATTACCTTCGGGTGTACGATATATCAAGCTCGCAACTTTACAAGAGCCAGAAGGTCTCCCTAAGTACTACAATGAAAGACTAGCTGAGGAAATAAGGAAGAAGGTTTCCACCTAAGCATAGTGAGCTAAAGAGTAAATTATCCTGTAACAACAGTCTCACTACAATATTGTATACACTCCATAAGAAAGTGGCACCTATCATGGCTAATGAATGGTAAAAAAAAAGCCATCAAAGGTGATGTTTGAGATCATATGAGGTACAGGAAATTATAGTATTCATGGGCAAAAAGACAAGCCAAGTATTCATGCAACAAGTGATAGAACGACCAGCAAAAGTAATTGCTTACATTTAAGGACAACTGAGAAAGCACAAAAGTAAATATATGGTGCTAGCAAGTTAAAGGAAGGTTGCGAGTAGTATAAATAGATCGGTGTAGGTCCTAAGGTAAAGTATTGTAGAGCAACAAGTTTTTAGGTAGATAGGAGTAAGGATATGAAAAGGTGAGTGAGAAGGTGACGAGAATATGTATGTCCTCGGGATTAAACCCATCAAAACAAGGGAGCTGATGATTTCCATATGTAATAAAAAGCTCGGTACAGCCTGAATGAACATAGAGGAGTCTGAGACTTGGTGCATTTAGAAGAGATGGAATGTTTCCCTGGCAGTAGAATAAGGGTCTAATTATGATAGATAAGAGGATGATACTTAGGCCTTTGATTGAGTAACGATTTAACGAGAAAGGGATTTCATTAACTGCACGGGATTAGAATACCCCCATAAGATGAATCGCGTTGGGATGCAATGAAATACGGTTATTGAAGTATAGTATTATCCCTAGGTGGATCAGGAAAATCACTTCATATGTTCCCCGATAAGATGTGGGCCCTAATGACAGTGTATTACGTAAGAGGTTGCAAGTTATCAGTGATAGATTATAGATCAAAATTAAGGTGAATAAACAATAGATGGGTACAAGTTCCAAAGTTCGAGATGAGATTTGTTTGTTATTCTTAGATGAATAATAATGAGGAAGCACTAAAGGACTTAGATTTATACATATAGGATAAGCAACGAGAGAGTAACCTGGAGTTGGGTAGCAAACCTCGGTGATAATAAATCGAAGTAAGTTTTATGGTATAGTATAACCAACCTAGATGTAGTAAATCCATAAGGATAGATATACAAGGCTATGAAACAAGAGATAGAAATAGTCTTAAGTTCGATAAAGTACCAAGCAAAAGACATTAGTGCACCTATAAATGCCTAGAAGGATAGCTTGTCATAATTCTGTATATGTTCATAAAGTGAGGCTTAGAGATTGGCTAAAAGATGGAGGAAAAAGAGAAGATGAGTCGCTAGGCGCTCATATAAGGACACAGTCGTACATACTGCATGACATAAGGTATCAAATGTTACGATGTTGGAAGAATTCCAACCACATGTCATGGTGTGACAAAGAGGCCTAAAAGGGGGAGGGGGAATTCCAAAGCGTTTGGATTTATTCACAAAACAGTTGCTTAGATGGAAAGATGAGCATTAAAGTATTCGTAAGAGCCATAGTTTATGAAACTGATAAGTGCATCAGTCAACATTCGAGGATGAATGTTCCAAAGGGGTGAATGATGTTACACCCCAAGTTTTCATACGTGAGAGTACGTCGTAAGTCATTGATATAAGCTCGGAAATGAGATTCTATTTGGAAGCAAATAAAGTAAGTTAATCATGTTACCTTGGAGGTTACAAATATTTAAGATCATGAATAACGAGTACCAAGAGGGTTGGAAATCTTAGAAGCTAAACCAATTGAAGAAAATAAGTTTCGTCAAAAGTCGACAAGTTTGGAATGTTATAACATGTACTTTGGGGTGAGACTAGGGTTCTTAACATGATAAGGAGGTTATTCTATGAGTTATTTTAGTCGTATGATATTCATTTTCTACATTTTGAAGGCAAGCAAGTTGTGGAACAAGAGTTGGCAAAGGTCATCACAAGTTACATTCATAAATTTTCTGAAATTTAGGTCAAATGTATCTAAGAATTTCTCCCAATATACTTGGAATCATGGGGTGTTCTACCTACCAAATTGAAGGTGTACGAGTCTAGTTTCTAACTCATTAAAACGTTTGTCAATACGACATCGGAGTGGAGAGATATTTGCGTTTTCGAGAGACCACGCAAGCAGCTCCCAATGGGACCCACTTAGGCGGTGGTTGACCTACTTCAATTTATAAACGATTTGGACGCCTATTTTTTTTCTCATTTTTCAACTAAATTTCATCTCCAAACCTCTCCTAACCCTCCTAAACATATACCACAAGGGCTTGAAGTGATTCCAAAGTGATTACACCATATTTCAACATCAAAACTTAGTTCTAGTGCAGAACAACACCTCTTTGAGGTTGTGTTGTCATTGAGGATTGTTGTGGGTTGTATTTGGATGAAATTACAAGTTGTTGCTGTTTTATAAGGTGAGTATAACAGCCTACTAATTGTTCTTAAGCTTTCTTGTATGTTGGTTAAGTTGTTAGGATGATAAACTACAAGATAATACTTGGATTAGCTTAAGTCACTTCTATGGTGTTGTATTGCTATTGAGGGTTGTGGTAAACTGAATATAACTTGGATTTTGACTTGAAGTTACTGTAGGAGGTATTTATATTGTGTTCTTACTTGTGCCTAAGGTTATATTGATGTTTATTAAGTTAAATGGATGGGCTAGACATGAACTAGTGAATAAAGTTGCTAGTTGGGGATAGTTGAAGTTGTGGATTATTTTCGTTGCTATAAATATATGGTATAAGGCTGGAATCATTGATTAATGACTTCATTATCATGTTAATCATACTTTTATGTTGAATTAAGAAGTCTATAAGGATTGATAAGGGGTATACGGATTCCAATCGGAGCTTGCCACTCGTCGTAATGTAGTTGTGACTTGTTGTTGTTATATGGTGTCTTGATATTGATAATTATGTATTGATGGATTGCTCTGGTAATTGTTGTTGGTATATGGTATTGTAGAAGGCCCTTGTTTCAAGGGAGATGCTGCCCAAATTTACGTAAACGAGCTACTAGCTTAAGTTATAGACTTAGCCTTTGCTCAACACTGATTTTGAATCTCCTTATACTATGATAGATTGAGTTGACTTGTTTGAAGAGTTGCTTGGAAGGGATTAGGGACTCAACGGGTTTAAGGTATGTTAAGGCACTTTCTTCTTTCTTTTGGCATGATCTAAAGTGAAATGAATACGCTACTTCATAACGGATCTACTCCTAGCAACTAAGGTTGTCCATGTTGTTCTTTCCTTATAAAATTATGCTAAGCAAGTGTGTATGATCCTTGAATCCTACTAAGGTTCATACTGAGGGAATGGATGTCCACAGTGCTCTTAAGTCACTCCAAAAGGTTTAGAAGGTGATTTCATGAGTTGAGCATGCATTATATATATGTATCTATTTTACTCTACCGAGCCGCGCTATAGTCGGCCGGGTATGGCACCTATTGTGCAACCACTGATCAGTTGGTTTACCGAGCTCCACGTGGCCGGGTACGATTCTACCGAACCTTATGATGGTCGGGTACGCTTTTACCGAGTCCTCTTTGAGGCTGGGTATGATATGATGATGATGATGCCCACAAAGGCGAATGTTTTAAAAGGTTTATGTATATATATATGTATTATGCATTTCATACCAGTAACCCCCAGAGGCACTCAGATGTTACAGGTTGTATCTCCTCTATCTCTCTCTTTACATTACTGTTCTTGTTTATGCTTTCCTGCCTAACATACTCGGTACTTTATTCGTACTGACGTCCCTTTTGCCTGGGGATGCTGCATTTCATGCCCGCAGGTCTCGATTGATAGGTTGACAGTCCTCCAGTAGGCTATCAGCTCAGCGAAGGTGTTGGTGCACTCCACTTGCTCCGGAGTTGCCTATTTGGTCAGTATGCTTTGGATATGTATTGATTGGTATGGCGGGGCCCTGTCCCGACCTTTATGATTTTATGTACTCTTAGAGGCTTGTAGACAGATGTCAGGTGTATGGATACTTGTATGGCCTTGTCGGCCTATGTTTCGAGTTTACTAATGGTCATGTCGGCCTTATAGGCCCGTATGTCACATATATTAGTTTGTATATCATGTTGGGTCTTCATATGTTGAGTATTCCCTTATGTTTTATTCTTGTTATCTCATGACGGGTTTTCTGGCTCATTTACTCATGATAACATGATAAGAAAGATATGTTACGTTGGTACTCGGTTGAGTAAAGCACCGGGTGCCTGTCGCGGCCCTTCGGTTTGGGTCGTGACAAATATGCTCTTTATCTCCCTATTGGAGACCTCAACTTGCCCACTAGCCTGAGGATGGTAAGGGGTTGAAACCTTGTGATTGACACAATACTTTGCAAGCAAGATGTCAAATGCTTTATTGCAGAAATGAGAACCCCCATCACTGACGATTTCTCTAGGAGTGCCAAACCGAGTAAAGATATTCTTCTTGAAAAAACCCACCATACTTCGGGCCTCGTTGTTGGGTAAAGCCACTGCCTCAACCCACTTGGAAACATAATTAATGGCCACCAGAATGTACGTGTTGCCACATGAACTCATAAAAGGTCCCATGAAGTCAATGCCCCACTCATCAAATATGTCAACCTAAAGAACAGTGGTGAGAGGCATTTCATCCTTCTTTGAAATTCCACTAGCTCTCTAACACTCATCACATCTCTTCACAAGCTCACCCGTATACTTGTACAATGTATGCCAATAAAAACCACAGCTAAGAACCTTTGAAGCCATTCTCGCCCCACCATGATGACCACCATAGGGCGAGGTATGACAAGCATCAAGAATACTTATTTGCTCTTCTTCCGAAGAACATCTCCAGATCATACCATCATTACAAATTTTGAAAAAATAAGGCTCATCCCAGTAGTAGTCCAAGCTATCCCATTTAAGCTTCTTCCTTTGGTTAGAAGAGAGCTCACACGGAATAATATTGGTCACAAGAAAGTTGGAACATCCGCGAACCAAGGCATGCTATTCACATATACGGAGAGGAGTTGCTCATCAGGGAATGAATCATTAATTTTGAGTCCATCACGGGACCTCCCCTCCTCCTCCAAGCGAGATATGTGGTCTGCCACTTGGTTTTCACACCTTTTTCGATCAACAATATCAAGTTCAAACTCTTGAAGCAATAGAACTCATCTCATCAACCAAGCCTTAGAATCCTTCTCTGTCATCAAGTAGAAGAGTGTTGCATGGTGAGTATGAACTATCACCTTGGAACCCATGAGATAAGGCCTAAACTTCTCCATTGCAAACACAATTTCTAGCAACTATTTTTCTGTCACCGTGTTATTTACCTGAGCATCATTTATTGTTTTGCTTGCATAATACACTGGGTAAAACATCTTGTTTACTCTTTGGCCCAAAACCTCTCCTACCGCAATACCACTTGCATCACACATGAGCTCAAAAGGTAAGATCCAATTGGGTGCGGTAATAATGGGAGTGGTTGTCAGTTTGTACTTGAGAAGCTCAAAAGTTTTCATGCACTCATCATTATACACAAACTTTGCATCCTTCTCCAATAATTTGCACAAGGGGTTCATTACCTTAGAAAAGTCCTTGATGAACCTTCGGTAGAACCGCACATGCCCAAAAAAACTTCTAACCCCCTTGACAGAAGTAGGAGGACAAAGCTTGGAAATCACTTCAATCTTTGCCTTGTCCACCTCAATACCGTTCTTTGCGATCTTATGGCCGAGGACAATGCCCTCCTCGACCATAAAGTGGCATTTTCCCCAGTTAAGCACCAAATTTGTCTCTTCATACCGGGTAGCACTTTGTCAAGATTCTTCAAACACTCATAAAAGGAGTCACCCACTACACTGAAATCATCCATGAACACTTCCAATAAGTCCTCCACCATGTCGATAAATATAGCCATCAGATACCGCTGAAAGATAGCCGGTGCATTACACAAACCAAATGGCATCCTAGGAAATGCAAAGGTGCCATATGGACATGTGAAGGTGGTTTTCTATTGATATTACAGAGCAATCAAAATCTGGTTGTAACCTGAGTACCCATCCAAAAGGCAGTAGAAGGCACACCCAGCAAGTCTATCCAACATTTGGTCAAGAAAGGGCAATGGAAAATGATCTTTGTGGGTCACTTTATTTAGCTTTCGGTAGTCCATGCACACCCTCCATCCGATGACAGTCCAGGTAGGAATCAACTCATTTTGCTCATTGGTGACCATAGTCATACCACCCTTCTTCGGCACACATTGCACTGCAATAAAGTCCAAGAACTATCCGAGATTGGGTACACAACCCCTGCATCTAGCCGCTTTATCACCTCCTTTTTGACAGCCTCTTGCATAGCCTCATTCAACCTCCTTTGATGTTCCACGGAGGGCTTGGTATCATCTTCAAGTATAATCTTGTACATGCAAAAGGGGGGCTTATTCCCCGAATATCAGCTAGAGTCCATCCAATTACCTTCTTCTTTCTTTGGAGCACCTCTAGTGTGGCATCTACATGCATGTTAGTAAGAAAAGAAGAAAGAATAACAGGTAATGTTGAACTAGGGCCCAAGAATTCATACCTGAGGTTTGAAGGCAAAGGCTTCAACTCCAAAATGGGAGGTTCCTCAATTGAGGGATTTGTTGGCAGAGTTTTTCTATTCTCAAGATCCAAAGAAAGCTTACATGGCTCATAAGAATAAGAACCCATTGCGTGCAAAGCATTGACACACTCCACCCTACCTTCATCCTCATTCACATCAAGGTTCAACAATACCACTTTTAAAGGATCCTTCACATTGA
Organism: Nicotiana tabacum; assembly: GCF_000715075.1. NCBI lineage: Eukaryota > Viridiplantae > Streptophyta > Magnoliopsida > Solanales > Solanaceae > Nicotiana > Nicotiana tabacum. The sequence continues at coordinate 28,976,843 of NC_134089.1, read as the reverse complement.
TCATGGCACTGGTATCATCAACTATCGCCTCCGTGACAAGATCCACAAAAGAGCAAACTTCAGTACTCTTCAGCTGCCTCATTGATTTGCATACATGAAAGACAACTTTTTGTCACCCATCCGGAAGGTGAGCTCCCCTACTTCCACATCAACCAATGCCTTCCCGGTTTCAAGGAAAGTTCTTCCCAATATTATCAGCACCTCATAGCTGACTTCGTATTCAAGAATCACAAAATTAGCAGGCAAAATAAACTTGTCCACCCCGACAAGAACATCATCAATAATACCAAGCAGCCTCTTCATTGTTCTATCGGCCATTTGTAATCTCATTGAAGTAGCTCTCTATTGACCAATACCCAATGTTTTGAACACAGAGTAAGGCATCAAATTTATACTTTCTCCCAAATCATACATTGCCTTTGCAAAATACACACTTCCAATGGTACATGGAATGGTGAAAGTGCCGGGATCTTCAAGATTTGGAGACATCAAGTCCACAATTGCACTTACTTGATGAGTCATTTTGATGGTCTCACAATCCATAAATCTCTTTTTAGTCACCAAGTCTTTCATAAGCTTGGCGTAACCTAGCATTTGCTCAAGAGCTTCCACCAAAGGAATATTGATCGACAAGCTTTTCATCATCTCAATAAACTTCTTGAATTGGTTTTCATTCTTTTGCTTCGCAAGTCTTTGAGGGTAAGGTGGAGGAGGCCTTGGCAAGGGAGCCTTAGCCTTGGGCACCACCATTTTCAGTATGTCTATCATGTGTTTCCTATACGGGTTCACATAATTTTGAGTCTCTACCTCATTATCATGAACATTAATCACTTCGGCATTCAAATTCTCTTCACTCGCTTGCTTATCAACTATAGGAACATCATTATCTTGCACTTCAACCTCATCACTCACAACTTCCTTTTTCTTGGAGGTATTTACCTCACAACCTCTATCACTTCTTGTGATCACCGCAATTGCATGACTGATATTGTTCCCACCCTTCGGGTTTACTACCATATCACTAGGTAGAGCCCCCTTAGGGTGAGTATTCCAAGATTGCAAAATCTGGCTAAGTTGAATCTCAAAGTTTCAGATTAAAGTATTATGGGATGCAAACTAGGCATTAGAGTCGGCATTCTTTTTCATCATTTGTTCAAACATCATCTCGATCCTTCCCATCTCATTGTTTGACGAGTTAGGACCTTGGGACGGAAATGGAGACGAGTTGTTTGGTTGTTGACAAATTGGAGGTCTTTGAAAGCCTTGCCCCCGATTCCCTTGATTGCCATTATTCCAACCCCATTGGTTGTTGTTTCCTACCAATTTGTTGTTGTTGCCACTGTAGTTGCCTTGGTTGTTATGATTGCCCCAATTCTGATTGTTGTTCCCCCAGTAGTTATTTCCTGTTGGTTTTGATTCCCCCAGTTTCCTTGGGGTCTCCACTGTTGTTGTTAGTTGGGAGCATTGCCCATTTATCCTTGATAGTTGTTCACGTACTGGACTTCTTCACTTTGTTCATCATAACCATCATCTTGGTTGAAACCACTGCTACCCTGCTCATATTGATCCGGACATCCTTGACCTTGTTGACTTCTTTGTTGCCTCTTGCTGACTAACATGTTTACACCTTCCATAGCATTTACTTGTCTCGGTGATTTAACTTGTTGCAATTGAGCTTTTGCCAACTGGTTCATTGTAGTAGTTAACTCTGCTACTGCCTGGCCATGGTCGTGGAGCTCTTTGTGCAGGTGAATGACAGTGGGATCACTCTGTGGCACATTAGCTCAACTTTGCCAAGCTGAGGAAGCATCTACCATCTCATCCAATATCTCACACGCCTCAGCATAAGGTGTGTTCATAAAATTTTCCCCGGCTAGCTGGTTCACTACACACTGATTGGTCATGTTAACGCCACGGTAGAATGTTTGCTGGATTGTTGCTTCAGTCATGTTATTGTTCGGATATTCTTTCACCATTGTTCGATACCTTTCCCAGAAATCTCATGAAGTGGTTCATTAAGTTCTTGTTTGAAGGCCAAGATCTCATCTCTCAATGTCGCCATATGTCCCAGGGAGAAAAACTTAGCTATAAACTTGTTCGCCAACTCATCCCACATAGTGATAGAATGGTTGAGAAGTCTTTCGAGCCAGTCCAAAGCTTTCCCTCTAAGTGAAAAAGGGAACAATCTCAATCTCAATGCATCCTCCGATACATTAGTCTGTTTGCTTCCCAGCAGGTATCCATAAATCCTTTAAGATGTTTATATGCATTCTAATGGGGAGGGCTTGTGAAGTACCATCGTTGTTCCAATAAAGTCAGCATCACATTTATAATTTGGAAATTGCCTAGCCGGATACAGTATGGGACAATTGCCCTTGCATAACCCTCATTTGGAAGCACCCGAGGAGCCACTTGTGGAGGAGGCAGGGGAGGGTCTGAAATATTTTCATTGGCCTGGCGGCCTCTTCTTTATCTTTGAGGTACTAGAGGCACCTCATCTTTACCATTATCATCTACCTCCTCCCCCGGGAGAACACTTCCAAGAGGATCATTATTTGCCATTTTGTACCTGAATCAATTGACTCACACAAGTTAGTAAAACAGAAGGAAAGAAAAACAAGACACAAAACTAGTCAGATAGATAGCCAACACCGTTTAGCTCCCCGACAACGGCACCAAAAAATGATCGGCTACAACCCTATACCACTATAAAATGGAAAGAGTGGTCGATATATCTTTTACCCGAGGGGTCGGGATCGATTTCCATAGAGAGCTAATATTGGTTTGGAATTGGGTTTCTATCTAATCTAGTTATGTTTGATGTTCTTAATTGCACTTCCAATCATGCTTTGTTTTGGTTACTATTCTACTTTTAGCACTAATGAAGAATGAAAATAAGCTAAGAATGCTATTTTTGTAATGGTTTTCTCAATTGGTAAAAAGTTACTAGGGAAGTGATTTACACCTAGGTGAGTATCTAACATGATCTAAAAGTTAGGGTAAACTTGTTGTAATTGGGATTATGATATAATCATTGCACATAATTACTCACTCTATACCTCTCGGTAGTTTGAGTGACTTTGCCCTAATTGGCTTTCTCAAGCCCAATTGGGAGTTTAAACAATGCAAGCAAAATTGGCTCAAGTCGGATATTACTATTTCTAGGTTTAACCCTTTAATTGGGGCTATCAATCTCTTGAATGCACCTCAATTCCTTGTTAGCCTGAATTTCCTAGACTTAATCTCTCTTTCTCATGAAGAGCCTAAGTCAAAAATTGTACAAATCAGTGTTTGCAACCACTAATTCAACAATTAAAGCATGAATCAAGCTAAATATCATTAGCCCATAAACATTGAAGCCCTAAAATTAAAGAACCATTAAATACCCACACTAGGGTTGGGTCACAACCCTAGATAATGGGTTTAGCTACTCATAATCAATGAAGAAATCAAAGATGGAGATGAAATATAAGCCATAAAAAGTAATTACAAGAGTAAAATCTAAGATTAATTGCTAAAGTTATTCTAAAATTACTCTAAAAAGCAAAAAGCAGATATTCACGTGCTCCACAAAACAACAAATACCCTAAAAATCTGAAAAACAACTATTTATACACATCTAAATTTTTCGGACAAAATTGCCCCTACGAAGAATCTGCTGACAGCAAAAAATAGGCCGCCTCAGCGCTAGGACTTCTGTGGTTGCGCAAAAGCAAGCCCGGACCACGGTCCTTCTCTTCTGAGCTGGGTTTGAACATGAGTCCGCTAGGAGCGGAAAATCACCCGCCTCAGCGTTCCTTCATCCGCGGCCGCGAAATATGTTCGCGGACTGCGCCTTTCAATTTGAGCTCCCAACTATAGTCCTCTGAATCTTAATTTCGCTGAGGGTGAGAACTGGACCACAGCCGCGTCAGATGATACTGCTGTCGTGCAATTTTACCGTGTGCAGCGATGACTGTTAACTTATAAAATGACTCTCTGAACCTTACTACCGCTGAGAGCGTATTTAAGACCACCTCAGCGGTGGACCCTTCATGTCTACTTCTACTTCTTCGCTGTTAGCGCCTTTGACTCAGCTTTGAACTTGTGCATGTTTCACTCCTTTGTGAGCTGGTTATGACTTTCTTGTCTTTTTTTGACCAAACACTGCAAACAAGCATAATAAGTTAGCTTTCGGGAAACCTTCTACACACTTTTAATCCAAAACCTAAGCAAAATGGGGCATAAAATAGGCTAGAATCCCTAGTTATCAAACGATACTATGGATTTCAACCACCCATTTGGCCCTATCCTCTTAAAATTGAACCCTCAACGGGGTGATCTTGTTACACTCCGCAATATTACGATGAGATTATGTCCTGTAGTATTATATTACACTGATGTTATGCCTTGCAGTATTACATTACAATGATTTTATGCCTTGTAGTATTACATTACGATGATGTTACGCTTCACAGTATTAAGTTACGACAATGTTGCACCCTGCAATATTACATTACGGTGATGTTACGCTTCGCAGTATTAAGTTACGAAGATGTTGCATCCTATAGTATTATACGTTTAATTTGTCGTAAGGTAATTGACATCAGTCCAGGGAAAGATTATTTGGAGATTATAAGGATTATGCTATTTCAAACAAGTAATAAGTAAATTCGTAAAGGTGAGAGGTGAAACAAGTAAAAGAAAATGAATTTTCGTCCAAGTTTGGCATGTTGGGATAAAATACGGCCCGAGCTAAAATACTCAGTATTTATGGACTAGTACCATACGACGTACCACATGACCATAATAGTAAGGTGTATAAGGTTTGTGAAAAGTGAGTAGTATTTTAAGTAAGTGGGAATAATTCTCAATTTTACAGGTAATTATTTAATTACCGGGTAACGGAACATTACCTAATTAATTGGGGATATATTTGGATAAGATCAACCTCCCACGTGGCAGTCCCTCCATTTAAAATAGGCGACTAAGGATCTTAATTGATTAGGTGGCTAACGTATGGAAATTGGCGTATATTTTATAGAGGTTTGTTTGATAGCACTATGGCTCATATGTTTGAGGTTTTGGAATGGTTTCTTTCATATGAACAGATACCCTTAGAGAAGCTTGTCCCAAAAATAACTCATTAGTTCTTTGAAAGTTGATCATCATTGATTTCCTTTTGAATCACATTGAAGTATGTCCTGGTGAAAGCTTCTGTTCGAAGTAATTCAAATATTTGGCATGTAATTGTCTTTGAATTCCCTCTAGGATATGGATGATCAATTCTTTCCGATTTATTTCCTCTTCCCAATCTCCAAAATTCAGAATATCATACAGATTTTTCCCTACTTTGATTCGTCGTTACGTGTTTTGTCGCAATTGACGTATATTAGAGGGATTATCAAGAGAATCGGCAGGTATGTTAAAGCTATCCCTTCTTTCTTTTGGTATGATCTATATGACACAAACGAAACGTACAAATACACAAATTCCACAAATGACTCTATTCATAGAAGTATTATAGATATCTAAGTTCTTGAATTTCCATGTGTCATAATATTTTATCACCTGTTCATGGGTCTTAGAGAAATACGAAAGTTGAAAAGAGTTTACTTTATGATATTACTCAAAGGCAAAATGATCTTATGACATTCCGAAAGATTTTATTAACATACTTTTAATGCATTGCATTTATGTACATTGACCCATGACCAGATGGCATTATCTACGCGTATATATGTATGTATATATGTATATGGGATATGTGAAAGGTTATGGCGTTATATACGCACCACCACCTGATCAGCTAGTATACGTTGATGATTTTGTCCACAGTGGCCGAGATGATATGATGAGATGCCTTCAGAGGTTGATGATGTTATGAAATATGTACATATGCATGACACTATAAGTATTTTATGATTTACAAAGTTTTCAATACTTATAGGTTGAGTCAATTACTCTATGTTTCTTCCATGTCTGTTATGTACTTATTTATGTGCCTTACATACTCGGTAAATTATTGGTACTGACGTCTCTTTTGCCTGGGGACGCTGCATTTCATGCCCACAGGTCCCGATAGACAGGTCGATAGCCCTCCAAATAGGCTATCAGCTCAGCGGAAGATGTTGGTGTGCTCCATTTGCTTCGGAGTTGCTTGTTTGGTTAGTAGGAGTTAGATGTGTACTGGTTGGTATGGCAGGACTCTGCCCCGACCTTTATGAAAATTATGTATTCTTAGAAACTTGTAGACAGATGTGATTGTATGGCCTTGTCGGCCTTTGTTCAGTGTTCAAGTGGTTATTTTGCTCTTAGAGGCCCATATGTATTATGTATAAGTCGGCATTACTTGTTGTATTCTACCCATTTCACAGCAACCTCTCCGGCTCAGTTATCTATAATAGTATAACATGAAAAGATACGTTATGTTGGTACTCGGTTAAGCAAGGTATCGGGTACCTGTCGCGGCCCATCGGTTTGGGTCGTGATAGATCTTTTAGCTAAGGGTCTCTACTTCTTGCTCGTTTTGGCTACAACTGAGCCTCCAACACAACAGCCTCAGTAGCTTTAGCTTCCAGCTCTAAGAGGCGAGCATCAATTTGGTCCTGCTCGGTCAAAAGTTGATCTCGCTCAGAGGTAAGTTCCTCTTTATATAGAGTCAATCTTTGGAGGACCTCGAAAGGAAGAAAATTGGCTTGTGAAACAAAAAATGCAAACTCAGAATGTTACTAAATCAAAGGTAGAGGAAATAATGAAGGAAACAAAGAATATATCGTTGCGGTGTTGTGCATTGCATTGTTCGACAAGCATTTTCCCGAGAGAGCTTGTATATTTTCCTTATCTTTTTCTGAAGCTAAAGGCTTCAGATAGTTAACAAGTTCCACCGGCCGGGACAATAGATTGCATCTGTTAGAGACCGAGAGAGTAACGCTCCTCCTCCTTTGCAGATTTTTTAGGGGGCGACATAATTTTTCCCCAAGTTCCCATGAACTGGGGATTGGGGGAGAGGAACATCCTCTTCTCGTACAGATGCAGCTGGTGGAGTGATGTAGCAGTTGTTGGTGGAAGAGTTGGTGAAGAATGAGATAAAACTGATATCGTTAAAGGGTGAGAAGCAGTTGTGGCAAACATAGTGCTGGTTGTTTTTTGCTCATCAATCGAAGGCGGCATATACTCTATTCTCAGCCTCATGATACCGGGCACAACGACTGGGATTAGGAAATGGGAGTTGGCATTTTCCACCATCTCAAACTTCCCCCAGAGCATCGAGGCATCGTGTTCGGTTGGTGTAACTAACTCAACAGATTGAGCATAATGTTGAGTTGATGAAGGTCGACGTCTTCTATGTATAGAAGCCCCTTCATCACTAGCTTCTCCATCATCATCAATAACCATGGTATCTATAGACGGCTCGGGCATGGCGCTCGAAACCACAACATCTGAAGACGATTCGGGCAAGGTACTCCTTTACCTTTTATTTGTTTCCCCAACAGCGGAGGAACGACTCTTTTTTGGTTGCTTGTTCTCTGGCGGGGGGACAAAAATAGAAACACTTGCAGCCAAAGCAGGCCCAGAGACGCATGTTCGAGTAAACGCCTCTCGAAAAAGACTCATCATATCAGCAGGATTAGCCAAAAACATCCTCCTCGAGTACGATAACTGAGCCCTGGGGTAGACCTGAATTCAGCAAAAAGAGAAAGGTTTAATCAACTTCCTTACACGAAAAGTAAAAACAAGATGAGTCCAATTTACCATGATTTTTGGCCTTCCACTCGTATTTTAAGGGCTAGTTCTTTCCACGTGCAGGTCTCAGGTAGTGACATCGAAGAGTTTTTGGACCCATTGGTGCAAGCATTCAACCCTAGATTGTACCCATCGAGTTGCTGAAATAGGCAAAAGAAGAAGGTTCAATAATGATATGAGATGATCTTTAATGAAAGAAAAGTTAAACGAGGAACTTACGAGTGCGGTTCCATGCTTTCATAAAGGATAAAGCCATTGCCGGAAAAATATCATTATTGGCGACTGCAATGAACCACTCCATCCACCCACAGTCGTTGTCATCATCCATACTAGACAACAAAGCACGGTGGCCACGCTTGCAGAGGTTTATCATTCCCCCGCGGAAGATTTTGGGAGAATAGAGATTCCTCAATCGAGCTAGGGATATCTCCTCTCCCATCTCCTGGCACAGTCACCGAAGACATGCGATTGTCCTCCACACGAAAGGTCTTACTTGTGCCAAACACACCCGATAACGGAGACTCCACGATGATGCAGTCTATCTCGACACTCAAAGAAAATGCTCTCGAAGAGAAGGGATAAGTATAAAAATACGTAAAACCCTTCATGGGTAAGGTTACGCGCTCCGCCTATCACGACCAAAAATCCAACTAGTCGTGATAGCACCTAATCTAACCCTCTAGGTAAGCCAATTAACAACTATCCAATTTAATGAGATTTATTAAGACAAATAAATGATAATATATCTGAAACTTATACATTTCTGAAGGACGGGTAGTACAAATCATGAGCTTATAAGATTTAAAGTTTACAAAGATAGTGTAAAAAAAATACATCATCTGTCCAAATTATACATAAATAGATTTTTCATAAGTTTGGAGCTACCATGAACAAAAGGCAGCTATAACCGGAATGCAAGTATATTGTTACATCTCGCGTTTTTGTACGTAAAATTTCGTTTTCAGTTAACCGACGTAGACTCGGGGATGAGATCATCTTGACATTAACGTACTTACGCTATTTATAACAAGTAATAAATAAGTGTTATGAAGGATAAATGGGTACACGGATTAACGAAAATGAGTTTCGTTGGGAGTGGGCAATTTTGAATAAAATACGGATCGAGTGATAATACCCGATAATTATGAACTAATACCATGCAAGATACCATATGACCACGGTAGTATAATATATAAAGTATATTAAAATAAATAGAATTTTAAGTAATTCGGGGCAATTTTTAAATTATGCAGGTAATTAGTTAATTATCGGGTAACAGAACATTACCCAGTTAACTAATAAGCGGATAAAATTTAATAAATTACACCAAGAGAACATGACAGCCCCCTTTGCTAGTTTTAAGGTGATTCATCAATCACCTTTAACATGTGTTAAAAGCCTAAAATACAAAGTCTTATCAAGACTTTTTGTAAGCTTTATCAACTAAAAATGAAAGACACTTCACTTCAAGATCAAAAAAGGGACCATTTTACCTTCTGCCCTAAGACCAAAATGTGAGGAACCAGAAGCAAATTATTTCATTTCTAAACAAATTTCATCCAAGCCTCACTCCAAAATCAGATCAATTCAATACTTTGGCATTTAAGCCAAACTTCGTTCCTCAAGTTCAAAAGAACACAAAATCTTAAATTCAATTTTTGGGTCTAAGTTTTATCCATGAAGGTTTCCAATATAATAATTATACGGAGTTGTTCCTACTCTAGGTATATTAAGACTAAGATTTTCCTTCATTTTAGCATGATATCATAATTACCCAAGTTTGATAACGAGGCATAAAAAAAAATTATATCCCGGAATTTACGTATATTTTGCTAGTCTCGCAAATTACATATATTTTTCTAGTTTTGTAAGTTACCATGTTCTTCTTATCGGGACTGCATATTCAGTTGAGTATTTCCTTCTTCCGGTCAAAACAGCAGAGAGTTTACATATATACAATATTAAAAGTATTTTCATTACCATCGAGCTATAATCGATGGGCAGGCCTCTATTGGGCAACCTCTGATCAGATGGTAAGTTATATACTGAGCCTACTGTGGCCGAGCGCTTATGAGTGAGCCCAGTTGGTCGAGATACAGAGCCTAGTATGGCCGAGCGCTTATGAGCAAGCCTACTACGGCAGAGCAGATATATATGTATACCGAGCCTTATAGGGCCGGATAACTATTTTAGTCACTATATTGAGAGAGTTGAGTCAGTATCAGCAGATTTTCTTGACTCCTAGTTGTTTTTAGTTATTATATTATCAGTCCAATTTCAGCTTCGGTATATTGCCTTACATACTCGGTACATTATTTTGTACTGACGTCCTTTTCTAGGGGCACTGCATTTCATGCATGCAGGTTCAGACAGACAGACGTGTAGACCTCCTCAGTAGGTGTTGCCCGAGTTCAGCTTTATCGATAAGCTCCCCTTCTTTAGGAGTTGCCGGGTCTAGCATTGTGGTGTGTATTTTGTGTATATATGTAGATAGTTTATGGGTAGGTCGAGGCTCTATTCCGATCACAGTACATCTATCAGTAGAGGCTTGTAGATATATCCTGTCAGTTAGTGTAGTATGTTGGGCTTGTAGGCCCTGTACGTATATTTTTGTTCGCTTGTCAGTTGTAGTAATTATGATGGCTTTCCCCGCCCAGCTTCATGTTGACAATTTAGCCAGCGTTAGTCTTTATTTAGTTTTATATTTTACATCGCATATTATCTTGCAATGTGGCCCATGGTCAAAGTATGATTACATGTTCAGAGTCTCTTAGTAGAAAGTGGTATACGAGGATTAGTGACGCACTGGGTGCCAGTCTCGCCCGCAGGTTCGGGGCGTGACAAAAGTTGTATCAGAGCAGTTATTTCCTAGAGAGTCTACAAGCCGTGTCTAGTAGGGTCTTGTTTATAGATGTGTGGTGCACCACATTATATAAGCAGGGTACTACAAGGCATTTAGGAATTGGTTACCCTTCTTGCAAATCTAAATCGTGTTGTAGTAGCACTAAGTTATAGGAAATTTGAGTTAAACTTACGTGTTGACGTTTGCATGCATAGATGATGGTAACTAGGAATACTACGGCTAGCCAGAGGAGAGAAACAACAGTAGGTGAGGGGACTAGTAGGGTACCCCCAGCAGATGGGGCCCAATAGGAGTCGCAGGGAGAGACCCCTACCCAGTGATTACCGGCTCATCTGCCACCCGAGGAGATTTCTAGGTTGTACGCACATCTAGGTTGTGCATTTGTTGGCACAGTTGGTAGCTACCCAGCAACAAGATAGGGCATCCGCTAGTGCAGGACCTTCTAAGGGATATGGGAGTTCAAGGGTCCGAGAGTTTATTTCTTTGAATTCCCCAGAGTTCATGAGGACACATAAGAGGGAGGACTCACAGGATTTCATAGATCAGCTTCATAGGATTTTTCGAGTTATGCATGACTGGAGAAAGAGGCAGTTGAGTTAGCAGCTTTTTGAATCCGAGATATAATCATTCTTTGGTATGAGGGATGGGAAAGGTCCAGGGGACGTGATGCACCTCCTGCTATTTGGGAGAATTTTTCAGATGCCTTCCTTGATCAGTACTTACCATGAGAGATCCGACAAGCCCGACTCGATCAACTTCTATCCCTCAAGTAGGGCAATATGAGTGTTCGAGAATATAGTCTCCAGTTTGACTCATTGGCCAGATATGCACCATTTATAGTTGCTACTATGCGGGATAGATTCCACAGGTTTATAGCAGGGTTGGCCCCAGAATTGACCAAGGCGTGTTCTCTCGGATTCAGGCATTTTCCCAGAATATAGAAAGGCGTAGGCGTCGTCAGCAGAATACGGAGAGGATTGAGTTAGGGATGCATAAGAGGATGAGATTTTCCAGGTCTCGGGAGAAGTCTCAGGGTAGTTACAGGCCCTAGTACTTTGAATGGCCACCTAGACCTCCGCTACCTCAGCTACAGGGTTACAGGTATGGCCGCTATACTCAGTCAGGACAAGGTGAGAGCTCCCAAGCATCAAGTTTGCAGTAACAATGAGGTTCGATATAGACAGGTCGTTTCCGCTGCGGTGTGCCATCTGCCGTCGAGGACACTTGGGCCAATGCTGAGCCGATTCTGATGCTTGTTATACATGTGGATGTCCAGGGCATATGATGCGAGATTGCCCAAATAGAGATTCTGGGGAAATGGCACAACCAGTGAATTCAACAACAAGATCAGCTATGTCTGTGCATCCTTCAGGATGCAAGTCTCAGTCTTCGGCTAGTAGAGGTCGAGCAGAGGTAGAGGGCCCAGTTCAGATGGTAGCCATAATCGTATCTATGCGCTAGAAGGTCAACAAGACAAGAGTCCTCACCAGACATTGTGAGAGGTATGTTGACCATTTGTTCTCATGATGTTTATGCCTTGATAGACCCAGGATCTACTTTATCATGTATTACCCCATTTGTCACGCTAAAAGTTGGTATAGTGCCTGAAATACTAAGTGATCCCTTTTGCGGTATCTACACCGGTCGGAGAATCGATTATCACTAGACGCATTTACTGAGGTTGTACGGTATCAGTTTGTGGTTGTCAGAACTTAGCCGACCTAGTTGAACTAGAGGTGCTGGATTTCGATGTTATCATCGGCATGGACTGGTTTGCAGCTTATTATGCCACAGTTGATTGTCGAGCAAAGACAACTAGATTTCATTTTTCGGGTGAGCCAGTCCTTGAATGGGTAGGTAATATAGCGACACCCAGAGGCAGGTTTATTTCCTATTTGAAGGCGAGGAAAATGATCGCAAAAAGGTGCATTTATCATATTGTGCAAGTTAAAGATGCAGATGCTGAGATACCTACACTTCAGTCTATTTTAGTAGTAAAGGAGTACGCGGATGTATTTCCAGATGGACTTCCAGGTATTCGTCCAGAGCGAGAGATTGATTTTGGCATCGATTTGCTTCCAGGAACGCAACCAACATCCATCCCTGCCTGCCAAATTGAAGGAGTTGAAGGAGCAGTTAAAAGAATTACTAGAGAAAGGTTTCATCAGGCCCAGTACTTCACCTTGGGGTGCATTGGTACTGTTTGTGCGGAAGAAAGATGGCTCACTTAGGATGTGTATCGATTATAGGCAACTGAACAAGGAAACTATTAAGAATAATTATCCCCTTCCAAGGATAGATGACTTGTTTGACCAGCTGCGGAGAGCTAGATGCTTTTCGAAGATAGATTTGAGGTCGGGGTACCACCAGGTCAGATTTCGGGAGAAAGATATTCCCAAGACAGCCTTTAGGACCCGATATGACTACTTTGAATTCCTTATTATGTCCTTCTGGTTGACAAATGCACCTGCCATATTTATGGACTTGATGAATAGCTTATTCCTGCGATATTTGGATTTGTTCATGATCGTCTTTATTGATGATATTCTAGTTTATTCACGTTCAGAGGGTGAGCATGTGGATCACCTATGAGCAGTACTCTAAACCCTCCGTGATAATAAATTGTATGCTAAGTTTTCTAAGTGTGAGTTCTGTTTAAAGTCTGTAGCATTCTTGGGGCATATTATATCCGACGGAGGTATAAAGGTAGACATTTAGAAGATTGAGGATGTGAGATCCTGGCCTAGACCTACCTCTCCGATAGAGATCCGTAGCTTCTTAGGCTTAGCAGGATATTACCGGAAGTTCGTATAGGGGTTTTCTTCTCTTTCAGCACCATTAACAAAGCTGACGCATAAAGCGACTAAGTTTCAGTGGATAGAGGCCTATGAGCAGAGTTTTCAAGAGCTTAAGAAACCTCAGCATCAGTTCTAGCACTTCTAGAAGGTCCAGATAGTTATGCCATGTATTGCGATGCCTAAGGTGTTGGGTTAGGATGTGTCCTAATGCAACATGGGAAAGTAATTACATATACTTCAAGGCAGTTAAGGAAGCAAGAGCGGAATTGTCCGACCCACAACCTCGAATTAGTTGTGGTTGTCCATGCACTTAAGATATGGCGGCATTATTTATATGGCGTTCATGTTGATAAGTTCACGGATCATAAAAGCCTACAATAGATCTTCAAGCAAAAAGAGTTGAATTTGCGACAGAGGCGATGGCTTGAGTTATTAAAAGACTACGATGTTAACATTCTCTACCATCCAAGGAAAGCTAATATTGTAGCAGATGCCTTAAGTCGCCGATCTATGGGTAGCTTAGCTCATGTAGAGGCTGAAAAAAGACAATTAACTAGAAAGATTCATCAATTGGCTTGTTTGGGGGTTCGGTTAGTTGACTCTAGTAATGGAGGAGTTGTACTCCAAAATACTGCAAAATCATCTCTCATAGCTGAAGTAAAGGAGAGGCAGAACGAGGACTCAGAGTTACTCAAATTGAGAGAGTGGGTTCCCCAACAGAAGAAACCATTGTTAGAACTCAAAGGAGATGGGGTTCTTCGATACAGGGGTCATTTGTGTGTTCCAGATGTAGCAGGGCTACGAGACTGGATTATGTCAGAGGCACATTATTCTTGGTATTCCATTCACCCTAGGTCGAGGAAGATGTATCATGACATTAGGGAGGTGTATTGGTAGAACGGTATGAAGAAAAACATTACTGAGTATGTCACTAAATGCCCTAGTTGCCAGCAGGTGAAGATAGAGCACCAGAAGCCCGGAGGGCTAATGCATACTATAGAGATCCCGACATGGAAATAAGAGGCGATAAACATGGACTTTATCATAGGTTTACCTCGTTCTCAACGTAAGTTCGATTCCATATGGGTGATAGTCGATAGGCTCACGAAATCAGCTCATTTCCTACTGGTAAAATCTACATATACAGCAGAAGATTATGCAAAGTTATATATTAAAGAAATAGTGCGACTACACGAGCCAATATTTATTATATCTGACCTTGGGGCCCAGTTTACAGCGCAGTTTTGGAGGTCGTTTCAGAAAGGTCTAGGAACTCAGGTGAATCGCAGCATAGCTTTTCATCCACAAACGGATGGACAAGCCGAGCGCACGATTTAGACGCTCGAGGATATGTTACGAGCATGTGTGCTGGATTTTAAAAGAAGTTGGGATGAAAATCTACCCCTTATCGAGTTTGCATATAATAACAGTTACCACTCCAGTATCGAGATGGCTCCGTACGAGGCTTTATATGGGTGCAGGTGCAGATCTCCTATAGGGTGGTTTGATGTTGGAGCATCTAGGTTATATGGTCCAGACCTGGTTCAGTAGGCCATAGAAAAAGTAAAGTTTATTTGGAAGCGACTGTTAACATCTCAGAGTCATCAGAAGTCATATTCTGACGTGCGGCGACGAGATTTAGAATTCGGGGTTAATGACTGGGTATTCTTAAAGGTTACACCTATGAAAAGTACAATGAGGTTTGGTAAGAAAGGAAAGCTTAGCCCATGGTATATTGGACCTTATAGGATCATTCGGAGAGTGGGCCAAGTAGCTTATGAGTTAGAATTGCCCTCGGAATTGGAGTCTGTCCATCCGGTTTTTCACGTATCTATGTTACTGAAGTGCACTAACGATCTTACCCGAGTAGTGCCCATGAATGATGTACAAATTACAGAAGACTTATCATACGAGGAAGTTCTGATTGCCATCCTAGACCAACAAATCCGCAAGTTGCGTAATAAGGAAGTAGCCTTCGTAAAAGTACTTTGGAGAAACAACAATATGAAAGAAATGACTTGAGAGGCCGAGGAAAACATGAAGTCTAGATATCCCTACTTATTTCCTCCTCTAGAGAAGGTTCTGACTAAGACATCATAACCATAAGGTATGTGTATAAATTCTTGTGTCGGTTATTGTCGTTGGTCATGTGAGACCATTGTCGTTATTCATAATTATGATCCGGTGTAGCGTTGGATTATTAAGCTTCTATAGGGAGACTTGCTAGTAGTGTTGTTACAAAGGCGACACTGCCAAAGTTATATAGATCACAGGGAGTTGAACATTCGAGGACGAATGTTTCTAAGTGGGGAAGAATGTTACATCTCGCATTTTCGTACGTTAAAAGTTTCGTCTTCAGTTAATTGACGTAGACTCGGGGATGAGATCATCTTGACGTTAACGTACTTACACTATTTATAACAAGCGATAAATAAGTGTTATGAAGGATAAAGGAGTACACGGATTAAGAAAACGAGTTTCGTTGAAAGTGGCCAATTTGGAATAAAATATGGGTCGAGTGGTAATACCCGATAATTATGAACTAGTACCATGAAAGGTACCATATGACCATGGTAGTATATATATAAAGTATATTAAAATAAATAGAATTTTAAGTAATTCGGGGCAATTTTTAAATTATGCAGGTAATTGGTTAATTACTGGGTAACAGAACATTACCCGGTTAACTAATAAGCGGACAAAATTAAATCAATTACACCAAGAGAACGTGGCAGTCCCTTTATTAGTTTTAAGGTTATTTATCAATCACCTTTAACATGTGTCAAAAGCCTAAAATACAAAGTCTTATCAAGACTTTTTGTAAGCTTTATCAATTAAAAATGAAAGACACTTCACTTCAAGATCAAAAAAGGGACCATTTTACCTTCTACCCTTAGACCAAAACGTGAGGAAGCATAAGTCAATCATTTCATTTCTAAACAAATTTCATCCAAGCCTCACTCCAAAGTCAAATCAATTCGTTACTTTGGCATTTAAGCCAAACTTCGTTCCTCAAGTTCAAAAAAGCACAGAATATTAAATTCAATTTTTGGGTCTAAGTTTAATCCACGAAGGTTTCCAAAGGGATAATTATATGGAGTTGTTCCTACTCTAGGTATGTTAAGACTAAGCTTTTCCTTCATTTTAGCATGATATCGTAATTACCCAAGTTTAATAACGAGGCATAAAAAAAATTTGTATCCCGGAATTTACGTATATTTTGCTAGTCTCGCAAATTACATATATTTTTCTAGTTTTGTAAGTTACCATGTTCTTCTTATCGGGACTGCATATTTAGTTGAGTATTTCCTTCTTCCGGTAAAAAAAGCAGAGAGTCTTACATATATACAGTATTAAAAGTATTTTCATTACCATCGAGCTATAATCGATGGGCAGACCTCTATTGGGCAACCTCTGATCAGATGGTAAGTTATATATCAAGCCCGCTGTGGCCGAGCGCTTATAAGCGAGCTCAGTTGGTCGAGATACAGAGCCTAGTATGGCCGAACGCTTATGAGCAAGCCTACTATGGAAGAGTAGATATATATGTATACTGAGCCTTATAGGGTCGGACAACTATTTTACTCGCTATATTGATAGAGTTGAGTCAGTATCAGCAGATGAGCATATCTTCATATTTTCTTGACTCCTAGTTATTTTCAATTATTATATTATCAGTTCAGTTTCAGCTTCAGTATATTACCTTACATACTCGATATATTATTTCATACCGACTTTCCTTTCTGGGGGCGCTGCATTTCATGCATGCAGGTTCAGATAGACAGACGGGTAGACCTCCTCAGTAGGTGTTGCCCGAGTTCAGCTTTATTAGTAAGCTCCCCTTCTTTCGGAGTTATAGGGTCTAGCAGTGTGGTGTGTATCATGTGTATATATGTAGATAGGTTATGGGTAGGTTGGGACCCTATTCCGATCACAGTACATCTATCAGTAAAGGCTTGTAGATATATCCTGTCAGTTAGTGCAATATGTTGCGCTTGTAGGCGCTGTACGCATATTTTTGTTGGCTTGTCAGTTGTAGTAATTATGACGGCCTTGTCGGCCCAGTTTTATGTTGACGATTTAGTCAGTGTTAGTCTCTATTCAGTTTTATATTTTGCATGGCATATTATATTGCAATGTGGCACATGTCCAAATTATGATATTACATGTTCAGAGTCTCTTAGTCGAAAGTGGTATGCAAGGATAAGTGAGGCACTGGGTGTCGGTCTCGCCCCCAGGCTTGGGGCGTGACATATATCTTCAAATCCATCTCCCGTCAAACACAACAACAATTGAAAGTAGTGACAAGCTAGGACAAGGGTCAAAGTTCAAATCCAATAACTAGAAACAATTCATAACAATATAATAAAGGTTACATGAAAATAACTCAGAGGTAAGATGCTTGACACGTTCACAGTTACGGAAAGATAGACATGCTTTTCAAGTATAATAGTAAATCCCAGATCTTTCAACCGAAAACCCCAAAAGCATATGGGTAAGTTTGAAAAACTGTGATTTGCCGAAAAACCTTCCAACAATAAATGATATATTTCATTTTTTTTTCAGATAAGATGAGAAAAGTACATATCTATGCCTAGATGACAAGATACGGGTAAAATCATGAATGTCACCAAAATTGGGTAGTAGAAAGAAATGCATATCTATGCAAGTATCTCTAGTACGCATGTCAAATGCAATGTATCTCAATGATGAACTCATGTACTCACACTCTCAAAGTACTCAATCTCACTATCTCTTATTTTCTCTCACCATGCTCAATACTCATCACACTCAACATTGTACAATACTTGCTGCAGCGTGCAACCCGATCCGAGTTCCTTCCGAATTACCCTCAAGTTGACTCTTCCCCTTGCTAGAACATCATGATCCTTACCCATAACTCACCACAAGAGATCCTAGCATAAAAACCACCCCGCTATAAGGCCCATAAGCTATCGTATTCCCTCTTAAGCATTCCAAAAGTATCACAACTAAGACACCTACTCTGAAGAGGTCTTCTGTGAATCTAAAGCTGTTAGCTTCACATTTCTAATACTGAAATGTAGAATTCATAATGATATAGAAATACCGCGAGTCTCGACACCATCCAATGTAAATCTCAGTTCTAGCCATATACAAATCCTGAAAATTCCCAGTTGCTACATATAACTCCTGAATCCATTAGAACCTTCTCGAGAGTCATCCACTCTGCTCAAATCTCAATTGCCTTGCCCAACGGGCCGAAAGACTCGTTCCCCATTAGCACAACAACACTCAAAGTAGTAATCCTACCTTAACACCACCGATCAAATTCATACTCCATGTACACTACATCCTCCACAAACAATGACTCACTCCCATGATTTTCATATACTCATAGAGTGCAATATAACTTGTATCCAGGAATCTCTTTACCCGAGTCATCCTTGATCTCAACCTCCGCAAGTCATAACGGATCCACAATTATACCTTAGACCAAAACTAGTATGTAACACATAACAATGAAATCAAATCGTCAATAGCAGGCTCCCCCACTTGGATCAATTCATAGATCAAAACACTTGATAACTCTCAATGCCCACACTGTATTATTGCCATAGTCCCACAGCGATATCCAACTAAATCCTTCATAAGCTCTTATAGCACAAACCATATAGTACCTCAAATAATATGCAAATCTCGTATTCACCTCGTGACGGTCAGGTCAACCATTATAACCGATCCAAACTCAAGTCGCACAAATATAACCCACTGGTATAGAAGAAAGTCTCCATGCAACATCATAAGGATCACACATCCAAACCCCGCAGGCTATAACCCACCTGTTTAGCCTTAAACTGACATATCTCTATACCCTTTTACAACCACAACCACTACGCCGTCACTTAATCTTCCTGAGTCTAAACTCACAACAAGACATGATAATCTACTTTTCTCTACAATTAGACAATATGAAAGATCATTAAACACACCCGTAACTCGAAACTATACATCAAATCAAGACAGAAATCAAGCACCCAATAGTCTTTTTTACATCTCAAGCAAATTCTTTTCGTCACATTCAAACCACCTGAACACTTCTCACAACCATATCTTACATATCATATAACCATCCAACATCTTATCGAGCCACAAATTCCACTCATAGGGACACTATCGGGCTTATAAGTCCAAAAACACATTCTTACACAACTGAAATCTCCGTGCTCGAGCTACAGTCAAAACCCGACCTCAAGTCCTCTAGACTAGCCCATCATCAGCATACAAAAATCACATCTCCCACCCCATCCATGTAATCACAAGCCGTCGATGTACATCGGATACTGAGTGCTCATATGCGCATAAGAATGCGTGGAAGGAATTCAAAGAGTTACGCTTCAAGCTGAATCATTATCGCACAATAAGGAAAGAAAGATGGGAAGTTTATCCTAAATGCCCTGTAGCCTCTCGAAGATAGGTATGGACGTTATCATACAGATTCGCAAGAATCTACTAAACACTTGCTCATGACTCATAGCACCTATTAACCTAGAGCTCTGATACCAATTTTTCATGACCCAAATTCCAACTAGTCATGATGGCACCTAACCTGACCCGCTAGGTAAGCCAATTAACAGCTATCCAAATTAATGAGATTTATTAAGACAAATAAATAATAAAATATCTGAAACTTATACATTTTCCAAAGACTGGTAGTACAAATCATGAGCTTCTAAGATTTAGAGTTTACAAAGCTAGTGTAAAATAAATACATCATCTATCTGAATTATACATAAACAGATTTTTCATAAGTCTAGAGCTACCATGAACAAAAAGCAACTATAACCGGAATGCAGGTATATCGTCAAATCTAGCTTCCGTCGAACACAACATTATCGGCATCCAACATCTGCACGCAAGGTGCAGAAGTATAGTATGAGTACCACCGACCCCATGTACTTAATAAGTAACAAACCTAACCTTAGGTTGAAAGCAGTGAAGAGCTGGGACAAGGGTCAGAGTCCAACTCCAATAACCAGCAATAGTTCATAACAATATAATAAAGGGTACATGAAAATAACTCAGAGGTAAGATGCTCAACTCATTCCTTTTAATTCCCAATTTTTCCTCATATATTTTAACATATATATATATATATATATATATATATATATATATATACTTTCAAAATAGCACATATGTAGTTACAAGCATGCATAAGCATTTTTATAATTTTTCTATAATTTTTAAAAGCTCCAAATTGGTTTATTGTTTCCCTTTTTATTTATAAAATTTCCAATAATTATACTTCAAATTATTTTTGTGGTTATTTAGTCATCTAAATTTTTTTATTTATGCCAAAATATTGTTTAAATAGTTTTAGTGTATTTTTTATAATTGCATTTATATTGTTTAGGCTAAATTGCATATCTTAGCAAATAATAGCCCTACTAATGCATAATTACATTATTGATGCATAATATAATCTTCTATATTTTTAAAATATTAAACAACAATTTTAAATCATTTTAGTACATGAAAATATATTTGGAAATCATTTTATTATTTTTATAAATTATATAACTATTAAAAGTGGCTATTTAAAATCTAGCCTGTTTTATTTTCAATTTCAGCCCCAACCTAACCCAATTACCAGCCCAATTTCAATTAAATTACCCAGCCCAAACCCCAGCTACCCGCCTCCCTAAAACCCCTCACTGCTCTCAAAGCTCTCAACCTAACCCTAATCAAACCTCACTGACCCTCGTCCATGGCCATCTCCGAAGACTTCTCACCACCCCCTAGGCCTCCAATGGCATCCAATGGCCTCCCTCATATTAATCTTGCCATCTCCAGGTCCCTCGAAGGACCATGGCTAGTTGGCTTGCATCTATGGTTCCTCTCTCGCCTGTTGCAGGCCATTCCAGTGTGATTCCGAGTAAGATCGTCCTATATTGACTATGATCTATGGTTTTCTAAGCAGGTTTCTTCACCTCTGTATGGTTCTCTTCGAAACCCTAATTTCTTTTCTAAACCTCTTAGATCTATACAGATCTAAGATGATTTGGGTTTGTTTCATGTGAGTTTTACAATAACCTTAAGATTCTTTACAAGAATCGTATGATTTTCAAGTGATTTTCACTTTTCCTAAACTAGGGTTTCCGAAATTTCTTTTTACAAATTGTTTGATGACTTTTTGTGTTTAATCTTCTACTTCTCATATATTTTGACTGATTTTGTAAGTCTGCTACAACCTTAGCCCGTTTATACTGAAAGCCCTAATTTGTGGGGTTTTTTGTCTGGTTTCTAAGTATTAGTATATTTGCTTGTGTTCATGCTTTGAGTTCTTGTGATTTCTCGTGATTTTCTTGTCTTAATATGCTTCTAATGAATTTCTTAGTTCAACACTTTCACTAATTCTACATTGTCATCTTGGCTATTCGTGTTAAGACCTGTAACATTCTCCTTGAATTAGTATTGTTCTAACTATTTGTTTTGTTAAAGTCATAGGGAATCTTGACTATTCATGTTCTTCTTTATATTATATGCTAACCATGCTGACTCTTTCATGACTTTCTCTTTGATTATTCTGGATTCCTTATTTCTTGGTTTGATTTTAACACTTATTCTTAAACTTTCGATTCTTACCTCTCTACTCGATTTGATTGAATTGTCTGCCTTAATTATTTTTTCCTTGCCTTGTTTGTATTTTGCCGATTCTTACTAATTTGTTCCTTAATTAAAACTTCTGTTCATTTACCCCTAATTACCTACTCTATACCTAAACCTTACTTGATTATTTCCATAAATACTTAGAATGCTTTTACCATTGATTTAATTGTCCCTTGATTAATGGAAGGACCTACTGATTTATATGTGACTTCCCTGATTTGCTACTTAATTGATCTCTTACCTTATTTGTTAAGCTTTTGATTACTCTATGAACCCACCTCTTATTTTAATTTTTGGACAACGAACACTAGTTCATCTACACTATTATACTCTCAAAAGCTCTCTACTCTCTTCTGTTCCTTGCAATTCGTATTAGTCCAGCCGGCTGTAAGCCAAGGCTGGCTACTGGAATCATCTCTACTCTGTATTCTGTATACTCTCCTTAATTGGTATGTTCTGATTCAATTCACATTCCAAACTATGTGTTTTCTTTGTTGCTGCAGTTCATCGATTTGTGATTTCCAGTTCTATGTGCTATTATACTTAATATGCAATCAGCATGCCTAGATTACTGTATCACAAAGCATGTTTAAGCTCATAGCTATTATAATGTCTGGCATGTCAATCCTTCTTTAAATAATTGGTTCACTAGCATGTCGCAAGTTGCATTATGTGCTTATGATTTCACCCAGCATGACCAAAACCTGTTTGTTCTGTATATGATTAGTATTTCTAAAACCTTGAATGTTTCATGAAGTGTTTGTCTATTCAAGTTTGTTCTATTTCATTAATGAGATCTTATTTATGTCTTAAACCTATGTGTTCTCAACTTAACTTTGCAACTACAATCTATGTATTTGATTGCCATCACTAAGGTGCATTCTAGGTGTTCCCCCTACTTCTTTCCCTTGTGTGAGGACTATTCTGAAACTGTGTGTTCTCTGATTTGCTTTCTATTTGTTTTAAAAAATGTTCTTCATGTTTTCTCAAACTATGTTCTGATTTTCATAAAATTCTTTCTATTACTAAGACCTTTTTCTCTGTTTACCAAACTCTTTCAAAGTCATTATGCACTCTCACATCACTCTTAGAATACTAGGTTCTGCCCCTCTGATAAGTGTACTGCCTTGAGACCCTTTAAGGTCTTTCTGAACTCTAGCATGTCAGAGCTGGACTTTCCACACTACACCTAAATCAGTTATTGTTTGAGAAAAGGTCTAGGTAGGAGCACTTCCCGGGATCCTTGAGGTCCTTAGGGAACTCTGACACACTGAGACATGATATTGTCTATGGAACTTTGGCATTTGAGGCTATTGGAGGCTGGGAAGTCATTTGGGCCTACTGCAGGCTCCCTATAGATTAACTTCTGTTCATTTATGTATTTTAATTCATTGGTCTGTAATAACTATTGTAAACAACATTGGGGTGATTAGTGAAAAAGAGTGGGTAGTCATATATATGTTGGGTAAATCGGGTAGATACCATGCCTATAGGGTTGTGTTAATTCAAATGTACTTGCTTTGTTTGCTTTACTTCCACAATATTAGAGACCATGCCTATAAAATCTAAATGGCCTTATAATTAGGTATCATGCCTATAGAGATAAAGTAATTGAAGTTCAGTTTTTGTTATAGCATGTATTCACATTTGTCTTCTTAGATATTATGTCTATAAGTTCAAGAGTCACCTTTAATAACTAGATACCATGCCTATAGAGATTAAAATCAGCTTTATAGAAATCATGCCTATAGAACTTAAAATTAGTTTAGTTAAAAAATCGGTTTAATTCGTGTTAGTTCATTCTGAATTGGTTTAATCAACCGTCTGTTTCTTTAAATAAGTTTTCAAACACTGCTTTAAATTAATATCGCTAGAAAACATGTCTATAGGATCTCAAGTTGTTCGTTTTTCTATTTTACTGCTTCCTAATCAATATAGATACCATGCTTTTAGGACGTCACTATTATGCATTTAGGCAAGCCTCTAGGGGGATTTAAATTCTGCAACCATTAAATTGTGCTTTGTTATTTGAGACTGTGCAGATTTAACAGGTCTAAAAATCAGTAGGCAAGCTAATAGGTCTTTGACACTTGGTCCCAATTCATGTCGTATAGTCCCTGCTCACATAGATATCATGTTCTAAGATTTTCCCTTAAATACTTGACTGTTGTTTGAAGACGTGCATTTATTTGTTATATTTGTGGAGGTGACTGCGAGCCTGTAATTTGTTCTCTTTAAATGTATTCCTAATTGTTCTTGACTGACACCTAAACTTTTTATCCTTTAAAACCTTAGGAAAGTCTAGAATTGTCCAAAAGTAGAGGTCCTAAATACCTCCAGGGCCACAAGGAAGGGACAAGTAGTGCACGCATAGGACATTTTCAAGGTTGCTAGAGCGCTTTAGGCTATAACCAAGGGGAGGTAATTGGGTAGTAAGGATATGATGATTATGCACTAATGTCACGTGTAGCCCCTCATTGAGGAGTGATTACCGGGCATTGCGTGAGGTGATCATGTAGGCTAACCAACCTAGGACCCCTCTTTCCCAATTCCCGATGTTTAAACTTTACTTTCCTCTATACATGCAACTTGTTCAAGTTTTTTCTTTTTGCCTCATTACTTGAGTCATACAATGTCCAAAACATGCCTTTATGTGCAAGTATGTGTTTAAACTATTTATTTGTTAAAAGGGACTAATTCATAAAAATAAGTTTGGTCGGGACCCACCGTTGTGGACCAAGAAGGATGCCTAACAACTTCCCCTCAAGGTTATTTCGAGCCCTTACCCTAAATCTCTGGTAATGCAAACTAGTCTAAGAGTTAATTGCTCTAGGTGCCGTAACGCACCATAATCCATTAGGTAGCGACTCTTCAATACCCAATTCTCAAAATGAAATGAGTTATTACCCCCATGGATGTCGGAACCTGAACTTCTCTTTCCACGGAGGGGAAAAAAGGGGGGCAAGACAGCATGGTAACTCTACTGGAAACACCTTTAGGCTCTTACCATAACGAACTTATCTTTTGTGAATTAGTCCAATCATAATCCATCCGACGTACCCCTTTCCCCTTATTTGAATTTAACTATCTATTTTCAAGCACTTATGATTTCTTTATTCCTGAAACTGACTTGTCTCCTTGTTTTCTTTTTCTATAACTGTCCTTCAATTATTTAAATATCGCATTTATTATTTTCTTACATGTAAATACAAGACTACATGCTATCATGCTCCACATCATATTCCACTCGTGTGTATTAAATCATATCGCAACGCTTGATGAGTGGTTGCACTCTTCCTATTTATTACCCTTAAATTTTGAAAGGCTTATTTGTGGTAAAACTAGTCGATCAGCGGTGTAGTCAACGGTTTCGTGCCTTTCCCCCTCAAGTTGTCCGCTTGAGTTTACCAGTCTAGACCACCATAGTAACCTTACTCTTATTATAATTGTGCATGCATCATGTTCAAACATAGCCGGATTAATATGTTGTCCACATAATAATCCTTTAAGACAAGCTTTATCCAAAAGTCCACTGGGTTTCCATAATCCCAACGGATACAACCACGTTCTGTCCATTAATTTGGAGAACTAAATGCCAATATACTAATCATGAATGTGTAAATAGTCGAGTTTGGTGGGGGAGAAAGGCCTAACCCTTTTGTTTTGCAGAAAATGAGGCACGAGGTCCCCAGATTTGGTACGGTTAGCAACATTCCACCATTTCTGCTGGATTGGTGTGAGGACTTTTCCTCAAGTGACAAGAAACATATAATGAAGTACCTGGGTAATTTGCCTTCCCTGCTAGACATTGATCCAAAAAACAAGTTGATCGAGGCTGCCAGTTTGTTCTGGGACAGTGAAAGGTTTGTGTTCCGTTTCGGCGACATAAAAATGACACCACTTCTATAAGAAATTGGAGTGCTTGCGGGATTGACTTGGGATAGTCCCGGGTTATTTTTGCCGGAGAACCGTACCGGTAAAGTGTTTTTAAAGATGATAGGGCTAAAGAAAAATGTTGACCTGGTATGCCTGAAGGAATTTTATATACCCTTTGAATATCTATATGAGAGATATGGCAATAGCAAGTCCTACCGTACCTACCATGATAAGCTCTTTCTCACTTCTCTTGGCCACATCCACCGTAGAGTGTTCGTATTCATTGTATGCTTCTTAGGCATGATAGTATTCCCAATGAAAAGGGAAAGAATCCAAACTAGGTTGGCTATGATCGCCATGACTTTGATGGAAGGGATCAATGGACAGACATACACTATAGTTCCTATGATCATAGTCGACATCTACAAGGCTCTGGAGCGCTGTTAAAGAGGGGTCAAGCATTTCGAGGGTTGTAACTTGTTGCTGCAGTTGTGGCTATTAGAACATGTTCAAAAAGGTCACTATCTCCAAGAATTTCCGCGAAGGGCTTGGAACGACCATATTGCCTTCCATCACCCCAAGCGGATGGCTTACATTCCAGACAGGTTTGCTCAACCGGAAAGTGCCAAAGAACTGGTAGAGTTCTTCGAGAATATGACCGAGGAACAGGTGCAATGGATGTTTGAATGGTTCCCAATAGATGAATTCATCATCAAATCCAGGGACGCTCCAGACCAGGTGTTGATTGGGTTGAGAGGGATATACCCTTATGTCCCTATCCGAGTTATAAGGCAAGCAGACAAGAAACAGGTTGTACCAAGGGTTGCAAAGAATATTCATTTCAAAGCAAACTTCCAAGACGATGATGTCCCTTACAAGTGCCAAGATCAACACATGTGGCACTACAAAATCATTGTGGAAAAGAACACCATTGAGCCAGACAGGTATCATGCGGGGTGTGAACCTCTCTACCCAGCATGGTTAGAGGATAATCTAAAAGGAATGATGATGCCAGGAGCCGGTCGAGGGAATAGAATCATAGACGAAGAAGCTGAAGCTCAAGTCAAATACAACAGGCTGTGCAAGAGGGTCCACGACTCTGAGAATGAGAACCGAGAAATACATGAGAGGAATGTGAGATTGATTGAAGAATAGAAAGAAATCGCAGTAACTTCCAACAGGAAGTTGGAATATCTGGAGCAAGGAATAGTGGAGCTGGAAGGTAAAGTCATAAAGAGGATCGAGGATTGCCAGAACGTTGAAGGAACTGAAAGAGGACATCTGGCCAGAGCCTACTTGCTGTTGGGTCTGCGCGAGCTGGGGGACCTGTATGATGGAGTTAGGAAGATCGAATCTGGTGAAGGTCCTTCTACGACCAAGTAGGCTAGATTTATTTTCCTTTCTAATTGTAATAAGGCCAAGTGCCAGTAGTGACTTACTTTTCTATTATCTTAGTGTCGTTTTGGATTCGTCTACTTTTACATTATGAAATGAAGTATTTACTGGCATCTAAAGTTCTCCAAATCTACTTGTCGCTAGGCCTACCTTGGTCACAGCGAGGCTCCCCAAATTAGGACACAAATTTACATTCCACAATATGTGTTTAAATACTGCAAACATTTCAGAATCCTTATTGACTTGTTACCTTTTTGCTTTTCCTTATTTTGATTATTCCCATCCCCTTAGGTTGGTTCGCTCATACTGGCCTCATGTGCACATCATATCAGATCTAGAGGCCCTCCACCTCCTCCTCCTCCAAGCAATACAAAAGGCAAAGGAAGAAAATGGACCACTTAAGTGGTATCCGAAAGGAGAATGTTGAGAACGCAGAAACATTAGATGGACGAAATACTTCGGCACCAAATGATCTAGTCTTGAGATTGGAACAAAAGATACTGGAACTGCAAGGAGAACTTGAGCAGGTTCGCAACTTAGCAAACTTGTCACTCACCATGAATGTCCCCGACATCAACCAACAGAACACAAAGAACCCAACACCTCCCCAAAACACACAAAATCAACATCTACAAAATCCTACCACACCAAATCAATACACAACCCCACCCCAAAATCTCAATCCCTTACCAATACTAACTCCGCCACAACACCACCATTAACCAACTTATTACTGACCAACCACCATTTATCACACTCCCCAAAACACACCACAGCCCATTTCCGATCCTCAAAACTCAACCAATGACCATCATTACACCCAAGTCCCTAGCACCCATCAAAGCAACCCTATATACGTAGAAACCATACCTAACTCTATCCAACCAATCTCCTATACATCGGAATCCTCCAAGAAGGACCTGTTCATTAAAACATGGCCGAAGAACACAAGAAGTTGACGAGCCAAGTTCAGGGTGCTGAAGGCGACAAACGAATAGAAGGTTTAAAGTACGAAGATCTATGCATACATCCAGATGTAGAACTACCGGAGGGATACAAACCTCCCAAGTTTGAGATGTTCGATGGTACAGGTGATCCTAGGGTTCATTTGAGAACCTATTGTGACAAGTTTGTTGGGGTCGGAAAAGATGAAAAGATCCGAATGAAACTCTTTATGGGGAGTCTTACTAAGGATGCTTTATCCTGGTACATCAATCAAGATCCCAAGAAATGGTCCAATTGGGTAAGTATGGCGTCGGATTTCATGGGCCGGTTCAGGTTCAACACAATGAACGCACCGGATGTTTTCTACATTCAGAATTTTAAGAAGAAACCTACTGAAACTTTTCGTAATTATGCTACTCATTGGAGGTTAGAAGCGGCCAAAGTCAGGCCATCTTTGGACGAGGAACAGATGAAGAAGTTCTTCGTCAGAGCGCAAGAACCGTAGTATTATGAAAGGTTGATGGTTATTGAAAACCATAAGTTCTCCGATATCATCAAGCTTGGGGAAAGAATTGAGGAGGGCATCAAAAGCGAGATGGTAACAAATTTTGAGGCACTACAGGCCACAAATAAGGCATTACAATCAGGCAGCATATCAAAGAAGGAGATATTGGGCAGTAATGGTGGCTCAGGGCCCGAAATCTCCACTTACATATCAAACACCTCCACCCACATACCAAGCACCACCACCCAAATATCAACCCTCATCTCCCAGATATTCCCAACCCGCCACTGTCCATCACACCTATAACTCTCAACCGTCTCATTTCCAATCACCCCCAACTCGTCAAAATTATCCAAGATCACGACCCAATTTCGACCACAAGCCACCTAGACAATACATCGCCATTGCTGAACCCATCGATCAACTATATGAAAGGTTGAAAGTTGTTAGTTATGTTACCCACATTCCTGTTGTGGCATTAGAGAATCCATCCCAATGGGTCAATCCAAACAAAACTTGTGTGTACCATTCTGGTATGAAAGGGCACACCACTGATGAGTATCGAACATTGAAGGATAAGATCTAGACGTTGTTTGACAAAAAAGTCATACAACCAAAGGAAGCTGCAACCAATGTCCGCAACAACCCCCTCCCTGATCATAGAGGCAGCGGGGTACATGTGATAGAGACAAATGAAGAGTGGGACCCTGAGGGGTCGATCGGGCTTGTTCGAGAAGTCGATGACTTTAAAGTTGCAGTCACACTTACTCCTATTGTGGTACAGACTCAGTCACCAATCGAGGTTGAGGTAGTGGTACCGGTTCCATTTGAGGTAAAGGTGGCTCCACCTGCGACCACCCCCGCTCCATTTGAAGTACAAGTAGTCACACCTTTCACAGTAACAGTATCAACCACACCTCCTTTAGACTCAAAAACAATACCCTGGGATTACTTTGCCAAAGCTCGGCGAAAGGGAAAGGCAAAATGGGGGAATCTGATGTTGCACAAGGAATGACTAGGACTGGAAGAGTCTATACCCCTGAAAATTTGGGAGGACCAAGTAAGGATGACACTACCATGCAGCCTGTCATTGAAATAGGGCCAGATGACCTATAGAGGAAAGTACAAGCAAAGGAGTATTCTGTCATTGACCATCTGAATAAAACCCTAGCTCATATATCCATCCTGTCACTGTTGCAAAATTCAGAGGCACATAAGAATGCTTTAATAAAAGTGCTGAGTGAAGCTTATGTACCTAATAACACCACCGGCAGAGAGATGGCCAATATGGTAGGGCAGGTACTGGAAAGTCACAAGATCATCTTCCATGAAGATGAGCTACCACCCGAGAGGTTGAATCACAATCAAGCATTGCATATCACAGTGCAATTTGAAGATAAATTCATTGCCAGGGTCTTGATTGATGGAGGTTCAAGCCTCAATATTTATCCGTTGGACACTCTAAAAAGGTTGGACAAAGGTTTTCATGAAATACGAGTAGGAAGCATGAACGTGAAAGCTTTTGATGAGTCCCAAAGGGCCACAATCAGGGAAATCAACCTTTGCTTGCAGCTGAGGCCAACTTGGTTCGACTTCGAGTTTTAGGTGCTCGACATACCAGCCTTATATAATCTTCTGTTAGGATGACCATGGATCCATGCCGTTGGGGCCGTGCCTTCCACATTATATCAAGCCGTGAAGTTCGAATGGAATCGTCAGGAGGTGATCATTCATGGGGATGGGAGTAATCCTATTTACACCAGTCAAACCATCCTGGCTATTGGACATAGAAGAAGGGTAGGAGGGGAAACCTATCATCACATTGAATGTGTCAATACCGTCGAGAAAGATAAATGGTGGAGTAGTAAAATAAAAAGCATATTGGCATGCTCTGGTATGAGCCCAGCAAAGGGATGGGGAAGAATCTCCAAGGTATCACTAAACCAATACGGCTGAAGGGTCATGGTACTACTTTTGGGATCGGATATCAGTACATATGGAAAGAATACAATGATTGGTAAACTCAATAGCGCGGACCGTATTACCCTCTCGAGCAACCAGTGCCACGTTTAGATCAAGTTTTTCACCAAGCTCATACAATATAGGGGACTGTAGAAGAGGAAGCATTAGCTGGGTTGAAGAATCTATTCTTGGAGGATGAAGACATGGACTGCAGTGCCATAATTGAGGAGGAGGAGTAAGAAGGCCTCACTATTCAGAACGTAAAAAAGGGAGTTGTTCTCAGGATCTAGACCGTCGCACCATCCCGAGCCTGCCGAGTCCCTGGATAGCTTGACAGATTTTACTTCTATAGACATTATAGGCATTTAAGATTTCCAGTAATTTTGTTTTAATATTTACTTGTTTCAAAATAAATGCTCAAGTCATCGAGCCATACTTGTCTGGGATGTTATTCTGTTTTAATCAAATGCATTTGCTCTCTATTATTTAAACTACTTTTACACTTTTTCTTTCTACAATGTTATTATTACTTTTTCTGATGAACTGGTGACTATGATATGTAACGAGGCAACACGACATGAGAATAGTGATTCAGAAGATGAAATACCTGAGGAAGTTGTTAAGGAAGTTGAAAACTTCAAGAATAATCCTAAGTCCAATCTGGACAAAATCGAAGCAGTAAATTTGGGGGATGACGAGACCGTCAAGGAGACTCGCATCAGCATTCACTTGTCACCAACCGAGAAGGAAGAATACATCCGTTTCCTAAAAGAGTATGAGGACATTTTCGCATGATCGTATGATGACATGACTAGTTTGAGCACGTCCATAGTGGCTCACAAGTTGCCTACTAAACCCATGTGTCCTCCAGTAAAGCAGAAACTCCGAAAATTCAAACCAGATATTAGCTTGAAAATCAAGGAGGAAGTTACCAAGCAGATCAAAGACAAAGTTCTCAGGATGGTAGAGTACCCAACTTGGTTAGCTAACATCGTGCCGGTTTCGAATAAGGATAAGAAAGTCAAAGTATGTGTTCACTATCGGGACTTAAATAGAGCAAGTCTCAAGGATGACTTCCCACTGCCAAATATACGCATCCTGATCGATAATTGCGCCAAGCATGAACTCCAATCCTTTGTAGATTGCTTCGCGGGTTATCACCAGATCTGGATGGACGAAGAAGATGCAGAAAAAACAGCTTTCATTATACCTTGGGGGTATATTGCTACAAGATGATGCCATTTGGTCTGAAGAATGTTGGGGCTGTCGCGCCCCCCTTTTTTCCTCGCGAAAATTGGGTTTATGACATTTTTGGTATGGGACAACTCTTTTCCTTTTGGTAAGGGGTCTGCAATTTTGAAGAGTCGCCACCTAACGATTTTTAAGGTGCGTTAGGGAACCTATAAGGTTCATCTACAAATATGTTTGCTAACCAGAGATAGGGTAAGGGCTTGAAATTATCCTAAGGGGAAGGTGTTAGGCACCCCTCAGGATCCACTAGTGTAGTTCCCGGCCAGACAGGTTTTTGTGAATTTGTGCAATTAGCAAATAGACAAGTAAGGCTCAAATAATAGGGTATTTAAGTTACGACACACAAGAGTTTGGAAACAGTTATTGAAAGGCGAAATTTTAAAAAGAGTTACAATCTAAAGCATGCTTATGAATGTAAAAGGTGTTCTAGGTTTGTTTGTAATATGGATCACATCAATGCAATACCCGGTATGACACTCCTCAAAAGAGGGGCTACATGTGGTATTAGCGCACCGGTTATCATATCCATATCTACCCTTTCCCGCCCCGTAAAGGTAATTAAGCAAAGATTGGTCTCGACTCTTATTGCATGTTGTTACCCGTCCTTTCCTATCGGTCTCGGAGGAATTTAGGACTACTATTCCTATAAGGAGGGGGTTCTAGGCGGACCCTCAAGTTTAAAGGCAAAATACTAAGGCAACATACAAAAACATATAAGACTGCAATTAGGAGGGAACATATAAGCAAGTAGAAGGCTTAGTTATACCTCCACAAAGAATGCACATAGATAGCATGACTTATATACCATTAAGGTCTGAATTTAAAAATCCTAAAGCAGGGTGTTTAAGTTGTTGAAGCAGAACCAAATTTATTACATGACTCTGATAAGAAGTCTGAATCAGGCATGCCTGCTAGTTGTGATAGTTAATAATTAAACAAAGGCAGCTCCAGTTTTATTCAGGTTATTACCTAAGGCTTTCCTAGGATTAAAACAATTGTTTTGAATCATTAAGACGGTTTGGAAATTATTTTTATTGCCTAAAACATTTTGTTCTAGGTGTTCAGCACATAGAATTATTGCCAGCTGATTGTAAAAACTGAGTAAAATTGTTTTATTCCTTTTTATGCATTCATATTTAGCCTAAGCGTGCTTAAGCGAATACAAATGAAATCCTAAAGACATGGTATCTAATGTACATAGATGCAGAATGATGCAGAATCC
Source organism: Nicotiana tabacum (assembly GCF_000715075.1). Taxonomy (NCBI): domain Eukaryota; kingdom Viridiplantae; phylum Streptophyta; class Magnoliopsida; order Solanales; family Solanaceae; genus Nicotiana; species Nicotiana tabacum. The sequence continues at coordinate 28,943,649 of NC_134089.1, read as the reverse complement.
TAAGTAGGATTTCTATATGAACAAATATTACAGCATTTAAACATGATTTCCAGAATATGTAGAAATGTTATGTTTGTTAGTGTTATTTAGCCTAAAACAGGATCTCTAAACGTACATGGTAGTAGGAACATGATCGCAGAAACTTCAATTATTAACATAATTAACGCAAGATTTTATAAGTGATATAATAGTGAAATGGACATGCTGAAAACAGTAAGCGTAGGTCCTAGGGAACATGATCTATAATGTATGAAATGAGTCCTAAGCATGATTTCTATTGCGCAAGTCGGAAGATAAACCTAGTAACATATTTTCTACCCCTTTTGATAGCTAAAGCATGCATAGTCACCCCTCCCTTTCCACTATCCATTCCCAGAGTTGTGTACAAATTATTACATACCAAGTGATTGACTTACATAATAAAAATGTAAAATAAGAAGTTACAACCATAGGAAGCCTGATTCTGACTTCCTCTCTGAGTTATGTAATAAACCACCTCAAATGCCAATATTGTTCCAAAGCATTCTCATATCTGGGTGTGTCAGAGTTCCCTAAGGACCTCAAGGGATCCTGGGCAGTGCTGACACCCAGATTGCATAACCAAGAGAGTAAGTGCAGTGTGAAAAGGCTAGCTTTCATGTGTCCAAGTTCAGAGAGAGCTCAAGGGGCCCAAAGCATGGCTCACACAAAAGGGGCAGAACCTAGTATTCTAAGAGTATATGTGAGAGTGCTTGACATAGTTTGAAAAAGTGTTTGTGTAAAAACTGGACTGTCAACTCCATTTTATGAAAGCAATCAGTAACAGAGATGATTGAAAGTAGTGGTAGTAGTAAACAAAACTCAAACACCTCAAGAGGGGATCACACACAGAATCAGTAGCCACACAGGGGGTCAAGGGATTGGGGATACGTAGACATTTGTCAGTAAGCACATAACCCCAGCAGGGATTTGGTCTGGACATGCACAGCAATAGCTGATACAGGCATAATCACAAACCGGCCAAAAGAAAATAAACACATGGAAGGGATAGGGGTTTGGGATTCATAAGATAGTAAGTACACAATAAGTAATTGATAAAGTATGCCTTAAAACACAAACAGGGGAGTGCATTAATCTAAAGGGGAAGGGGAAACATTACAGCATGCTTAACAGAACCACAAGTAGAAGTAGACCAAAAATGAAAGAAGCTGAAACAAACAAGGAAGCATATTGTTGTTGGAGCTTTAAAATTAAAGTAGGACATACCAGTCAAAAAACAAAGTGCAGAAAAGTAAAGCGAATAGAATTCCACAGTCTAGCCTTGCCTTTCAGCCGACTAGACAAGCAGTAGCACAGGTAGCAAAGAAAGAAGAGAGAGTTTGAGTGTATAAGTGTGTGTTCGGAACTAAAAATGTTCGTGTGTTTAGAGAAGAGAGGGTAGGGTATTTATAGCTTTGAAAATGAGTAGAAAATAAGGTAACCACTACTACAAAAAAGGCCTTTGGCGGTAATTATTTAGCAGCAGTAAGGCAATGGTCGCTAATAAATTCTTTAAGCTTAAATATTAGCGGCATATGACCATTAGCCAGTAAAAGATATAATTTTACTAGCAATAAAAAATTATAGCCACTAAAAATTACTAATTAAAATTAATCTTTTATTATTTTAACTATCCGCACGAAAAAACGAAAATCTTTCCCTCCAATTTTTTTGATACCTTTTTTGTTTCCCTCCCCAATTAGAAAACAATAAAACTAAAAACCTTATGTTTCCCTCCCCAATTAGAAAACAATAGAACTAAAAACCTCACTCCCCAAATGAATGAAAAACAATAAAACATCCTAAATCGCTGCTGAAAAAACCTAACAGGTTGCTGCGTCAACGGCAGTGCGATTTACAGTGCATCAACGGCAGCGCGAGTGCGTCAACGGCATCCTACCTTTTTCCAGGTTAATTCTCTTCTCTTCGATTTACAATTGATTTACAGTAGAATCGATTTCCCTCTTGAATCGACTTTGCTGCCGAAAAAACCTAACTCGCTATTGCGTCAATGGAGGTGCAATTTATAGTGTATCAACGGCAGTGCGAGTGCGTCAACGGCAGCCCATCTTTTTCCTAGGTAAACTTTGTTCTCTTTGATTTACAGTAGAATTGATTTACAGTAGAATCGACTTATAGTAAATTAATTTCTCTTCTTCCAATAGATTTATAGTAGATTTTGTATCAATGTTGGTCTATTGATTTACAGTAATTCAGTTCCTAACTCGCTGTTCAACAGCCTGTCGTAGTGCCCGTCCATCTTCTTCCCCTGTTAACTTTTCTTTTCCCCCTGTTAAATCAGTCGCGTGCAATCGGTTTATAGTAGATTTTGGATTGATTCTTGTCGATTGATTTACAATAAATTATGTGTACATTAATCTGGCAAAAGTCATGTTATTATTTGGATGTAGAAAATCCTGATTTAGGAAGTTTGTTTCGGCCACTTATCTCTTATATCTAAATTTCTCCTATGTATAAACAAATTTTTGGGAAAGAAACTCATATAGTTGCCGAGGTTAATGCTCTTGTACATGGGATTCGTATTCTGTATGAAACGATGTATGTAGCATGGACAAAGATTTTTAGATCCTTTAATAAGCATGGACTAATTGAGCTTTCATGTTAGACGATTGTGTGCTTTTAGATTGTCACTTGAAATCTTTATTTCATATGACTTGCAGATGGTCAATTCTGGTGACAATATAAATGCAGTGATCATGTAAATGCATCTTTATTGTATTTACTCTGAACATGTTCTTTTTTCTGCAAGTCCAAAGTCTGCAAGAAAAGCTTCAAACTGTGGACCAACCAAAATATTATTGGCCTTGATATCGCGATGGACTATAGGAGGAATACAATCATGGTGAAGATAAGCTAAATCTTGAGCTTCTCTTAATATGATATTATACCTAGCATCCTAATCTAGAAATACTTTTTTCTCATGTAGCAGTCCTGCTAAACTCCCATGACTAATGTAATCAAACAAGAACAATCTTGTTTTGCCGTTATTACAACATCCCAAAAGCCTCACTATGTTTTTGTGCCTGATTGATCCCAAAAGCCTCACTGTTTTTTCAGTGCTATGACTAGGTTTTCTTCTTCCATTTTTTTCTTTTAGCGTCCTATATCTGAGACAAACTAATTCGGATACTGGATGCTGATAGTGAAAATAAAGAAGAACTAGTTGTACATAAGGCCAGGAGGTTCTTTGTTTGGGTGTTGAATTAGGTGTACCATTTGTTTGTTGAGTCGTAAGTGGTTGATATCTCACTAGGACATGAAGAAGAATCCCAACTCAAACTTGGCTTCCATTTATCAGCCAAACTAGTTGTCAAACTGAAAGGAAATCCAATTGATTTGATGTTTTCCCATTGAGTAATATTATCATTTGTTGAATCTTGATTACTCCTTAACCCTGCTTCATTATCTTCCATTCATATACTTCTTTGCATCTCTTGTCATGAACCAATTGAGAAGCTATTCATCTGTTTATTCGAACCTTCAAAATCAATAGTCTCAGAAGTTAACGCGGGGGATATGTTGAAAAATAGTCTCAGAAGTTATGGCGGGGGATGTGTTGAAAAACATGGAAACCTCAGGCGACAAAAACATGAAGTTACAAGGAACTTCAGTACTAGGACTTGAAAGAAAAGATGGTCTTGAAACAATAGTATTAAGGGTCTTCTTTCCTTGTTAAAGACCACGCAGTTGTCAAACTTACAATATAATAATAGTAACTTGACTCCTACCTCTTGTTATTACTTACTTTATTTCAATCATGCAGCTGTGAGCATCATGGAAATAGAATAATTAACAGACCTGAAACCTAGTTTTGATTTGTATTTTTAAGAGAGTGAATTGTAATTTGGTATTTCACCAACATCACTTGTATATGTTAGAAGCATATATTCTAGCTAGTGTTAAGCTCATGATTGCTTACAATAAGCTAGAGCTCTTTTTTATCTTTAGTTCTATGGATAGCTTAAGACTGGAACTTACAGGATAGATAATTGTATATTATGAATAATCTAAACTAAAGAAGTCATTCCAAAATTTCTTTATCATTAAGTAATTATAAATCATTAGACGGAGAAAAATTAGATACATAATTCAAGTTATTGCATGCATGCATTCCATTTGTTGGATAGATACTTACCAATGATGAAGAGGGAGGCCTTCCAAACTAATCTACAGAAGAATCATAAACCCATTTTCCCCATCTATTTCTACTGATTAATATTTGAGGCTAAGTCATTCTTACTGGTTAAGTGGAGAAGTGATGCAGCGTAAGTTAAAGAAGAGATATTCGGCGAGCCAAAATGAACAGTAGTACTTTGATTAAACACCTCTGGAGATTCTACTTCAGATAATGGATTTATCCAAGAGTAAGAAAGAGATCTATTTGCCATTGAGTTGGTTTTCTTGAATATTCTGCAGATAGCCCACGCATAGAAGGAACTTAGTTGGCCACCCTTTATATTAAATAAGTGGAATGATGATAGCTTATATATACTATACTATAAGATGAGTAACATGAGTGGGGAATGCTTTTTGTATGCCAATAACTTTTAGGTCCTAAAATCTGCCAAGATTCAAAGCAAAGTTAAACTCACTTGCAAAAAGACTTCTGCTTTTCAGGTGAGGGTACTATATTCTTTCTTTTTAATAGGGAAAATGACAATGATCTTGACGTGGGTCTTTATTGATTGTTCTTTCACTTTTCTCATGACTATCATATTCTGTAGCAAGAAAATGATCAGTATTCTGCTTTATAATAGTAGCTACAAAGACACTTTCTGATTTCCTTTGTGGTGTTGTTTTGTCTGATTTTTTTCTGTTCTTGAGTTTGTGTAAAAATGGTTGGTATGTTTAACCAGTGTAGTAAGTTTTCTCAAGTGTTGTATCTGGCAAGTTGTCATCTTTAGATGCTGCTGTTGTTATTTTAATATGAGGCTTTCCTCTTCCTTATTGTGGTTGGGGCAATCTACATATGTTGTCATCGACATATACTGTTGTCGTTTAGTTGCACTTTGGAAAGCATTTGTTTAATTCTTGTTTTCAGTTTTGCTTCTTGATTGAATGGAATGTTCAAGATATGTTTTCACATTATACTTTAACTTTTGACACAATTATTTTATAATTTCAGGTTATATTGTCTGATGTTGAATAATTTAGCTGGTGAAAGAGTTCAAAATGACGAAAAGTTGTGGAAACCATTTGAAGACCCATCATTCGTCTGGATTAGTTATATAATGACATTAGTTATTTAGCCTCAATAATATATTTTTTATGTTTAAATTACTGTGATATTAATATTTTTGATTAGTACTTCCTTTTGTTTGTTAAGATCAATGAGATACATTATGTTTTTTTTAATTAATATTAATATATTTTATTATTTGAGTCATATTCTGTACGAATGTAGTAACTATTATTAATTGTGGCAAAACTATTTATAATTGATGTAAAATAATTGTCGTTAAAGATATTGACTTTTAGTGGCAATTTAGTTAAACATATTAGCCATTAGAATGGAAGCTAAAAGGGCAAACTAAGATTGTTTCAGAAGGGATATTATGACCATTTTAATTGTCACAAAATAATTGCCATTAAAGATATGAACTTTTAGTGGCAATTATTTTTAATTTAGCGGCTATAAAAAATAGATGCTAAAGAAGTATAATTAGCCATTTTGATTGGATTTAGTAGCCATTATAATTGCCACAAACAATTACCTTAAAGATGCGATTTTAGCGGTAATTATTTTGAATGTAGCGTCTATAACAATGGACGCTAAAAAAGTATAATTAGCCATTTTGGATTGGATTTAGTAGCCATTATAATTGCCGCAAATAATTGCCGTTAAAGATAATAACTTTTAGCGGCAATAAAATATACCGTTTACCAGCTTTTACGAGAATAGCCGCTAAAGGCTTTGCCGACCCCAGTTTCAGCGGCAAAAGACTAATGGCCGGTAAAAGATATAGCGGCTATTATTATTGCCGCTAAAGCCATTTTGTATTGCCGCTAAAGGTCTTATTTGTAGTAGTGAACAAGTAAGGGTTTAACACAAATATGGAACAATCAGAATCCCATTAATACAAGTACTTCCCTTTAATCAAGGAATTATTGTTTAACGGGTATCAGCAGGGATAATTAAGGAAAGATATCAGTTTGAGAAAGATTGATTCTTACCATATAGGGGATAGTAAAAGGGTAGAGTAAATAATTGGGTCTAAGTACAAAATATACTTAATTTTGGGAAAGGATTCAGCAGAGGTAAAACATCACAGAAAAGGAAGGGAATCAATCAATTTATATAAAATGAGTAAAGCTAGGGGTTACAAGAAAACCTTGCAATCAAACCGCAACTCAAGGAAATCAAGATCAATCAAGAAGGGGTCATGATTTTGCACTTCAACATATAAATAGAAAAGAATGAGCAGGAGTATCAGACATGCAAGGCCAAACATATTGGCAAAAGAAGCAACTAGATAAACATATAGCAGTAACACGAGTAGGCTAAGGATTCAATAGTAAGAGAACCTACTCGAAGCATGGTAGTCAACAAAGTCAAGAAGTCACATAGAACCAAAAATGAAGGAAACGGTCTAACACATAGCAACAGGTAGGGGAGATCAGATCAACACACCGAAATAAGTAAAGGAAGTCTTCAAAAGCTCACAGTAACAAGTGAGGAAAATTTTAAGAAATTAGGGTTTTAACAAAAACAGTATGACCTCAGAATCGGTCAAGACAAATAAAGGAAAGGATCCAACCATGAAAAACTCGAAAACAGGCATACATACAAAAGACAGTTTCAGACCCCGGATAAAACCAAAGATACTTAGGGTTTTAAGATGATCAGGTAGAAGAAAAGCATAAACAAATCATTTAAACATAGTAAAATCATAAAACAACACTGAAAATCGAAGAAGAGACCCTTTTAAAAGAGGTTAAGAAAACCCGAATTGTTGAAGACGAAGAGTCATTTTGAAAAATCGCAAAACCTTTAAAGAAAAACACTTAAGAGGTTCATAACATACGCAGATCTAAAACAGATCTGAAAGAAAAATCGAAAAGCCTTTGAAGTTAGGGTTTCAGAGAACCCAAAAAAATGAGAAAGACTTCGAAAAGTTATCGATCTAGTCGGAAAAGATAAGGATCTGACTCGAATAGCCATGGATGGCCAGAAAAATACCATGGATAGAAGTTGAGCAAGGTCTGGACTAGATCTCTTCGAGATCTTTCCATGAAATTACAAAAACAGGCAACCAATAGACATAGGAGGTCGGTACACATCTCAAACAGCCATGGAGTCCATGGATTAGGTGAGAATCGAAGGGGATTAGGGTTAATTTGGGTGGCAGCGGCTAGGGTTTAGGTGGGGTTGCAGAGAGAATTGGAGAGGAAGGGGATTCAAGGGTGGCGGGTTGGTGGAAATGAAGTAGGTTAAGGGGGTCGTTTAGGTTTATTTTAGGCAGGTGAAATGGTGATCGTTGATCTGAATGATCAACGGCCTAGATTAAATGGGGTAGGTGAGGATCCGAGCTTAGGTTAGGTTTACAGGGTTAGGGTCGGGTTTAAATTGAAATTGGGCTAGGGAATATTGGGGATTTGATTTGGGCTAGATTTTAAAGCCAATTTTGTCTATAAATAGCCATTTTCCCTTTAAATTTTATAAAAATAATAAATAATTTTTGAAAATTAATTTAAAAGGCTAAAATGATTTATAGTACATAATTAACAATTTAAAAATACAGGATCTAATTTTATGAATATAAACCCTAATTAAACCTTAAAAAGGGCTAATATTGCAATTATATGCAATTTAGCTTTAAAAATACTAAATAAAATTGTAAAAATTATCTTAGCCATATTTTGGCATAAATATAGAAATTCAATAGAATAATTATCAAAATAATAATTTTGAAAATAATTATTGGGGATTTATAGGTAAAAGGGGAGAAAATAAATCAATTTAAACCTTTAAAATTATGAAAAAATAATAAAACACTTGGATATGCTTATATATGCATATATATGCTATTTTGAAGTTATTTTGCATATTGAAAAAATATATAGGGAAAAATTGGGTCTCAACAGCTGCCCCTCTTTACCCGAGAAGGATGAAAGAGTTGTCGGGTAAAGATATGATGGCCAATTTTGACCGAGCGAAACGGGTTGAAGAGGTTTAGGTCGTGCCCTGGCTTTTGAGCTGCCCACATATCCCTAGTTTTACAGGAATCAGGTTGTATGTAGTTTACGATTCATGTGCGGAGTATGCCGATGAAGATATTTCAAGGACGGACGCAATATCTAGGTCCAGGTGAATGAACGGTTCACAGGAATGGTTAGGTCTGACATGGATTGGGGGAACCGGAGTGGGACCGCTCCTGCCGAGATGGTCGTTTCTTGTTGGTTTACTTGCAATTAGAAACAATACAAGTGTATATTGTGCATAAATTTAAACATGATGCAAATTTCCGTCGGACCATGAATGTTGTCTTTGGACGGTTAGGATGACGTCTTTAGACCATGATGTCCTGGGCCATGAAGCGTATGATAAGGGATTCGCAAGCCATGAAATTATATTTTCGGGCTATGAGAATGGTGCCTCCGAACCATGACGCCTTTGAATAGTGATAAGCAAAAGATTAAAAGAGATCCTCAACATGATCAAGAGGACACCTTGAATGAGTTGGACAACGTCCAACAAGGTTCCAATGGAGAATTTAGGAGGCATGAAAATATGTTGGTGAGAAAAGCTTTGTCTACTTTTATTGAGGAGTGTTGATACCCAATTTTTTCCTATATATTTTCAATATGCAAAATAACTTCAAAATAGCATATATATGCATATATAAGTATATCCAAATATTTTATTATTTTTTATAATTTTTAAGGGTTTAAATTGATTTATTTTATTATTTTCCCATAATTTTTAAGGTTTTTAAATTTATTTATTTCCCTTTTTCATCCATAAAATCCCCAATAATTATTTTCAAAATTATTATTTTGGCACTTCATCTATTGGATTTCCATATTTATACCAAAATATGGCTAAGGTATTTTTTACATATTTTTTACAATTTTATTTAGTATTTTTTAAGCTAAATTGCATATAATTGCAATATTAGCCATTTTAAGGTATAATTGTGTGTTATATTCATAAAATTGAGTCTTGTATTTTTATATTGTTAATTATGTACTGAAAATCAATTTAGCCCTTTCAATTTGGTTTTCAGAAACTATTTACTATTTTTATAAATTTAAAAAGGAAAACTGGCTATTTAAATAACATCCCCTTTTGCATTTCAATTGTAACCTAAATTGAACCCCAATTTCCCAGCCCAATTTCTAATTTAAACCCTACCCTTACCCAATTAAATCCTGATTCTCACTCAACCCATGGGCTCCCATGGCTATTTGAGACATATACCGGTCTCTTATGTCTCATGTGTGCCTGGTTTCGTGATTTCATGGAAAGATCTTGAGAGGATCTAACCCAGATCCTGCTCGACTTCTATCTTTGGTCTTTTCCGGCCATCCATGGTCGATCGAGTCAGATCCATGGCTTTTCCTGCTATATCAGTAACTTTTCGAAGTTTTTCTCACTTTTCTGGGTTCTCTGAAACCCTAACCTATTAAAATCTCTCGATTTTCTTTCAGATCTACCTTAGATCTGTGTATGTTGTGAACCTCTTAAGTGTTTTTCTCAAAAGATTTCAGATTTATTTTCCCAATCGACTTTCTGTCTTCAAAAATTAGGGTTTCTTAAACTCTTTCTTTTAAAAAATCTCTTCTTTGATTTTTAGTGTTGTTTTATGATTTTACTGTGTTCAAACGATTTGTTTATACTCTTCTTCTACATGATTCAGCATGTTGAAAACCCTAAGCATCTTTGATTTTATCTGAGGTTTTGGAATTGCCTTTATTTGTTTTGTATAAATACTGGGTTCGATTAAGTTCTTTGTGTTTGAATCCTTTTCCTTGTTTGACTTATTTGATTTTGAGTTCTTACCATCTTTTAAACTCGGCTATTGTTAAAACCCTAATTTCTTAAAAGGTTTTCTCATTTATTACTGTGAGTTCTTTACTTGTTTCTGACTCTCTTTACCTGTTAAGACTGGTTTCTTCACTTTGGTTCTAAGTGTGAGCCATGACTGCTTGACCTTGTTGATTACCATGCTTTGAATAGTCCCTAGCCTATTCATGTTACTCCTGTATGTTTATGTCCATCTAGTTTGCTCCTTTTTGTCAATATGTTTGACCCTACATGTCTAATACGCATGTTCACTCCCTTCTATTTATATGTTGAAGTGCAGAATCATGACCACTTCTTGATTGATCTTGATTTCCTTAAGTGACAGTTTAATTGCAAGGTTTTTTTATAAACCCTAATTTTATTCATTTGTTTAAGTTGATTGATTCTTTCCTTTATTTGCTGTGATGTTTCACCCTGCTGAATCCTTTCCCAAAATTAAGTATATTTTGTACTTAGACTCAATTATTTACCCTATACCTTTACTACCCCTTTTATGGCAAGAATCAATCTTTCTCAAACTGATTTCTTTCCTTAATTGTCCTTGTCAGTATCCGTTTGAATAGTAATCCCTTGATTAAAGGGAAGTACTTGTATTATTGGGATTCTAATTTTGATTATTGTCATATTTGTGTCAAACCTTTACTTGTTACCTTATTTTCTACTCATTTTCAAAGTTATAAATACCATACCCTCTCTTCTTTAACGACACGAACAATTGAGTTCAGAACACACACTTACACACTCAAAACTCTCTCTTTCTCTACTACTACTTGTGCTACTGCTTTGTCTAGCCGGCTGAAAGCCAAGGCTAGACTGTGGAATCCTACTTGCCTTATCTTTCTACACTTTGCTTCTTTAACTGGTATGTCCTAGTTTAATTTTAAAGCTTCAACAACAACATGCTTCTTTATTTGTTTCAGTTCCCTCATTTTTTTTCTGCTTGTGGTTTTGTTAAGTTACATTACCAGCATGTTATAGTGTTTCCCCTTCCCTTTAGATTAATGCACGAGTGTCTCCAAGCATGCCCTGTCAATCACTTATTGTGTACTTATCATCCCAAGACCCCTATCCCTTCAATGTGCTTATGTTCTTTCTGACTAGCCTGTGATCATGCCAGTATCAGCTATTACTGTGCATGTCCTACTAGTCCCAAGAACCTTGATGGGGTTACATATTGCAGTCAATGTCTGTGTATCCCAAGTCCCTTGACCCCTTTGTGTGACTACTGATTTTGTATGTGATCCCATCTTAGGAGTTTTGAGTTTTATTAACTACTATAACTGATTTCAATCACCTCTGTTACTGACTGCTTTCAAAATGGACTATCAGTGCAGATTTTTTTAAGCAAATCCCTTTCAACATGTGTTCTGCACTTTCACTATACTCTTAGAATCTAGGTTCTGCCTCTCTTGTGTGAGCCTTACTTTGGGACCCTTGAGCTCCCTCTACACCCGGACACATAAGGGCTGGCTCTTCCATACTACACTTACTCTATTTGGTTATGCAAATCTGGGTGTGAGCACTGCCCAGTATCCCTTGAGGTCCTTAGGGAACTCTGACACACCCAGACATGAGAAAGTTTTAGAATAACATTTGGCATTTGAGGTGGTTTATTCCATAACTCAGAGAGGAAGTAAGAATCAGGCTTCATATGGGTGTAACTTCTTATTTTTGCATTTCTTATATAATTCAATCATTTGGTCTGTAATAATTTGTAAAAAAGTATGGGGTTGGCTAGTAAAAAGGGATGGAGAAATATGCATGTTATATTTATTAAAGGGTAGAAAACATGTTCCTAAGTTTGCATTCCTACTTGTGCAATAGAAATCATGATTAGGACTCATTTCATGCATTAGAGATTATGCTCCTTAGGACTTACACTTACTATTTTCAGCATGTCCATTTCACTAACATATCACTTATAAAATCTTGCGTTAATACTGGTGTTCCGGAAATCATGTTCCTACTGCCATGTACACTTAGAGATCCTGTTTAGGCTGAACAACATAACAAACAAATCATCTCTGCATATTCTAGAAATCATGTTTGGACGCTGTAATATTTGTGCACATAGAAATCCTTCTTAGGATTCTGCATGCACATCATTCTGCATCTCTGTACATTAGATACCATGTCCTTAGGATTTCATTTATATTCATTTAAGCATGCTTAGGCTAACTATGAATGCATAAAAGGGAATAAAATAATTTTACTCAATCCTTTACGACCAGCTGGCAATAATTCTATGTGTTGAACACCTAGGACAACATGTTTTAGGTAATAAAAGTAATCTTCAAACTGTCTTAATAACTTGGAACAACTACTGCACATCGATTTGCGCCTAAGCAAGCCTTAGGTAATAATGTTAAAGCTGGAATTGCCTTTGTTTAATTATTAACTACTACAACCAGCAGGCAGGCCTGATTTGGATTTCTTATCTGAGTCATGTAATAAATTTGGTTCTACTTCAACAAAAAACATCCTGCCTTAGGATTTTAAATTCTGATCTTAACTGTGTATAAGTCATGTTGTTTACGTGCATTATTTGTGGAGGTATAATTGAGCCTTCTATCTGCTCACATGTTTCCCCCTTATTGCAGTCTTATATGTTTTGTATGTCGCCTTAGAATTTTTACCTTTAAACTTGAGGTCTACCTAGAACCTCCTTCTTTTAGGAATAGGAGTCCTAAATAAAATTTCTCCGGGACTAATAAGAAGGGACGGGTAGTAGCATGCAATAAGAGTCGAGACCAATCATCTCTCTAATTACCTTTACGGGGTGGGAAAGAGTAGATATGGATATAATGATCGGTATGCTAATACCACGTGTAGCCCCTCTTTTGAGGAGTGTCATACCGGGTATTGCATCGATGTGATCTATATTACAAATAAACCTAGGACACTCCCTCCCCCTTTTCTTACATTCATAAGCATGCTTTAGATTGTAACTCTTTCCAAAAATTTAGCCTTTCAATAATTGTTTTCAAACTTTTGTGTGTTTAAACTTAAATCCCCTCTATTTGAGCCAATACTTGTCTATCTGTACAAATTCATAAAACATTGTCTAGCCGGGAACCACACTAGTGAATCTTGAGGGGTGCCTAACACCTTCCCCTTGGGATAATTTCAAGCCCTTACCCTATCTCTAGTTACCAAACATAGTTAGAAATGAACCCTATAGGTGTCCTAATGTGCCTTAAATCATTAGGTGGCGACTCTTCAAAATAAAAACCCCGTTCCCAAAAGGAATGATCTGTCCCATACCGAATGTCATAAACCCGATTTTCCGATATAAAGAGGAAAAAAGGGGGCGTGACAGCATGGCGACTCTGCTGGGGATTTTTTAGGCCTTAACAATTTCAGATTGTTCTTGTGAATTTGTACCCCTACATTATGTACAATTATTAGTTTAAATTCCTTTAAGCATTCAATTTCTTTTTCAAATGTGAAACTGACATATCTTCTTTGTTTCCTTCCTTTATTGCTGCTTTAAATTATAAAACTGTTGTATTTATCGCTTCTTAACGTGCAAATACATGTCATCATGTTTTTTTATTTATTGCATAATTATGCTCAATATCATAATCCACTCGTGCCAAACAAATACTATAGCAATGCTTTTAATGAGTGGTTGCGCTCTTTCTATATCATTACCCCCTAAATTCGGAAAGGCATATTTGCGGTAAAACTAGTCGATCAGCGGTGTAGTCGACTGGTTCCTTGCCTTCCCCCTTGAGTTGTCCGCTCAAGGGTAACAGTATAAAACCCCATAGAAACCTTACTCTATTTAAATTATGCATGCATCATGGTCAAACCTAGCCGGGTCAGTTATGTTATCCACATAATGATCCCTTAAGATAACCTTGTCCAAAAGTCCACTGGGTTTCCCTAAACCCAAATGGACATCATCACGTTCTGTGCATTTATTTGGAGAACTAAATGCTTCATACTAATTGTTGGTATTAAGTAGTCGAGTCTGGTGGGGGTAAGGGCCTAACCTTGTTTGTCTTGCAGAAAATGAGGCACGAGATCCCCAATTTCGGTATGATTAGCCCGCCCCCACTCTTGCTAGGCTGGTGGAAGAGTCTTCCATCAAATGACCAAATCAATGAGTAGAAAGAGAGGGCCAACAAAGCTAGTGAAAAGTTGGAATATCTAGAATACAGTCTGCTAGAATTGGAAGAAAAAGTAAGGAAGAGAGTCATCGACTGCTAGAACGCTGAAGGAAACGAAGGAGAACACCTGGCAAAGGCATTTTTACTGGTGAACCTACGCGAGCTGGAGGATTTGATCAACGAGAGCATTCAACCTGAGGAAGGTCCTTCTGGGACCAAGTAGATAGGAGTTTATCTTTTTCGCTTTATCAATGTAATAAGGCCAATGGCCATTAGTGACTTTTATTTCTTATTTATATATTGTTGTTTTGTGATTCGTCTATTTCTATCAATAAAATGAGGCATTTAGCATTCTAAGTTCTCCGAATCAATTTGTCGCTAGACCTATCTCGGGTACAAAGAGGTTCCCAAATTAGCACATGATTTACATTCCCGCACTATGTGTTTAAATATTGCAATACTTTTTATAATCCTCACTGACTTGATTACCTTTTATTTTGTTTTCTTTCTTTTATTGTTCCCCTCCCCAAAGGTTAGTTCGTGCACTCTGGCGTCATCATCTTATTCAACGAGATCCAGGGGCCCTCCACCCACTCCTCTTCTTAGTCCTGTTAAGAACAAGAACAAAGGCAAGATGAAAGATTTGAACAATGTCAGGAAAGAGAACCTAACTGAACGGGTAGAGGCCACTGATGGTCATGGTATTCGGGTTCCTAATGAGAACATGTCCCAACTGGAATAGAAACTGCTGAAATTCCAAGAAGAGATCGATCAGGTTCGGAATCTAGCAAACCTGTCATTTTCCCTCAGCACCCCAGATATCAATTTCCCCAAAACTCAAAACCCTACACCTCCTCAAAATATCCCAAAACAACAGAATCATCCCGTACCTCACCATCACGCAGCTCTACCAAAGAACCAATGCAACACCTGCCATACCCTAAACAACACTCCACTACTCATTCCAAAACCTCAGAACTCTACAAATGACTGTTTCCACACCCATACACCAGGACACCATAACAATCCCATCTATGTGGAGACCATGCCACACTCCACCCAACCTATCCCATGCACACCTGAGTCTGACGAAAAGGACCTACTTATTTGGAACCCGGCCGAGGAGCTTAAGAAACTGACCAGCCGAATCCAGGGTGTTGAGGGAAGCAAGGGAATTGATGGGCTGAACTATGAGGACCTCTGCATACATCCTGATGTCGAACTGCCCGAGGGGTACAAACATCCTAAGTTCGAGATGTTTGATGGTATAGGGGATCCAATGGTCCATCTAAGGACATACTGCGACAAGCTGGTTAGAGTAGGGAATGATGAAAGGATCCGCATGAAGCTGTTCATGAGGAGTTTGAAGGGGGATGCGTTATCTTGGTACATTAGTCGAGATCCCAAGAAATGGTCAAGCCGGATAGGCATGGCATCTAACTTTATGGATAGATTTAGGTTTAATACAGAGAACGCACCAGACGTGTTCTATATTCATAATTTGAAGAAGAAGGCCACAGAGACATTTCACGAGTATGCTACTCGTTGGAGGTCTGAAGCTACTAAGGTCAGACCCACTTTAGAAGAGGAGCAAATGGACAAGTTCTTTGTCTGGACTCAGGACCCGCAATACTATGAGCGGTTGATGATGATTCAGAACCACAAGTTCTCCGACATTATCAAGTTGGGTGAAAGAATCGAAGAAGGTATTAAAAGTAGTATAGTTACAAATTTTGAAGCCTTTCAAGCTACAAATAAGGCTTTACAGTCCGGTGGTGTGTCCAAGAAAAGGGACGTAGGGGCCTTAATGGTTGCACAAAGGACCAAATATCCTCTCAAATACCAAACTTAACCAACCCCTCCACTCACATACCAGCCAACTCCAAATTACCAAGCACCCTCACCCTCATACCAAGCTCCGCCACCAACATATTAGTCACCTCCACCTCCTACATACCAACCTACTTTACCCAGATACTCCCAACCCACTCATGTCTACCAAACGTATAATGCTCAACCATCCCACTATAAATCACCCCCTGCACGCCAAAACTTCCCTAGACCTCGACCTAACTTTGATCGCAGACCTCCAAAACAATATACCACCATCGCTGAACCCATTGACCAGCTATATGAGAAACTCAAAGTTGCTGGTTATATCACCCTTATCCCTGCTACAGTCCCTAAGAACCCTTCTCAGTGGGTTAATCCAAACAAGTCCAGTGCAAACCACTCCGGCATGAAAGGGCACACCATCGATGAATGTCGTTCCTTGAAAGATAAGATCCAGTCTTTAATTGACAACAAGGTCATTGTGGCAAAAGAACCCGCCCTGAATGTCCACAACAACCCTCTGCCAGGCCATAAGGGTGGAGGTATCCATATGATTGAAATAGAAGATGATTGGGATCCCGAAGGATCAATCGGGTTGATCACAGAAGGTGATGACCCAAAGAAGCCAACAATTACTCTCAACCCAATCATAGTCCAGATCCAGCCATCTGAGGACGCTGAGGTGAATATGTCTATACCTCTTGAGTTTGAAGCAGCGCCATCCACCAAGGCATCAACACCAATTGAAGTTGAATTCGTGTCTCCGGCAAATGCACTCGTACCATTTGAGGTTGCAGTATTGCCACCCAAGGCATAGGTTCCATTCGAAGTGAGGATAGCTGCACCGATCCCAGTGGCAATGTCTGCCATGACACTATTCTATACAAAAGTTGTACCCTAGTACTATACAACCGAGGCAAGAAGGAAGGGCAAGGTCAGAGTTGAAGAAATTATCATTGCATAGGGTATGACAAGAACTGGTAGAGTCTATACCCCTGAAGACCTAGCTGAATCAAGCAAGCAGGCCTCCAATCGGCCACCCCTTATTGAGACAGGTTTGGATGACCTTTGGAGGAAAATATAGGCCAAGGAATATTCAGTCATCGACCAGTTGAACAAAACGCCAGCACAAATATCCATTCTCTCTTTGCTGCAAATTCGAGACGCACAAGAATGCTCTGTTAAAGGTACTAAGTGAAGCATATGTACCAAGTAACATCACTGGTGGGGAAATGGCTAACATGGTAGGACAAGTTCTGGAAAGCCATAAGATCACTTTTCAAGAAGACGAGCTTCCACCTAAAGGGTTGGGGCACAACAAGGCACTGCACATCACCGTGCAATGCGAAGATTATTTCATTACCAGAATCCTGATCGATGGAGGTTATAGTCTTAATATTTTTCTGCTGGTAAGACTCAAGAAGCTGGGTAAAGGACTGCATGAGATAAAAGACGAAGCAATCAATGTGAAAGCTTTTGATAGTTCTCAGAGATCCACCATTGGTGAGATTAGTCTATGCCGGCAGATGGGACCAACCTGGTTCGAGGTTGATTTCCAGGTGATAGATGTACCAGCATCTTACAACTTGCTGCTAGGACGGCCATGGATTCATTTTGCTAGGGCCGTAGCATCCACGCTGCATTAGGCAGTAAAGTTCAAATGGAATCACTAGGAAGTAATCATTCACAGCGACGGTAGCAACCCCATATACAATCGCCAGACCATTCCGATGATCGAGGGAAGAAGGAAGTTGGTTGGAGAAACTTACCATCACATTGCACGGGTAAATGTTGTTGACAATGACAAATGGTGGGATAACAAAATCGAGAGTATAGTGAATTTGAGTGGGTACGAACCTGGCAAGGGGCTTGGCAAGAACCTCTAGGGTATCCCTAAACCCATAAAACTCAAGAAACATGGCACTACTTTCGGTTTGGGATATGATTACACCTGGGAAGAGTTCAACAACTGGTCGCCACCATGGCGCGGTCCTTAGTATCTACTAGAGAAGCCAATACTGCATCTGAAGCAGACTTCCAATAGGCTAACATTATTTATGGATCAGATAAAGAAGAAACACATGCATCGGTGAAGAACTTGTTCCTAGAAGACAATGACATGGACTGTTGTGTTGTTCTCGAGGAGGAGGGGGAGGAAGGCCCTTCCGTACAGGTTGTGAGCAGAGGGGCCTATCTCAAGAATTGGACCATCAGGACAACCAAAGCCCAACGTGCCTTGGGGTAGCAAGGCTAAAACAAGCATTATCCATTGTTTTACTAAATGATTTTATTTTTGCATTTTCAATTCCCACAGTAAGATCTTCAATGTTCAAAATAGTTATGCAATTTATCAAAGAATTTTAGCTTTTCTTATGAATTAACGCTTATTACTATCGTTTTCTCTCATTACTTTACTTATACAGCATTACTATTACTCGTCTTGATGAACCAATGACTATGATTTGCAATGAGGCAATACAGAAAACGGACATTGATACCTGACGAGATTGTCAAAGAAGTTGAGAACTTTGAGAACACACCTAAGTCCAACCTAGACGAGACCGAAATTGTCAACCTGGGAGATACAGAAAACGTTAAGGAAACATGAATCAGCATTCACCTATCGCCATTAGAGAAGAAAAAGTATACAGAATTCCTAAAAGAGTATGAGGACATATTCGCGTGGTCATATGATGGCATGACTGGTCTGAGTACATCCATTGTAGCTCACAAACTGTCAACCGATCCAATGTGTCCACCGGTGAAGCAAAAGCTCAGAAAGTTCAAGCCTGATATGAGTTTGAAAATCAAGGAGGAAGTCAACAAGTAGATCAAAGCTAAGGGTAGTGGAGTACCCGAAATGGTTAACCAACATTGTATCAGTGCCAAAGAAGGATGGGTTCGGTCACAACTCAATAAAAATTTCATTTTCCCCCGCAATTGGAAACTGGGGCAGAATTTTGAGGAGGATCCTCAAAATTCCAAAGTGATTTCAGCTAATCGCTGCACGAGCAGTAGTCAGAAATCTCAACCCATCAAACTGGGGTAGAATTTTAAGGAGGACCCTCAAAATTTCGTAGCGGGAGAGGTTGCAATGTCCCGAGCTACGTCACAATCGTTGGTTCATCTAAAAGCTATTTTCAATTTACACTTATGTCATACTTTTACAAAATCATGCAAGTTTATTATTGAAACTTCTTTTTTTAGCAACGCTACGCCAATGATACAGACGGTATCACCATATCAAAGCCGAACGAGTCAAGCAAAGCCAGCAGGAATACGAACTAACTTTCCCCTTTACAAAACTCACGATTTTTCTGTGGATGCAGGCGTTAGGATTGCAAACATACTGTACGCCCATGAAACAAACATTGTTCAAGAAAACGATTCTCAGAACCGTTGCACTTACAAAAATTTGCTATCAGCATACACCAGTGATGTTCTATATGTCACAATGCTCCAAGAAATCACAACACCTCAATCTGCTATTAGCTAAGAAAAATATACTGCCATTGTTATTTTATTTCTTGCATAAGACTATCATTCTGCCTTCCGAGGTTAAGCTCTACCTCTATCTGCATTCGCATCTTTGCATAAGGCTACCATTCTGCCTTCCAATCTGCATAAGGCTAACAATCTGCCTTTCGAGACTAAACATTATCTCCATCTACATCTTTGCATAAGGCTATCATTCTGCCTTCTGAGGTTAAGCTCTACCTCCATCTACATTCGCATCTTTGCATAAGGCTACCATTCTGCCTTCCAATCTGCATAAGGCTACCATTCTGCCTTTCGAGACTAAACGTTGTCTCCCTCTACATCTTTGCATAAGGCTATCATTTTGCCTTCTGAGGTTAAGCTCTACCTTCATCTGCATTCGCATCTTTGCATAAGGCTACCAGTCTGCCTTCCAATCTGCATAAGGCTACCATTCTGCCTTTCGAGACTAAACGTTGTATCCATATGCGTCTTTGCATAAGGCTATTATTCTGCCTTTCGAGGTTAAGCTCTACCTCCATCTGCATTGGCATCTTTGCATAAGGCTACCATTCTTCCTTCCAACTTGCATAAGGATACCATTCTGCCTTTCGAGACTAAATGTTGTCTCCATCTACATCTTTGTATAAGGCTATCATTCTTCCTTCCGAGGTTAAGCTCTACATCCATCTGCATTCGCATCTTTGCATAAGGCTACTATTCTGCCTTACAATCTGCATAAGGCTACCATTCTGCCTTCCGAGGTTAAGTTCTACCTCCATCTGCATTCGCATCTTTGCATAAGGATACCATTCTGCCTTCCAACTTGCATAACGCTACCATTCTGCCTTCCAAAATTAAACGCTGTCTCTGTCTACATCATTGCATAAAACTATCATTCTGCCTTCTGAGACTAAGCACTGCCTCCAATTTTCTTCGAAACTAAGCGCCATCTCAAAGCACTATTTATTTCGCTTTTCTTACGGGCTAAGCTCTGCCCTGCAATTTGCAAGACTAAACTCTGTCTTGTCCACATCATACTACTGCATCCTTCATGGGCTGAAATATCGCCAACCCATCCAAAGGCGTCATCGTTCAGAGGCACCATCTTCATATCCCAAGAACACCATGTCATGGCCTGAGGATCTCTTTCAATATCATTATTCAAAGGTATCATGGTTCGGAGGCACCATCCTTATAGCCCGAGAACACCATTTCATGGCCTGCGAATCCTTTATAATACGCTTCATGGCCTAGGACATCATGGTCGAAAGACGTCATCCTCACCGTCCAAAGACAACATTCATGGTCCAACGGGAATTTGCATCATGTTTAAATTTATGTACAGTATGCGCTAGTATTGTTTCTAATTGCAGGTAAACCGGTGAGCAACAGCCATCCCGGTAGGAGTGATTCTGCTCCAGCTCCCAGAGATATATCAAACCTAACCATTCATGTAAAGCTATCACTCACCCGGCCCTAGATATTGCGTCCGTTCTTGAAAAATCTTCATCGACATACTCCGCAGATGGAAACCGAACTGCGTACAACCTGATTTCTGTAAAACCAGGGATATGTGAGCAGCTCAGAAGCCGGGGTGTGGCCTAAATCTCTTCAAACCGTTTCGCTCGGTTAAAATTGGTCATCATATCTTTACCCGACAACTCTTTCATCCTTCCTAGGAAAAGAGGGGCAGATGTTGATACCCAATTTTTCTTATATATTTTCAATATGCAAAATATTTTCAAAATAGCACATATATGCATATATAAGCATGTCCAAACGTTTTATTATTTTCCCATAATTTTTAAGGTTTTCAAATTTATTTATTTCCCTTTTTCATCCATAAAATTCCCAATAATTATTTCCAAAATTATTATTTTGGTAATTCATCTATTGGATTTTCATATTTATACCAAAATATGGCTAATATAATTTTTATATATTTTTACAATTTTATTTAGTATTGTTTTAAGCTAAATTGCATATAACTGCAATATTAGCCATTTTAAGGTATAATTGTGTCTTATATTCATAAAATTGAGTCTTTATTTTTATAATGTTAATTATGTACTGAAAATCATTTTAGCCCTTTCAATTTAGTTTTCAGAAATTATTTACTATTTTTATAAATTTAAAAGGGAAAAGTGGCTATTTAAATAACAGCCCCTTTTGCATTTCAATTGTAACCTAAACTGAACCCCAATTCCCCAGCCCAATTTTCATTTAAACGCTGCCCTTATCCAATTAAATCCTACCCAAACCTGGATCCTCACCTACCCCTTTTAATCTAGGTCGTTAATCATTCAGATCAACGGCCATCGTTTCTCCTTACCCCTTTTAACTCAAAACGACCCCTAACCTAATTCATTTGTTACCTACCCGCCGCCCTTGAATCCGCTCTCATCTCAAACTCTCTCTGAAACCTAAGGCTAAACCTAGCCGCCGCCACCCAAATCCATCCTAAATCCCTTTGATGCTCACTCAACCCATGGGCTCCCATGGCTGTTTGAGACATATACCGGTCAATTATGTCTCCTGTGTGCCTGTTTTCGTGATTTCATGGAAAGATCTCGAGGATATCTAACCCATATCCTTCTTGACTTCTATCTTTGGTCTTTTCCGGCCATCCATGGTCGATCGAGTCAGATCCATGGCTTTTCCAGCTAAATCGGTAACTCTTCGAAGTTTTTCTCACTTTTCTGGGTTATCTGAAACCCTAGCCGATTAATATCTCTCGATTTTGTTTTAGATCTACCTTAGATCTGTGTATGTTGTGAACCTCTTAAGTGTTTTCCTCAAAAGATTTTCGATTTTTTTCCCCAAGCGACTCTCCGTCTTCAAAAATTAGGGTTTCTTGAACTTTTTCTTTTAAAAAATCTCTTCTCTGATTTTTAGTGTTGTTTTAAGATTTTACTGTGTTCAAACGATTTGTTTATGCTTTTCTTCTAAATGATTCAGAATGTTGAAAATCCTAAGCATCTTTGACTTTATCCAAGGTTTTGGAACTGCCTTTATTTGTTCTGTATGAATACTGGGTTCGATTAAGTTCTTTGTGTTTGAATCCTTTTCCTTATTTGACTTGTTTGATTTTGAGTTCTTACCATCTTTTAACTCCACTATTGTTAAAACCCTAATTTTTTAAGAGGTTTTCTCATTTATTAATGTGAGTTCTTTACTTGTTTCAGACTCTCTTTACCTATTAAGACTGGTTTCTTCACTTTGGTTCTACGTGTGAGCCATGACTACTTGACCTTGTTGATTACCATGCTTTGAATAGTCCTTAGACTATTCATGACACTCCTGTATGTTTATGTCCATCTAGTTTGCTCCTTTTTGTCAATATGTTTGACCCTACATGCCTAATACGCCTATTATGGCATGAAACGATCTTTCTCAAATTGATTTCTTTCCTTAATTGTCCATGTTAGTATCCGTTTGAATAGTAATCCCTTGATTAAAAGGGAAGTACTTGTATTATTGGGATTCTGATTGTGATTATTGCCATATATGTGTCAAACCTTTACTTGTTACCTTATTTTCTACTCGTTTTCAAAGCTATAAATACCTTACCCCCTCTTCTTTAATGACACGAACAATTGAGTTCAGAACACACACTTACACACTCAAAACTCTCTCTTTCTCTACTGCTACTTGTGTTACTGCTTTGTCTAGCGGGCTGAAAGCCAAGGCTAGACTGTGGAATCCTACTTGCCTTATCTTTTTGCACT
This sequence comes from Nicotiana tabacum, assembly GCF_000715075.1. NCBI lineage: Eukaryota > Viridiplantae > Streptophyta > Magnoliopsida > Solanales > Solanaceae > Nicotiana > Nicotiana tabacum. Next base: position 28,920,427 of record NC_134089.1, on the reverse strand, counting down.
TTTCTTCTTTAACCGGTATGTCCAAGTTCAATTTTAAAGCTTAAAAAACAATATGCTTCTTTATTTGTTTCAGTTTCCCTTATTTTTTCTGCTTGTGGTTCTGTTTATATTACCAGCATACTATAATGTTTCCCCTTCCCTTTAGATTAATGCATGTGTGTCTCCAAGCATGCCCTGTCAATCACTTATTGTGTACTTATCATCACAAGCCTCCGATCCCTTCATTGTGCTAATGTTCTTTCTGACTAGCCTGTGATCATGTCGGTATCAGCTATTGATGTGCATGTCCTTCTAGTCCCAAGACCCTTGATGGGGTTATATGTTGCAGTCAATGTTTGTGTATCCAAAGTCCCTTGACCCCTTTGTGTGACTACTGATTCTGTATGTGATCCCATCTTGGGAGTTTTGAGTTTTATTTACTACTACAACTGATTTCAATCACCTTTGTTACTGACTGCTTTCAAAATGGACTATCAGTCCAGCTTTTTTTTAAACAAATCCCTTTCAACATGTGTTCTACACTTTCACTATACTCTTAGAATCTAGGTTTTGCCCCTCTTGTGTGAGCCTTGCTTTGGGACCCTTGAGCTCCTTTTGAACTTGGACACATAAAGGCTGGCTCTTCCACACTGCACTTACTCTGTTTGGTTATGCAAATCTAGGTGTGAGCACTGCTCGGGATCCCTTGAGGTCCTTAGGGAACTCTGACACACCCAGACATGAGAAGGTTTTAGAATAACATTTGGCATTTGAGGTGATTTATTCCATAACTCAGAGAGGAAGCCAGAATTAGGTTTTCTATGGTTTTAACTTCTTATTTTTGCATTTCTTGTGTAATTCAATCATTTGGTCTGTAATAATTTGTAAACAAGTATGGGGTTGGCTAGTGGAAAAGGGATGGGGAAATATGCATGCTATATTTATTAAAGGGTAGAAAACATGTTCCTAAGTTTTCATTCCTACTTGCGCAATAGAAATCATGCTTAGGACTCATTTCATGCATTAGAGATCATGCTCCTTCGGACTTACACTTACTATTTTCAGCATGTCTATTTCACTAACATATCACTTATAAAAGACTGTATTAATACTGGTGTTTCTGCAATCATGTTCCTACTGCCATGTACCCTTAGAGATCCTGTTTAGGCTAAACAACACTAACAAACATATCATATCTGCATATTCTAGAAATCATGTTTGGACGCTGTAATATTTGTGCACATAGAAATCCTGCTTAGGATTCTGCATACACATCATTCTGCATCTCTGTACATTAGATACCATGTCTTTAAGATTTCATTTATGTTCATTTAAGCACGCTTAGGCTAACTATAAATGCATAAAAGGGAATAAAACAATTTTACTCAGTCCCTTATGACCAGCTGGCAATAATTCTATGTGCTGAACACCTAGGACATCATGCTTTAGGTAATAAAAGTAATCTCCAAACTGTCTTAATAACTTAGAACAACTGCTGCACCTCGCTTTGCACCTAGGCAAGCCTTAGGTAATAATAATAAAATCGAAATTGCCTTTGTTTAATTATCAACTGCTACAACCAGCAGGCAGGCTTGATTCGGACTTCTTATCTGAGTCATGTAATAAATTTGGTTTTGCTTCAACAAAAAACATCTTGCCTTAGGATTTTAAATTCAGAACTTAACTGTGTATAAGTCATGCTATTTACGTGCATTATTTGTGGAGGTATAACTGAGCCTTCAATCTGCTTACATGTTTCTCCCTTATTGCAGTCTTATATGTTTTGTATGTCGCCTTAGCATTTTTACCTTTAAACCTAAGGTATGCCTATAACCTCCTTCTTTTAGGAATAGGAGTCCTAAAACAATTCCTCTAGGACTAATAGGAAGGGACGGGTAGTAGCATGCAATAAGAGTCAAGACCAATTATCGGTCTAATTACCTTTACGGGATGGGAAAGGGTAGATATAGATATGATGATCGGTGCGCTAATACCACGTGTAGCCCCTCTTTTGAGGATTGTCATATCGGATATTGCATCGATGTGATCCGTATTACAAACAAACCTAGGACACCCCCTCCCCTTTTTCTTACATTCATAAGCATGTTTTAGATTGTAACTCTTTCCAAAAATTTAGCCTTTCAATAATTGTTTTCAAACTTTTGTGTGTTTAAACTTAAATCCCCTCTATTTGAGCCAATACTTGTCTATCTGTACAAATTCATAAAAACTGTCTAGCCGGGAACCACACTAGTGGATCCTGAGGGGTGCCTAACACCTTCCCCTTGGGATAATTTCAAACCCTTACCCTATCTTTGGTTACCAAACATAGTTAGAAATGAACCCTATAGGTTTCCTAATGCACCTTAAATCATTAGGTGGCGACTCTTTAAAATGCAAACCCCATTCCCAAAAGGAATGATTTGTCCTATACCGAATATCATAAACCCGATTTTCCGATGTGAAGAGGAAAAAAGGGGGCGCGACACAGAGCTTAGCCCATAAGAAAAGAGAAATAAATAGTTCTTTATATGGCGCTTAATTTCGAAGAAAAACTAGAGGCAAAGCTTAGCCTCGAAAGGCAGCATGATAGCCTTATGCAAAGATGTGAATGCAGATGGAGGTAGAGCTTAACCTCGGAAGGCAGAATGGTAGCCTTATGCAATGTAGAAATGCAGATAGAGACAATGTTTAGTCTTAGAAGGCAGAATGGTAGCCTTATGCGATGCAGAAATGCAGATGGAGACAGTGTTTAGTCTCGGAAGGTAGATTGGTAGCCTTATGCAGATTTGAAGGCAGAATAGTAGCCTTATACAATGCAGATACAGATGGAGACAGCGTTTAGTCTCGGGAGGCAGAATGGTAGCCTTATGCAGATTTGAAGGTAGAATAGTAGCCTTATGCAATGCAGATGCAGATGGAGATAACGTTTAGTCTCGGAAGGCAGAATGGTAGCCTTATGCAAAAATATAGATGGAGACAGCGGTTAGTCTCGGAAGGTAGAATGGTAGCTTTATGCAAGAAATAAAATAACAAGTGATAGTAGAGTTTCCTTAGCTAACAGTAGAATGTGGCATTGTGATTACAGGGAGCATTGTGACATACGGGACATCACTGATGTATGCTGATAGAAAATGTTTGCAAGTGCAGCAGTTCTGAGAATCGTTTTCTTGAAAAATGTTTGTTTCATGGGCTTACAGTATGTTTGATGATTTTGCAATCCTAGTGCCTGCATCCACAAAAAAATCGTGAATTTTGTAAAGGGGAAGGCTAGTTCGTATCCCCGGCTGGCCTTGCTTGACTCGTTCAGCTTTGATATGGTAACATCGTCTGTACCATTGTGGTGGCATTGATAAACAAGGCAGTTTCAATAATAAATATGCGTGATTTTGTAAAAGTATGACATAAATTAAAAATAGATTTTAGATGAACCGACGACTGTGACGTGGTTCTGGACGTTTCAACCTCTCTTGCTACGGAATTTTGAGGGTCCTCCTCAAAATTCTGCCCCAGTTTGATGGGGTGACGCTTCTGACTGTTGCTCGTACGGTGATTGGCTGAAATTACTTGGGAATTTTGGGGGTTCTCCTCAAAATTCTGCCCCAGTTTCCAATTGTGAGGGGAAATGAAAATTTCATTGAATTGTAACCGAACCCATAGGGAAATCAGGTCAGGCATAGTTCAATTTACATCATGTAAGGAAAGCATAAAGATTACACATAGTAGCGTTTGACTGCATCTGAATTGATCGCCTTAGGCCAGAATTCTCCATCCATTTCTGCAAGTATGAGGGTTCCTCCTATCAGAACTCGATGAACGATGTATAGACCCTGCCAGTTGGGAGAGAATTTCCCTTTGGCTTCATCTTGATGCGGAAAATTTTCTTCAACACCAGTTGTCCCAGTGTGAACTATCTTGGTTTGACTCTTTTGTTGAAGGCTCTAGACATTCTATTCTGATAGAGTTGGTCATGGCAAACTGTATTCATTCTCTTTCCAACTATAAGGGCTAGTTGCTCATAACGACTCTATACCCACTCTGCGTCATTGAGCTCAGCTTCTTGTATGATTCTTAGGGAAGGAATTTCTGCCTCAGCGAGAATGATAGCCTTTGTATCGTAAACCAGCATATAAGGGGTTTCCCCAGTTGATGTGCGGACTGTGGTGCGATACCTCAGAAGGGCAAATGATAACTTCTTGTGCCACTGTTTATGCCTCTCTATCATTTTTCTTAATATCTTCTTGATATTCTTGTTGGCGACTTCTACAGCTCCATTCATTTGAGGCCTGTAGGCTGTGGAATTCTTGTATCTGATCTTAAAAGTTTCACACATAGCCTTGATCAAGTCGTTGTTGAGGTTGGAGCCATTATCAGTTATGATTGACTATGGAATTCCGAATTGACAAACAATGCGATCACAGACAAAGTCTACCACGACTTTCTTAGTCACTGCTTTGTAAGATGTCGCTTTGACCTATTTGGTGAAATAGTCGATGGCTACTAGGATAAACCTATGTCCGTTGGAAGCAGCAGGCTCGATTAGTCCAATAACGTCCATTCCCCAGGCGACGAACGCCCATGGTGAGCTTGTTGCATTAAGCTCATTTGGAGGTACCTTTATCATATTTGTATGTATCTGACAGTGGTGGCATTTCCGGACATACTGGATGCAGTCTATTTTCATAGTCATCCAAAAGTAACCAGCCCGGTGTATCTTCTTTGCAAAGACAAAACCGTTCATATGTGGACCGCAGGTCCCAACATGAATTTCCTCTAGTAGCTTGGATGCTTCCTTTGCATCAACACACCTTAATAGTCCTAAATCTGGAGTCCTCCTATATAGGATTCCTCTGCTGTGAAAGAAGTTGTTGGACAATCTCCGAAGTGTGCGTTTCTGAGTAGGATTCGCAAGCTCTGGGTACTCCCCTTTTGCCAAATATTCCTTGATATCATGAAACCAAGGCTTTCCGTCTGCTTCCTCTTCAACATGGGCACAGTAAGCTGGTTGATCATGGATCTTCACTGGAATGGGATCAATGAAATTCTTGTATGGATGCTGTATCATAGATGATAGTGTAGCCAATGCATCGGCGAACTCATTCTGGACTCTGGGAACATGTTAGAATTCCGTCTTTGTGAACCTCTTTCTCAATTCTTGTATATGATGTAGATATGAGAGTATCTTGGAGTTCTTGGTTGCCCATTATTCACATACCTAATGTATAAGTAAGTCTGAATCTCTAATTACTAGCAGCTCTTGAATGTTCATGTCAATGGCCATCTTGAGCCCTAGGATGCAGGCTTCATACTCGGCCATATTGTTAGTGCACGGGAACCTAAGTTTGGCAGATACCAGATAATGTTGACCGGTCTCTGATACTAGGACTGCTCCTATGCCAACTCCTTTGAAATTTGCCGCTCCATCGAAGAACATTCTCTAACCATCATAGGATTCTGCAATGTCTTCTCCTATAAATGATACCTCTTCATTAGGAAAATGCATTTTCAGGGGTTCGTATTCTCCATCCACGGGATTCTCAGTGAGGTGGTCTGCCAGTGCTTGTCCCTTGACCACTTTCTGAGTTACATAGACAATGTCAAACTCACTCAACAGGATTTGCCACTTGGCCAGCTTGCCGGTGGGCATGGGCTTCTGAAAGATGCACTTCAAGGGATCCATCCTTAATATGAGATATGTAGTATAGGTACAGAAGTAATGTCTTAGCTTTTGAGCTACCCAAGTCAAAGAACAATAGGTGCTTTCCAATAAAGAATATCGGGCCTCGTACGGGGTGAACGTCTTGCTGAGGTAATATATGGCCTGCTCCTTCCTCCCCGTTTCATCATGCTGCCCCAAAATGCAACCGAAAGCTCCATCCAATACTGCAAGGCGGAGTAATAAGGGTCTACCTAGCTCAGGCGGGCCCAAGACTGGTGGTGTTAACAAGTACTCTTTGATTTTATTGAAGGCTTTTTCACAATCATCAGTCCATTTGGTAGTGGCGTCCTTCTCCAACATCTTAAAGATTGAGTCATAGATAATTGTAGACTGTGCTATGAATCGGCTGATATAGTTGAGCCCTCCCAAGAAACTCATCACATCCTTCTTGTTCTTTGGCGGAGGTAGTTCTTGAATGGCTTTGAATTTTGATGGATCCAATTCTATTCCTCGGCAACTCACAATAAACCCAAGCAATTTCCCAGCAAGAACCCCAAATGCGCACTTTGCAGGGTTTAGTTTCAGGTTGTACCTCTGCAGTCTGTTGAAGAACTTCCTTAGATCTTCCATGTGGTCAGTGGACTTCTTGGATTTGATAATGACATTATCTACATACACCTCTATCTCCTTGTGTATCATATCATGGAAAATGGTAGTCATGGCCCTCATGTAGGTGGCCCATGCATTCTTCAGGCCGAATGGAATCATCTAGATAGGTAATAGTAATGCTGTATTGGTGAAGTAAAGAGAGAAAATGATAGCAATAAATATTAATTCATAGAAAAATCGAAAATGCTTTTGATAAATGGAATAACTATTTTAAACATTGAAGATCTTATTGTGGGAATTGAAAATGCGATAAGAAAATCATTTAGTAAATAAAATAGTGAATGATGCTTGTTTTAGTCTTGCTACCCCAAAGCTCGTCGGCTTTGGTTGTCCTGATGGTCCAATTATTGAGATATGCCCCTCTGCTCACAGCCTATATGGAAGGGCCTTCCTCCCCTCCTCCTCGAGAATAACACAACAATCCATATCATTGTCTTCTAGAAACAAATTCTTCATTGCCGCAAGTATTTCTTCTTCTTCTGACTCATAAATGACATCAGCCTGTTGGAAAGTTTGCTCCAGATGCGGTATTGGATGCTCCAGTGTATAGTAAGGATCGCGCCATGGTGGAGACTAGTTATTGAATTCTTCCCAGGTGTAATCATATCCCAGACCGAATGTAGTGCCATGTTTCTTGAGTTTTATGGGTTTAGAGATTCCTTGGAGGTTCTTGCCAAGCCCTTTGCCAAGTTCGTACCCACTCTAATTCAGTATACTCTCGATTTTGTTATCCCACCATTTGTCTTTGTCGATAGAATTGACCCGCTCAATATGGTGGTAAGATTCTCCACCTAGTTTCCTTATTCCCTCGATCGCCGGAATGGTTTGGCGACCGTATATAGGGTTGCTACCATCGCCGTGAATGATCATGTCCTGGTGATTCCATTCGAACTTTACTGCCTGATGCAATGTTGACACTACGGTCCCAACAGCATGAATCCATGGTCATCCCAGCAGCAAATTGTAAGATGCTGGCACATCTATCACATGGAAATCGACCTCAAACCATGTTGGTCCCATCTGCAAGCATAGAATAATCTCACCAATGGTGGACCTCTGAGAACCATCGAAGGCTTTCACATTAATTGCTCCGTCTTTTATCTCATGCAGCCTTTTACCCAACTTCTTGAGCGTTACCAACGGACAAAAGTTGAGACTAGAACCTCCATCGATCAGGATTCTGGTGATGAAATAATCTTCGCATTGCATGGTGATGTCCAGTGCTTTGTTGTGCCCTAACCCTTCAGGTGGCAGCTCGTCCTCATGAAAGGTGATCTTATGGCTTTCCAGCACTTGTCCCACCATGTTAGACATTTCCCTGCCAGTAATGTTACTTGGTACGTATGCCTCACTTAGCACCTTTAGCAGAGCATTCTTGTGTGCCTCAGAATTTTGCAGCAAAGAGAGAATGGATATTTGTGCTCGCGTCTTGTTTAACTGGTCGATGACCAAATATTCCGTGGCCTATATCTTCCTCCAAAGATCATCCAGACCTGTCTCAATGAGGGGTGGCCGATTGGAGGCCTGCTTGATTGATTCAGCTAGATGTTCAGGGGTATAGACTCTACCAGTTCTTGTCATACCTTGTGCCATGACAGTTTCTTCAATCCTGACCTTGCCCTTCCTTCTCGCCTCGGCTGTATAGTCCTAGTGTACGGCATTTATATAGAATGGTGTCATGGTTGACATCGCCACTAGTATCGGCGCGGCTATCCTCACTCCGAACGGAACATGTGCCTTGGGTGGCAAGACTACAACCTCAAAAGGTGTTGGTGCATTTGTCGAAGACACAAATTCAACCTCAATTGGTGCCGGTGTCTTTGCGGATGCTGCTTCAAACTCAAGTGGTACAAACAAATTCACCTCAGCGTTCTCAGATGGTTGAATCTGGACTATGATCGGATTGAGAGTAATTGTTGGTTTCTTTGGGTCATCACCTTCTGCGATTAACCCGATTGACCCCTCGGGATCCCAGTCATCTTTTACTTCAGTCATGTGGATACCTCCACCCTTATAGTATGGCAGAGGGTTGTTACGGACGTTTGGAGTGGGTTCCTTTGCCACAATGATCTTGTTATCAATCAAAGACTGGATCTTGTCTTTCAAGGAACGACATTCATCGATAGTGTTCCCTTTCATGCTAGAGTGGTATGCACAGGATTTGTTTGGGTTAACCCATTGAGAAGGGTTCTAGCAGGGATGGGGGGGACATAACCAGCAACTTTGAGTCTCTCATACAGCTGGTCGATGGGTTCAGCGATGGCTGTATATTGTTTTGGAGGTCTACGATCAAAATTAAGTCGAGCTCTAGGGAAGTTCTAGCGTGTAGGAGGTGATTGATAGTGGGATGGTTGAGCATTATAGGTTTGGTAGACATGAGCGGGTTGGGAGTATCTGGGTGAAGTAGGTTGATATGTAGGAGGTGGAGGTGATTGATAAGTTGGTGGTGGAGCTTGGTATGAGGGTGAGGGTGCTTGGTAAATTGGGGTTTGTTGGTATGTGAGTGGAGGTGTTGGGTAAGTTTGGTATTTGAGAGAAGATTTGGTTATTTGTGCAGCCATCACTGTCCCTACGTCCTTTTTCTTGGACACACCACCGGACTGTAAAGCCTTATTTGTAGCTTGCAAGGCCTCGAAGTTTGTGACCATACCGCTTTTGATACCTTCTTCAATCCTCTCACCTAATTTGATAATATCGGAGAACTTGTGGTTCTCAATCACCATCAGTCGTTTATATTAATGTGGGTCCTAAGCCTGGACAAAGAACTTGTTCATTTGTTCCTCTTCTAAGGCAGGTCTGACCTTAGCAGCTTCGGACCTCCAACGAGTAGCATACTCGCGAAACGTCTTGGTGGGTTTCTTCTTCAAATTCTGAATATAGAACACGTCTAGCGCATTCTCTATATTAAACATAAATCTATCCATAAAGTCAGACGCCATACCTACCCAACTTGACCACTTCTTGGGATCTTGGCTGATGCACCAAGATAATGCATCTCCTTTTAAACCAGCTTGTCGCAGTATGTCCTCAGATGGACCCTTGGATCACCCGTACCATCAAACATTTTGAACTTAGGAATTTTGTACCCCTTAGGCAGTTCGACATCAGGCTATATGCAAAGATCCTCATAGTTCAGCCCTTTGATTCCTTTGCTTTCCTCAACGCCCTGAATCTGGCTAGTCAATTTCTTAAATTCCTCAACCAGTTTCTTGATAAGTAGATCCTTTTCATCAGACTCGGGTGTGCTTGAGATAGGTTGGGTGGAGTGTGGCATTGTCTCCACGTAGATAGGGGTGTTATGGTGGCCTGGTGTGTGGGTTTGGAAGTGGTCTTTTGTAGAGTTTTGGGGTTCTGGGATGAGTAGTGGAGTGTTTTTTGGGGTATGGCAGGTGTTACATTGGTTCTTTGGTGGAGCAACGTGATAGTGAGGTGAGGAAGGATTCTGTTGTTTTGGAATATTTTGAGGGGGTGTAGGGTTTTGAGCATTGGGGTAGTTGATATCTGGGGTGTTGAGGGAAAATCACAGGTTTGTCAGATTCCAAACTTGATCTAGCTCTTCTTGAAATTTTAGCACTTTCTGTTCAAGTTGTGACACATTCTCATTAGGAACCCGAATACCATGGCCATCAGTGGCCTCAACCCATTCAGTTGGGTTCTCCTTCCTAACGTTTTTCAAATCTTCCATCTTGCCTTTGTTCTTACTTTTAATAGGACTAAGAAGAGGAGTGGGTGGAGAGTCCCTAGATCTCGTAGAATAAGATAATGATGCCAGAATGCACGAACTAACCTTTGAGGAGGGGAATAATAAAAACAAAAATAAAAATAAAAGGTAATCAAGTTAGTGAGGATTATAAAAAGTATTGCAACATTTAAACACATAGTGCGGGAATGTAAAGCGTGTCTTAATTTGGGAATCTCTTTGTGCCCAAGGTAGGCCTAGCGACAAATTGATTTGGAGAACTTAGAAGGCTAAATGCCTCATTTGATTGATAGAAATAGACGAATCCCAAAACGACACTAAATAAACAAGAAATAAAAGTCACTAATTACCATTGGCCTTAATACATTCATAAAGCGAAAAAGATAAACTCCTATCTATTTGGTCCCAGAAGGACCTTCCCCAGGTTGAATGCTCTCGTTGATCAGATCCTCCAGTTCTCGTAGGTTCACCAGTAAAAATGCCTTTGCCAAATGTTCTCCTTCATTTCCCTCAGCGTTCTGGCAGTCGGTGACTCTCTTCCTCACTTTTCCTTCCAATTCTAGCAGGTTGTATTCTAGATATTCCAACTTTTCGCTAGCTTTGGCGGCCTCTCTTTCCACTCATTGATTTGGTCATTTGATGGAAGAATCCTCCGCCAGTCTAGAAAAAGTGGGGGCATGCTAATCATACCGAAATTGGGGACCTCGTGCCTCATATTTTTGCAAGGTAAACAAGGTTAGGCCCTTACCCCCACCAGACTCGACTATTTATCATCAATAATTAGCATGAAGCATTTAGTTCTCCAAATAAATGCACAGAAGGTGATGATGTCCGTTTGAATTTAGGGAAACCCAAAGGACTTTTGGACAAGGCTATCTTAAAGGGCCATTATGTGGACAACATAACTGATCTGGCTAGGTTTGACCATGATGCATGCACAATTTAAACAGAGTAAGGTTTCTATAGGTTTTAGACTGGTACCCTTGAGCAGACAACTCAAGGGGGAAGGCACGGAACTGTCGACTGCACCGCTAATCGACTAGTTTTACCGCAAATATGCCTTTCCGAATTTAGGGGGTAATGATATGGGAAGAGCGCAACCACTCATCAAGAGTTGCTATAGCATTTGTTTGGCACGAGTGGAGTATGATGTTTGAGCATGATTATGCAATAATTAAAAGCATGTCAGCATGTATTTGCACGTTAAGAAAGCGATAAATACAGCAGTTTTATAATTTAAAGCAACAATAAAGGAAAGAAACAAGGAAGATATGTCAGTTTCGCTTTTGAAGAAGAAATTAAATGCTTAAAGAAATTAAACAAGTAATTGCGCATAGGGAGGTACAAATTCACAAGAACAATCTGAAATGGTAAAAGCCTAAAAATCCCCAGCAGAGTCGCCATGCTGTCGCGCCCCCTTTTTTTCCTCGCGGAAATAGGGTTCATGACTTTTTGGTATGGGGCAACTCTTTTCCTTTTGGGAAGGGGTCTGCAATTTTAAAGAGTCGCCACATAACGATTTTTAAGGTGCGTTAGGGCACCTATAAGGTTCATCTACAACTACGTTTGCTAACCAGAGATAGGGTAAGGGCTTGAAATTATCCTAAGGGGAAGGTATTAGGCACCCCTTAGGATCCACTAGTATGGCTCCCGGCCAGACAGTTTTTTGTGAATTTGTGCAATTAGCAAATAGACAAGTAAGGCTCAAATAATAGGGGATTTAAGTTACGATACACAAGAGTTTGTAAACAGTTATTGAAAGGTGAAATTTTGAAAAGAGTTACAATCTAAAGCATGCTTATGAATGTAAAGGGGTGTCCTAGGTTTGTTTGTAATATGGATTACATCAATGCAATACCTGGTGCGACATTCCTCAAAAGAGGGGTTACACGTGGTATTAGCGCACCGGTCATCATATCCATATCTACCCTTTCCCGCCCCATAAAGGTAATTAAGTGAAGATTGGTCTCGACTCTTATTGCATTTTGTTACTCGTCCCTTCCTATCAGTCCCGGAGGAATTTAGGACTATTATTCCTATAAGGAGGGGGTTCTAGGAAGACCCTCAGGTTTAAAGGCAAAATACTAAGGCGACATACAAAAACATATAAGACTGCAATTGGGGGAACATATAAGCAAGTAGAAGGCTCAGTTATACCTCTACAAAGAATGCACATAGATAACATGACTTATACATAGTTTAAGGTCTGAATTTAAAGATCCTAAAGCAGGGTGTTTAAGTTATTGAAGCAGAACAAAATTTATTACATGACTCAGATAAGAAGTCTGAATCAGGCCTGCCTGCTTTATTAAACAAAGGCAGTTCTAGTTTTATTCAGGTTGTCGCACCTCCTTTTTACCGCCCCGCGAGGGCGCGTAGGGAGTTTTCTCCAATTAAAGGACAGTCGAAACGGGATTTGTTTATTTGTTTCAGAGTCGCCACCTGGGAATTTTAAGGCGTCCCAAGTCACCGGTTTTTATTCCTGAATCGAGGAGAATATGACTCTGTTTGTTATTCTGCGAACCAGAAATCCTGAGTAAGGAATTCTGTTAATTCGGGAGAAGGCGTTAGGCATTCCCGAATTTCGTGGTTCTAGCACGGTCGCTTAATCATTTTTATATTTGGCTTAATTATCTCGATTTACTAAATACCCTTTTTCTTGTTACCTGATTTTATTACCGCTTTTGTTTAGATTGTTTACAATTATATAAACGAATTACGCGTACGTATATTCGTATTATATACCTTTTATAATTGTAGAGAATCGTGCCACGCATACGTGTACACAAAAAGGTTGATAATATTTTTTATATTTTTATTATAAAAAATACCATACGTTCGAAATTTAAAATAAAATTAAGAACATTGTCGCCCTTGTATGATTAAACAATGAACTGCACATCTCGGTTTTTTTTATGAAATTAATTTGATATTCTCCAAAAAATCCCTTTTATTAAACATTCGCTCGAAGTTGCGCGAACGCATAATCCGAATTGCTTTTAGAAAGATAATCAGGTTACGCGAACGTATCCCTAATCACAAAAATATTCTTGATGGTAATATAAATTTGTTTACAAATTTTTTATTACATCCATATTATTTTTATGTGAAAATCATGAGAAATCCCTATTTGAGATGCCCTTAAATTCTTTGAAAAGAATTCACAATTATTGAGTGTTAACCGCTGATTATATTTTTATGTGTGAATTATATTCTTCCGAGCCATTCAAATTTTAGGAGTAAAAATAAACAAAGTGTAATTATTACTACCATTTTTCTCGTAAATCCAATATATGTATACCCAAAAAATGAATTGCATATGAAACTAAAAAATTGATTTATGAAAGGAAGAGATGTTTTCGAAGAATTTTCATTATTTTATTTAGTGCAAACTCTATTTCTACATACCATTGATATAAAATGTTGCAATTCGTGCTTATACATCCCATCTCATTCTCATATACTTGTTTTTAATCCAAAGTTATAATTGCTTAGTTAATTTGTTTATGACGATAAATAATCAAATTGATGAAAAAGGGGTTGTTATACAAATTGACTTAATAAAATTGCATTACATGCAACATAGTTGTACGTCTGAACCGTTCATAACATTCTAACATCGTAACGAGCTATATCAACTCACCTTCCACATATGATTATATATATACCCGTCATCATGCCATGTATGAAACATACAACTTATATCAATCTAAACAAAAATCAGATTTTTACAAGATATGCTAATAATGTAATTTCTTGATACTTCCATTCTACTTTACATTTAGCTAACAATGTTACGGGATGTAATTAATGGCCCATTTTATGCCATGTTCCCTACCTTGATAATTCAATCATGACTTCACTTAATGAAAATTCCGAAATATATAACATTATTACAATACTTATGCGAACTTCCAATGGGAATGATTAACTATAGTCGTTATGTCAAGCATACTACCATGTTAAATAACTTAAAACAAAACTGAAATTTAAACTAATAGCTTTAAACGAGTAAAAGACATAATTATAATCTCAAACTTCATTTTTTCTTCCAATGTTCTTTTCACAACATGAGTCTTAAAAATATGTACCTGGAAATGAAGGTAGAAGAAATAAATTTCAGCAGTGACAGCAGCAGCAAAGCAGCAAAATATACCAGTATTTCCACATATTTGAGCAACAAAAACAGGACCCGAGGAACCCAGATACACAGGAGCAAAGCTTCTTAAAGAATTTCAGAATTTAAAACTAAGCAGTATCAACAAACAGACCCGGACAGATTCCAGAAAAACAATGTTTCAGATTTTCCTTTTCCTTTTCTATTCTCTGTTTCAGCTTCTGTGTGTTTTTCCTCTCTTAATTTCTGTCCAGATTTCTCTCTGTCTCTCTCTGTGTATATGTATTTCTATATCTGTGTGTATTAAAATCTGTCCTCTCTCTTCAAATCAGATTTTTTCTTTCTTTTTAAAATCTGATCTCTCTCTTAAAATCCCAGTCCCCTCTCTTAAAATCAGTCCCTATATTTATACAGGTCTGCCCCTTTCCTTTTAGTGCTGCTTGGACCCCCTTCTTCTTTTAAAAATCAGAAAATCCCATTAAAATCTGCTTTTACTACTTTAAATCCCATTAAGTGATCTTTTCCTGATTTTCAGCATTCCCATTACCCTTTGTTTCCCATTATTTCATTAGATTATAGCCATTAACAATCCACCAACAGCACACTAACATTATCATATGACTTTCACTGTTTCATTCCCAAAACACCCCTGAAATCCTACTGTAATTACTGTTCTTAATACAAAATCAGAACAGATTCTACACTCTGTTCAAACAGCTATAACCAATCCTATTAACATTATCTAATCAAATCCTAACACAGTTGTATCTAATCAGCCCTTGTAAACTTGAATTCAAACCCCACATCACAATAACATTACACTGAATTCAGCACAACAATTCAAACTGAACTTCAACATTGAACTAAGATCAAACAAACACAGGAGCATTGTCAATATACTGACAATGCCCTGAAACTCAATGTTCAGAAATCAACATACACACATCATTCATCTTACAGATTCATTGAAATATAATCAAGGATGATTTAACTGACAAGTATTAATCAAACTGATTTTCTATAACAATTGTCCACAAACAATAGGTAAACAGATTGTTTCAATTAGCATTATCACAAACGGGAATTCATAATGTAACTAATCGAGAACTTAATCGAGTCGATTACACACATTGTAAACAATCATAACCAACAGAAACAATTCATTTATTTGATCAAATAGACGGGTATAAGACAGAATCACAGAATTTAAATAAACAAAAATGAGAAAAATAAATTACACAAGCTACTGAAACAGGCAACAATATACACATAGGATACAAAAAAAAGAAATAAGAAAAATACCTCTGAATCTTTAATTTCACACGGACACAGGGTCAACTTGGATTTGTACCTTTGAAATCAAACAGACCTTAGTCGAAGTATTCTCAACTGAAAATACTTCGACTAAGGTCGATTAGACCCCAACCTTTTATTTAATTTGGGGCAGAATCCAAAAATTGAAATTTTTAGGGTTTCTGATTCTTGGATCTTAAATTCGAACACTTCTGGGCAGATTCGAAGGGAACCAAAGATGACACAAGGGTGAGGGAGGCCTAGGGGTCATTTGGTGTTAATTTGAACCGAATCTGAGTGAGTTCATGTTTGGTTCGAATCTTCAAAAAAAGATTCGAAGCACTCTGAGGTGATTCGAACCAAACATATATTACCAGATCCATAACGAGGCAGGTTAGGAGGTGCTATGGTGTTAATTAGGAAGTCATCAGAGAAGGTTGGGTTTTCAGACCAACCTTCAATCGAAGATTCGAGACTATTTGGTCTGATTCGAGGGAAACTAACCCCGGATCTGTGAAGAGGGGGTTGTGAGGAGTCGAGGGTGTTAAGGTGGTGACCGGCGGCGTTGTTGCCGCCGGGATTCAGGCAATGGGGAATGAGGGCGGCTAGGGTTAGGGGTGTGTTTTTTCGGAGATGATGATGAACAGTGGAGAGGGGGGTGTTTAGTTAGGGGGCCGGGGTAGGGATTTGGATTTATATAGGGATGGGGTGGATTGATCTCATCCGTTGGATCAATTAAGATGCACGGTTGAGATCAATTCATTTAACCAAACGATGTCGTTTGGTTAAATGTTGGGGTCAGGCTGGATCGGGGCAGTGGATCGGGTAGGGGGTTACGGGTAAGGGTTGTGAGATCTCAGCCGTTGGATGGATTTGATCCAACGGCCCTTGATGAAATACGACCAAACATCGTCGTTTGGTATTGGCCTTGAATTGGACCGGACCTGGGGTTGTTTGGACTGGGCTGTGGGGAATTAATTTGTTTGGGCCTGGATTTCAGTCCAGGTCCGATTTTTCACACTTTTTTTAAAAAAAATTATTTTATATTTCCTAATTTTAATCCTAATTATAAAAATCCTAATTAAAATTATAAACAATTTTAACCTTACAAAAATATTAATTACCTTTTTAACAACTATTTAACACATAGACAAAACGTTAATCACACAGTGAAACATTAAAACTAGAATAAATGCATATTTTTTGTGATTTTATATTATTATTTTTTTTAATTGTTAAATGTATAATTAAAACCTAGATATGCATGAAACATGTATTTTTATTTTATTTTTCATTTAACTACAACAAAGTTACCATTTACGGACATAATACAAATAATTAATAAACGCCACACAAATTCTAAAAATTGCACACTAAGCAAAAATTGTTTTATTTTTTTTTTACTTTTTATTTTATTTTTTATTTTTTTGAATTATTTTGGAGTAATTTTCGTGAGGCAAAAATCACGTGCTCACAGCTGCCCCTCTTTGTACGGAAACTCAAAGAGTTTTCGTGCAAAGATAAAGTGAGCGGATACGAGCGATTTTTGCCCGTTCAAATACTCTGTGGGAAGCATTTTTTGAAAGATTTGACCGAACCTCTGCTTCAAAGGTTTCCTACATATCCTTGGCTATAAAGGAATCAGGTCAATGTAGTTCGGGAAGTTTTGGGTAGCTGGGACTACCGTGGGACTGTGATGTTACTGCTGTTTTGCGCTGCTTTTACTGCTTGCTGACCTCCTTATTACACCTTGCTTCAAAGGTAAAACAAAAGCTAAACTAGACTATGGTATATGAATTACAGAATCTTATCTAGATCATACCCTTGCGTTTCTTGTTGTCTTGATGTCTTGGTGACTTTTGGGCATCTTTTGCTTCTGACTTGTTCTACATTTCCTTTCATTGTGCTTCGTATTTCCTTTATTTGTTTGGGACTCTTGTTGTTTCTTGCTGGGGATTTGGTTGGACTCCTCTACTTTATTGACTTTACGTGTGCTCCTTTCTCTCATGGGCGGGCTTTTGACTTCAACCCGTAATGTCAAACTATATTGCAATTCTGTTCTTCAGGTGGGCGCCTGACTACTGATCCTTCAATTGTATTCCCTTATTCTCCAGGTGGAGGCCTGATTGCCTTTTCGATTCTTCATCCTCATTCTCCAGGTGGACGCCTGACTTCTTCTTAAATTCTTCATCCTCATTTTCCAGGTGGACGCCTGATTTCTCCTTTAATTCTTCATCCTCATTCTCCAGGTGGACGCCTGATTTCTTCTTCAATTCTTCATCCTCATTCTCCAGGTGGACGCCTGATTTCTTCTTCAATTCTTCATCCTCATTCTCCAGGTGGACGCCTGACTTCTTCTTCAATTCTTCATCCTCATTCTCCAGGTGGACGCCTGATTTCTTCTTCAATTCTTCATCCTCATTCTCCAGGTGGACGCCTGACTTCTTCTTAAATTTTTCATCCTCATTCTCCAGGTGGATGCCTGATTTCTCCTTTAATTCTTCATTCTCATTCTCCAGGTGGACGCCTGATTTCTTCTTAAATTTTCATCCTCATTCTCCAGGTGGACGCCTGATTTCTTCTTTAATTCTTCATCCTCATTCTCCAGGTGGACGCCTGATTTCTTCTTTAATTCTTCACCGGGTGTTTCCTGACACAAATGTTGTTTTTGCCCCTGTTTCAAATCAAAGAAAACTTCGTTAGTTTAAAGCAGGGTGGTTAACTGGGGCATTCTTGCCGACGGTGGGGCTTCTCTTCGTCTTGTTTTATTGCCTTGGAATGGTTGAAAAGACTGTTTTGTCCTTGTAATTGATCCTTGACTATAGGATCCCCAACTGTATGTTTTCCTTCAAACCCTTTTAACCGTAATCATAGGTCTCTCCTGACATTGCTGATCCACTTTTGATTCCACTTTTCTTCCACCCATATCTTATTTTTTTATCCTATTACCTCCTGCCCATCATGGCAGTATTTCTGTCCTATGCAACCCTGAATTTTGGTAGTATACCTTGACATTCTTTCTTATTTGTTTGGAATAAAACTCATCTCAAAAGCTTTAGAAGTAAGATTATTGGTGACGAAAACATGACGATTTCGAAAATCTAGAATGAAAAGAAAAATCCAAATTTGGATGACTGTTGGAGAAAAAATAAAGGACTTATCTGATTGGAGTCACTGGCACCAATGATCATGGTATGCATTTTGGATTAATCAACCCAGTCTTTTTAACCAACCTCTTTTCAATTGTTTCATTTTGTTTTTCCCAAATTTTCCACAACCTAATTTTCTTTTGCCAATTTACAAACCTTATTTGGGTCGTTATATCTAAAAGAGTTTTCACCGGCAAACCTTCCTCATTTGTTCATTTTTTTAATTCCCTTTCGCCTTATGGTGCCTGCGAAGGTTTTCACCAATAAGACTCTCTCATTTTACTTTGCCTCAACTTTCGTCGTCTCATGGTGCCCGTGTGGGTTTTCACCTATAAGACTCTCTCATTTTTACTTTCTTTTCTTGTTTGGACCAGAGTGTTAGGAACCATCTTCATTTGCTCGACTCGGCATTTTTCTAAGATTGGTCGAAAGGTCTTTTTGGTATGGGGTTGGAATGGAAAGGTATCAAAAGTTAAACAGTTTTGATATGGGTTTAAAATTACAACTCTTGGAATCTTTTTCTTATTTCCAACACAATTCTTGCCCCAGTTTCTTGATTGGGGTCTCTTGATGTTTCTTTTTGTGCACATTATGCATATCGTATACCCTATGACCGAGCCGTGAGGCGCCTACGTATCCTCTTTGAGGAATCAGGTCAAACGTAGTTCACTACAATAATAGTGATTTTCTTTTTCTTTTTTTTCTTTTTTTTTATATTGTTCATATTTGATTTTCATTGATTCCAAGGGAGGGTAGGAAAGAAACAAATGTGGCTCAAAGGGGAAGTAAAGGGTATAGTGTTTGGATAGCAGAATAAATTGCTTTTGTCATTCCAATCTTTGAAATAATGTCGAATACAAACATTTAATAATTATACCAAAAAATCATGAATAATATCTCTTTACCGCATCAGAATTGATAGCCATGTCTATGCATTTTTCTTCGATATCTATTAAACATAGTGCACCATTCGATAATACTCTGGTCACAATGAATGGTCCTTGCCAATTCGGGGCAAATTTGCCTTTTGCCTCAACCTGATGTGGAAGAATACATTTCAGCACATGTTGACCCACTTCAAACTTCTGGGGACGCACCTTTTTGTTGTATGCTCTTGCTATTCTTTTTTGATACAATTGGCCATGACATACTGCGGCCAATCGTTTTTCATCAATCAAGTTTAACTGTTTCAGACGGGTTTTGACCCATTCATCATCATCAATCTTAGCTTCGGCGATGATCCGAATGGAAGGAATTTCAACTTCTGCAGGAATTACTGCCTCAGTGCCATATACCAACAAATAAGGAGTTGCTCCTACTTAAGTGCGAACAGTAGTGCGATATCTCAATAACGCAAATGGTAATTTTTCATGCCATTGTCTTGATCCTTCTACCATTTTCTGAAGTATCTTCTTTATGTTTTTGTTGGCCGCCTCGACTGCTCCATTCGCCTTGGGCCGATATGGGGTAGAGTTGCGATGTGTAATCTTAAACTGTTGACATACTTCCTTCATTAAGTTACTGTTAAGATTAGCACCGTTATCTGTGATGATCACCTTTGGGATTCCGAATCGACATATGATATTTGAGTGGACAAAATCGACCACAGCTTTCTTGGTCACTGATTTGAATGTTTTGGCCTCAACCCATTTGGTAAAATAATCAATGGCTACCAGAATGAACCTGTGCCCATTGGATGCTGCCGGCTCAATTGGTCCAATCACATCCATGCCCCAGGCGACGAAAGGCCACGGTGCCGACATTGTGTGCAACTCGGATGGTGGAGAATGAATCAAATCTCCGTGTATCTGGCATTGATGACACTTGCGCACAAAACTGATACAATCTCGCTCCATGGTAAGCCAATAATAACCAACTCGGAGGATTTTCTTTGCCAACACATATCCGCTCATGTGGGGTCCACAAACTCCCGAATGTACTTCAGACATGACAGCCGTAGCTTGTCTGGAATCTATGCATCTTAATAATCCAAGGTCTGGTGTTCTTTTATACAAAACTCCTCCGCTTAAGAAGAATCCATTTGCCAATCGCCTAATGGTTCTCTTTTGATCCCCTGTGGCTTGTGCTGGATATATCCCCATTCTGATATACTCCTTGATGTCGTGGAACCACGGTTCACCGTCAAATTCCTCTTCAACCATATTGCAGTAAGCGTGCTGATCGTGGAATTGAATATGCAGTGGATCCACATAAGCTTTGTCCGGATGGTGCAACATTGATGTCAGGGTAGCCAATGCATCGGCAACCTCATTATGGATCCTTGGAATATGTCGGAACTCCACTGATTGAAACCGCTGACAAAGATCATGTAGACATTGTCGGTATGGTATGAGCTTCAAGTCTCGGGTTTCCCATTCTCCTTGAATTTGATGTACCAGAAGATCCGAATCTCCCATGACTAAGATTTCCTGAATACCCATGTCTGCGGCTAGCATTAACCCCAAAATACAAGCTTCATATTCAGCCATATTATTGGTGCAATAAAATCGTAGTTGAGCCGTAACAGGATAGTGATGCCCTGTTTCAGAAATGATTACAGCTCCTATCCCGACTCCTTTCATGTTAGCGGCCCCATCAAAGAAAAGTTTCCAGCTAGGTTTTTCAATTTGCTCCATCTCATCGATATGCATTATTTCTTCATCGGGAAAATAGGTTTTCAATGGCTCGTACTCCTCATCGACCGGGTTTTCAGCTAAATGATCGGCCAGTGCTTGGGCTTTCATTGCAGTCCGAGTCACATAAATGATGTCAAATTCTGTGAGCAATATCTGCCACTTTGCAAGTCTTCCCGTTGGCATAGGCTTTTGAAAAATATATTTCAACGGATCCAAACGCGAAATGAGGTAAGTAGTGTAGGACGACAAATAGTGTTTCAACTTCTGAGCTACCCATGTTAGGGCGCAACATGTCTTTTCCAGATGAGTATATTTAACCTCATAAGTTGTGAATTTCTTGCTAAGGTAGTAGATGGCCTGTTCTTTTCTGCCGGTGAGGTCATGTTGCCCCAATACACAACCAAATGAATTTTCCAAGACCGTCAAGTAAAGAATTAGAGGTCTTCCTAGCTCTGGCGGGACCAGCACGGGTGGGTTCGACAAGTATCCTTTTATCTTATCAAACGCTTCTTGACACTCATCGGTCCATTTGACCGCAGCATCCTTTTTCAACAATTTGAAAATAGGCTCACAGGTTGTCGTAAGCTGAGCAATAAACCTGCTGATGTAATTCAACCTTCCCAACAAACTCATTACTTCAGTTTTGTTCCTTGGAGGTGGCAATTCTTGGATAGCTTTGATTTTTGATGGGTCTAGCTCGATGCCTCGCCGACTGACTATGAATCCCAGCAACTTTCCAGATGGAACTCCAAATGCGCATTTGGCAGGGTTAAGCTTGAGGTTGTACCTGCGAAGTCTTAAGAAGAATTTCCTCAAATTCCCAACGTGGTCGGCCTGATGCTTTGATTTTATGATCACATCGTCCACGTATAACTCAATCTCCTTGTGTATCATATCATGAAACACTGTGGTCATTACTCTCATGTAAGTTGCTCCGGCGTTCTTCAAACCGAATGGCATTACCCGGTAGCAATAAGTTCCCCATGGTGTGATGAATGCCGTCTTTTCTGCATCTTCTTCATCCATTAGAATTTGATGATACCCGGCATAACAATCCACGAAAGATCCTATCTCATGCTTGGCACAATTATCGATCAAAATATGGATATTGGGTAATGGGAAATTATCCTTCGGGCTTGCTTTGTTGAGATTGCGGTAGTCGACGCACACTCTAATTTTGTCGTCTTTCTTTGGTACAGGAACGATATTAGCTAACCAAACAGGATATCGAGTAACTCGAATGACCTTTGCTTCCAACTGTTTGGTGATTTCTTCCTTAATTCTCACACTCATATCAGGCTTGAATTTTCTCAGCCTCTGCTTGACAGGAGGCACCATTGGATCGGTGGGAAATTTGTGAACCACTAAATCAGTGCTCAAGCCCGGCATGTCGTCATATGACCATGCAAAAACATCTTTGAATTCTATGAGTGCTTTAATTAACTCTTCTCGGATCCTTGGTTCGAGATGGACACTTATTTTAGTTTCCCGGATATTATTCGTGTCCCCTATATTGATGTCCTCGGTATCACTCAGGTTAGGTTTGGTTTTTTCCTCAAAGTGAATTAACTATTTACTAATCTCTTCAAAAGCCCCATCTTCATCATATTCTGATTCATAATCACAATATATTTCTTGAATTATTATTTCGGAACCAGATTGATTTTTAAGACTGGGCTGAGGAATCCTCATGCATGCCATATCACTAGAGCCAGCGTAAAAAGAACTGTACAGAAAAAGAAGAAAAGGAAAAGAAAACTATCAGGAATGATAATGAAAAAGGAAACTGTATTTTATTGGATGATGAAAGATAACAAGGATTGCACACTTCAAACAAACTGTAAGATAAGCATTGGGATTACAACCCTGAGGTAACCCAAACAAACTGAAGGAAAATCAAAAAATAAACTACCAAGACTCCTTTCGAATGGGGAGAGGATTCGAGAGGAGTGGCTTTCCAATTATTAAGCTTTGTTTCTGGCCCAACGAATTGAACTTCTGCGTTGCTACAACCTTCCCCGCTTTCTACCATTTTCACGTCGTCAAACAATTTCTCGAATCTTTCAATTAATTCCTCCTCAGGATTGACCAGGGATTTAGGAATTGTTGTTATCGGGCGATTTTTAGCACCGGTCTTGACAAAAGACTTTGATAGATATGGGACTAGTTTTGGAAGAACCCATGCTTTTTGTTTCAGCTTTATGGCCTTTCTCACGTCAGTGACAGTGGGTATGAATCCCAAACCAAATGTTCCCCAGTTCTCGGGGAGAGATACTGGTTGTATGATTCCTTGCAAAGATGAGCCCAGACCTTTGTCGGGTATAAAACCATTTTTTAACATTTCATAGGCTACCAAGACTGATGCAGAGGTTATATTTGGATTCAGAATGTACTTCCCCTCTGGAATTTTCTCTACCGACACTGTATCGGACACTTGGTATACCCATGGTCCCTGGTCATTTTCTATTCCCTCGACCGGTACAATGGCACTGCTGTGAGTATTTAAACTTTCTTCCCCATACACAACTATTTCTTGATGATCCCATTCAAACTTGACCGCCTGGTGTAGTGTTGACGGGACTGCTTTAGCAGCATGGATCCATGGTCGACCCAACAACAAATTATAAGAAACAGTTATGTCCAGTACTTGAAACTCCATTGTGAATTCAACTGGCCCTATTGTCAGTTCCAACACTATGTCGCCAAATGAATCTCTGCTTCCACCGTCAAACCCCCGTACGCAAATACTATTCTTCTGGATCCTCTCCTCTTTGATTTTCAATTTGCTTAAAGTGGAGAGAGGGCAGATGTTTGCACTTGACCCGTTGTCAACCAATACCCGGGTTACTACGGAGTTTTCACATTTCACGGTGAGGTAAAGAGCTCTGTTGTGCTCAGTCCTTTCCACAGGCAATTCATCATCAGAAAATGTAATTTTGTTCGCCTCAAAGATTCTGTTGGCTATTCTTCCCAAATGATTTACAGAGATTTTATCAGGAACGTGAGCCTCATTCAGGATTTTCATCAAAGCCAGACGGTGCTCCTCTGAATGGATCAGTAATGATAATAATGAAATTTGAGCGGGCGTCTTCTTCAGTTGATCCACAACAGAATAGTCATGGAGCTTCATTTTTCTTAAGAATTCTTCCGCTTCTTCTTCTGTCACAGCTTTCTTTATTGGTGTTGGATTATTTTTAGTTTTTCTTAACTCTTCGGGAGTAAAACATCTTCCCGAACGAGTCAAGCCTTGCACCTCACAGACTTCTTCCTTGACTTATTTTCCCTTGTACATTACAGTCACCCGTTCATAGTTCTATGGAATGGCCTTGTTGTTGATCACTGGTAGCTGAGTTACAGGTTTGATAATAACCCGATCTGTACGGGCTCCTTCCACGAATACATTGGGTTTGCTGGCAACCCCTGGTACTATCACTTTCGGCCTTTCTTGCATTGTGGCTACTTTGCTCGAAGATCCCTTCTCGACTACCACAAATGGTTCATCACTATTTATGTTCTGCTTAGGTACCGACTTCTCCTCTGTTAACTGCTTATCCGGCTTGGCTTCATGAGACCTGATCATCATGACGATTTGTGACGGCTTCTTTATCTCCCCATCAACCAGTACTATTTCTATCATATTAGCCTCCTGATAGGTTGGCATTGGATTTCTGTTGATATTGGGAGCTTCGGGGGTTTGAACCTCGATTTTATTAGTATCAATCAGCTCTTGTATTGCATTTTTTAAATGCCAGCATTTTTCCGTATCATGGCCTGGTGTACCGGAACAATACTCACAGCTAATGGTGTAGTCCAGATTCTTTGGAGGAGGATTGGGTAGCTTGGATTGTATTGGTCTTAGCATGTCCAGCTGTCTCAGCCTGTGGAACAGACTAGTGTAGGACTCTCCCAATGGAGTGTAGGTTTTCTTTTTCTGTTCCCTTTCTCCCCTGAATGCTGGCCTAGGCCTGAAACCTGGTCCGGGATAGGCTCGTGGGTAAGTACCTGGTATGATAGGAGCACGCCAGTTAGCGTGTGCAGGTGCATGATTGTATGCTTGTGCATGGTTGATGGAAAAATGAGGTTCCGAAGGGTGATAGTAGTGTTGAGATGAATTGTGGTGGTGAGTTGATTGGTGAGGTCGATGTTGATTATAGTAAGGAGGTGATCCTCTGGATCCCGACCAAGTTCCTGAATCAACTACCGATGCTTCCTCCCTCTTCTTTCTTCCGATTCCTCCTACCCCGCCTTGAATAGCTTGAGTAGTCGCCTTAATAGCCGAATAGCACATGATTTTATTTGTCTTGAGGCCTTCTTCCACAATACCTCCCATCTTCACTACTTCGTTGAATGATTTTCCTACCGCTGAAACCAAATGGGCATAGTAAGTTGGTTCCAAGGCTTGAAGGAAATAGTCTACCATTTCACTCTCCTTCATAGGAGGATCCACTCTTGCTGCCTGTTCTCTCCACCGGAAGCCATACTCTCTGAAACTTTCATTGTGTTTTTTCTCAAATTTTGTCAAAGATAGTCGATCTGGGATGATTTCCAGATTGTATTGGAAATGGTATGCAAATGCCTGTGCCAGGTCATCCTAGGTGTACCATCTCCCATGGTCCTGGCGTGTATACCACTCCAAAGCTGATCCGCTTAAATTTTGACTGAAGTAAGCCATCAATAATTCGTCCTTTCCCCCAGCTCCTCGCATCTTGCTGCAGAAACCCCTTAAGTGGGCTACTGGGTCGTTGTGCCCATTGTATAGGTCAAATTTAGGCATTTTGAAGCCAACTGGCAATTGTACATTTGGTAACAAACACAAATCCTTGTATGCTACACTGACTTGCCCACCTAACCCTCGCATGTCTCGGAACGATTGTTCTAGGCTTTTAACCTTCCTGAACATCTCTTCTTGTTCAGCATTTTTGGCTGGCTTGTCAATTTCGGTTGGGAGGTCAAAACGAGGAGTAGTTGAATGGATTTCGGAGGCTTTGAGGGTGGGTTCCGGGGGTAATATTGGTTGTCCTGGGCCTGGAATGTAGGCTCACTAGGAGATTTGTGGAGTGTAGCTGTGGGAGGTGTCACAAAGACAGGAGTTACAGGTGGAGGAAAGTATGGAACTGGTTTAGGAGGGGGAGACTACGGTGTCTGAGAGGTGGTGCCTCGGTAGTGTTGGTAGATGGGGAAATTTGGGGATAATTCAGTGGTAAGATTATCCTGAGTTTGGGCCATTGATAGAGCAGGGTTAGTTGGGTAAGATGGGGGTGACTGCCCTGTAGACCAGGCCCGGTACATCTCAGCCATTTGCTGCTTGAGTTTAAACATCTCTTCTTTCATTTTCCCAACATCCATCTCCTCTAGCTCAATACATGTGTCAACATCTGGGATAGACATACTTTCGGGTATTGGTCCTTTTGATCTCGTGTGATAATGATAATATGCCAGTATACTCTTTAGAGAAACTAACTGCTTGAATTCTGGAAATGAGCAAACTTGTTAGTTTTGAGAGTTTAACACATATATAATTACACGTTGAGATGCAATGCTCCTAGACAAATAACCCATTTCTATTATGCATTTGCTCGGCTGCTTGCATCATCCCAGCTTTTCTTGGTCTTTTATTGTTGTTCATTTTTATTTTATTTTCTTATATATATTTTTTTTATTGTGGTCGAATCTTATAGAGATTGCCTACGTATCATGCCCCCGCATGAATCAGACCTTGCGTAGTTCGGACATTCGGACATAAGGCAAACACTTTTATTTATTCTTGAAAATAATACCAAGATGGAATAGACATTACATTTGAAAACCTTATAAGAAAATGGTTTGAAACACACACACCAAAAAAAAAAGACACAACTCTTAACATCTTTTATCATGCTCCACTTTCCACTTTTGTTGTCAATTATTGGATTATCTGCTCAATGTGGGGCTTGACCTGGATGACCTCCCAGCGTACGATACATCCTTTCTAACTCCATTGCCAGATGATGGGCAAAAATAGGTGCATGCTCTGTAAACCTTTCATAATCCATTCCTTGGCAGTTTACATAACTTTGAGAGGTGTAGACCGCCAGGTCGTGGATTTGTGCCCTGAAATCTTGGAGACGTTGGTCTTGGTTCTGCAATTGCTGCTGGCGAGTGGTGGCTATATCTCTGATACGGTCCTCACGATCTAAAGCTGACTCTAACTGAGCTCGTAGTCTGGCCAGATCGAGTCTTGCCTGTGCCCTTTCTCTGTCGATGTCCACATGTTGATGTTCTCTGTTGTATCTTCTCGCCTCTTCCAGTTGTGCATGAAGTTGGGCTTCTGAATGTATCCAACGGTCTTTTTCCTTCTTGAATTGTGCCCTGTCTTCTTCAGATTGCCTTACTTGGCGTTCCTTATTAGATCTGGCTTCTTCGTTTAATTGTTGGATTCTTTCTTTAGCTTTGCTCAACGCCTTTTCGTTTTTTGCAAGAATGGAATCATAATCTTGCATTCTTTCAAAAAGATTGGCGATGGTTTTTTGATCCTTCTAACTCCTCATTGGTGTTTCAGAAGCTTTTTTCATTTTTTGAAATCGAGCGTGAAGATTTTCATTCTCACAAGCTAAACTCTTCTTCTCGCCTTCGGCTTCTTGTGCTTGCAAATCTTTCTCCAGACTGAGGCTCCTCAGATTTTCCTTTAGGGCATGGATAGTTGCTTTGTACCCTTTTTCCTTTTCTCCCCAAATCTACCGCTCTTGGATTTTATCATTAAAGGTTTGAACATGGGGTCTTTTTGTTGGCCTTCTTAGCTCGGGTTCTGGTACATCATCCACACGAGACCGTTTCTCAAACCACCTTGCATATCCTAGATTTATCTCGCCCCTTGTAGTGTCTGGGATTTGAGTATCACTTTTCAAGTATCGACATCCATTCCACATCTGCTGAATTAGAGCCTCGGGAATAGTGGCTTCAGGGTGTAATTCGATTACTTGCATACTCAAATCTTCATCATCAGGAACTACTTGGTATCTCCCTAGTTGTCTTAGAACTCTTAGTGGCGCATATGGCTGGATGCTTCTCAATCCCAATAGTAGCAAATAACTATTTGAGGTTGACATGTGTATCACTTCCCTCATCGGGAGCCATCCCAAAGTCCACTCAATTTGATTTGCCGTTAAAGCCCTTAGATGAGATACCCAGGCTTCTATCCCTTCTGGGGACTTATAATCTTTTATTCTTTCCTCATAACTCTCGATGAAATTATCATTGCTTGGCCCATACAGTATGATCTTGGGCTGATGTTGGAGATGTTCAATCACCCACATTTGCAACAAAACTTTGCATCCTTCGAAGACTTTTGCCCCTGATTTACATAAAGTCAACGCCCGATAAATGTCTAAGAGAATGATCGAGACAAGGGTGTGATTTTCCTTGGTGGTGAGGACCTGTACAACTATCGTCGTGCGAATATCAATTGTTCGCTCTTTGTTTGGGAAGACCATGATTCCTAGAAAAGCCACCATGAAGGCGAAGCGACGGTGAATCTGCCAGGTGTCTTTGTTTTGCTTGTTAGTAAGGCCTTTCTCATGAATTTCAAACCCATCTGGCTTTCCGAACCTTGAATACAAGAAGTTGAAAGAACAACATCCGTTGATGACATTGCTTTTCCTGATTTGATTACTGATGTTCAGAAGACCGAAGAATCGATGCACCGAGGGAGCCTTTGTGAATATCAGGTTTTGATTTCTTAGACTTCCGTCAAAACCAGCATATCCAGCTATCTCTTCTAATGTAGGAGTAAGCTCGAAATTAGAGAAACGAAAGACATTGTGAACAGGGTCCCAAAAAGTTACTAACGCCGCAATCAGATCATCACGTGGTTTAACTTTCATAATATCTGTGATATTTCCCAAATGCTTAATAACCCATTTTTGACCATCTTCGCCTAACTCATACCACTACATTTGAAGCTGAAATAGAAACTCGTCTGTATTCGTGGACGGGGGGTTTTGCGTGGTGCTCATTTTGTGTCTGAAATTTAATTTTAACAAAATTAAGACTCATTTTGAAAATATACACTCAAAATAAAAAAAATCATTTTTATTTATTTAACACTTTTTTTTCAAGATTTAAAACTATTTTTGGGAATTTTCTAAAACAACCCATTTTATTCCTCGGCTCTCACAATGATTTCGATTAACCTGGTCAACAAGCAAATCCGAGGCAAATGAATGCACAGGTAGCAAGTAGGATGCATCAGGATAGTCTTTTCATCTTGGGTTCACCTGTCCTAGACAGACCCAACCCCTTTGTTGAGTCTCCAAGGCCAAATATATATGATGCAAATAGACGTTCCTACTAGGGATACGGTACATGGCTGAGTTATTCTAGGTGAAAAACCTGAGGCATATTGTTCTAAACCTGGCTCACCCAAACGGACAGTTTGAGCCGAAGTGGGGGCAACGTACCGGGAGCGCGAAAGTCTACCCGGCCTAGTTACTTGTCCCAACTTCGTCTTATTTGGTATGACTTTTAACAGAAAGGTGGGCCACGCGCACGTGTGCACCATAAATTCAGAAGACTCATAAAGATGGGGGTTTCGAAGTAGTTGTATATGCACAATTCAAATAATATTAAAGCAGTAAAAATATCATTTAGCATATTGGGCATATATCATGTAAAAATCAGATAATAAATAAAGCCAACTATAACAGTTATTTTAAGCTCGAATTCTTAAACCCTGAACCAGTGGTTCTGGGTTCTAAATCACTTTTATCCCCAGCAGAGTCGCCAGAGCTGTCGCACCTCCTTTTTACCGCCCCGCGAGGGCGCGTAGGGAGTTTTCTCCAATTAAAGGACAGTCGAAACGGGATTTGTTTATTTGTTGCAGAGTCGCCACCTGGGAATTTTAAGGCGTCCCAAGTCACCGGTTTTTATCCCTGAATCGAGGAGAATATGACTCTATTTGTTATTCTGCGAACCAGAAATCCTGAGTAAGAAATTCTGTTAATTCGGGAGAAGGTGTTAGGCATTCCCGAATTCCGTGGTTCTAGCACGGTCACTTATCCATTTTTATATTTGGCTTAATTATCTCGATTTACTAAATACCCTTCTTCTTGTTACCTGATTTTATTACCGCTTTTGTTTAGATTGTTTACAATTATATAAACGAATTACGCATACGTATATTCATATTATATACCTTTTATAATTGTAGAGAATCGTGCCACGCATACGTGTACACAAAAAGGTTGATAATATTTTTTATATTTTTATTATAAAAAATACCATACGTTCGAAATTTAAAATAAAATTAAGAACACCGTCGCCCTTGTATGATTAAACAATGAACTGCACATCTGGGTTTTTTTTATGAAATTAATTTGATATTCTCCGAAAAATCCCTTTTATTAAACATTCGCTCGAAGTTGCGCGAACGCATAATCCGAATTGCTTTTAGAAAGATAATCAGGTTACGCGAACGTATCCCTAATCACAAAAATATTCTTGATGGTAATATAAATTTTTTTACAAATTGTTTATTACATCCATATTATTTTTATGTGAAAATCATGAGAAATCCCTATTTTAGATGCCCTTAAATTCTTTGAAAAGAATTCACAATTATTGAGTGTTAACCGCTGATTATATTTTTACGTGTGAATTATATTCTTCCGAGCCATTCAAATTTTAGGAGTAAAAATAAACAAAATGTAATTATTACTACCATTTTTCTCGTAAATCCAATATATGTATACCCAAAAAATGAATTGCATATGAAACTAAAAAATTGATTTATGAAAGAAAGAGATGTTTTCGAAGAATTTTCATTATTTTATTTAGTGCAAACTCTATTTCTACATACCATTGATATAAAATGTTGCAATTCGTGCTTATGCATCCCATCTAATTCTCATATACTTGTTTTTAATCCAAAGTTATAATTGCTTAGTTAATTTGTTTATGATGATAAATAATCAAATTGATGAAAAAGGGGTTGTTATACAAATTGACTTAATAAAATTGCATTACATGCAACATAGTTGTACGTCTGAACTGTTCATAACATTCTAACATCGTAACGAGCTATATCAACTCACCTTCCACATATGATTATATATATACCCGTCATCATGCCATGTATGAAACATACAACTTATATCAATCTAAACAAAAATCAGATTTTTACAAGATATGCTAATAATGTAATTTCTTGATACTTCCATTCTACTTTACATTTAGCTAACAATGTTACGGGATGTAATTAATGGCCCATTTTATGCCATGTTCCGTACCTTGATAATTCAATCATGACTTCACATAATGAAAATTCCGAAATATATAACATTATTACAATACTTATGCGAACTTCCAATGGGAATGATTAACTATAGTCGTTATGTCAAGCATACTACCATGTTAAATAACTTAAAACAAAACTGAAATTTAAACTAATAGCTTTAAACGAGTAAAAGACATAATTATAATTCCAAACTTCATTTTTTCTTCCAATGTTCTTTTCACAACATGAGTCTTAAAAATATGTACCTGGAAATGAAGATAGAAGAAATAAATTTCAGCAGTGACAGCAGCAGCAAAACAGCAAAATATACCAGTATTTCCACAGATTTGAGCAACAAAAACAGGACCCGAGGAACCCAGATACACAGGAGCAAAGCTTCTTAAAGAATTTCAGATTTTAAAACCAAGCAGTATCAACAAACAGACCCGGACAGATTCCAGAAAAACAATGTTTCAGATTTTCCTTTTCCTTTTCTATTCTCTGTTTCAGCTTCTGTGTGTTTTTCCTCTCTTAATTTCTGTCCAGATTTCTCTCTGTCTCTCTCTGTGTATATGTATTTCTATATCTGTGTGTATTAAAATCTGTCCTCTCTCTTCAAATCAGATTTTTTCTTTCTTTTTAAAATCTGATCTCTCTCTTAAAATCCCAGTCCCCTCTCTTAAAATCAGTCCCTGTATTTATACAGGTCTGCCCCTTTCCTTTTAGTGCTACTTGGACCCCCTTCTTCTTTTAAAAATCAGAAAATCCCATTAAAATCTGCTTTTACTACTTTAAATCCCATTAAGTGATCTTTTCCTGATTTTCAGCATTCCCATTACCCTTTGTTTCCCATTATTTCATTAGATTATAGCCATTAACAATCCACCAACAGCACACTAACATTACCATATGACTTTCACTGTTTCATTCCCAAAACACCCCTGAAATCCTACTGTAATTACTGTTCTTAATACAAAATCAGAACAGATTCTACACTCTGTTCAAACAGCTATAACCAATCCTATTAACATTATCTAATCAAATCCTAACACAGTTGTATCTAATCAACCCTTGTAAACTTGAATTCAAACCCCACATCACAATAACATTACACTGAATTCAGCACAACAATTCAAACTGAACTTCAACATTGAACTAAGATCAAACAAACACAGGAGCATTGTCAATATACTGACAATGCCCGGAAACTCAATGTTCAGAAATCAACATACACACATCATTCATCTGACAGATTCATTGAAATATAATCAAGGACGATTTAACTGACGAGTATTAATCAAACTGATTATCTATAACAATTGTCCACAAACAATAGGTAAACAGATTGTTTCAATTAGCATTATCACAAACGGGAATTCATAATGTAACTAATCGACGAACTTAATCGAGTCGATTACACACATTGTAAACAATCATAACCAACAGAAACAATTCATTTATTTGATCAAATAGACGGGTATGAGACAGAATCACAGAATTTAAATAAACAAAAATGTGAAAAATCAATTACGCAAGCTACTGAAACAGGCAACAATATACACATAGGATACAAAAAAAGAAATAAGAAAAATACCTCTGAATCTTTAATTTCACACGGACACAGGGTCAACTTGGATTTGTACCTTTGAAATCAAACAGACCTTAGTCGAAGTATTCTCAACTGAAAATACTTCGACTAAGGTCGATTAGACCCCAACCTTTTATTTAATTTGGGGCAGAATCCAAAAATTGAAATTTTTAGGGTTTCTGATTCTTGGATCTTAAATTCGAACACTTCTGGGCAGATTCGAAGGGAACCAAAGATGACACAAGGGTGAGGGAGGCCTAGGGGTCATTTGGTGTTAATTTGGAACGAATCTGAGTGAGTTCATGTTTGGTTCGAATCTTCAAAAGAAGATTCGAAGCACTCTGAGGTGATTCGAACCAAACAAATACCAGATCCATAACGAGGCAGGTTAGGAGGTGCTATGGTGTTAATTAGGAAGTCATCGGAGAAGGTTGGGTTTTCAGACCAACCTTCAATCGAAGATTCGAGACTATGTGGTCTGATTCGAGGGAAACTAACCCCGGATCTGTGAAGAGGGGGTTGTGAGGAGTCGAGGGTGTTAAGGTGGTGACCGGCGGCGTTGTTGCCGCCGGGTTTCAGGCAATGGGGAATGAGGGCGGCTAGGGTTAGGGGTGTGTTTTTCCGGAGATGATGATGAACAGTGGAGAGGGGGGTGTTTAGTTAGGGGGCCGGGGTAGGGATTTGGATTTATATAGGGATGGGGTGGATTGATCTCATCCGTTGGATCAATTAAGATGCACGGTTGAGATCAATTCATTGAACCAAACGATGTCGTTTGTTTAAATGTTGGGGTCAGGCTGGATCGGGGCAGTGGATCGGGTAGGGGGTTACGGGTAAGGGTTGTGAGATCTCAGCCGTTGGATGGATTTGATCCAACGGCCCTTGATGAAATACGACCAAACGTCGTCGTTTGGTATTGGCCTTGAATTGGACCGGACCTGGGGTTGTTTGGACTGGGCTGTGGGGAATTAATTTGTTTGGGCCTGGATTTCAGTCCAGGTCCGATTTTTCACCCTTTTTTTAAAAAAAATTTATTTTATATTTCCTAATTTTAATCCTAATTATAAATATCCTAATTAAAATTATAAAACAATTTTAACTTTACAAAAATATTAATTACCTTTTTAACAACTATTTAACACATAGACAAAACGTTAATCACACAGTGAAACATTAAAACTAGAACAAATGCATATTTTTTGTGATTTTATATTATTATTTTTTTTAATTGTTAAATGTATAATTAAAACCTAGATATGCATGAAACATGTATTTTTATTTTATTTTTCATTTAACTACAACAAAGTTACCATTTACGGACATAATACAAATAATTAATAAACGCCACACAAATTCTAAAAATTGCACACTAAGCAAAAATTGTTTTTTTTATTTTATTTTATTTTTTTTTGAATTATTTTGGAGTAATTTTCGTGAGGCAAAAATCACGTGCTCACACAGGTTATTACCTAAGGCTTGCTTAGGCGTAAAATAATGCAGTAGTTGTTCCGAATCATTAAGATGGTTTGGAGATTATTTTTATTACCTAAAACATGTTGTTCTAGGTGTTATGCACATAGAATTATTGCCAGCTGATTGTAAAAACTGAGTAAAATTGTTTTATTCCTTTTTATGCATTCATAGTTAGCCTAAGCGTGCTTAAGCGAATATAAATGAAATCCTAAAGACATGGTATCTAATGTACAGAAATGCAGAATGATGCAGAATCCTAAGAAGGATTTCTATATGCACAAATATTACAGCGTTTAAACATGATTTCCAGAATATGCAGAAATGATATGTTTGTTAGTGTTGTTTACCCTAAAATAGGAACTCTAAGTGTACATGGCAGTAGGAACATGATCGCAGAAACTCCGATTATAACATAATTAATGCAGGATTTTATAAGTGATATGATAGTGAAATGGACATGCTGAAAACAGTAAGTGTAAGTCCTAGGGAACATGATCTCTAATGCATGAAATGAGTCCTAAGCATGGTTCTATTGCGCAAGTAGGAAGATAAACCTAATAACATGTTTTCTACTCCTTTTGATAGCTAAAGTATGCATAGTCACCCCTTCCCTTTCCACTATCCATCCCCAGAGTTGTCTACAAATTATTACAAACTAAGTGATTGACTTACATAATAAAAATGTAAAATAAGAAGTTACAACCATAGGAAGCCTGATTCTGACTTCCTATCTGAGTTATGTAATAAACTACCTCAAATGCCAATATTGTTCCAAAACTTTCTCATATTTGGGTGTGTCAGAGTTCCCTAAGGACCTCAAGGGATCCCGGGCAATGCTCACACCCAGATTGCATAACCAAGAGAGTAAGTGCAGTGTGGAAAGGCCAACTTTCATGTGTCCAAGTTCAGAGGGAGCTCAAGGGTCCCAAGGCAAGCCTCACACAAAAGGGGAAGAACCTAGTATTTTAAGAGTATATGTGAGAGTGCTTGACATAGTTTGAAAAAGAGTTTGTGTAAAAACTGGACTGTCAACTCCATTTTTTGAAAGCAATCAATAACTTAGATGATTGAAAGCAGTGGTAGTAGTAAACAAAACTCAAACACCTCAAGAGGGGATCACACACAAAATCAGTAGCCACACAAGGGGTCAAGGGATTTGGGGATACGTAGACAATTTGTCAGTAAGCATATAACCCCAGCAAGGGTTTGGTCTGGACATGCAGAGTAATAGCTGATACTGGCATAATCACAAACCGGCCAAAAGAAAATAAACACATGGAAGAGATAGGGGTTTGGGATTCATAAGATAGTAAGTACACAATAAGTAATTGACAAAGTATGACTTAAAACTCACACAGGGGAGTGCATTAAGATAAAGGGGAAGGGGAAACATTACAGCATGCTTCACAGAACCACAAGCAGAAATAGACCAAAAATGAAAGAAGCTGAAACAAACAAGGAAGCATGTTGTTGTTGGAGCTTTAAAATTAAACTAGGACATACCAGTCAAAAAAGCAAAGTGCAGAAAAGTAAAGCGAGTAGAATTCCACAGTCTAGCCTTGGCTTTCAGCCGACTAGACAAGCAGTAGCATAGGTAGCAGAGAAAGAAGAGAGTTTGAGTATGTAAGTGTGTGTTCTGAACTAAAAATGTTCGTGTGTTTAGAGAAGAGAGGGTAGGGTATTTATAGCTTTGAAAACGAGTAGAAAATAAGGTAACAAGTAAGGGTTTAACACAAATATGGAAATAATCACAATCAGAATCCCATTAATACAAGTACTTCCCTTTAATCAAGGAATTACTATTTAATGGATACCAATAGGGATAATTAAGGAAAGAAATCAGTTTGAGAAAGATTAATTCTTACCACATAGGGGATAGTAAAAGTATAGAGCAAATAATTGGGTCTAAGTACAAAATATACTTAATTTTGGAAAAGGGTTCAGCAGGGGTAAAACATCACAACAAAGGAAGGGAATCAATCAATTTAAACAAAACGAGTAAAGCTAGGGGTTTATAAGAAAACCTTGCAATCAAACGTAACTCAAGGAAATCAAGATAAATCAGGAAGGAGTCATAATTCCGCACTTCGACATATAAATAGAAAAGAATGAGCAGGAGTATCAGACATGTAAGGCCAAACATATTAGCAAGAGAAGCAACTAGATAAACATATAGCAGTAACACGAGTAGGCTAGGATTTAGTAGTAAGAGAACCTACTCGAAGTATGGTAGTCAACAAAGTCAAGTAATCCAATAGAACCAAAAATGAAGGAAACAGTCTAACACATAGCAACAGGTAGAGGAGATCAGACCAACACACCGAAATAAGTAAAGGAAGTCTTCAAAAGCTCACAGTAACAAGTGAGGAAAATTTTAAGAAATTAGGGTTTTAACAAAAATAGTAGGACCTCAGAATCGGTCAAGACAAACAAAGGAAAGGATTCAACCATGACGAACTCAATCGAAACAGGCATACATACAAAAGACAATTTCAGAACCCCGGATAAAACCAAAGATACTTAAGGTTTTAACACGATGAACTAGGTAGAAGAAAAGCATAAATAAATCGTTTAAACATAGTAAAATCATAAAACAACACTGAAAATTGGAGAAGAGATCCTTTTAAAAGAGGTTAAGAAAACCTAATCGTTGAAGATGAAGAGTCGTTTTGAAAAATCGAAAAACCTTTAAGGAAAACACTTAAGAGGTTCATAACATACATAGATCTAAGACAGATCAGAAAGAAAAATCAAAAAGCCTTTGAAGATAGGGTTTTGGAGAACCCAAAAAAATGAGAAAGACTTCGAAAAGTTACCGATCTAGCTGGAAAAGTCAAGGATCTGACTCGAACAGCCATGGATAGCCGGAAAGAGACCATGGATAGAAGTTGAGCAAGTTCTGGACTAGATCTCTTCGAGATTTTTCCATGAAATCACAATAACAGGCAACCAGTAGACATAGGAGGCCGGTACATGTCCCAAACAGCCATGGGAGTCCATGGATTGGGTGAGAATCGAAGGGGATTAGGGTTGATTTGGGTGGCGGCGGCTAGGATTTAGGAGGGGTTGTAGAGAGAATTGGAGAGGAAGGGGATTCAAGGGCGGCAGGTTGGTGGAAATGAAGTAGGTTAAGGGGGTCGTTTGGGTTTATTTTAGGTAGGTGAAATGGTGGTCGTTAATCTGAATGATCAAAGGCCTAGATTAAATGGGGTAGGTAGGGATCTGATCTTGGGTTGGGTTTATAGGTTAGGGTCGGGTTTAAATCAAAATTGGGCTAGGGAATTAGGGATTCGATTTGGGCTAGATTTTAAAGCCAATTTTGGCTACAAGTTAAATAGTCATTTTTCCCCTTTTAATTTATAAAAATAATAAATACTTTTTGAAAACTAATTTAAAAGGCTAAAATTATTTATATCACATAAATAACAATTTAAAAATATGGGAACCAATTTTATGAATATAAACCCTAATTAAACCTTAAAAAGGGCTAATATTGCAATTATATGCAATTTAGCTTTAAAAATACTAAATAAAATTGTAAAAATGTGTAAAAATTACTTTAGCCATATTTTGGCATAAATATAGAAATCCAATAGAAGAATTATCAAAATAATAATTTTGAAAATAATTATTGGGTATTTTATAGGTAAAAAGGGAGAAAATAAATCAATTTAAATCTTTAAAATTATGAAAAAACAATAAAACACTTGGATGTGCTTATATATGCATATATCTGCTATTTTGAAGTTATTTTGCTTATTGAAAAAATATATAAGGAAAAATTGGGTATCAACATGGGCTACTTACATAAGAGCCATGACAATTATTTTTCATGATATGATATACAAGGAAATAGAGGTGTATGTGGCCGACGTAATTATCAAATCCAAGAGAGCTGCAGACCACATAGCGGACTTGAGAAAGTTCTTTGACAGATTAAGGAGGTACAACTTGAAACTGAACCCTGCAAAACGTGCATTCGGGGTTCCCGCAAGAAAGCTACTGGGATTCATTGTCAGTCGCCGGGGGATCGAGCTGGATCCGTCCAAAGTCAAGGCTATTCAGGAGTTACCACCACCTAGGAGCAAAAAGGACGTGATGAGCTTCCTAGAACGTCTCAACTATATTAGTCAATTTATAGCACAGTCCACAGTCATATGTGAACCCATCTTCAAGATGCTGAGGAAAGGCGCCGAAACAAGCTGGACAGAGGATTGTCAGAGGGCCTTCGACAAAATCAAAGAGTACTTGTCCAGTTCTAGTCCCGCCGGAACCAGGACGGCCTTTGTTAATCTATCTATCTATCTTGGATGGAGCCTTCAGATGCATTTTAGGACAACATGATGAGACAGGAAGAAAGAAGTAGGCCATATACTACCTGAGTAAGAAGTTAACACCTTACGAAGCACGGTACTCTCTGCTGGAACACACTTGTTGTGCTTTGACCTGGACAACTCAGAAATTGAGGCACTAATTTTGTGCCTACACTACATACCTCATATCCAGGATGGACCCTCTGAAGTACATATTCCAGAAACCCATGCCGGATGAAAAGTTGGCCAAATGGCAGATACTGTTAAGTGAGTTCGATATCATCTATGTAACTTAAAAGGTGGTCAAAGAAAAAGCATTGGCAGATCATCTTGCTGAAAACCCGGTGGGATGAGAATACGAACCCTTAAAAACATATTTTCCTGATGAAGAAGTATCATTTGTAGGAGAAGACATTACCAAAACACACGACGGTTGGAGGAGTGGGCATTGGAGTAGTTTTGGTATCAGAAACCGGTCAACATCATCCGGTATCTGCTAAACTTAGATTTCCCTACACCAATAACATGGCGGAATATAAAGCCTGCATACTAGGACTCAACATGGCAATTGACATGAATATTCAGGAACTGCTGGTAATCGGCAATTCAGATCTACTTGTGCACCAGGTACAAGGAGAATGGGCCACCAAAAATTCCAACATATTGCCATATTTGCACCATGTGCAGGAATTGAGAAAGAGGTTCACAAAGATAGAGTTCCGACATGTGCCCAGAATTCAGAACGAGTTTGCCGATGCATTGGCCACTTTATCATCCATGATACAGCATCCAGATAAGAATTACATTGATCCCATTCCACTGAGGATGCATAATCAGTCAGCATATTGTGCTTATGTTGAAGAAGAAACAGATGAAAAACCTTGGTTCCATGACATCAAGGAGTATTTATCAAAGGGAGAATATCCGGAGCAAGCAAACCACACTCAAAAACTCACATTCCGGAGATTGTCCAATCACTTCTTCCATAGTGGAGGAAACATGTACAGAAGAACTCCTGATTTGGGATTGCTAGAATGTATCGACGCAAAGGAAGCTTCTAAGCTACTTGAGGATGTACATGTTGGGACCTGTGGCCCGCACATGAATGGTTTTGTCTTGGCTAAGAAGATACTTAGGGCATGTTACTTTTGGATGACCATTGAGACGGATTGCATCCAGTATGTCTGCAAATGCTTTCAATGCCAGGTGCATGCCGATATGAAAAAAGTGCCGTCAAACGAGCTCAATACAACAAGCTCACCTTGGCCATTCGCCGCTTGGGAATGGATGTTATTGGTTCGATTGAGCCCACTGCTTCAAACAGACACAGGTTTATTCTGGTAGCCATTAATTACTTCACAAAATGGGTAGAGGCTGCATCTTACAAAACTGTGACCAAGAGTCGTCACAGATTTTGTCAAAGATCGTATTGTCTGCTGATTCGGAGTTCCCGAGTCCATTGTTACTGATAATGCCACCAATCTCAACAGTTATTTGATGAAATCCATGTGTGAAACTTTCAAAATCAAGCACAAGAATTCCACAGCCTACAGACCGCAGATGAATGGAGCCGTAGAAGTCGCCAATGAAAACATCAAGAAGATACTAAGGAAGATGGTAGAGAACTACAAATAATGGCACGAGAAGCTACCTTTTGCTTTATTGGGATACCGCACTACGGTTCGCACATCAACAGGGGCAACTCCCTACATGTTGGTTTATGGTACCGAGGCTGTCATCCCAGCCGAGGTAGAGATTCCTTCTTTAAGAATCATACAGGAAGCTGAACTCAACGATGCAGAGTGGATAAGGAGTCGCTATGAATAATTGGCCCTTATCGATGGAAAGAGGCTGAACACAGTATGTCATGACCAACTTTATCAGAATAGAATGTCCAGAGCTTTTAACAAAAGGGTTAAACCAAGGCAATTTGCACCAGGTCAGTTGGTGCTGAAGAAGATCTTCCCACATAAAGATGAAGCCAAAGGGAAATTCTCTCCAAAATGGCAAGGTCTATACATGGTTCACAGGGTGCTGACAGGAGAAGCACTCATACTTGCAGAAATGGATGGAGAAATATGGCCAAAACCAATCAATTCAGACGCAGTCAAGAGATACTATGCTTAGATTATTTATATTTCCTCATCTGATATAATTGAACTACGCTTGACCTGATTCCCGTTTAAGAAGGGATACGTAGGCAGCCTTATGGGTTCGGTCATATCACAATAAAATTTTCATTTCCCCCAAGATCAGAAACTGGGGCAGAATTTTGAGGAGGACCCTCAAAATTCCGGAGCAAGTCCAGCTGACGCCATCGCATGCCAGAAAGTCAAAAATTGGTTAAGAAACTGGGGCAGAATTTTGAGAAAGATTCTCAAAACTCCGAAGAAGGTTCAGCAAGGCCCATTATCTGCAAACGTTCAAAAGATCATCCATCAAACTGGGGCAGAATATTTAGGGGGACCCTCAAAATTCCAACATAAGAGAGCTACAATGCCTTTGAGATGTGTTATAGTCACTAGTTCATCTAAAATTACTTAATATATCAATATGTTTCTAAAATGACTCTAATTTTATCAATGATTGCATATTTTGCGAAAACTTTATTTCCGTAATAGTCAGGTATTACCTAGGGGAACTCGAAAATGCCTTCGGAACAGAGCAAAGCAAGGCCAGTTGACGAAGGCACGAACCAACCTCCCCTCACAAAACTTACAATTTTTCTTTAAACGCAGGCACATCTGACGTATTGATAGCATCCAAAAATATATACACATAAAAAATTCGCTATCAATTAGGACATCAGACACCGAATATATCTCCAGCTAAGACATATACTACTCTTATTTGCTACTTGCTCTCTGCATGAGGCTAATCTCTGCCTCCATATTTGCATGAGGCTAATCCTTGCCTTCATACTTGCATGAGACTAATCCCTGCCTCCATATCCGTATGAGGATAATCCCTGCCTCCATATCCGTATGAGGCTAATCCCTGCCTCCCTATTTGCATGAGGCTAATCCCTGCCTCCATATCTGCATGAGGCTAATCCCTGCCTCCATATTTCCATGAGGCTAATCCCTGCCTCCATACCTTCATGAGGCTAATCCCTGCCTCCATATCCGTATGAGGCTAATCCCTGCCTCCTTATTTGCATGAGGCTAATCCCTGCCTCCATATCCGCATGAGGCTAATCCCTGCCTCCCTATTTGCATGAGGCTAATCCCTGCCTCCATATTTGCACGAGGCTAATCCCTGCCTCCATATCCGTATGAGGCTAATCCCTGCCTTCCTATTTGCATGAGGCTAATCCCTGCCTCCATATATACATGAGGCTTATCCCTGCCTCCCTATCTTGCATGAGGCTAATCCCTACCTCCACATTTGCATGAGGCTAATCCCTACCTCCATATATGCATGAGGCTAATCCTTGCCTCGATATCTGCATGAGGCTAATCCCTGCCTCCATATTTGCACGAGGCTAATCCCTTCCTCCATACCTGCATGAGGCTAATCACTGCCTCCCTGTCTTGCATGAGGCTAATCCCTACCTTCCCATCTGCATAAGGCTACTCCCTACCTCCATATCTACATAAGGCTAATTCCTACCTCCATACTTTCATGAGGCTAATCCTTGTATCTCATATCTGCATGAGGCTAATCCTTGCCTCCACTATCTGCATGAGGCTAATCCTAGCCTCCA
Organism: Nicotiana tabacum; assembly: GCF_000715075.1. Taxonomy (NCBI): domain Eukaryota; kingdom Viridiplantae; phylum Streptophyta; class Magnoliopsida; order Solanales; family Solanaceae; genus Nicotiana; species Nicotiana tabacum. The sequence continues at coordinate 28,877,896 of NC_134089.1, read as the reverse complement.
CTATTTTCATGAGTCTAATCCTTGCCTCCATACTTGCATGAGGCTAATCCCTGCATCCCCATACGCATGAGGCTAATTTCCGCCCCCACATCTACATGAGGCTAATCTTTAACTCCAATATTTGCATGAGGCTAATCTTTGCCTCGATATCTGCATGAGGATAATACTTGCCTCCCTATCTGCATGGGACTAAGCAATGTCCCTCTTTGCACAAATATTGCTCTATTTCTTGTATTATCTATTTGCTTTTCAATCGGGCTAAGCTTTGCCCTCCATTTCTCAAGACTAAGCCTTGTCTTGTTAACATCATATTATTGCATCCCATGGGCTGAAATATCACCAATCTATCCAAAGGTGTCATAGTTTAAAAGGCATCATCCTCATAGCCGGAAGACATCATGTCATGGCCTGAGGATCCCTCAAATTTGCATATCATTATTCAAAGGCATCATGGTTCAAAGGCACCATCTTCATGGCTCGAGAACATTATTTCATGGCCTGCGAATCCCTCACTAAAAAATTCATGGCCCAGGACATCATGGTCCGAGGACGTCATCCTTAACCGTCCGAAGGCAACTTTCATGGTCCAAAGGGAATCTGCATCATGTTTATATTTTCGCACAAATACATATTCGTAGCATCTTTTTATCTGCAGGTAACCAGTAAGCAACCGCTATCCCAGCAAAAGCAACCTCGCTCCAGTTCCTTCAACTATCTCAAGCTTAACCATAATCGCTCTTTCACCTATCCCAAAATCTCATGTCCATTCATGTAATGACTTCATCGGTATATTCCGCCGATGAATCCAAAACTACACATGGCCTGATTCCTGTAAGACCAGGAATATGTAGGCAACTCAAATATCGGAGTCCGGCTTGTATCTTTCAAAACATCCCATCCGGTCAAAATTGGCCATCATTTCTTTACTCGAAAACTCTTTCATCCTTTCCGGGTAAAGAGAGGCAGCTGTTGATACCCAATTTTTCCTTATATGTTTTAACATATATATATATATATATATATATATATATATATATATATATATATATATATATATATATATATATATATATATATATATATATATATATATATACTTTCAAAATAGCACATATGCAGTTACAAGCATGCATAAGCATTTTTATAATTTTTCTATAATTTTTAAAAGCTCCAAATTGGTTTATTTCTTCCCTTTTTATTTATAAAATTTCCAATAATTATCCTTTAAAAAATTTTTGTGGTGATTTAGTTATCTAAATTATTTATTTATTCCAAAATATTGTTTAAATATTTTTAGTGTATTTTTTGTAATTGCATTTATATTTTTAGGCTAAATTGCATGTCTTTGCAATAATCGCCCTACTAAAGCATAATTATATTATTGACGCATAAAATGATCTTATATATTTTTAAAATATTTAAAAACTATTTTAAATCATTTTAGTACATGAAAATATTTTTGAAAATCATTTTATTATTTTTATAAATTATATAACTATTAAAAAAAGCTATTTAAAATCTAGTTTATTTTATTTTCAATTTCAGCCCCAACCTAACCCAATTACCAGCCCAATTTCAATTAAATTCCCCATCCCAAACCCCAGCTACCCGACCCGTCCCCCAAAACATTTTAATCTCGGTCGTTGATCATAAATATCAACGGCCACAAACGACCATTCCTAAAATAAACAACAAAAGACCCCCCCCCCCCAAACCCTATCATTCTACACTACTCGCCGTCCTGAAACCCCTCTCTGCTCTCAAATGCTCTCAGCCTAACCCTAATCATACCTCATTGACCCTCGTCCATGTCCATCTCCGATGACTTCTCACCACCTCTTAGGCCTCCAATGGCCTCCCTCACGTTAATCTTGCCATCTCCAGAGCCCTCAAGGGACCAGGGCTAGTTGGCTTGCATCTATGGTTCCTCTCTCGCCTGTTTCAAGCCATTCCAGTGTGATTCCGAGTAAGATCGTCCTATATTGACTACAATCTATGATTTTCTAAGCAGGTTTCTTCACCTTTGTATGGTTCTCTTCGAAACCCTAATTTCTTTTCTAAACCTCTTAGATCTGTACAGATCTAAGATGATTTGGGTTTGTTTCATGTGAGTTTTACAATAACCTTAAGAATCTTTACAAGAATTGTATGATTTTCAAGTGATTTTCACTTTTCCTAAATTAGGGTTTCCGAAATTTCTTTTTACAAATTGTTTGATGACTTTTTGTGTTTAATCTTCTGCTTCTCATATATTTTGACTGATTTTGTAAGTCTACTACAACCTTAGCCCGTTTGTATTGAAATCCCTAATTTTTGGGGTTCTTCGTCTGGTTTCTGAGTATTGGTATATCTGATTGTGTTCTTGCTTTGGGTTCTTGTGATTTCTCGTGATTTTCTTCTCTTAATATGCTTCTACTGAATTTCTTAGTTCAACCCTTTCACTGATTCTACATGCTCATCCTGACTATTCGTGTTAAGACCTGTAACATTCTCCTTGAATCAGTGTCGTTCTAACTATTTGTTTTGTTAAAGTTATGGGGAATCCTGACTATTCATGTTCTATTTTATTTTATATGCTAAACATGCTGACTCTTTCATGACTTTCTCTTTGATTATTCTGGATTCCTTGTTTCTTGGTTTGATTTGAACACTTTCCCTTAAACTTTAGATTCTTACCTCTCTACTCGATTTGATTGAATTGCCTGCCTTAATTATTTTTTCCTTGCGTTGTTTGTATTTTGCTGATTCTTACTGATTTGTTTCCTAAATTAAAACTTCTGTTCATTTACCCCTAATTACCTACTCTATACCTAAACCATACTTGATTCTTTCCTTAAATACTTAGTATGTTTTTACCGTTGATTTAATTGTCCCTTGATTAAGGGAAGGACCTGCTAATTTACATGTGACTTCCTTGATTTGCTACTTAATTGATCTCTTACCTTATTTGTTAAGATTTTGGTTACTATATAAACCCCCCTCTTATTTTAATTTCTCGACAACGAACACTAGTTCATCTACACTATTATACTCTCAAAAGCTCTCTACTCTCTCCTGTTCCTTGCAATTCTTATTAGTCCAGTTGGCTGTAAGCCAAGGCTGGCTACTGGCATCATCTCTACTCTGTATTCTGTATACTCTCCTTAACGGGTATGTTCTGATTCAATTCACATTCCAAACTATGTGTTTCCTTTGTTGCTACAGTTCATCAATTTGTGATTTCCATTTCTATGTGCTATTCTACTTAATATGCAATCAGCATGCCTAGATTACTGTATCACAAAGCATGTTTAAGCTCATAGCTATTATACTGTTTGGCATGCCAATCCTGCTTTAAATAATTGGTTCACTAGCATGTCACAAGTTGCATTGTGTGCTTATGATTTCACCGAGCATGACCAAATCCTGCTTGTTCTGTATATGATTAGTATTTCTAAAACCTTGAATGTTTCATGAAGTGTTTGTCTAGTCCAGTTTGTTCTATTTCACTAATGAGATCTTATTTGTGTCTTAAACCTATGTGTTCTCAACTTAACTTTGCAACTACAATCTGTGTATTTGATTTCCATCACTAAGGTGCATTCTAGGTGTTCCCCTACCTCTTTCCCTTGCGTGAGGTCTATTCTGAAACTGTGTGTTGTCTGACTTGCTTTCTGTTTGTTTTAAAAAAATGTTCTTCATATTTTCTCAAAATATGTTCTGATTTTTATAAAATTCTTTCTATTACTAAGACCTTCTTTCTCTGTTTACCAAACTCTTTCAAAGTAATTATGCACTCTCACATCACTCTTAGAATACTAGGTTCTGCCCTTCTGATAAGTGTACTGCCTTGAGACCCTTTGAGGTCTCTCTGAACTCTAGCATGTTAGAGTTGGCCTTTCCACACTGCACCTAAATCAGTTATTGTTTGAGAAAAGGTCTAGGTGTGAGCACTACCCGGGATCCTTGAGGTCCTTAGGGAACTCTGACACACCTAGACATGATATTGTCTATGAAACTTTGGCATTTGAGGCTATTGGAGGCTGGGAAGTCATTTGGGCCTATTGCAAGCTCCCTATAGATTAACTTCTGTTCATTTATGTATTTTAATTCATTGGTCTGTAATAACTATTGTAAACAACGTTGGGGTGATTAGTGAAAAGGGGTGGGTAGTTATATATATATTGGGTAAATCGGGTAGATATCATGCCTATAGGGTTGTGTTAATTCAAATGTACTTGCTATGTTTATTTTACTTCCACAATATTAGAGACCATGCCTATAGGATCTAAATGGCCTTATAATTAGATATCATGCATATAGAGATAAAGTAATTGAAGTTCAGTTTTTGTTACAACATGTATTCATATTCGTCTTCTTAGATATCATGCCTATAAATTCAAGAGTCGGCTTTAATAACTAGATACCATGCCTATAGGGAGTAAAATAAGCTCTAATAGAAATCATGCCTATAGAATTTAAAATCAGTTTAGTTAAACAAATCGGTTTAATTTGTGTTAGTTCATTCTGAATTGGTTTAATCAACCGTCTGTTTCTTTAAATAAGTTTTCAAACACTGCCTTAAATTAATACCGCTAGAAAACATGTCTATAGGATCTCAAGTTGTTCGTTTTTCTGTTTTACTGCTTCCTAATCAATATAGATACCATTCTTTTAGGACGTCATTGTTATGCGTTTAAGCAAGCCTCTAGGGGGATTTAAATTCTGCAACCATAAAATTGTGCTTTATTATTTGAGACTGTGCAGATTTAGCAGGTCTAAAAAATCAGTAGGCAAGCTAATAGGTCTTTGACACTTGGTCCTAAATTGCTCACCTAGATATCATGTTCTAGGATTTTCTCTTAAATACCTGATTGTTGTTTGAAGACGTGCATTTATTTGTTATATTTGTGGAGGTGACTGTGAGCTTGTAATTTGTTCTCTTTAAATGCAGTCCTAATTGTTCTTGACTGACGCCTAGACTTTTTATCCTTTAAAACCTTAGAAAAGTCTAGAACTATCCAAAATTAGAGGTCCTAAATACCTCCAGGGTCACGAGGAAGGGACGGGTAGTGCACGCATAGGACATTTTCAAGGTTGCTAGAGCACTTTAGGTTATGACCAAGGGGAGGGAATTGGGTAGTAAGGATATGATGATTACGCGCTAATGTCACGTGTAACCCCTCATTGAGGAGTGATTACCGAGCATTGCGTGGGGTGATCCTGTAGGCTAACCAACCTAGGACTCCTCTTTCCCAATTCCCGATGTTTAAACTTTAATTTCCTCTATACATGCAACGTGTTCAAGTGTTTTCCTTTTGTCTCATTACTTGAGTCATACAATGTCCAAAACGTGCCTTTATGTGCAAGTATGTGTTTAAACTATTTATTTGTTAAAAGGGACTAATTCATAAAAATAAGTTCGGTCGGGACCCACCGTTGTAGACCAAGAGGGGTGCCTAACACCTTCCCCTCAAGGCTATTTCGAGCTCTTACCCTAAATCTCTAGTAATGCAAACTAGTCTAAGAGTTAATCGCTCTAGGTGCCCTAACGCACCATAATCCGTTAGGTGGCGACTCTTCAATACCCAATTCCCTAAAGGAAATGAGTTATTACCCCCATGGATGTTGGAACCCAAACTTCTCTCTCCGCGGAGGGGAAAAATTAGGGCGCGACAGTTCGCAGTTACGGAAAGATAGACATACTTTTCAAGTATAATAGTAAATCCCAGATCTTTCACCGAAAACCCTAAAAGCATATGGATAAGCTTGAAAAACTGTGATTTTCCCAAAAAGCTTCCAATAATAAATGAGATATTTTTTTTCAGATAGCATGAGGAAAGTACATCTCTATGCCTACATGATAAGATTCAGGTAAAATCATGAATGTCACCAAAATCGGGTAGCAGAAAGAAATGAATCTCTATGAAAATATCTCTAGTACGCATGTCAAATGAAATGTATCTCAATGATGAACTAATGTACTCACACTCTCAGAGTACTCAATCCCATTGTCTCATGTTCTCTCTCACCATACTCAATACTCAGCACACTCAGTCACTCAGCATTGTATAATACCTATTGTGGCATGCAGCCCGATTCACATATATCCATAAGGCCCGTTGCGACGTGCAACCCTATCACGCCCCGAACCTAGGGGCGAGACCAGATCCCCGTTCCTATTACAAAATAACCGTTGCCATAGGGCCATGTTGCAAGACATTTTGTGAAACAAAATGAAAAACTGAATGGAAAATAGCTTTGACTGAACATCAATATAAAGATGGGCCGACAAGGCCGTCATAACTACTACAACTCACAAGCTAACAAAAATATAAATACAAGTCCTACAAGCCCAACATACTGTACTAACTGGCAAAATATGTCTACAAGCCTCTACTGATGGATGTACTATGGTCGGAACAGGGCCTCGACCTACCCATAATATATATACATATATACACAAGATGTACATAAAGCTCTAGACCCGGAAACTCTGAAAGACATGGAGCTTACTGATCAAGCTGAACTCAGACAACACTTAATGAGGAGGTCTACCCGTCTGTCTGTCTGAACCTGCATGCATGAAATGCAGCACCCCCAAAAAAGGGACGTCAGTACGAAATAATATACCGAGTACGTAAGGCAATATACTGAAAGCTGAAACTGAACTGATAATATAATAACTGAAAGTAAATGGAAGTCAAAGATAATCTGAAGATATGCTTACCTGCTGATACCAACTCAACTATCTCAATATAGTAAGTAAAATAATTGTCCGATCTTATAAGGCTCGGTATATATATATATATATATATATATATATATATATATATATATATGTGTATCTCGACCAACTGGGCTCGCTCATAGGCTCTCGACCACAGCAGGCTCGGTATATAACTTACCATTTGATCAGAGGTTTCCCAATAGGGGCCTGCCCATCGATTATAGCTCGATGGTAATGAAAATACTTTAATACTGTATATATAACTCTCTGCTCTCTTGACTGGAAGAAGAAAATACTCAATGGAATATAAAGTCCCGATAAAGAGAATATTGTAACTTACAAGACTAGAAAAATATATGTAAATTCTGGGATATGAATTTTTCTTTAGGCCTCGTTATCAAACTTGTATAATTACGAGATCATGCAAAATGAAGGAAGAGCTTAGCCTTAATATAACTAAACCGATTCTCTTTTGCGAAAACACATAACGACGGATCGAAGTAGGGAAAAATTCGTATAATATTCTTGAGAAAGATTGTACCGGGTTATTTTTAATTAGCATTTCACGTTGGATCTTGTAGTATTTCAGAGAAATTTCACGTTAGTTCTTGTAAGATTCTAGAGAAATTTCACGTTGGATCAGTGCCATTTCTCTTTTAATGGTGTAAGAAAGTTATTTTGGTTAATTTTAAAAAGTCATATACCTTTCCAATAAAGACCAAGCAATCTTAACGTGTAAACAATTTTATCACTTTGTCTTGTGGCTCAGTTTGTATAATTTTCCACTTGGAATAGCTTATGCCATGTGGCATTCCTAAATAGACCCTTATCCACTTAATATAATTATCTCCACCATTAATCAATTATCCGAATAATTAAGAATTATCTCAAATTACTTAAAATTCTACTTATTTTTAATACCCTTTTATATATCATACTATCATGGTCATATGGTACCTTGTATGGTACTAGTCCATAAATATTGGGTATTAACGCTCGGCCCGTATTATATCCCAACATGCCAAACTTGGACGAAAATTTATCTTCTTTGACTTTCTTCCCCTCTCAACTTCACGAATTTACTCATCACTTGTTTAAAATAGCATAATCCGTATAATCTCCAAATAATCTTTTACTTGGATTGATGTCAATTTCCTTACGACAAATTAAACGTACAATACTACAGGGTGCGGGATGTAATATCGATGTGATACACACACACACACACACACACACACACACACACACACACACACACACACACACACACACACACACACATATATATATATATATATATATATATATATATATATATATATATATATATATATATATATATATATATATATAGAGAGAGAGAGAGAGAGAGAGAGAGAGAGAGAGAGAGAGAGAGAGAGAGAGAGAGAGAGAGAGAGAGAGGGGCATACGTCGGTTGTGGTATGCAACCCGATCCACATATATATATCCATAAGGCTCGTTGCGGCATGCAACCCGAGCGCACGCGCGCGCGCGCACACACACACACACATATATATATATATATATATATATATTACTCACAGCACGGCACTCAGGCCCCAACTCAGTTACCAATCTCTCTAGTCTTACGGGATCACAATGTTCATACTAAGCAGCCCTAAACAATGATGCGAGATGCGACAATATACAAGAACTGAGACTGAGATATGATATGAAATTATGAATGTGACTGAGTACATAACTACAATTAAGCAAATAACTCAACAGTAAAGAACGACCGATGTGGATCCCAATAGTGCCATCATATAGCCTAAACATGATTTCTAGTATAAATTACAGCTCAAGTGCTCTAACACATACAGTACATCAAAATGTTCAAATAAGATACCTACATAGTTCCATGGAATCGACAAAATCATCAATTCTATAGTGCACGCCCACAGGTCCGTCACCTAGCATGCGCGTCACCTCAACATCAATCACATAACACGTAATTCAGTATTTAATACCCTCAGCACCAAGTTTAGAAGCGTTACTTACCTTTAACAAGCCAAATCCAATGTCGAGCAAGCCAAATGATGCTCCAAAAATGCCATCTCGTGCGTACCAACCTCCGAACGACTCGAAACTAGCCAAAAGTAACTCAAATACATCAAATAAATCCCAAAGAAACAAATTCCAAATGATAAAGGTCGAAACCTTAATCAAAACCCAAAACCCGCAAAAGTCACACCTGGTCCGCGCCTCAGAACTCGGCAAAACTTATAAAATTCGGCAACACATTCGATTATGAGTTCAACCATACTAGTTTCACTCAAACCTGACTCCGAATCAATATTAAAAACTCAAAAATTTGCTTTATGAAATTTTTGACAAAAACCCCTAATTTGTACTTAAAATTCGTCAACTAATTTCCAAAAATGAAGATAGATTCATGAAATAAAATCATAACCAAGTATAAAAAATTTACCCCAATTCACATGGTGAAAATCGCTCCAATCCGAGCTCTATAGCTCCAAATATGCTAAAATAGCCGAAACCTCCGAAATAGAATACTTATAATTCTGCTCAGTCATTCCTCTTACGCGAACGCGGAAAATCCATCACATTCGCGATGAACAAAAATAATCTGCCACCAAAAAGCACTATGCATTTGCGATACACCATACGCGAACGTGATGACCACTTATGCCAAAGCTTCGCGAACGCGACTCACATCACGCGATCACGTTGAAGAATTCTCCAGTTCCCATTAAATGTCAAACCTCAACACTTTGCGACCGCAGTTCTTCAAACGTGAACGCGATAGTAACCCACACGACCCAACGCGAACGCAGCCACCCTATTGCGACCGCGATGAAAAAAATACCCGAACTCCAAATTTCATCAACGTGATTGCGAAGGACAATTGAGGCACCAGAAACTAGCGACAACCAACAATGAAAACATGACGAAAAATTGTCTGAAATCAATCCGAAACACGCCCGAGCCCCTCGCCAACCCGTCCAAGTATACCAACAAGTCCCATAACATAATACGGACCCACTCAAGGCCTCAAATCACGCATAACAATATTGAAACGACTGATCACACATCAAATCAAACTTAATGAACTTTCAACTTCCAAAACCCACGTCGAAACATATCAAATCAACCCGAAATAAACTCAAATTTTGCACACAAGTCCCAAATAACGTAACGAAGTTATTCCACTTCCCAGAACCACAATCCGAATCTGATATCCTTAAAGTTAACTCTCGGTCAAAATTATGAACTTTCCAAACCTTCAAATTTTTCACTTTCGCCAATTAGCACTGAATCCTTCTAGAAATATCCAAATGCAAATCCGTTCATACGCCCAAGTCCAAAATCACCATCCGGGCCTAAAAGAACCATCGAAGCTCTGTTCCGAGGTCAAATTTGGTCAACTCTTCCAACTTAAAACTTCAATCATGAAATTCACTCTTCCAAATCGAATCCGAATAATCTGAAAACCAAAACCGACGATACACACAAGTCATAATACATCATACAATGTTGCTCAAGACTTCAAATCACTGAATGTACTACAAATTCTCAAAACGACCGGTCGGATAGTTACACCGCCATATCAGGAGCGATAATTTCTAGATCTTGGCAATGGCGATCTTCCTTCACAGCAAGAATGCTTGAAGGACGGATGGAAGAAGGGTATTTTCCAACGGCCCATGTACGAGGGTTAGTAGAAGAAAATTTCTCTTCGAAGTATTTAGTCGTGACAAGACATCTAGGGATGATGGTGCTCACCGTTGGAGGAGCAACTTCATCGGCTTTACCTTTATTTTTTGCGGAACTAGGGTTTTTGGAAGAAAAAGCTATTTGCTATCGGAAAGGGAGGAAAGTTTTCTCTCAAAAAGAAGATCAAAGAAGGGTTGAAGACAAAGTACAAAGTTGAGTAAAGAGGGTTTGAGAAAGTTCGATAAATTAAGAAGTGTAAATGAAGGAGTTTGATGCATATAAGTAAAGATTTAGGCGGCTAAAATCATGGCCATAAATACCTCGATAACCAATAAAAATGATGCTAAATCATGGGATGACGTATGTTCAGGGCATTAAATGCGGAGAGACGTGTGTCTAATCAACTGTTAGAAAACTTTTCAGATAGGGTCAGTGAATTTCCCGCCAGAGAAGGTAGTTCTACCAATTTTCTGGTGACACAAAGTTACGCCACCGGAATATCTATATAGGGTAAAATGTATTTATATTAAATAATCGCACGAGGAAGTGATACGTGGAGCCTAAGACAGAAGATAATTGAATCCGAAGGCGACGATCCTATTTGTTATCCGAGACAATGCTACTCACAAAGATGAAATAAATGTCTGCCACCTGATAGCATTTAATGCGGATTATTCTATAGCATTAAGTACACGGCCCATTACAAGGAATATGGTATTCACTGAGTATCGTTACACATTCTTCAATGGCCCTCATAATTGATTAAAGAGGGGCTTGATCCTAGGACCTTGTTCCCTAGGTGCAACTATAAATAGTGAGCTCTATTATCATTGTAAAAAACACAAATTTTCTGGCAAACATACGCTACACTCTATTCAAAGCTCAATATAATTTTATCTTCTTGTTTACTAATATCGTTGTTATTGTGCCTGGAAACCCTGTTTCCGGAATTATTGTTTCTACTATTTTATCTCCATCTCAAGGCTAAGTATCATATTTTTATCTAATTTATTTATCATTTTAGGATCAAATTAATTCACGTGTCTATAAAACCACGTATAAATTCAACTGTACCATTTTACGGTAAACAGACTCCCTTCCAAAATAGCTTAAATTTTGTAACATTTCATCTAATGGATTAGTGAATCAATTCAGTTAAGGGAATAATATCATTATATTCGTTATCATCTTCAAGTTTGTCAACATTATCCAGTGATTCGCTTAAACCAATAGGAGCATATTGCAACCATTTTAATGCTAAAAAATAATAATTAACTCTCAGCAAAATAAATTAAATATATGGAACAGATTAGATAAGCTTATAAGTATATACTATAGTATTTATGAAGTTTCGTTTGGTATTTTCTTAGTTTTTATATAAAATTAAAAATTATTCCTTATTCGCTATGATCACAGACTTAAACTGATATCTTATTTTTATGATGAAAAATCTAACAATCAGTTTGTTGAGTTTTTATGGTGAAAGATCTTTTCCATAGATTTAAAAAGCTATCAGTTTGATATCTGATTTAGATTATGACATTGACAATTTAATTTATTAACATGAAATGGTCAATATTACGACAAGAATCTAATCTCCCCACCACCCAACTCCCTTATTTTAATGCATCTATATGTGTCATTTCCTCTAAAACTAATGGGACGGATCTGTCATTAATTAACTTTTAGTCATGCATTAATCATTTGAATTATCGGACTTCAGAATAAAAAGCAAAAATCACATGACTTATTTATCCTGCTGCTTTGCTTTACCTTGACAAAATTAAAGTAACTATCGTCTCGTAACAGCAGCGTTTCTGTTTACTAAAGAAAGAAATTAAGGGAAACTCAAGTGTCCCACGAAGTCTGTTGTGGTAAAAGGCTTCAATTTGTGATGATTTATAGTACTATCAATTTTTTCTGGAATTACACCATTAACGTGCTTTTGACTTCTAATTAACGAAGTGGTCTTTGCTTAATTTAACACGGATCTTCATTGCTGAGTTGAAATTAACGGCTTCGGACCGTAGCCATTAGTTGAGCAATATAATTATTAGGTCCAATTGTCAGTCTACTCTCTCTAATAGTTACAACTTACAAACATACTTGTGAGCTATATTGCTCGGACTCTTAAAAAACGTCGTAGGGTGTGCGTCAAATCCTCCATAAATAATATATTTTTTAAGGATACGATAATATTCTGGAGAGTCTGTACAGCATAGCTCGTCAGCCTTTTGAGCCGTTCTTTTATTAAACGGCAAAGGACCAAATATATCCCTGCCGTAATACTATTGGTCCAGTTATAGCCAGCCCTCTTCTGTTAAGTTTGTCCAAGATAGACACTCAATCCTATGTGGCACTGATATTTGATGAGCTGGATATCACATGGCATGCCACTTCAACGCCCCTAATCCATATATAAAAGACTAAAATTTGAAATACAATATTTTTTTATGGTAGTGGTAATGGCGGCAAATAGTGGTGGAGGAGAAGGAAATTTTAGTGGTGGAATAAAATAGAAGGGAGGGGTAAAATGGGTTAGGGGTGCTAAGGTGGAAAGCCATGTAGCATCCGTCTCATTAAGTGTCAGTGCCACATAGGATTGGATGTCCAATTGAACTAAACTTAATGGAAAAGGGGTGTATTTGAATCAATAGTATAGCGACAGGGATATATTTGGACTCAAAGTGTAATGAAAGTTACATTTAAACCTTTTCTAACAGTACAAGAATATATTTGGCTCTTTTCCGTTTAATAAACCCTTCAGTCGATAGACTTCCATATCAAGAAAGTAGTGAATAACGTACGCTCTAGTCCGACTGTTTTTAGCTTTTTTTTTTGTCATTACTTTGTTTCATTTTCTGGGATGTGTTGCAACGAAATAGACAATAGTATTGTTGAATGGTGAGATAAGATTTCCAGTGGATGACAATGAGAATGACGCTGAACTTTAACTACCAAAATGGTGGTTGGCTGAAGCATATCACTTTAGATAGGGGATACAGGCGGACCAGGGATTTAAAGTTTATGGGTTTTGAATTTATAACCGAACGCATAGCTCGTTAGTAAGTGGGTTCGCAATTAAGTACTTATACATATTTAATAGATTTTCTAGTACAAATACATGATCTAAGCAAAAAGTTACTAAGTCCGTCCGAATCCATAGATAACACTCTCCCTCCGCCCCTGGATATAGACAATGCAATAATGCAATATAATGAGAATTAGGAGAAGGCTGCTGAAGGCTAGCTACACGTTCATATTTCTTCAGTTAGTTAGTATACTATTTATTGTGACATTAATGTTAGTGACATTTATTTATCTTTAAATAATTCGACTCAATATGTTCGGACCAAACACATCGAAATCACAATATTCAACTTGCTCATTTTCTTATCTATTCTCTCTCCTCTCTACGGCTGCTAATTTTACGTGACAAGCTATGTGTGTCTTCTTTTTTTTTTTAACACATAAATTGCTTTAGGGGGAAATGATAACCATAGTATTATAGTTATCAACTCTTATAAATGAGTTGGTACTAAATTATTCAAACATTGGTACTAAGTTTTCTCTATGTATCACTTACCATTTTATTTCTTATAAACGATTAAACGAATGCTCACACCTCCGTTAGATGTGGCTGTCTCTATAAGAAGATATCATACGAGAACTAATTGACCTTTGAGTATCATGAATATGCTTTCCCAACTGAAAAAGTTGGGTTTGTATAAATTTGAATATTATTCGAAGTTATTGGATGTCTGATTTGGTATCTTAGAAGTATTAATGGAGGAATATAAAAAATAAAAATAAAAACTCATTTTTGGATGTGATATAAGTAAGCCTTTTTCGGGATATCACTTCTCAAGAATCAAATTCTTGCACTCATAAATCACATTCTATAGATCCCCTTCAACATCAATATATATCTGCCTTTCTACAATGGAAACATATATAGTATACTCATCATTTCTTGAAAGAATGCAGTTCAATTGCCAAAAGCTTTTCTTTTCTTAATTATGAAAAAGATCGGTAAAACGTACCATTACATTCACTGTTAATTTGTGATAAAGCATATATGCACTTAACATAATTACGGAGCAAGAACAACGAATTGTGTACCTTGTTACACGCAACGAAAATCATTGCAATTGCTACCAAGTTAATTGCCCCAATTATATTTTGAACCAAAGTTCTAACTTTGATGGTTAAATAGTAACAGAGACATCGACTTGTGCCTGTTAACAATAACGAAAATTTTGTAGAACCTATTTCGATCAATTGCTCTGATCCGACTTCGTCTCTATTGGAAACGAAATTTTTGTTTTACAAACTAGATGCCTTCTTGTTCTTCCTATGTGTGTGTATGCATATACTATACACAATATATTTGTGTGTATGTGTACATCTGTATGTATTTCGTATTGAAAACTATATGCGATAACATTTGGTACAATATTCTATATTGTTGGGAGCAATTTATTCAAACCCAATGTTAACACAAGGCAAATGAAGAGTCAATTTCCTGGATGGTCATCCATGTTATGAAAATTAATCAAGAAAGTCATTTTTATATTTTTTTTTAGGACAATAAAATCACTCATGTTCGCCTATATATCTCAAAAGGTTAATACTCACAATCTTTCACTAAAATCATTTTCCATGTCATTTAAAATGCTTATTTATACAAGGATAACCTACTCTCTGACCTACAACAATTCGATCCAAGATCCAAAATACATGCTAAATGACTGTTTTTCAAGTATCACTTTTCAAAAGCTTATTATGATAATGGTCATTAAGGAAATATAAGATTTAGTAGTAATTAGAAGAGGTAATTACCGTAGCGGGAGGTTTTGTCAGTTGGGACAAACCAGTGATCGAAGTCCTGTGATACATAATTTGAAGCTTGACCTCTAATGGACAAAGATCTAGTCAAACTTTCAAATATTTAGCCCGACGAAATAAAATATCAAGTTAAAAAGAATAAAAACTAGTATGGCTGGGTTGGAATGACAATATGTTGATAAGATTCTATAATTTTTTTTATATCTTAAAATGAAAACCAAATATTGTTAAAAATATTTGTCTCAAAGCACTCACAAGAAATAAGACTGTCAATCGCCAGAACCAACGAAAAAATTATCACAAAACACTTTTGTGACGACCTTAAAATCTGTGATCGAAAATTATTTATGACGATCCATAAAAGTGGTCACAATTAAAGACTAAATTTGCAACAAGAGTAGTAGAGATCACCACTAAAAAAAAGATGCACATAAGTGATTTTATTATCCTAAAAAGTGATTCTAGTGGGAGAGTGTTGATCACGCCCAACTACGCCTTATAAAAAGGACTAAGCGGTCGTTACAAATATAATCTGGTTTACAAATTTGGAGTCGAATCTCACAGAGAACTAAGGCTTAGCTACAGTTGTTCAATATCACCAAAAATACAAGCTTGAACAATTCCTAACTTATAGATATTAAGATTCTTGTATTTAACTAACTAACTAACAAATTAAAATAATAACTTTAACACTAAAGATACTACAGGTTGGAGAAAAGATTAAAGAGGTCTAGAGTTATGATTTCCCCAATTGTCGGAATCATTCCCGCTATGTCTTCTATAATTTCGCCAAACTATTCTCTACCGACCATGAGCGCTCTGCGTGTTGTAATTCACTCCCGAGTAATTACGACAATTTACTAGACATACTCTCCCGAGTTACACTAGCTGGCTTTAATTACAACTCACTTAGATCGCACACAAGGTTTCGTTATCCCTAATCCCACCTTTAAACCATTGGTTATTGATTCCTCACATACGTCGAGAGTGATGTTGTTCAACAACTACCTAAATATGCACTCACTCCCGAGTAATACATACTAAATAGGCACAGCTAATTGAGGGCCTTCAATCAACCACAAGAATAATATAGTTGAACAAATAGAGAAAATACTA
This sequence comes from Nicotiana tabacum, assembly GCF_000715075.1. Taxonomy (NCBI): domain Eukaryota; kingdom Viridiplantae; phylum Streptophyta; class Magnoliopsida; order Solanales; family Solanaceae; genus Nicotiana; species Nicotiana tabacum. The sequence goes on along the minus strand of NC_134089.1, from coordinate 28,861,524 downwards.
CGGCTCAATTATATGAAAACATAACAAGAATTTATCCTACAAAAGGTTCCATCAAAACCCTAGATAACAAAATAGCTATTCATAATAGTATGTAAAACTACTATACTAAAAGTCATAACCAACAATGAAAAATAGGAAGAGGAAGGAAAAACTCGTAGAAGAATTCTCCGCCTTGCTCCTATTGTGTCTCTGCCTCCTTAGGTCGAATCTGTGTCAAAAATTGGTCTCCTCCCCTCAAAATACCGTTTTTCCATGTATATATATCAAGTAGGGTCTGGCCCAAACAATTATACCTTCTCCTACGCGAAAAAGGACAAGTTTTCAGGCCTGGATGTCTGCGGCCGCAGTACGGGCGCGGTACTTTCCCAGTGTACTACCTCAGTCCACGTCAGGTCTGCGGTCTCGGTTTCGACTGCATTTTCAACCTGTTTCTTTTGGAATTTGGAAAAACGCAAAATATAAAAGTTGTAGCGCTTTGAGTTAGCTTTCCAACCATATATTTTGAAGCCCAAATCGTGTTCTGAGAGAAAAGTTATGTGTATTTTACTAGATAGTATGTAATATGCCTACTCGATTCTTTGTTTTGTTGCTCTATCATCCGTTGATCCCCGAATACAATCCCGGCTTAATTCCTTGGGCTTTTAATCAGACTTTAAAGCTCCAAATCACTTAAATTTATTCCATAACATCTACATAGTTCGGAATCACTCCTGCAAGGCATAAAACACACAATTAGTACAAGACACTAGCGATTAAAGTTCAAACTCAATTAAAGTGCAGTAAATTTGAGTGTAATACGTAATTATAGCCTATCATCAAGTATGAGTAGTGACCTTTTGAGATGTATAGGCGAACATGAGTGATTTTATTATCCTAATAAAAATAAAAATGTCTTTCTTGAATAATTTCCATAACATGAATGACCATTCGGGGAATTGACTCACCAAATGAATGCAAGATATATGTTACATCACGCGTTTCTCGTACATTAAAGTTTTGTCTTCAGTTAATTGACAGAGATTTGGGGATGAGATTATCTTGAGATTAGCATGTTTATGTTATTTATAACAAGCAATAAGTAAGTGCCATGAAGGATGGGGTACACGAATTAAAGAAAATGAGTTTCGCAGAAGGTTGTTGATTTGGGATAAAATACGGTCCGAGCTATAATACCTGATATTTATAGACTAGTACCATGCAAGGTACTATATAACCGTGATAGTATGATGTATAAAGTATATTAAAAATGAGTATAATTTTAAGTAATTTAAAGATAATTCTTAATTATGCGGGTAATTGAATAATTATCAGGTAACGGGATATTAGCTAATTACCTAATAAGCAGATAAATATTAATATTTTTCACCCCTCCCCCTCGTGGAAGCAAGGGGCTAACCAAATAAATGATTAAGGGTTATTTGGTATTAGGTGGCAACCTAATGAATGGGTTTCAAGACACATCAATTCCATAACCTTTAATACAAAACAAATGTATAGCTTTTTGTCTTTGGAAATTAGCATGTCAAGAAGCAGTATTTCTAGTTTTAGAGAAATGCATTTGAAAATTGCATTTGTAAGCCTGCAAATTTTTAATGTATTGCTTAGTGGTTTTTGGAAGGTATGTATATCTTTATATCTGAGGATGTATTGCTCAGAACCTTAGCATGGTGTTTTGAGGATGTATAGCCTTGGACAAAAGTCAGTAATGTTCCAACAATATTACAATTCAGACATGAGCTTTACTCATTATTAGTAACATAAAATCTTTACAAATTCCTTCAAAGGAATACTACAACAGAACGCTAGAATTTAGAATTCCTACAAGTTTCAACAATTTCAACGAGAATTATTTATACATTAGCAACGTAAGATTTTGCGGTTCTAAAGGAGTGCGGTGCAACCTTTTCCAATAACATCATACGATTTTTTCCTACTTCAGATATGTTAAGACTAAGTTTTTTCTTCATTTTTGCATAATCTCGTAATTACACGAGTTTGATAACGAGGCATAAAGAAAAATTCATATTCCGGAATTTACGTATATTTTCCTAGTTTTATAAGTTACAATATTCTCATTATCGGGACTTCATATTCAATTGAGTATTTCCTTCTTCCAGTCAAGAGAGCAGAGAATCTATATATACAGTATTATAGTATTTTCATTACCATTGAGTTATAATTGATGGGCAGGCCCCTATTGGGAAACCTCTGATCAAATGGTAAGCTATATACCGAGCCTAATATGGCTGACCGCCTATGAGTGAGCCCAGTTGGTCGAGATACAGAGCCTGGTATGGCCGAGTGCCTATGAGCGAGCCTACTACGACATAGTAGTTATATATGTATACTGAGCCTTATAAGGCCGGACAACTATTTTACTTACTATATTGAGAGTTGATACAATATCAGTAGGTAAGCATATTTTCAGATTATCTTTGACTTCCAGTTACTTCCAACAGTATATTATCAATTCAGTTTTAGCTTTCAGTTATATTATTGTCTTGCATACTCGGTACATTATTTCGTACTGACGTCCCTTTTTCTGGGGACGCTGCATTTCATGCGTGAAGGTTCAGACAGACAGACAGGTAGACCTCCTCAGTAGGTGTTGCCGAGTTTAGCTTTATCGGTAAGCTTCACATCCTTTAGAGTTGCCGAGTCTAGAAGTTTTGTGTACATCTTGTATATATATGCATATAGGCTATGAGCAGGTCGGAGCTCTGTTCCGATCATAGTACATCCATCAGTAGAGGCTTGTAGACGTATCCAGTCAGTTAGTGCAGTATGTCGGGCTTATAGGCCATGTACGTATATTTTGTTGGTATTTTATGACGGCCTTGCTGGCCCAGCTTTATGTTAATATTTAGTCAGCGTTAGTATCCATTCAATTTTATATTTTTCTTCGCACATTATCTTATAATGTGGCCCATGGCAAAAGTACGACATTGCATGTTTAGAGTCTCTCAGTCGCAAGTAGCGCGCAAGGATAGGTAAGGCACCGGGTGCTAGTCTCGCCCCAGGCTCGGGGCGTGACAAAAGTGGTATCAGAGCAGTTTTGTCCTAGGGAGTCTACAAGCGGTGTCTCGTAGAGTTTTATTTATGGGTTTGTTGTGCACCACACTTATAAACAGGAGGCTACATGATATTTCGGATGCTTACTTTTCTTTCTAATCCAGATTGTGCAATATGACTGAGTTATAAGTATCCATTCCTAATCTTTACCTTATTTGTATTTTAGTGATGCCTATTAATACTAAACGACAGGTGCAAGCCACTAGCACGGGTCAGAAGGCTACGAAAGTGTTAGAAAGAGATATAAGTTACACTATGGAGTCAAACTCATTGGAGATCATGGGTTCTATTGAGGAGGATCCATCCGAGGATCCATATGAGTCATCCGTTCGAGTTGTTTCAATCACTCCGGCAGCAGATGGGGTGAGGAGAGTTCCGACCTCACCAAAGCCCTTAATTTCATTATCACAGCCCATTGATCAGGGTATAAGGGGAGTAGTGCATGGATTGGCACAACCGGGTTCCCCTCAGGCTCAAAACTATGTCAGGGTATTTGCAGACACCAGCCATACTGAGGTTCCAGATAGTCCACAATCTTGGGAGTCCGTCAACCAAGGTTCGTCTGTGTATGTTATGGGATATGCAGAGGAAGATGATAGTAGTCGGGCTAAGAGGAGGAAGGTAACTAATAAGGATATAAAGATTCTGCTTCGAAGTGTGTCTGATCAAGGCTCTTATATAGGACAAAGCAAGGACCCTCTACTGTAGACTTCCTCCAGATGTTAGCTTTTGGTTGGTGAGTTCCCTATCCTCTTGGAGTATTGCCAAGTCAGGGTTTTGAATATGTTAGGTTATTTTGGGAGGACGTAGGGGGCCTTGTCCCGACTTGTATATATTATGATTATATTTTCTTAGAGGTTTTGTAGACAGTATCTTGTATATAGTTTTGGGTATGACATGTCTACGACCTTGTCGGGCCTTATGTATCCATATAAACTTTATTTTCTTGAAGGAGTTCTATGAGTTAAGTCCTGATATTGTTACGTATATATACAGATGTGCCCATAATGGCTCGTGATAAATTCGATAACAAATAAAGATAAGGCATGTAGCGCTTGGTTGGGTAGAATTTGATGTTATAATGGATATGGATTAGTTGGTTTCTTGTTATGCTAATGTTGATTGAAGATCAAATGTGGTTCGATTCTAATTTCCAGGAGAGCCTGTTTTTGGAGTAGAAAGGTAATACGGCATTACTGAGAGGTAGATTTAATTCATGTCTTAAGGAAAGGAAGATAATCAGAAAAGGTTATAATTATCACTTAGTTTGGGTAAAGACTGTGAAAGTAGAGTCACTAACCATTCAATCAATCTCTATGGTTAATGAGTTTCCCGATGTTTTTTTCAATAAGCTTTCAGGTCTTCCGCCAGAGCGAGAAATTAAGTTTGTTATTGACTTATTACCATCTACTCAACCCATATCTATTTTTCCCTATAGAATGGAACCCGCAGAGCTAAAAGCGTTGAAGGAATAACTAAGGGACTTGCCTGAAAAAGGCTTTATCAGATCTGGTACATCACTATGGGGAGCACATATGTTATTTGTGAGGAAGAAAGATGGTACCTTGCGGATGCGTATTGATTATAGACAATTGAATAAGGTGATAATCAAAAATAAGTACCCCCCCCCCCCCCCAGGATTGGTAATTTATTTGGTTAGTTGCAAGGTGCCAAGAATTTCTCGAAGGTAGATGTAAGGTCCGAGCACCCTCAGGTAATGGTTAAGGAGAAAGATATCCCGAAGATAGAATTCAGGACCAAATATGGGTACTTTGAGTTTCGTGTTATGTCATTCGGTTTGACTAGTGCCCCAGCAGTATTCATGGACTTGATGAACCGAGTGTTCAGATCCTATCTAAGATCTATTCGTGATTGCATTATTTGATGATATATTGGTGTAACCTCATTCATAGACTAAGCACGTAGATCATTTGCATATTGTGCTCAAAGTTTTACAAAAAGGGAAGTTGTATGCAAAATTCTCTAAATGTGAAGTTTTGGTTGAATTTTGCAGCTTTCCTTGGGAATATTATTTCAGGTGAAGGTATTTGGTCAATACACAAAAGATTGAGGCAATAAAGACTTACCTAGATCCACGACACCGACGGAGGTTCATAGCTTTCTCCGTTTGGCGGGTTATTATAGAAAACTAGTAAAGAAATTTTCTTCTCTTTTAGAACCTTTGTCAAAAGTGCTCGAGTGGTATGTGATGTCTCGCTTGATGTTCTAGAATAACATAAAGAAATCTATGGTGCAACCAAGTTGAAGGAGGTTGTGAATAAGTATAATTAGATATGAATAGGTCACAAGCTAAAGTATGGTAGAGCAAGAAGGTTTTGGGAAGACATGTGGAAGGATAAGAAAAGATGAGTGAAAAGGTGACGAGAATGAATAAGCCCTTGGGATTAAGCTCATAGAAATAAGAGAGTTGGTGGTTTCTCTAAGTTATAGAAGTCTCAGTATAGCCTGAATGAACTCAAATGAGTCTTAAGACTAGTGGCGCTTAGAAGAGATGAAATGATACCCTAGTGGTGGAATAAGGGCGTGATGGTGATAGATAAAGGATGAAGTTTGGGCCTTCGAAAGGGGGAATTTCATGAATTGTAAGAGATTAGAATACCCATGTAAGTTAATTTAGAAGGGATCTAAGTTTCAGTGGACTGATGCTTGCGAGAAGAGTTTCCAGGAAGCTTAAGAACAGGTTGACCTCAGCGCTAATTCTAGCACTTCCAGAGGGCCCAGATGGTTATGCAATGTATTGCGATGCCTCAGGTGTCAGGTTAGGATGTGTCCTGATGCAACATGGGAAAGTAATTGCATATGCTTCAAGGCAGTTAAGGAAGCATGAGCGGAATTATCCGACCCATGACCTCGAGTTAGCTGTGGTTGTCCATGCACTTAAGATATGGCGATATTATTTATATAGTGTTCATGTTAATGTATTCACATATCATAAAAGCCTGCAATATATCTTTAAGCAAAAAGAGCTGAATTTACGATAGAGGCGATGGCTTGAGTTATTGAAAGATTACAATGTTAACATTCTCTACCATCCAGGGAAAGCTAATAGCAGATGCCTTAAATATGGGTAGCTTAGTACATGTAGAGTCCGAGAAAAGACGATTAATTAGAGAGATTCATCAATTGGCTTGTTTGGGGGTCAGGTTAGTAGACTCTGGCAATGGTGAAGTTGTACTCCAAAATATTGCAAAATCATCTCTCATAGCGGAAGTAAAGAAGAGGCAGTACAAGGACCTAGGGTTGGTCAAGTTGAGAGAGCGAGTTCCGTAGTAGAAGAAGCCGTTGTTCGAACTCAAGGGAGATGGGGTTCTCAGAGCAAGGGTTGTTTCTGTGTTTTAGATGTAGCAGGGCTACGAAACAGGATTATGTCCGAGGCACATTATTTGTGGTACTCCATTCACCCCGGATCGATGAAGATATATCATGACATTATGGATGGGTACTAGTGGGACAATATGAAGAAGAACATTGATGAGTCTGTCGCTTAGTATCCTAGTTGCCAGCAGGTGAAGGTAGAGCACTAGAAGCCCGGAGGGCTAATGCAGACTGTAGAAATCCCGATGTGAAAATGGGAGGCGATAAACATGGACTTTATCAAGGGTTTACCTCGTTTTCATCGTAAGCTTGATCCCATATGGGTGATAGTCGATAGGCTCACGAAATCAGCTCATTTCCTACCAGTCAGATCTACGTACACAACAGAAGATTATGCAAAATTACATATTAAGGAGATAGTGCGACTACACAGAGTACCAGTATCTATTATATTTGACTGTGGGTCCCTGTTTATAGCATATTTTTGGAGGACATTTCAGAGAGGTCTAGGAACTCAGGTGAATCTCAGCACATCTGTTCATCCACAAACTAATGGACAAGCCGAGCGCGCAATTCAACGCTCAAGGATATGTTACAAGCATATATGTTGGATTTTAAGAGAAGTTGGGATGAACATCTACCTCTTATCGAGTTTGTATCTAATAACAGTTACCACTCCAGTATCTAGATGGTTCCGTACGAGGCTTTGTATGGGCATAAGCGCAAATCTCCTATAGGGTGGTTTGATGGTGGAAAATCTGGGTTACATGGGCCAGACCTGGTTCAACAGGCCATAGAAAAAGTAAAGCTTATCCGGGAGCGACTATTGACAGCTCAGAGTCATCAGAAGTTATATTCTGACATGCGGCGACGAGATTTAAAGTTCGGGATTAATGACTGGGTATTCTTAAAGGTGTCACCTATGAAGGGTATGATGGGATTTGGCAAAAAGGGCAAGCTTAGCCCACGATATATTGGGCCTTATAAGATCATTCGTAGTGTGGGCCAAGTAGCTTAAGAGTTAGAATTGCCCTCAGAATTGGAGTTTGTCCATCCGACTTTCACGTATCCATGCTATGAAAGTGCATTAGCGATCCTACCCGATTAGTGCCCACAGATGTTGTACAGATTATGGAGAACTTGTCATACGAGAAAATTTTGGTTGCCATCCTAGACCGACAAATCCGTAAGTTACGAAATAAGGAGATAGCCTTCGTGAAGGTTTTATGGAAAAGCAAGAATGTGGAAGAGATGACGTGGGAAGCAGAGAAATAAATAAAGTCTAAAAACCTCCACCTATTTCATACCGAAGATATGGCTCGAGGTGGGATACCTCAGCACAGCTCTATTCAGGCCAGTAGGTCATCAAGTAAGCTTTTATTTTTGACTTTTCGAATTTATAATAGACAGATGTGTGAGGCCAAGTGTGGCATATATAGTCTGTTATCTGGCTACGTGCAATAGTGGTTTTAGTCTAGTATACGGAGGAGACTCTGGCAAAATTTTTCCAAGGTATCTAAGAATAAACATTCGAGGGCGAATGTTACTAAGGGGGGAGAATGTTACATCTCGCGTTTCTCGTACATTAAAGTTTTGTCTTCAGTTAATTGACAGAGATTCGGGGATGAGATTAGCATGTTTATGTTATTTATAACAAGCAATAAGTAAGTTCCATAAAGGATAAATGGTACACGAATTAAAGAAAATGAGTTTCGTAAAAGGTTGTTGATTTGGGATAAAATACGGTCCAAGCGATAATACCCGATATTTATGGACTAGTACCCTATAAGGTACCATATGACCGTGATAGTATGATATATAAAGTATATTAAAAATAAGTAGAACTTAAGTAATTTAAATACAATTCTTAATTATGCGGGTAATTGGTTAATTACCGGATAACAGAACATTACCTAATTACCTAATAAGCGGATAAAGATTAATATTTCCCACCTCACCTCCACGGTGGCAGCAAGGGGCTAACCAAATAAATGACTAAGGGTCATTTGGTATTAGGTGGCAACCTAATGAATGGGATTCAAGACACATCAATTCCATAACCTTTAATACAAAACAAATGTATAGCATTTTTGTCTTTGGAAATTAGCATGTCAAGAAGCAGCGTTTCTAGTTTTAGAGAAATGCATTTGAAAATTGCATTTGTGTGCCTGCAAATTTTGTAATTTATTGCGTAGTGATTTTTGAAATGTATGTATATCTTTGAATCTGAGGATATATTGCTCAGAACCTTAGCATGGTGTTTTGAGGATGTATAGCCTTGGACAAATGTCCACGAATGAATAGGAAGGGAGGCGAGGGTTGTTCATTAAAGATGGGAAAAGAGGGGTAGGGCTTTGTTTTGGGGGGCCGCCTTGCACAGCTTTAGAAAGGTGAGAATTTCATAAAGTCATTCTCTCCAACCTTTTCTATCTATCTTTAGAAGTATGGCGAGAGAAAGTTAGTAACGTTCCAACAATATTACAATTCAGACATGAGCTTTACTCATTATTAGTAATATGAATCTTTACAAATTCCTATAAAGGAATACTACAACAGAACGCTAGAATTTAGAATTCCTACAAGTTTCAACAATTGTAACAAGAATTATTTACACATTAGTAACGTAAGATTTTGTGGTTCTAAAGGAGTACGGTTCAACCTTTTCCAAGAACATCATACGAATTTTTCCTACTCCAGGTATATTAAGGGTAAGCCTTTCCTTCATTTTTGTATGATGTCATAATTACACGAGTTTGATAATGAGGCATAAAGAAAAATTCATATCCCGGAATTTACGTATATTTTCCTAGTTTTGTAAGTTACAATATTCTCATTATCGGGATTTCATATTCAATTGAGTATTTTCTTCTTCCAGCCAAGAGAGTAGAGAATCTATATATACAGTATTACAGTATTTTCATTACCATCGAGCTATAATCGATGGGCAGGCCCCTATTGGGCAACCTCTGATCAAATGGTAAGTTATATACCGAGCCTATTGTGGTCGAGCGCCTATGAGCGATCCCAGTTGGTCGAGATACAGAGCCTAGTATGGCCGACCGCCTATGAGTGGGCCTACTACGGCAGATCAATTATATATGTATCCTAAGCCTTATAAGTCCGGACAACTATTTTACTTATTAAATTAAGAGAGTTGAGATAGTATTAGCAGATGAGCATATCTTCAGATTATCTTTAACTCCCAGTTACTTCCAGCCGTATATTATCAGTTCAGTTTCAGCTTTCAGTTATATTATTGCCTTGCATACTCGGTACATTATTTCGTACTGACGTCCCTTTTTCTGGGGACGCTGCATTTCATGCGTGCAGGTTCTGACAGACAGACGGGTAGACCTCCTCAGTAAGTGTTGCCGAGTTCAACTTTATCGGGAAGCTCCACATCCTTTGGAGTTGCCGAGTCTAGAAGTTTTTTGTACATCTTGTGTATATATGCATATAGGCTAGGAGTAGGTCGGGACCCTGTTCCGATCACAGTATATCCATTAGTAGAGGCTTGTAGACATATCCTGTCAGTTAGTGCAGTATGTCGGGCTTGTAGGCCCTGTACGTATATTTTGTTGGTTTGTCAGTTATAATAGTTATGACGGCCTTACCGGCCCAGCTTTATGTTGACATTTAGTCAGCGTTAGTCTCTATTAAGTTTTATATTTTGCTTCGCACATTATCTTGTAACGTGGCCCATGGCAAAAGTACGACATTGCATGTTCAGAGTCTCTCAATCGCAAGTGGTACGCAAGGATAGGTAAGGCACCGGGTGCCGGTCTCGCCCTAGGCTCGGGGCGTGACAATATATATGTTGTATATAAACTTTAGTCACTTAATCATGGCTAAATAATAAGTATGACTTTTTATTTTAATTAGTGACTCTTAAACTTTTAAAAATTACTGTATTTGATTTAATATAGCAAGTCAAGTAATTACTATTCCTTACATCGTCCCTACCTACGAGACATAGAGCATCGTTAGTCCTGTGGTAGTTTTTTGATTTGATTTATTGAGAGAACTGTTTGATCATTTGTGGTGAAAGAAAATCTGCTTAAATGCTAGCTACTGGCATATATGCAGCAGAAAAGTATGTCTCAATTAAAATAATTAGTTTTTTCACTAGCATCGACTTCCAGTTCCAGATATCTTATTTTAATACTAGCAATAATTAACCAAGATTCTAATCTGTTTAGCAAATCCAAGCTACGGATTTGAGCTATTACACAGTTTGTGTGGCTGCTATACGCAGTGACAAACTACCATAGAAAAATTCACAAAATAGCAGTTTTTTCAGCTTATTTAAATATTAATCAAGCTAGTGGTAATTTTAAAGTAGATTTAAGCTAGGGATTTTGAGCTATTACACTATTTATGGCTGCCACGACCAGTAATAAATGGACAAATTCACAAATTGGCTGTTTGTTATTCTAGTTGGCCGTTGAGATTAGTAGCCTTTATTATTATTGTTATCTTCATTTTCTTCATCAGTCCACAATGACGGGGGGAAAAAGGGACACAAAAACGTGATGTGATTCAATAAACATTCAATAAATAATTTATTACAATTATGTCAATTCCAATAAAATTTTAACAATCTCAAATTGAAGACCCCATAATTATACTCTTTGACAATATCTACTTGCAAAATTACACCCTTTTTTTGGTCAAACAATATCATCCATATAGAGGCATATTCCACTTTAAAAATATAGAGGCATATTCCACTTTAAAAATGATAAGTCAAACACAACCATGTTAGGTCTATTTTAGGCAACTGAATATGTACAATGAACTAGAGAACTAGCACTATGTTTTGTAAGGTAGAAAATATTATTTAGGAAAATAATTTCCTTAATGAAATCAATTTCTAGTGTTCGGTAACTTTGAATTGCTGAAATTATTTTTTGAGATATTTTTCACCAAAGAGAAAAATGATCACATATGTAGTTACACGTGAAAATCATAGCTTAGATGATATCTAGGTCTTGCTCCATATCACAACGTCAATCAACACTTAAAACATTATTATCAACAAAGCTAAAATTATCATCATATCTTGCTCTTCACCCTATACATTTATAAAATGTAACATGCTTTTACACCTAATGAACACCGGAAAGTGATAAAAAAATTCTTCCATACCAAATAAAAGATATATTATTACAACTTAGGTTTTCGTTTTCTTGCTGATGACATTATTCTAATTGACGAGACACGAGGCGGCGTCAACGAGAGGCTAGAGGTTTGGAGACATGCTCTTGAGTCTAAAGGTTTCAAGTTGAGCAGGACGAAGACGGAATACCTCGAGTACAAATTTGGGGTTGAGCCGACAGAAGCGGGAGTGGAAGTGAGGCTTGACTCTCAAGTCATTCCCAAGAGGGGTAGTTTCAAGTACCTTAGATCGGTTATTCAGGGGATCGGGGAGATCGACGAGGATGTCACACACCGTATAGGGGTGGGGTGGATGAAGTGGAGGTTAGCGTTGGGAGTCCTGTGTGACAAGAAAGTGTCACCGTTACTAAAAGGTAAGTTTTATAGAGCTGTGGTTAGGCCTTCCATGCATGTTGTATGGGACTGAGTGTTGGCCGATTAAGAACTCACACATCCAGAAGATGAAAGTAGTAGAGATGAGGATGTTGAGGTAGATGTGCGGGCATACAAGGATGGATAAGATTAAGAATGAAGATATTCGAGAGAAGGTGGGCGTGGCTTCCATGGAGGATAAAATGCGGGAAGCAAGACTCAGATGGTTCGGGCACATTCAGAGGAGGAGAACTGATGCACCGGTGAGGAGATGTGAGTGACTGGCTGTGGTGGGCACGAGGAGAGGTAGAGGGCGACCTAAGAAGTATTGGGGAGAGGTGATCGGACAGGACATGGCGCGACTTAGGATAACTGAGGACATGGCCCTTGACAGGGAATTGTGGAGGTCGAGCATTAAGGTTGTAGGTTAGGGGAAAGTTGTGAAGATTTCTACAGTACAATAGAGTGAGACTAGCCAGTTAGGAGTTAGTCTGAGGATATTACTGGTCGTCTACTGATGCAGAGCTTTATCTGCTGGTTTTTACTATACCATCCATCTATTTCGTATTTCGTATTCCATATTTCGTATCTCTTATATTGCTGTTATTTTATTATGAGTCTATTGATGGTACTAATATATCGTCTCTTGTTGCTTTCTTGAGCCGAGGGTCTCCTGGAAACAGCCTCTCTGCCCCTCGGGGTAGGGGTAAGGTCTGCGTACATATTACCCTCTCCAGACCCCACTTGTGGGATTATACTGGGTCGTTGTTGTTGTTGTTATTATTATTGGCATATAATATTGGTCTAAAATGAGCTTAAATGAAATAATATTATCAGTAAGAATTCATATAGTCGATCCCAATTTAAATTTGGGATGACTTGAGTTATTGGCATAAAATAACCGTGAAATCATGTCTCTCAACAATATATCTATCATGGCCATTTTTGTAAATGAATTCCTAAAAGGAGAATCTAATTGAAAGCAATATGGATGCCATTCCTCCTGTTTAAAGGCCAGAGATACTACTTTAATCTAGTGGACTGTTTCTTAGCTTTTAATTACTTAATTACAATCATTGACAAGAAAATCTATTTTATTTTCAACATTATATTCTTTTGGCTCTTATAGTCTCAGAAGTCAGCAGGGATTCCTCTTCCTATATAAGGAGAATAAAAGCAAAACAAAGCAGCCAACTTACAAACAACATATCTTCTTTATTATCTTAGAAAAATGGAAAAGACAAATGTTGAGATAAAGATGGGAGAGTCAGTAGAAATTGATGAGCAAAAATGGGTTTATGACTCTTCAGTTGATTACAAAGGAAGAGTTCCTCTCAGAGCTTCAACTGGTGGCTGGAAAGCCTCTTTCTTGATTATTGGTAAGATTTCATCTAATAAATGTCACATGCACGCACAAGTTTCACTTAATTCCCTCTATGTCCCAATGATCAAGAACAAAAAGTAAACAATTCAATTTGTTTTGCTTCAAAGTTATAAAATTACGGATATATCTTATATTCACTGATCGTATAAAGTTGTTGTCATGTGACTAGGAGGTCACGGATTTAAGCCGTGAAATAGCCTTTTGCAGAAATGCAGGATAAGGCTGCATACAATAGATCCTTGTGGTCCGGCCCTTCTTCGTACCCCACGCATAGCAAGAGCTTAGTGCACCGGACTGCCTTTTCTTTTCCCAGTGCTCGTATAATAAATGAATTTTTAGACAAATGGTGGAATTTAACATGTTGTAGAAGGTTACTTAATTTATTTAAAGGTTACTGCAATGATTACTTTTAACCTGATTTGATAGTACAAAAATAATTTACACTGTTAATATATAGAACCTTTTTTATTAGAGAAATAACCTTTTGCAAAAATATAGAATAAGATTGAGTATATATAATAGATATTTATGTTGGGATCCTTCTCCAAACCCCACATATAACATTTGCTTAGTGATCGAGCTGCCCCTTTTTTTATTAGGGTGGTGAAACCACTTTGGAGGAGGAACCAAGTTTAGTGTATTTACTTTATGAGTTTGGCTGATGTTTGGTCTTTATTGGCAAAGAAAGATCTCTACATAAAAAGATTTTCAGAAAGCAACTTCCATTAGTCAGGCAAGGGCTGGGCTCTGAACTTTGCTGAGCTTGAAGCCAGCATTTGAAGCACCAAGCAGCAAAGTGCAGTTAGAATTTTAATTTTATGTGTTTTGAATTTTAAAACAATTATTCCAAGTATTAATAACTGAATTCTAAATTTTATATTTGTATATATTCAATGAATTTTTTAACTTAAATGTACTGTTTCAACAAAAGTTATTGAGTACAGCTGAATCCGTACTCGAATTTCTAGCTCCGTCTCTGTTGAGCAGCAACATATAGGGACCCATATTCATATATCTTGAAATATCTTCCCCTTTAATATTTTTTTTTTTTAAAATAGAGCTGATTATCTGTGGTTATGCTCCTTAAACAGAAAGCTATAGACATGGTCTACTAGAGTTTGGTGGTTTTTGTATATATAACACAAATTTCTTGACTTAAATATATATATATTGTTTGAATAGAAGCTAATGGTTCGATCGAACCCACACCCGGGCTTCTAGCTCCGCCCCTGTTAAGCAAAGCAGCAACAGATAGGGACTCATATTTCATATATCTTGAAAAATCTTCTCCCTTAATATCTTTTTTTATATAGAGCTGATTATTTGTGATCAGTTCCTTAAACTGAAAGCTATTGACATTCAGGTGCTTCTTTCTGTTAAACCCTTTCATATGCTACACCCAGTCGATTTTAAACTTGTTTAAGGTTTTAGTACATCTATTGAAAGATTATTTTTATAGCACTAAACGTATTTTTTTTTAAATACCTTATATTTCTCCTCAAAGTGAGTAACGTACAATTGCGAAAGACTTTTTAGAAAAAATGTATGGATCATTTACTAAAATGATATCTTAGGCAAAAAATAAGCAATGCCTTCTTGATTTATTTTTGAACAAGTATATTCGACCAAAACAACGATTGGAGAGGGTATTAAGATTAGCAGAAGAAGAATTAGGGGCCATAAACTTGATTAATAAGTGGTTCTCTTTCAGTGAAAATTAAGAATATTACCCTTTTCAGAAAAGCCCCTATGTAATGAGAACCACTAAAGAGTTCTATGGTCACTTTTTGGGCACTGTAGACTATAGTTATCAAGATATTCACTTTTTGATAACTTGATGAAAGTTTGGTATATAACTCACTGGTTCTCTGTAACTATTTTTATAGATAATTCTGAAGAACTGTATTCACAGCATAAATTCCAAAACTAGACTCCTAAAATTGCCTAGATTCTACCCAAGTGGTCCAATACCTAAGACAAGGAGTATCTAACACGCAACAAATATCATATTACTATCTTTATACTGAAAAGCATAGCTAATTGCCACTAGTAACCTTTCTTGCTAAATTACTCCCTCTGTTTTGATTTAAATAACACACTTTCTTTATTAATCTGTTCGAAAAAGAATGATGTATTTTTATATATTTGAAAATAATTTAATTTTAAACTTTTTATTTATCCACTTTACTTTTAATGAAAAGCTTTTACATGATTCCACAAAGTTTTTACTCCTTAAGCTCTTAGGACCACATGTTCCAAAAGTCTTTTTTTTCTTAAACTTTATGTCAAGTCAAACTACATTATCTAAATTGAGAGAACGTATTTTTTTTTTCAAAAAGATGAAGTATTTGACCAAGCTTTTAGAAGAAAAAAGTATTTTTGAGTAAAAGAAGAAGTAATTATTGAAAAGTAGAAAAAAAAAACTTCTTTCCAAAAGTACTTTTAAAAAAAATATGTTTAAGAAAAATATAGTTAGAAGAAAAATACAGTTAGAAGCATTTTTTAAAAGTTTGGTCAAACACTACTTGTTAATTAAAAGTGCTTTTCAAATTAATTAATCAAATACAAATTGTTTCTCACGAAAAGTACTATTTTGAAAAATTCTTATGAGAAAAATACCTTTCAAAATAAGTTAATTTTAAAAGTTTGGTCAAACGGGCTATAAGAAAAGCAGAGACAATATGATACTCGCCCTAATGGTTAGATTTGTAAATTTTTCTAACTTCCAGACCCCGGAGAGTCCTTTTGTATCTGTTTTTTTTTTTTCTTTTCTTTTTTATATTCAGTATCTTTTTCAGTTGCTTTTTGAAATGAAAATCTGTTCTTTAATTTTCAGGGTATTATATTCATATTTTCTTGAATACATCTTATATCCTTTATTATTATTATGTAATTGAAGAAAACTAATGAGTTGTTTTTGAATGTAACAGCAATTGAATTCAGTGAAAGGCTGAGTTACTTTGGAATAGCCACAAGTTTGATTATATACCTAACCAAGGTTATTCATCAAGACCTCAAAACAGCAGCAAAAAGTGTCAACTACTGGACAGGTGTCACCACTTTGATGCCATTGCTAGGAGGGTTTGTTGCTGATGCATACTTAGGCAGATTTTACACAGTTCTTGCCTCAACCATTGTCTACCTCATGGTAATCACAATATTTACTGGAGTATATTTTATTTTCAATAATCACATTTTCAGCTATTCAAATAGGCCAAATTGACACGTGCAACTAGGATTAGTAAGGTCCTTGGTGCTACTTACTTACACTTTCTTCTTTGAAGTTTTAAATTTTTAATAAAATCCCATGAAGGCATGCAGCATGGAGGATATTAAGAGAAAAATAAAAAAGGAATCAGCTTCCAAAAGTGAAATAAACCAAATATGATTTTTTTAAAAATTGACTACTATTCCTTCTGCTTTATTTTATATTAACACTCTTTCTCTTCTTTTTTCTTTTGGTTTGTCCAAGAAAGAAAGGCATATTTTTATATTTGGCAACTTTTTAACTTTAACTTTCTAATCCTACCCTTAATGACATGCTCTTATAACTATAGAAATGTTATGATATGTTTAAAATTACAAATTCTAAAGGTACGGTTGATATATGTCAAACGTCTTTCTTTCTTTCTTAAACTTTAGTTTTCAGCCAAATACCGTCATATAAAATGAAACAAAAGAACACTCGGAATTGCATAAGAGAAAAAGCTCCACATAAGCTCTAAAGGAGTAGGAATTGGCTCACTAGGTTCTTCAACTAAAAAGTAGTCAAATTGCAAAACTCCTTATTACAATCCTCCTTCGATGTGAACATACTTAGGTCTAGCTACCATCTTGAAGTCTACCAACCCTTTTCAAGTCGGGAACGCCACGTCAACCCGATATTCTAATATGTTGACTTGCACCCAGGCCTAGCTCTCTGTGGTGGGGAGGTCTCGCTATGTGAAATAAGGAGACCAAAGCATGAAAAATTGGCTGCCTGCAAAATCTACATGAATGCTTAATACAGTCATATAAAATGGAACGAAGGAACAATTTTTTATTTAAAGATGGGAAATGATCTTTCTTGGAAATCCTACTCAACAAACATTGTGATCAAGTTATAACTTAGCTAGCACATATTGTGATAGTAGAATCTATGAGATCTTCATATAGATAGATAACCCAATCATCATTTGCCTATAAGACCACTAAAAGATGATTTATCTTACCTGTTATTTTGTTAAACAGGGCTTGCTTCTGTTGACAATGTCAAGTGTGGTACCAAGTTTGAAACCATGTGGGAGTGGCATTTGTCAAGAACCTAGGAAGATCCATGTAGTGATCTTTTTCTTTGCTATGTACTTAATCTCAATTGGAACAGGAGGGCACAAGCCTTCTTTGGAAAGCTTTGGAGCTGATCAATTTGATGATGATTATCCTAAAGAAAGAAGAAAGAAAATGTCTTTCTTCAATTGGTGGAGTTTTGGACTTTGCTCTGGTGTATTACTTGGTGTTACTCTTATTGTTTATGTACAAGATCATGTTAGTTGGGGTATAGCAGATTTGATCCTCACATTAGTTATGGCTTCTAGTCTAGTCATATTCTGTGCAGGGAGGCCATTCTATCGTTATCGAAAAGTAACTGAAAGTCCCTTAACAACAATGCTACAAGTTATTGTTGCTGCAACTAGAAAAAGAAATCTTCCACATCCTTCAAATCCTGCTTATTTACATGAAACTCAAAAGTCAGAAGCTAATCGAAGGAGGCTATGTCATACCAAAAGCCTGAAGTAAGTTTTCAACTAAGTCTTGAGCTGATTTGATTAACATTTTAGTATATACATATGTTATCTTTTGCTGGAAGGGGAGCCTTGGCGCAAATGGTAAAGTTGCGGTTATGTGACTAGGAAGTCACGGGTTCGAGCCGTGGGAACAGCCTCTTGTAGAAATGCAGGGTAAGGCTGCGTCAATAGACCCTTATGGTCCGGCCCTTCCCCGGACCCCGTACATAGTGGGAGCTTAGTGCATCGGGTTCGAGCCGCGGAAACAGCCTCTTGCAAAAATGCAGGTAAGACTGCGGACAATAGACCCTTATGGGTCTGGCCCTACCCCGGACCTCGCACATAACGGGAGCTTAGTGCATCGGGTTCGAGCCGTGGAAACAGCCTCTTGCAAAAATGCAGGATAGGGCTGCATATAATAGATACGTGTGGTCCGGTTTTTCCCGGACCTCGTGCATAGGGGGAAATTAATGTATTGGGCTGCCCTTTTTATGTTATTTTTTGCTATTCTACTTGTAGGTTTCTTGATAAAGCTGCAGTCTTTGATGAGACACAAGATACAATAGAGCAAAAGCAGAATCCATGGAAACTTTCAACTGTAACCAAAGTGGAGGAACTGAAACTACTTATCAACATGACACCAATTTGGCTAACCACTTTACCATTTGGCATTTGTATAGCACAAGCTTCAACATTTTTCATCAAACAAGGCGTGACACTTAACCGAAAGATCACTTATGATTTTGAGATTCCACCAGCTTCAATGTATGGCATTGGAGCTATTGGCATGATAGTAACTGTAACTATCTACGACAAAATCCTCGTACCTCTCTTAAGAAAGGCAACAGGAAACGAAAGAGGCATCGGTATTCTTCAAAGGATCGGTATTGGAATGATGTTCTCGATTACAACTATGATCATTGCAGCTTTGGTTGAACGAAAGAGACTAAGAATTGTTGAGAAAAATCTACTCGAGGGTTCAATTTCAATGAGCATATTTTGGTTAGCACCTCAGTTTTTTCTCGTTGGTATTGGAGATGGATTCGCGCTAGTGGGATTACAAGAGTACTTCTATGATCAAGTACCTGATACAATGAGAAGTTTAGGCATTGCATTTTACCTTATTGTGGTTGGTGCTGCAAATTTCCTAAGCAGCATGTTGATCACAATTGTGGATCATATCACAGAAAAAAGTGGTAAGAGTTGGTTTGGAAAGGATCTGAATAGCAGCAGGCTGGACTATTTCTACTTGTTGTTAGCAACTATAACAGCAGTGAGCTTGTGCATCTATGTCTTTGTTGCAAGGAGCTATTCCTACAAGAATGTACAAAGCAGGAGAACTGCAGATGTGGCTAATTGCCACAATAGGGATGATCGCGAAGCAATGGCTTAGAAATTTGATCTCTAGTATTGAATTAGTTAAGTCGTGAAGCTGACAAACAAAGTTACCATGTATCATATTTTGATAACTTAGAAGCAATAAAACTCCTTTATTAGAAGTTTAATCCTAGTACATTTACTAAATTAATAGTCCTCAAGCTAAGAACTACCCCAGGTTGCTCTGACGGTAAACAACTCTATTTCCAATCAAAAGGTTGTGAGTTCGAGTCACCCCAAGAGCAAAGTGGGGAGTTCTTGGGGAAGGATACCAAGGGTTTATTTGGAAACAACCTCTTTACCCCGGTCTGCATACACACTACCCTCCCCAGACCCCACTAGTGGAATTATACTGGGTTGTTGTTGTAAGCTGAGAAAGTAAATTGTTGGCGTGCAAATGCAATTAGTTACCCTGTATTGTTCAGATAAGTTAGGAGTAGAAAATCCTTTCTTTTTCCCCCAGATTTACACTGTCAACTTTTATCTGTTGGTAGCCTCATAGTATATGCCAGTGTCACTCTGGTTAAGGCCCAGATAGTATAGCTGAATCATTTCTCAGATTGACCATCACCTCATTATGGGCTAGTCAACAATAATTGGCCCAAGTTAAAGTCCTTTGATCCTTTAGTAACCAATGATCCATAGTCCATAATCGTGATAAACCAGAATTTATGTGTCATGAGTTATGACCTTACCTTAAGACAGTAGACAGAAATGTTTAACCACCACGTGGTAGATTTATGATTTTTAGTACATGGGTGCACTACTAAAAAAAGAGAAAAATATATTAAGTGGGAATTGTAGTCCTCTTGGTAAATAATTTAACCTCCAACCAAGTGAATCATTCCGTCTCCTTGGAGCATGAATGCCAATAGTTAATATTATACCAATTTTAGAAAAACATATAAAGACCATGGATTCACGTGCCTCATAATTTTTCGTACAAATTCCCGACTACTGACTTTATGGGGG
This sequence comes from Nicotiana tabacum, assembly GCF_000715075.1. Taxonomy (NCBI): domain Eukaryota; kingdom Viridiplantae; phylum Streptophyta; class Magnoliopsida; order Solanales; family Solanaceae; genus Nicotiana; species Nicotiana tabacum. The sequence goes on along the minus strand of NC_134089.1, from coordinate 28,841,091 downwards.
GAAGGGGGGCAGTCATGATAGATTTGAAGAAACATGATTGCTCAAGAAGTGTGTAATTCTTATTTGGAATTTTTGCCTCCTGTAGCAAAGGTTAATACCTTATTTATTTTAAATAAATATCATTTTAAAAAATTATATTCTATAGATATCTTTTAATGTTTATAGCAAAATATCTAATTTTGGTTACCTCCTACCTCTAAGCCACTAAATACGCTATTTAGTTACACTATTTTCTTTCTCTCTTTATTTTGATACATGTCATTCTCTTCCCCATTCCCTGAAAACACACGCTTCTGCGATCGGAAAGAAGATAACAAAATTAACGCAATGTGGGGATACCGAGTTATTTCAACTATCGGAAAGAAGATAATAGAATTAACGCCAACACGAGGATTTGCAGCTGAATTTGCAGCTGCATCGGTAGTATTATTCGCATCCAAGTTGGGGCTACCTATCTCAGTCACCCATACCCTAGTGGGTGCAGTAATGGGGGTCGGTTTTGCTAGAGGACTTAACAGCGTAAGAGCAAAAACAATGAAGGAGATTGTGACTTCCTGGATTGTGACAATCTCCATTGACAATCAGGTAATCAGCTTCTACTACTGATACGTCCAATTTTGCTATGCCTGCTATCTTTGGCATAGGGTCTCCAATGGCTGCATATACATACATGTTGGGAACAGTGAGATTCAGGATTTTTGCTCGACAGCGGATTCGTCGGAAATTAGGGTTTGTTCTTGAACAAAGACGATGGAGTTTGGGGTTGAGCAACTTGATTTTCTGTTAATATATTTCAATGTATCACGCTGTATTTTTATGTATTTCATTGTATTCATTATCTTTTTTCCCATTGTAATTCAATGTATCTCGTTGTATTCCATGTATTTCATTGTATTCACTGCCTTTTTTTATTTATTTATTGTATTTTAATGTATCCCGCTGTATTCTATGTATTTCATCGTATTCATTGTCTCGCTATATGCCATGAATGTATTCATATATTTTTTTAATTAATATAATTTATGTATTCAGATGTATTGTATAATTTCTCTGAAGATTGCTATGTTTTTGGGGTATTTTTCGGTTGAGAATCTTTTTTATAACTGAAAATACAAAAATTGTGTGTTGTAATTGAGTTTGTTGAGTTATATTAGGAGTCTATTATGTTAATTGATTCACTTTCCGTTTAAAAACAATATAATCCCCTGTTTCACCCGTGAATACAGTTGAATACAGTAATCTATCCAGCTGTTATCCCCTGTTTCACGCCATGAATACAGTCGAATACACTCGAATACAACAACTGATTAGTTGGACTTCCCTGATTCACGCCTATTTTTGCTACTATATTCATGAATACAGTAGCTTAAATACATCTAATACATCTCATAATAACAGAAAACGTATCTACAATTCGTAATGTAACAAATGGTATCTATAAATAGCTAATTATCACTAAAAGATAATGCTTTATGAAAATTTCTCTTCTTATTTTTAATCCAATGGATTCTTATTTTAATCCAATGGATTCAATCAAACTAATTGTTTTGGAACAAGCACTCAAATGTAAGTTTAATTCATTGGTCAAATTTATGTTAACCTATCTCGTATTGCAAGTACCAAAATAAAAATATGACGAAGTAGGACTATTACTATCAAGATGACAAATTCATTCTACATACTATCAGTAGGATCCAATTGTAACAGGTGACACACTCGTACTCTAGAAATACATAAATAAAGAATTACACAATGAAACTAGAAGAAAAAATGGACTAAGAATCGCTACTCTCAAATGATTCATTTTGGACTCAAAAGCAAGGACTTTTGAGCGTTTTTTTTTTTTTTTTTTTGAAGATTGGACAAGAGGAATGTCCGCATCTCTATGGCAAACGTTGATTGAATCATGATCAAAAGCAAGGATGGTACAATAGTCTATCAATAGAAAGAACAAAAGCTATGTGTAGCCAAAAATAATTATTGAAGATGGTCAATGGTTAAGCTAGTGGAAAATTCAAAACCTAACAAACCCAGGACAAGGTAGGTGGTGAGTAAGTCGGATGTAGTGATGTACAGACAATTGGGCCTACAGCCAGTCATGTTGTGGGCCATATCCAGCTTGTAAAACTAGTTACACTCATTGGGCTTGTTATGGATCCATGGACCTGTCCCTATCGTCATTTTAACTTGTTGCCTTGACTTGTCAGATTTTTCCCGAGCAAAATACAAATTTGATCGTTCGGTCGAAATTAATTATATTTTCTAGCTAAAATATATATAACATATGTATATTTTTAAAATATAAAAACACTCTCTCTCACACACATATATATATATAGGAACCAACGTTATTAATTGCTCCTAGGATAGAACGGAACAACTATTCCGTAATATCGACAATGGAAATTATAGCGACGATGACGGCTAAGCCTGTCAAATGGGTCAACCCGACCCGGATCCGAACCAGTTGACTCTTGGCATGTGGGTCCTCAACCGGTCCAGTTCACTTTCTTATAGAGGTCGGTTTGGATTTGACCCATTAATCAAAACCTCTTGACCCAACCCGAACCCGTAACCCGTAACCCCTTAACTCGGCCCTAATAAGTCGAAGCCAATATAAGTCAAATATATATTTTTTTTTTCTTGAAGCCAACTAGAATAAAAATAAAAATAAACCATAGTTTATTAACATTAAAACTTAAGAAACATATGGAGTTCGACTATTTCTATAACTAATAGTCTAATACACAAGAAAAATGATATTCTAATATACTCTAATTCTATATTTTTAAAACTCTTCAAACTCTAATATACTCAATATTTTTTAAAATAATTTTTACCGCTGGTCCGGTCGGGTTGACTCGTGGGTCAGCTATCGGTGCATGTCTGGTCCAGTTTAGTGGGTCAAAATAGTATAGCCCGGCCCATGACCCTTAAATTAATGGGTTGGTCCTGTTAGGGTTTGTGGATCATGGGCCGGTCAAAGGGTCAATTTTAATGGGTTGTGTGTGTCGGTTCGTGGGCTGACCTGACCCATTTGACAGGTCTAACAACGGCGCGAAGCATAACTTCTTCTCAATTCTTTTAGGAGCTAGAAGATATGTTTCTCTATTTAAGCACAAAAAATTTATTTCTAGTTTTCGATAAGGGATAAAGTGCCTTAATTAGTAAAAGGAACACTTCAAACTTTTTATTTTCCTCCATTTTCTATTCGCACCTCTTTATTTAATTTAAAAAACTTAACAACATGTTCTCTTAGTCACGACAAAGAACTAATAATGTGACGTTTGTCATATGAATTCATGCATTTGCTTAAGAGCAAAAGATTCATGGTATTAAACTTGACATGTGAAATAATAATTTCGTTTGTTATGTAAAATCATTGCCAAAATAGTGTATATGATCAGCTTTAACCCATGACGGTGTGAGGATTAATTACTGCATTAATAGAATGTGCTATGACAAGACTAACTTTGCAAGTTGTAGGAATCCTAACCAGCTATATGGACATTGATGTGATTTCATGCTAAATTTGTTTAGTGAATCATGTACTGCATTTGTATTGTATATTCTCTTTTGAGAGAAACAGTGATGCTTTTGATTTCCTTTCTAAGTCTTCAGGAAATTGGGGTTGACATTTCGGTGTGCAGGATCCGGGAAAGGGTCGGAGTACAAGAGTTTATTGTACAAAGTCTTATTTTGTATTTCTACAAAAGACTGTTTCCATGGCTCAAATTCTTGATTTTCTTATCACATGGCAACAACTTTTTAGGACCGGCAATTCCTAAAAAGTTTCAAATTTGTCCATAGGCGATGCAAAATGAAGTTATTACAAAATCAGCCTATGAGCCCGTTTGAATTTGATTATTTTAAGTGCTTTTAAGTCATTTTGTAGTGTTTGAATAAAGTAAAAAAAGTGTTTTTAAGAACTTATTTTTAAGCTAAAATGATAAAAACAAGCCAAAAGGCAAAAGCTAAAAATCCTAACTTATTGCTTAAAAGCTATTTTGACATAAAATCTACTTAAAATAAGCTCATCTAAACGGGCTCTATATCTGTCATTATTTGCAAAGAGTCCTTCATTAAAAACTATTTAGTCTCTATTGATTAGTTTGATAGGATAGGATAAGAGAAAACCACATGCCCACCAGGTGGCTAAAAATTGAACCACCCCTATTTATCTCCTTCCTTTTTACCACTCATTTATCTTTTTCTCCGTAGCGACACGTTGAAAATCCCTTTAAATAGGAGTGGCAATAGGGTGGGCGGGTTGAGCTTAACCCACAAAATTTTTGACCCGTTATATTTAAATTTTTTAAAACCGCACCGCCTCGCTTAAGTTTTCTTTTATATTTTCTTTCCTTTTCACTTTGTTATTTATAAAAAAAGATGCAAATTTAACATGTTTCAAATTTTAGTATCTCGATTGGATTTTTCTGTTTCAAGTTTTTTTTAAAATGGAATATATATGAAGGTAATATTTATTGGTATTAAAAACTTCTTGTCCAACTCCTTTAGACTTATTAAGTAAATTCTTTAAGATAATATTCATTTTACAATTAATGATTTTTACATATTGCAGAGAATTATTATTTGAAACAACCAATCAAAACCAATAAAGATGCCAACAATTGAACTGAAAGCTAAGTAAATAAACTAACAGAAAAATAGTACAACATATTCCAGTCTTGTACATGATTGATTCTTTGAAGTTAATAAACCAAAGTAGTTTTCTCTCGTATTCGTTGTGTAGACTGGTAATACCGATTTCATTAAGGGTGATTATGATCAAGAGATTATGTGACAATATTATATTACACAAAGTGTAAGGAACCAGAGATAAAATCAGTTTATTGGCGATAATATATGGTTGGCCTCATTAGATACGAAAAACCAAAGAGCTCCCTGAATACCAAAAAAAGATTGAAATCTTTGACGCGCTTGCACCGCAGCGCTTAACTTTTTTTAATTTTTTAACCCACCCTGCACCCCCTCCGCCCCGATCAGAGATAATAATTAATGCCTTAAAATTACTCTAACATATATTCCCCTTCTTCACGTTTTCTCTCCACATACCACCCCCATCCCCACGTATCTTGCACAAGAGTAGCAATTTCACCATTAACAACCATTAAAAAGCTTTGAAGCTTTGAATTCGAATTTGGATTTTCAAAAAACATTGTTTGGTTGGATTTGATGTTGTTGCAAAGAATTGAGAATTCTCTCTACGTCTCTCTCTATCTCTCAATCCCAAATTTCAGTAATGTAAAGCAAAGGAAAAGAGAGCAACAATTCCACCATTGATAGCCATTAAAAAGCTTTGAAGCTTTGAATTCGAATTTGGGTTTTCAAAAATTATTATTTGTTTGGATTGAGTGTTGTTGCAAATAATTGAGAATATGGTTTGGAGTTTATATCTCAATTTTGAGGGGTTTTGATGAAGATTAGACTTGGTTTTGGCTGAATTTCAGATTGAAACTCGAAGAAGGAGAAGAAGAAGAAGACATGACATACATTATACTGCAAAAATTTATAGTAAAATTGTAGAAAAATTGTATTTTGTTGTTAAATATTTTTCTTTTATTTATTTAACTATTGTATGAAAGTTGAACAACATTGTATAAAAATTATATATAAGTTGTATGATATTGTAGTTGTATATAACTGAGTAGAAATAATGTATGAAAATTGTAGATAAGTTGTATAATATATAATTAGTTGTATGAAATTTGTTTTTACTATGTATAAATCAGATACAAAATATACAAAAGACATATTGTATAAAATTTATATTTAAGTTATATGTTATTGTAATTGTATTTAACTAGGTAAAAATAATATGTGAAAGTTGTAGATAAGTTATATATCATTAATCTGGAATCTGACTTATCATATATATTGTTTATGTTTGAGTCATGGCTTATATTTAAAAGCTCGACTTATATTCTTACTTTATAGTGTCTAAAGCTTGCCAATTGCAGAAATTAGGTAAGCTCCTTGGTTGTTGCTGCAATTAGTCAAAGTGTCAAACCACGTGCAATGTTATCAATCACTTTAAACTTTCTTTCTATCTCTCTTCAGTTTTCCTTTTAAATTTGGTTGGGTTTCAGAGGTTAAACTCCGTTTTAGAAATATTGTTTGCGTTTAATTTCTTATCCTAATGTCATCTGAAATAACCTTATTTATTTTTGCTAAGTCTTATAGCTAGCACTCAGTGTCAAAATTGGATGGTCTAAGATCTAAATGCTAATTTTATTAATGGGTAATAAGAAAAAAGACACAAGTTTTAACAAAATAAAGTGTAAAAATGAAATAGATCCACCTTTGTTCCGAACAATCGGGTCTAAAGGAAATACAAAATTGAGTATATTGGTATTTAAAAGTAACCTCACTTTTCATGCCTGCTACATCTATTTTTACCGTTATACAACGAGCCTCTAGGTTAGCAGCATTTAAATATCCATAAGATTTGGCGCCTTGGATGCATTATTCTTCAATTTCTCTTATTTTTCGGTGAATACTTATTTCTGTCATTCGAATCATTTATGCTTTGCCACTAATAACTTGGACAAGATAAGAAATGACCATCTCAAAATCTGATTACATATCTACAATGTATATAGGGAGATTACTCAAACATAAACAATATATATAGGAAGATTACTGTATTTTAAGGCGGAGGAAAAATATGGAAAGAGAAGAGGAGAAAAAAAGGAAAAGGGTGTAACTAAATCCTTTAATTGAAGGCACTAATAATGGATTGGGAGCATTTTAAGGTGTAATGTATATATTTTGTAAACAAAACTTGTGTAGGTAGGGTAATTTACTAAACATGAATATTTAGGGTAATAAAATTTACAATAGTGTATAGGAATGAAAAAATCCCAAAAAAGATTGAAATCTTTGACCCGCCCGCACCCGCAGCGCTTAACTTTTAATTTTCTAACTCGCTCCGCACTCGTTCTTCCCCACATCAGAGCTCCTTGCACCGCATAAGTTTCAAGCCTGCACACCCCATTGCCATCCCTACCCTTAAAGTTTTTTCTGACGTTCTAACAAGCGCCTTATTTTACGATTATAACACATAAGACAATCGATGCGACCCCTGTTTTACCCACTTTAATTTGATTTAGATTTTAATTTAGTTTCATGAAGGGCTGTCCAAGTTTGGCCTAAGCCCAAATGACCCACCCAATGTTGGGTTGGTTATTGACCCACCTATTTATTGAACTCAATCTATTTTGGCCAAATTCATCTCAACCCATTAAAAGTTGGGCTGATGTTTAGTCAAAATTGATCCATGAGTAACTTTGTCAAAATATCTTAGGAATAATTTTTTTTTGTTTGATATGTTATATATGACCATAACAAAAAAGGTCTTATTTAGTAATTATACATCCATAAGAAAATAATACATATTTATTAAAGCTTGGCAAAAATTGGGGCGGGTTCGTTATGACTCAAATTTTAGCCCATCTTGACCCAACCTATAACGACCCGGTCTGTAGTTTCGAGAGTTGTAGCCATGTTCCCCTATTTTATGCTCCTTTTTGTGTTCTACAACTGTATTATGACTTACCGGGTTGGTTGGTTCGGGTCTGAAAAGATTCCAGCGTGAATTGAGACACTTAGTCTCCTAATTGAAAGCTTAAGTTGGAAAAGTCGATCGGATGTTGACTTATATATAAATGACCTTAGATTTAAAATTTCATGGTTTTGTTAGCTCCGTTAGGTAGTTTTGGACTTAGAAGTGCGTCTAAATTGTGTTTTGGAGGTCCGTAGTAGAATTAGGCTTGAATTAGCGAAAGTTGAAATTTTGAAAAGATTGATCGGGAGTGGACTTTTTGATATCGGGGTCGGACTGAATTTTCGGAAGTTGGAGTAGGTTCGTGGTGTCATTTATGACTTGTGTGCAAAATTTGAGGTCAATCGGACAGGATTTGATAGGTTTTGGCGTCGTTTGTAGAATTTAGATATTTCGAAGTTCATTAGGCTTGAATCCATGTGTAATCCGTATTTTTGATACTGTTTGAGGTGATTTGAGGATTGGACTAAGTTCGTGTTGGGTTATAAGACTTATTGATACGTTTGGTTGAGGTCTCAGGGGCCTTGGGTTGATTTCGGGTGTTATCGGACCAAGTTTGATGTTTGAAGAGTTGCTAAAGCTTGCTCCCTTCTGGTACCTATGGAGTGGGAACCGCAGGTGCGAGCTCGCAGAAGCGAAAGAGAGGGAGGCTTGGCAATGGCAACAGGTGCGAGGTCTTTTCCACATCTGCGAGGTCGCAGCAGCGGGATTGTTGTACAGAAGCATACATGGAGCGTAGGTGCGGTAGCTGGGCACTTGAGTGATTTCTGCATATGCGAACATTTTTGCGCAGGAGCGATTTCGCAGGTGCGGACATATGATCGCAGGTGCAAAAAGCCCGGACAAAAAATATAAATACGGGACGTCGAGAGTTTTCACTATTTTCATCGCTTTAAGCTCGGACTTTGGAGATTTTTGAGAGATTTTTGAAGGGATTACTGAGGTAAGCTCCTTGTATTAATTTTTCTTCAATAATGATGTTCTCCACTGATTTTTCACCTACTTGGTGAGTTTTTGAAATGAAATTTGGGGGTTTAGGACTAAGGATTTGGAGAGTGAATTTTGGGGATTTGGATGACCAAATGGTGTTGAATTTTGATAAATTTGGTATGGTTAGACTCGTGAGTGAAGGGGCTTTTAGGTTTGTGACATTTGTCAGAATTCGAGATATGGGTCCGGGGGCCGGGTTTGAGCCAGTTTCGGATTTTGGACTATAATCTTTAATTTTTCTTGTGGAATTGATTTCTTTAGCCTGTATTGATTGAATTTAACTGTTTGCGGTTAGATTCGGGACATTTAGAGGCCGACTCACGAGGCAAAGGCATTTTGGAATAGCGTCTTGCTCGGATTGAGGTAAGTAACAGTTATAAATCTGGTCTTGAGGGTATGAAATCCCGGATTTTGTGTCATGTGATTACTTTGGAGGTGACACATATGCTAGGTGACAGGCGTGTGGGCGTGCATTGAGGGGATTGTGACTTGGTCCGTCCCGTGAAACTGTAAAGTTGAATATCTTACTGTTAGCTGTATGCACTCTATATGTTATAGAAGTTTGACTGTAAATCATGTTAGAAATCATGTGTAGGCTATATGTTGGTACTATTAGGTCCCACAGAGGCTGTGTTACATATTAATTGCCTGTTAAATGCAATTTGTACTCAGTCGCAGTTTTTACTCGCATATCATATCTCAGTCTCTATTATTCTTATTGATACATCATGTTATTACTGTTTGGGCTGATTTTCTTGATTTATGAGTGCCCGAGAGACTGGAGAGATTGATGACTAAGTGAGGTCAATGACCTGATTGTGAGTATATTTATGGGATTGGGATGTGCACCGCAGCATGTTTCACTCATTTATGCTATGATTGACCTGATATAGCGCTTGGGCTGTAGGAGCACTTCCAGAGTCTTTACACACCTCTAGTGAGCGCAGGTACCTACTGAGTGCGAGTGCTGAGTGATCATGAGAAATGAGTGACTGTGAGGAATGAGTGATTGTGAGATTGGAGTGAATGGGAAGACTGAGTGCTGATTGCCGTGAGATGCTGTATATGATTTCATTGTTGATGCTCACAGTTGTCCTATATCATTGTTTAGAAAACTTCTAAAAGATGTTTTTTATGGTTTTACTTGAACTTGATTTAAACAAATTGATTTGACTTGAATTTATATCTGGAAAGCATGTCTATTTTCCTTACCGAGACTACTAAAAATGCATTATAACTGTGTAACTCGTCACTATCTTTCAGTTCCTTATTTATATTTGTTACTTACTGAGTTGGTTGTACTCACGCTACACCCTGCACTTCATGTGCAGATCCAGGAGTTTTTGGGTGCAGATGGTGTTGATAATTTCTCGTAGCTGATCAATGGAGATTGCGAAGTAGTTGCCTTACGTTCACAGACCTTGCTTTCTTCTTCTCTATCTCTCCTTTCCGTTGTATTTATTTTCAGACTGTGATAGTCGTGTTATTTTCAGACTGGTTATGTTTAGATGCTCGTGACTAAGTGACACTCCGATGCTGGGGCTATCTTTCCGCACTTGTATTTTGAGTTTAAACCCTGTTTTCAAAACTCTGTTTTAATTACGAACTTTTGATTTATCTTTTTGTACAATATTGAAAGTGTTTTAAAAAGGTCAGCTTGCCTAGTATCATTGATAGGCGTCATCGCGACAAGTTAGGATTTGGGTCGTGACACAATCCATCTTAACCCAAGTAACTTTTGGGCGGGTAATTTGATCCACCTATTTATTGACTCAACTCATTTTGACCTGCCCAAAATCAACCCAACCCGCCTATGACCTACTCAAAATCGGCCCAAACCGCCTATTTGCCACCTAGTATCATGTAATAAATACTCAATTACGTAAAATTTAAGAAGAAAGAATGTGACACATCATAAATTTACGGGGAAAGAGGTTTAAATTTGCTTGTGTATTAATCATTATTACTCATTTCCCATCGTAACACTGATATTCTTCTATCTTTAGCAAATTAAGCCGTCTCGTATTTGTCGTTTTCACTAATAAAGCTCCAACGTCAAATAAATAGAGTTCATATGTTCAAAATTTGAGAAAAAGAATCAAATTTACCTTTCTAACTTTTAACTCAAATTGAAGCTTTGTTAGGGGTTAAGTGCAAATATTAGATTATTTTCTAAAGGCAATGTAATATTAAATTTAAAATTTGACAGAATCCATTGTAACATAATTTCAAATAGTATAATCAAATTTGACTATTTCTCTGAATTGTTGATTTTATTAGTGCAAGTAGGATCAACGAGCAACAGCAACAACAATACATCTGATGTGATCTCATAATTAAAGTTTTGGAAAAGTAAAGCATATACGACCTTACTCTTACCTTGTGTGAGATAGAAAATTTATTTTTGATAAACCTTCAACTCAAGAAAAGCACTTTCACAGTAGGTTTGAGAAAAATAGTAGTAATAAAATTGAAGAAGGAGAATAACAGTAGTAAGATAACCAAAGCAATTAAGAAAACGGTAGTAAGATATTTAAAGCAAAGAAATCAATAACTACTAATAAAATTGGAGAATAAGCTAGCAATCAAATAATAATAGTAATACTGATAAGGAGTAGAGGGAGCAGATACGGTGCTCCAAACTAGAACCATGCTTTCCCACCGAGAAGAAAAGCATCGCTCGAGTACCTACTAACTTTCTACCATAATCCTCGACATTCATGCTCTTTTATCGATGATAATATCCTTAGTGAGCAGAAGATGTGTCATTTCTGTTTAATCATCTCTCCCTTATTCTTCTTCGGTTTGTCTTTACCTCTCCTTATATCACTGTCAATCTCTCGCACCTCCTCGCTAGGGCATCTGTACTCCCCTCTTTACATTCCCGAAATATCTCAGATCACTTTCCTTATCTTGTCCACCACAGAAGCCACTCTCACATTGTCTCGTGTATCCTCGTTCCTAATTTTGTCTCTCCTATTATGCTCACACATCTGAGCATTCTAATTATTTCCTGCTACTTTTATTTTCTTAAGATGTGAGCTTGACTGATCAATACTCTGTCCAACATAGTTGCTCTAACAATCACTCTATAGAACTTACATTTAAGTCTTGGTGTCACATTCTTATCACATAGGAGACTAGATGCGAGCCTCCAATTATCTAACCTCTCTAATACGACATCATCCAGCTCCTCATTTTCTTGGATTATTGACCCAAGATACTTTAAGCTTCCTCTCAAGGGGATGACTTGTGTATCAATCCTTACTTCTACATCCGCCTGATCATATCGTATGTCACTGAACTTGCATGCCAAATACTCTATTTTAGTCATGCTCAACCTAAAACCTTTTTCTCCAAACCTCCAGCCTCGCGTTAACTCTGCTGCACGTCTCATCAATTAATATTATGTCATATGCAAATAACATACATCATGTCACCTCCTTTTGAATTTGGTATGTCAATTAATCCATCACCAAAGCAAATAAAACGGGGTAATCGTTGATCCCTGGTGCAACCTCATCACGACTGAAAAGTATTCCTAGTCTCCTCCCACTATTTTAACTCAGGTCTTAGATCTATAGTATATGTCTTTAATCTCTATAATGTATGCCACATGAACTCCTCTAGACTCCAAGCATCTCCATAAAAACTCTCTTAGGACTTTGTCGTATGCTTTTCTAGATTATTGAAAATCATATGTACGTTTTTTTTCTCTATCACTATATTGCTCCAATAAATCTCTTAAAAAGATGAAGACTTCCGTAGTTGATCTCACGGCATAAGGCAAATTGATACTCAGAAATAGAAATATTCTTCCCCAACCTCATCCTTACCATCTTCTCCAAACTTTTAGCTTAATAATTTGATACTCCTATAATTATTAGAATTTTGAATATTATTCTTATTCTTGTATAATGAAAAGGTCAAATAAATCGGTAGCCCCTTAAAGTTGTCCTCACTTTTCACTTGCACACTCTATCTTAAGTCCGTTTCATTTGAACCCTTCAACCATATCTCATATGTTCCATTTAGACACAAAATTAATAGGCAGTCAAACACAAAATATGGGTGTAATTCACACACTAAAGTGACGAATAAGACAAGGACACATAGATTTAATTTAAATAAATTAAAATAAAATAAAAAAAAAACCAGCCCCCACCCCTTCGTCATCTTCTCCGATGACGTCATCTTCTCCGATGACCACCCTTCTTCCGTCATCTTCCCGACGACCCCCCCTCTCCTTCCCCCCACTTTGTCTTCGCAAAACTCTCCAATTTGTGAACGGCGAAGCAAAACACATATAAAATGGGAGTGGTGACCGTAAGACGGATCAACAATTTGTGAACGACGAAGCAGATTTTGCAAAGGCAATCGATAAAGGATTCACCGATTTGGACCTCAAGAAGGGCGACCGTTTTATCCCAATCCGAGCTTCACAGAGCATTCGAGTCTCTCCGCACATAGAGGCTCATTTCGGCATCGACGTTGCAGCCTCGCCGAAAGAACTCACCTACCCTCTATGATTTTCTTCTACTTCTTCACCCTTTTATTTCCCAGAGAAATTTCCCAAAAGAGTGTCTCAGAAAGTGAAAATCTTCATGAAAAACAAGGGCAATTGAGGTAATTTGAACAAAAATTCCATTGAAATCAGCATAAGAAGAAGAAGAAGCTGAGAAGTGATAAAAGTTATTTTTCTGTGTTGGGAGTAGTATACCCAGATCTGAAGGAGTTGTTGCGGAAGCCAAATGTATATAGTGTGAATAAGTCACAACTACTATACCAAAAATTATGACAGCCACCAAATAATAAATAAGACAATAAAATAACAATAAAGGAAACACCAGAATTTACGAGGTTCGGCTAATTTTGCCTACTCCTCGGACACAACCAATATTTTATTTCACTCCAAAAATACAAGTGAAATAATACTAAAGAGAGAAGATACAAATGCCTTAAGAAGATAAAAAGGCAAATGAGAGGTGTATTTAAATCCTAAACATTAAGCCTTCTTTTATAGGGGGAAAATCCCCCCAACCCTTCTTTTCCCACCGATGTGGGACAAAAGGTTTTGCCAAATTCAACAAATCTCCACCTTGGCAAAATTCCACATCTTCAATTTTCTCTCAATAACAAATTTTGATTGTGTCTTCATCTTTAATCTTCAGTTTTCAACAATGTTGATCAAATCCAAACAATGTTGAAACTTGACCGCAGTCACCACCTTTGTCAGCATATCAGCAGGATTCTCCGTAGTATGAATTTTCTTCACTGTAACTCCACCTTCTTCTATGATTTCTCGTACGAAATGATACCGAACATCAATGTGCTTCGTCCTTGCATGATAAACTTGGTTCTTCGCTAATTGAATAACACTTTGACTATCACAAAAAATTGTGATACCTTTTTGTTCAACACCAAGCTCCTTTAGCAATCCTTGAAGCCAAATTGCCTCTTTCACAGCCTTTGTAATAGCCATGTACTCCGCCTCTATTGTAGACAAAGCAACTGTTGACTGCAAAGTAGACTTCCAACTAACTGGTGCCTTTGCAAAAGTAAACACATAACCAGTAGTTGATCTTCGTTTGTCCAGATCACCCGCAAAATCTGAGTCACAATATCCAACTACAGACTGATTGTCTTCCTGCTCAAAAACTAACCCAACATCTACAGTATTATGAATATACCGTAGAATCCACTTCACAGCTTGTCAATGCTCCTTCCCTGGATTATGCATATATCTGCTAATAACTCCAACAACTTGTGAAATGTCAGGCCTTGTGCAAACCATTGCATACATCAAGCTACCAACAACATTTGTGTATGGTACCTTTGACATATACTCTCGTTCAGCTTCATCCATTGGTGACATAATAGTACTTAGCTTAAAATGGGAAGCAAGTGGAGTACTAACTGGCTTAGTCTTGTCATCTATGCCAAAACGTTAAAGTACTCTCTTCAAATATTCCTTTTGAGATAAACAGAGTTTCTTTGAACGTATATCTCTAATTATCTCCATGCCAAGAATTTTCTTTGCCTCACCCAAATCCTTCATCTCGAACTCCTTCTTCAGTTGAATCTTCAACTTATCAATTTCTTCCGAATTCTTGGAAGCTATCAACATATCATCAACATATAGGAGAAGATATACAAAGGAACCATCTTTAAGCTTGTGCAAATACACACAATGATCGTATTTGCTTCTCTTGTACCCTTGCCGCAACATAAACTCGTCAAATCGCTTGTACCATTGTCTAGAAGATTGTTTCAATCCGTACAATGATTTTTCAAGTTTGCACACCATATTTTCTTTTCCAGCAACTTTGAATCCTTCTGGCTGAGTCATGTAGATTTCCTTCTCCAAGTTTCCATGTAAAAACGCAGTTTTTACATCCATCTGAACTAGTTCCAAATCCAATTGTGCTACCAAAGCCAACATAATTCTAATGGAGGAATGTTTTACAACTGGAGAAAATACTTCATTGTAATCAATTCCCTCCTTTTGAGCATATCCTTTGGCCACCAATCTTGCTTTGTAGCGAACATCTAATTGGTTAGGAAATCCTTCTTTCTTTGCAAATACCCATTTGCACCCAATTGCTTTCTTTCCCTTCGGGAGATTGGCCAATCTCTATATATGATTCTGATGAAGGGACTGTATTTCATCATTCATGGCAATCCTCCACTTATCTTCTTCTAAACTTTGGACAGCATCTTTATAAGTGGTAGGAACATCATCAGCTACAATTGAGGTTGCACAAGCAACCGTCTCTATGAGACGAACATGTTTCGTTATTGTTCCTTTTGGCCTGCTGGTTGCTATTGATTCAAGTTGTTGTTGAGGTTCCTGAGTTGGAATCTCCTCTATTGGCTCTCCTTCCAGAGGGTAATCTTCATTTGTTTCCTCCTCTGATTCTTGTGTAGGAAAAATAATTTTTCCCTCAAACTCCACCTGCTTAGAAGCACTTTTATTTTGTTTGGTATCTTCTGTTACCTTATTTACCATAGCAGATTCATCAAAGGTAACATCCCTGCTGAATATTACTTTCTTTGTCATAGGACACCATAAGCGATATCCTTTGACTCCAGAAGTAATTCCCATAAAAATAGCCTTCTTTGCCCTTGGATCCAATTTTGACTCTGTCACATGATAATATGCAGTTGAGCCAAACACGTGCAAAGAGTCATAATCTACAACAGGCTTTCCATACCATTTTTCAAATGGTGTCTTGCCATCAATAGCAGCAGATGGTAAGCGATTAATGAGGTGGCATGCATATGTGACTGCCTCAACCCAAAATTCTTTGCCCAAGCCAGCATTGGACAACATACACCGTACCTTCTCCAGCAAGGTCCGGTTCATACGTTCTGCCACTCCATTTTGTTATGGTGTATGTCTAATAGTGAAGTGTCGGACGATGCCATCATTTTCACAGACCTTATTGAAATGATCATTTTTGTATTCACCTCCATTGTCTGTGCGAATACACTTGATCCCCTTGCCTGTTTGATTTTCCACCATCGTCTTCCATTTGAGAAAAATTCCCAACACTTCATCTTTGCTCTTCATTGTATACACCCATACTCTTCGGGAAAAATCATCAACAAAGGTTATAAAATAGTGCTTCCCACCCAATGAAGGTGTTTTGGAAGGACCCCAAACATCAGAGTGTACATAATCCAAAATGCCTTTAGTATTATAGATCGCTGTACCAAATTTAACCCTTGTCTGTTTCCCTTTAACACAATGCTCACAAAACTCCAAGTTGCAAGCCTTGACTCCTTTTAACAATCCTTGATCTGATAGAGTTTTCAAGGATTTTCCTCCAGCATGTCCCAAGCGCATGTGCCATAGCTTGGTTGCTTCTGCCTCTTTGTCGTCACTGGATGTCACTGTCGCTGTCCCAATAACTGTACTGCCACGATAGCGGTACATATTATTATTCTTCCGATTAGCCTTCATTACCACTAGTGCACCGGAGCATACTCTCATCACTCCATTTTCTGCAATGATTTTGAACCCTTTTGATTCTAGGGCTCCCACAGAGATGAGATTCTTCTTCAAATCCGGTACAAATCGAACATCTATTAATGTTCTGATCATTCCATCATGGTTCCTTAATCGTATTGAACCAATGCCATATGAGGTAAGAGGGCTATTATCCGCTGTGTGGATGAATCCATATTCTCCTTCTTGAAATTCCACAAACCAATCCCTATTGGGACACATATGATAGCTACAAGTCGAGTCCATCAACCATATGTCTGATGATATTGATGACTCTGTTGTAACTAATGAGAAGTCTGAATCATCACAATCAGCTACATTTGAATCCATAATGACCTTTCCATTGCTATGTTTGGCCTTATTCTTCAACTTCGGACAGTCTTTCTTCCAGTGCCCTTTTCTCGACAAAAGGCACATTCATCTTTGCTGGGTCTGGATCTTGACTTGGATCTTCCCTTCTTTGTCCTCGTTTGATTTTGAGGACGACCCCTCACAAATAGTGCTTCTCCTTCTCCGCCCTTCTGTTTTTCTCGCTTTCTTTGTTCATAGTTGTACAAAGCCGAACAAACTTCTCTGAGAGAAACTTCGTCATTTCCATAGAGTAGAGTAGTTTCAAAGTGCTCGTACTCATCAGGAAGTGACGCCAACAATATCAAGGCCAAGTCACCATCATCATAAGTTGTATCCATATTTTGCAAATCTGTGACCAACTTATTAAAACTGGTGATATGTTCATTCATCGTGGTACCAGGAACATAGGTGAAGTGAAACAGTCTCTTCTTCATGTACAATTTATTTTGACTGTTTTTCTTCAAAAATTTATCCTCCAGTGCTTTCCATAATTTACTTGCAGAAGTTTCCTTTGTGTATGGATATTTCTGCTCTCTAGCAAGGTAGGATCGAATGGTACCGCAAGCAACACGGTTAAAAATTCTCCAATCTTCTTCTCCAATAACATCTGATTTCTTTTCTTCAATGGCCAGATCTAGCCCTTGTTGAAAAAGTACATTTAGAACCTCGCCTTGCCACATCCCAAAATGTCCGGACCCGTCAAATATTTCTACCGCAAATTTTGCATTTGACACAATTCTTGTCATAAGCGAAGATGCCAATGATGACGTGTTGTTGACACTTGATGTAGATTCTTCTTGTTTATTGTCTCCCATATTTGACACAAATATTATTTAATAGCTGACGACACAAATCAAGATTATTTCCTTTTTGATGTAGAAGATCAGACTGAGCTGCAACCACAGAGCATACTCAGACAGAACCTTGACTCAGTTATCAAGATAAATCTTTTCTGATGTGGAAGATCAGACTATGCTGTAACCACAGAGCATACTTAGACAGTACCTTGGCTCTGATACCAATTGTTGCGGAAGCCAAATGTATATAGTGTGAATAAGTCACAACTACTATACCAAAAATTATGACAGCCACCAAATAATAAATAAGACAATAAAACAACAATAAAGGAAACACCAGAATTTACGAGGTTCGGCTAATTTTGCCTACTCCTCGGACACAACCAATATTTTATTTCACTCCAAAAATACAAGTGAAATAATACTAAAGAGAGAAGATACAAATGCCTTAAACAGATGAGAAGGCAAATGAGAGGTGTATTTAAATCCTAAACATTAAGCCTTCTTTTATAGGGGAAAATCCCCCCAACCCTTCTTTTCCCACCGATGTGGGACAAAAGGTTTTGCCAAATTCAACAGGAGTATACGGTAATAATCGTGTGAATAATACCGAGAATTAAAAGAGAAAGTTCACCAGAAAATTTTACGCTAGAAGCTATTTGTTTTCCGGCAAGAAATATGTAGATTTTTTTTTTGGGATGATTTAAAATATGATTTAAGTGTTTAAATGAAACAAATTTAAGATAAATTATTTAAGCGAAAAGTGATGACAAATTTAATGATCTATCGATGAAAATATTATACTCCACCTCTATTATTCGAGCATCTGGACTCCAAAGCATTTCCGAGTAGGATCGAGGAAAATAGAAATAGGTAATAGTAGTAATAACGATTGGTTGAGAGGGAAACTGAATAGCAGCACGTGGTCTCTCTCATGTTTTTAATATTTAGCTGTCTCTGGGCCTATTACTTTACTACAAGTCATAATGGTGAAGCTGAGCCATGGATTATGATCTGACACCACATATATACCTTAGACCCCATAGTTACTTGCAACGTAATACTGCAAGTACTACACCGTCATGCCCGCGTCCCTCTTTCTGTCTCTCTAATGGAGTAGTCATAGATTAGTAGTACCCGAACTGCATAAATATATCTGCAACATCTGTATGTGTAGTTTAGTGTGTAAATATTAATGGTACGTTCAGTCAAAAGCAAACGCTGACTGCTGCTTAAAGCCTGAAAGCCTGAATCCTCCCTACTCTGAAACTAACGCACACGAAATGATTCTAGTTATATGCCAGGTAGTGAAATTGTGAGTCCGCAGGAACGTAACCAAAATGTTGACATTTTGGACTCAGAGGCAAAAATAGGTGGAAAAAATAATTGATGACATGTCATAAATAATGCATGTTTTTAATGTGTTATACTTTAACGGCCAGTTACCCCGTTAAAGTATGTTATATGCGCTATGCTTACTATTTGTTGATCATAATAATTGGTGAGTATAGCGCATTTAATATATGTGCTATGTGTATAATGCATATATCACTTGCGCTATATTTACCAATTATCATCCCATCACACTACATATTTGCTTACTTAAGGATGGACATTCGTCCTTCAAAAAATCAGTCATCAACAACCTTTTTATCTCTTCATATTCATCAATATTATTTAAATTTTACTACAATATCTGATGAGCGAAAAATTAGGGTTGCATTATATTGGGGTGGTGAGGTTGTGGTAGAGAATAATTCGGTACATTATAGTTGTTCTCCATAGAGTATTGTTAAGTTGTCACTCACATTGGAGTACAACAGATTGATATCTTTGATATGTAAAAGAATGAGTGTAAGTAAATGTTCGGTTAATATTAAGATAACCAGAAGATATACCTATTTGCTTACTCAGCAAAGGGGTTGCTTGTTATGCCGAATTTAAGATCGAATACGATAAAACTTTACAAGATTTTTTGAGGACTCCATATGAACACTGGGATGTTCTTGTATTAACAATGTTGGAAATGTACATCAAGTCTGAAGACATCAACAACATTGATATTCCGCAAAATATGATAACACTCAATCATCTGGTGGTGTATTTGGAGCTGTTTTATCCGAACAAGTTCCGTATGAAAGAATCTGGCCAAATCTAAACTTATCTCACGGGCCAATGAGGAGCGATGACATAATTTCTCCCAAATGCAGCAACATGGAGGGTCGTCAAGTATACATAATTCACACGCCGAGTGATAAATTTTAATTTTTCTTGTTATAGTATAATTATTTCTTTTATGTATCATATTCGTACTAACTATTATATCTTTCATATGGGTTAACGGCCATATATGAATTTTACAGGTTATGAACCAACCAACAATTGTAATATACCTAATTTTGGAGGTTTGGATCATGCTAGTCCATCCGCGAGTCATCAACAACTCGATAATATGAATCATGGGCTATATACAAATTATGAATTGTACGTTAAGAGATAACATTAATATATTATGTTGGGATGACTATGAAAAACTCATTATTTTATTAGTTGTGCAACAAAAACGAGCAACATGGCGGCCCTGTCCTAACTCAGTTGGGCAATGACGATGTATTGAATCAAGATATGATAGATGCACAGAGTGAGGAGGATGACATTGATTATGACAACAATGCTGATGAATTTGGAGATAATGCACCTTTCTCTAGTGAGAGCAACGATTAGGAACCACACTTCGAAGATGAGATTGAGAATGAGCAAACCGATTTGACGAGGGAGCATGATGCTACAACTAAGCATGCTATGTATATGCGTACTCCACCTACCGTTAGACGCACAATGTACGAGTCCAGTATGCCCTTTCATTTAAGGAAGATTCCCTACCTTGATCACTTTCCCAGTATGCCTGATGTAGATGCCCTCACAAGGGATCTTGATGACATTCGTACAACAATGTGGGATCAATCTAGACCAACAACCCTTTGTAAGAATAGGCTTTTATGTGACAAGTCGCGCCTTAGCAGGGCAGTTCGAATTTACAGCATAAAAAATGATCGCCAGATCGAGGTTGTTGAGTCATCTAAGCAAATATATAAGGTGGTTTGTCGTAGATGGAACCAAGGTTGTAAGTGGATGTTGTGTACGAGAAAGTCAAAAACTATTATGTGGATCATGGGAAACTACATTGGCAAGCACAATTGTGATATGTGCACATTCAATGAGAATCATTTTAACTTGAACGTTGATTTGATTTTCCTTGTCTTAATTACACACATTGAATCGTCCATAAGATACAAGGTAAAAGAGTGTATAACATCAGTTATGTAGGTATATGGGTGTACCATTACCAAAAGAAAATCATTTCTCGAGCGTAAACGTGCGTTTGAGATTATTTATGGAAACTGGGATAAGTGATTTGCGGCTCTACCGAGGTACATGGCTGCTTTACAACACTTTAACCCGGGACATTTGTTGAATGGAAGCACGATCTGGGTCCTGACTTACCACAATACATATTCAAATATGTGTTATGGGCATTTAAACCATCCATTGATGGTTTTGTTCATTGTATGCCGGTAATCTCCATAGACGGCACACATGTATATGAAAAGTATGATATAAAGATGTTGACTGCCGTTGCAATATATGCTAATGAAAGCATATTTTCCCTTGCATTTTCTATTTGTGTTAATGAAAGTCAAGAGACTTGGACATGATCGTTAAATCACTTAAAGGAGCATGTTGTGAGATAGCGTTCAGGCATTTGTCTAATATATGATCGAAAACAATGGGATTTTAAGTTCTGTTTGTACTTTGGATGCATGGAAAGAGCCGTGCGCCTACCACTGTTATTGTGTTAGGCACTTGAAGGTCAAGACAAGAGATTACATGATTTAATATGGATGGATACAATAGATCATCAAAAGTGTAAATTCAAGATGAAAATGGAATTGATTAGGCAGGAAGACGAAGGAGCTTATTGTTGGTTGATGCAATATGAGCTTGATAAGTAGACTTTGCATAAGAATGGCGGCAGAAGATTTGGAATTTTGACTACAATATTAGAGTCTTTCAATGGGTTGTTGAAGTTTGTCCGTGGATTGCCAGTCACTTCCATGGTGTGATGTCATTCAAGTAGCTAGAGGAGAGATTTGTTGATAGATTTTGCACTGCATTATCCTTGTTGGAAAGGGGTATTCAATTTGTACCACAACCAATGAAATGTTTTGAGCGTTATCGGAAGCGGTCACAGTGGCGTACATATTTCCAATACTGTAGCAATCGAAATATTTTTGAAATTCGCACTGATTTGCATCAAAACCATGGTAATAATGCCCACGCCATCAATGAGAGCACACATTTATGTTCATGTGGCAAATGGTCAATTTATCACTTGTCATGCTCATATGCCATGAAGTTTTTTCAACATAATGTGTTTGTAGTGACGAGGTATGTTGATAGAGAATATAGTGTGGCTGCATACGCAAACACCTATAGTGTGGCTCTATGCATTATTGGCCGTCCGAACCATTGCAATGGTTTGTAACAAGGATTTCATACATCCCAAGTGCAAAAATGAACGCGGATACAGAATCCAATGTGTGTTTGTGATAACGTATATGCGCATAAATGTGGTCTATGATCCAAAATAGGACACGATAGTTGTAAATGTCCTATTGTCAGTCTAGGATGAGGTGGCAATTCAGCTCCTGGTGGCAGTTCATCCAATATTAATAATTTTTAGGAATAAAATAAATTTTTTGTAGCAGTATATTTAGTAGGAATAAGTGTCTATAATGGTGTGCTTGCAATATCAATAAAATAAAATTACATTTTCAATAGTGTTGTAGGTATTTAACACTTACCATTAGACACTCCTATGTTGTAACGACCCGACCGGTCATTTTAAGTTTTTACATTTTGTTCACTAGTTTTTAGGCATGACTAGCCCCGTGTGATGTATTATGACTTATGCAAATCGTCGGTTTAGTTTTCAGGGTAATCAAACTGAATTTGGAAGAATTGTTCTCAGTTTGAAGCTTAAAATTTGAAAGGTTTGACCAAGTTTTGACTTGTTCGTATATGATCTTGGATTGAAATTTTTATGATTTTGTTAGCTATGTTAGGTGATTTGGGACTTAAAAGCGTGATCGGAATGTATTTCGGAGGTCCGTGGAAGGTTTAGGCTTGAATTGGCGAAATTGCGATTTTGGCATTTTCCGGTTGATAGGAGAGATTTTGATATAGGGGTCGGAATGGAATTCCAGAAGTTGGAGTAGGTCCTTTGTGTCATTTGTGAGATGTGTGCAAAATTTCAGGGCATTCAGACAAGGTTTGATAGACTTTTTGATCGAAAGCAGAATATTGAAGTTTTTGGAATTCTTAGGCTTGAATCCGATGCAAATTTGGTGTTTTAATGTTGTTTTGAGCGTTCCGAAGGTTGGAACAGGTTTGAATGATGTTATGGGATATGTTGGCATGTTTGGTTGAGGTCCCGAGGGCCTTGGGTGAGTTTCGGGTGGTTAATCGGATCAAATTCTTGTTTTGAAAGTTACAAATTTCTTCAGATCAGTGTTGCAGAGTTTTGCTCTTCGCGTTCACGAGAGGGACGTTGCGTTCGCGAAGAGATGTTGAGTGTGGTAGGCCAGTTAACCTTCGCGTTCGCGATGTTGGTCTCGCGTTCGCAAAGGTTGAGTCTATTTATGCATCGCGAACGCGTGTCATGGTTCATGTTCGCGTAGAAGGGTGAATCAGACTTGGATCCCAGGCCCTGGTGCTATGCGTTCGCGAGGTTAGTGTCGCATTCGCGAAAGGGCTAGACTGGCGAAGCATCGCATTCGCGTGGCTACGTCTGCATTCGTGAAGGGTATTATGGAGAGGCAGTGTAATTTGTGCTACGCGAACGCGAGAGCGAGGCCGCGTTCGCGATGAAGGGAAAATTTCGGCAGAATGTTTAAGTTCAAAATCGAGGGTTTAAGTCCAATATCACAAAAATCATTGGAGAGCTCGAGAGAAGGTGAAACTTGAGGAGATTTTCAGTGGATCTATTGGGGTAAGTATTCTTCACCCATATTTGGTTTAATTCCATGATTTAGTCTTGAATTTCATCATTTAATTTGAGAAATCAGAGTGAAAATTGGGAAAAATGGAAGAAAAGTTTGAAAATGCTTTTGGAGATTTGAGTGGGCATTTGATGTCCAATTTTGATGTTCTTGGTATTATGAACTCGTGAGAGGATAAGGATTTTATTGATGTGATTTTTATCAGATTTCGAGACGTGGGTCCAGGGGCCGGGTTTGGCTAATTTCGGGATTTTTGGTATAAATTGGATATTTTCGAATGGGCATTGTTCCCTAAGCATATTTTGATGGTATAAATCTGCTTTTGGCTAGATTTGGAGCATTTGGAGGCCGAGTCGAGAGGCAAAGGCATCGCGGGCTAGAGTTAGACCGGATTGAGGTGAATAATGATTGTAATGTTGTCCTGAGGGTATAAAACCCCAAATTTTATATCGTTGTGCTATATTGAGGTGACGCACACGCTAGATGACGAGCGTGGGGTCGTGAACTGTTGGGAATTGAGACTTAGTTCATCCTGAATGACTGTTTTACTGCGTATTTGATTGAAAACTATTTGCTATCAACATGTTTTGGGCTGAATGCCATATTTGGGCCTCGTGCCAATTGTCTTGGACCCTTAGGGGATTTTTACTGCTCTTTCCTCACTGTTTTGATTTTATATCTGTACTTAGTCATGTTATATTCTACTGTTTGCATAACTCATCCATGTTTACTCTGTTTGGACATCTTAAATGATATTTTTGGGCTGAGCATCATATTTTTCTATGCCAGAGTGGCTTTTAGGAATTTCTGACTGAGTAGGCCAAGGGCATGTGTTGTGAGGTTATTAGGGGATCGGGCTGCACGCCCCAATAGTGTTGTACTGATTTATGATTATGAGGTCGAGGGCTTGAGTTGTTATGCCACAAGGTGGCTTGATATGAGGTCGATAGCCTAGTGATTATGCCATGAGATGGCTTGATATTGCGCTTGGGCCGTAAAGGTCCCCTCCTGGAGTCTGTACACCCCCTAGTGAGTACGGGTACCCAGTGTGTTATGTGATATAACTCGAGGGCTGATGTTGTTCCATGTTATTGCCCGAGGGGCGATTCTTTATTTATGTTATGCCCGAGGGGCTGATTACGAGTGATTGTGAGGTAGCTCTAGGGGCTGGTTCTATTGATATTATGCCCGATGGGCGGTTTATGGTACATGTTTTGCAGAAGGGCTGTTTATTCACTGTTTTATCGCTCTTTTGAAACTATTGAAAATTGTTTTTAAAAGATTTTTACCGAAACTGAGCATGATTTACGAAGTAAATGATTTTTGTACTGTATGGGAAATATCCTGTATTTGTTGTAGCATTTTGATGTGGTTTACGTGTTTTCTTACTACTCAGCTTTTATTTATATTTATTACTTATTGAGTTGGAGTACTCATATTACTCCCTGCACCTTGTGTGCAGATTCAGGTATTTCTAAACCCGGTATCGGGTGTTGATTGCTCGGAGGCAGAGTCATCGGAGTTTAGCAAGGTAGCTGCCCGATGTTCGCAGCACTGCTTTTCTCCCTCTTGTTTTTGTTAGACTGTATCTAGTACACTTTTAGACTTTTTTGTTGTATTCAGACCTTAGTAGATGCTCGTGACTTGTGATACCCCGATGTCGGGCTTGTATATTATTTCGACACTATTCATGTAGACTTACATTATGTGATATTTGATTAATTAAAAAGCTTAAAAAACGAATTATTATTGATTAAATAGTTAACTCGGGAGTTGCATCGGCTGGCCTAGTTTCACAATAGGCGCCGTCACGACCGGGTCGATTTTAGGGTCGTGACAAGTTGGTATCAAAGACTAGGTTACATAGGTCTTACGAGTCATGAGCAGGTTTAGTAGAGTCTCGCGGATCAGTACAGAGATGTTTGTACTTATCCTCGGGAGGCTGCAAAACCTTTAGGAAAAACTTCACATTCTTGAATTCTTATCGTGCGTCCTTGATTCAGCTCGAAATGTAACTCCTTGAATTTCTTCTACGCATTCGTATGCGCGCATGAGCGCTCAGTATCAGATGTGCATCAATGGCTTGTGATTCCCTGATCGAGGGGCGAGATGTGATCTCTGTGTGTTGATGCTGGGTAGTCTGGAGGACTTGGGGCCGGGTTTTGCCTACAGCTTGAGCATCGAGGCGTTGATTGTGTAAGCACATGCTTTTGGATTTGTATGTCCAATGGTGTCCCTATTAGTGGAAGTGATGACTGGGTAGCTACGTGACGAGTGTGATGTGACTGCGAGATATGTGCATATGATTTGAACAAGATAAGAAGGGTCTGCTTGGGGGTAGTAATAACTATCCGGTGCCTGGTTTCCATCGTGATTTGATGTTTAGCCCGAGTTTTGGGCGTGTTGAAAGATATTTTCATGTTTCCTAGTTGGGAAGTGAAATGGATTCCACGTTGTGATATTAGTTCAGACTCAGGAAGATTAAGTACCTGTGTAATGCTTATGACAACGGATGGGTATAAGGAGATGTTAGTTGAGGCGAGGCAAGTAGGCTATCTTCTGCGGATTGTTCTGAAGTTTGCGTGATCCTTTATGTCATTTATTGGAAGATCTCTCTTACTAGGGAAATATATGTCTTGCAAGTTGAATTTTGGTCGCCTAAGAGAGTGGCCTTGACTGTTATGAGGGTGAATGCGAGATTTGCAGAATATTTAAAGTACTAAATGATCTGTGTTTCACGAGCTTATGAAGGATTGAGTTTAATCACACTATGGTGTTATGGCAGTAATAAAGGATATGTGTTATGAGTTATTGTATGTTTTGATCTATGGCTTTGAGCCAAGTAGGGGAGTCTGCTATTGAATAGTTGATTGCACGGTTATGTGCTATGTTGGTCCCAGTCTGAGGCGTATGAGTGAGTCAGTTATGACTTACGGAGGTTGAGATCGAGGATGGCTTGAGTAAAAGAAATTTCAATAAAGGTTATGTTATACTTTATGGGTATATGAGAATCATGGAATAACTTGAGTTGTTATTGGTAAAGGATGTACGGTGCATAAATCAGGAAGTTGCTTGGTTGTATTAAGGTGAGGTTACACGCTGCGGTGTCGGAGTGATAATGGGGCACGGGTCGTCCGGTCCGTTTGATCGGTCTAATTGCGGTTTGAGTAGAGTGGATGACTCTCGATAATGGTTCAAGTGGGTTCAAGATTTTACATGTAATAAGTGGAGATTTTCGAGTTGTATAATTGGCTAGGAACTGAGGTTTTGGAAGGTGTCAAGACTCGTGGTATTTCTATATCATTAGGGGATTCTATATATCAGTATCAGGAAGGTGAAGGTAATGGCTTTAGATTCGCAGGAAGTCTCTTCCAGGAAAGTATTTCGAATGTGGTACTTTTGGGGATATTTGAGAGAGTAGTCAGTGGATTATGAACCGTAGGGCGGTGTGACTTTATGCTTGGGTCTCGTGTGGGTAGTCTGGGTTGAGTAATTGTGATGTTACATCAAGAAGAAGTATCAAGTTGAAGGTAAATCAGAAGGAACTTGGGTAGAGGGGATAGCTTGGTAGTAGGCTGGGTCGGCATGGTAAGGTTATGATTAGTTCTTTGAGTTCTTATGAGGTAATGAGTTTCTACAGGTGTTTCGTAGCAATGCTCTTAGGTTTTGATGGCTTGCGTAGCTTGGTTGAGTTAGAAGGAGTCAATCCTGACGGTTTGGGTAAAAGGCACTAGGGTAGTGACTTTCGCCTAGGTGGTCAATTGACGGATACTTGAGTCTAAGGTATGATTGAAACATTTGGGGAGTATGATATAACCATTGCACAATTCTAGCCATTCTACACCTCTTGGTGGTTCGAGTGATTTTGCCCGAATTGAATTTCTCAAGACCAATTGGGTATGTCACACCCCTTTTTTTAACCAACTCACTAATCCTCTTAAATTAATATATAAAAGATTTGTGAAGCTCAAAAGGGTTTTCAATTAGAAAGTTACAAAAATTTGTGTTAAAAAATAAATAACTCAGAGTCACCACATGAAATTGGTTTCGGTGTGCCAGGTCACCGTTTTTAAAGTGATTTTCCTTTTAAAACACTTTGGACTCCAAAAGTACGTCTACACGAGAGATTCAGGTAAAGGGGTTCATTTGACTCGGGGAGAAGGTGTTAGGCACTCCCCAAGTCCCGTAACTAGTACGGTTGCACACTCGATCAAGTTGGCTTTTAAGATATTCAAATTGAGGTAAAAACACACAAAAAGAAAATAAACAATCAAAAGAGGCTCGAGGTCGTTCCCACCTAATAAAATAAAAATAAATATAAAACAAGAATAAAAGTACTACGAGTTCGCTTTCGACCTCCAATTACAGAATACTTCGGGGCATTCCCCGGAATAAAATATATACAAATCCTTCGGGGCATTCCCCGGATAAATTTAACTAAGGAAACGACCTCTCGCCTCAAAACTAACAAAAATCCTAAGGCTTGCCTACTCAAGTGTTGACGACCTAAACATGCTCCTAGCTCTTAAGAAAATAGAAACAAAATTAACTAAAGCAAATAAAACTTATTTAATGCTCATCTTCCTTTAACTCTTCATTTCATGTATTTAGCCATGCCCAATTCCTAAACACGTAGATAAATTAATTACCTAATAGTCTTGTTATACCCCCAATCCCACAAACCAATTTCAAAAATCTGACTGAGGAACAAAATAAGTGTTGCTACATTATATAGGAATATCAACTAAAACTTTTAAGTTTAAACGAGAAAGCTTCCTGCCTAAATAGTTTAGAAATCAAATTATTGGCCCAACGATTTTTAGCCTAAATTAACTTCACAATTGATACTAACACATAGACATTCTAGAACAAGGAATCAGCACCAATACATGTAATTCAAACTCATCCTAACATAGCTCTTGTATACTTAAATTCACAACGAGAAAATTGAAGTAGATGAAATAGTGAGGAGAAGAACCTGTTTAAACAACAATTTATTTAATATTGGTAGACGAAATCACCAAGTACCAAGTTTCGACTCCAAATTTGAGTGAAAACAGCAGCGAAAACCTAGCAGAAACTGTGGACCTTAAGCAGCGGATGGAATCGAACTCACAATCCAACGCCGAACCTCATACGATCTCCATTTTTATAAACAAAATTTTAAGGACTGAGATAGAAATGGAAGAGAGACTAATAAAAGGAGTCATATATAGAAATATATGTATTAAATTGGATGAATCAATGTAAGACAAGCAATAGCCACAAAAATAGTGTAAAGCAAGGAGAGACATTTGGCTAGTTGCTCTGTCTCTTTCGTTTTAGTCCGTTGAACTAACCGGGTGTGAAGGAGTCGTCCTCTTCTCTTAGGGTTCTAATGTTTTTTGTAAAGGTAAAGGGTCTGTTATGATTTTTGGGATCAGGAAGAAGAGGAAGGATGTGAGGCGATGGGGTAAAACCAGCAGCTAGGAGAGACAATGGCAGCTGCTCCGGCAATGGCTGCTGCGTGGAAGGCTGGCCGGCGGACGGTGGCTGGAAGTGGGTGTCGAAATGGGGCTAGGGGGTCTGGCGGTGGAGCTGGTCTTAGGGGTTCTAGGGTTTGTGTTGTGTTCAAGGTTGAGAAAAGGATCAAGTAGCTAGGGTTGGTCTTGTATGAGTTCAAGAAGAAGGAGAGGCTAGGGTTTTTTCATGTTGTCTTGGTTAAGAAGAAGGTCTGATGGGTTTTTGGGCGTGGGTCATGGGTTACCTGGGTTGGGAAGATTTGGGCTTGCTAAAATTGGGCCATCTTCTTGCTAGAATTCAACTTGGACTAAAAATTCTATAAAATTGGGCTAAGGAAAGACTAAAAATTTAATTTGCTTCTAAAAATACTTATAAGAAGATATAAAATAACTCTTAATTGATTTTAATAAACTATTATATTTAAAATAAAACTAAAAATTAAAGTCAAAACTATTTTTGATATTTTCAAAGATTATTTTAAAACAAAATAGGTTCAAAGTAATCTATCCTTCTAAAAATATCTAATACTTGAGTTAAATAGAGAAATATGGAACTATTTTTGAAAATTTCTATTTTTGTTCTTAAAATAAAGTAAAATAGTTAAAACTGGGTAAAATAGCAATATTAGGCCTAAACTAAATATCTAAAATCTAAAAAGAGTAAAATCTCGGGGAGGGTCAAAAATCACATGTCTACAACTGCCTCTCTTTGACTGGAAATACGAAGTATTTTCAGACAAAGAAAGACTAGACAAGTTTTTTGACCCGACCCTTATTTAGGGAGACCAAAAACTACGAAGAAGGGAGATGTGACTGAGCCCTGGTATCTGAGCTGCCTACATATCCTTGGCTATAAAGGAATCGGGCCACGTGTAGTTCAGAGTGAGAAGAGAGATGGAGTATACCGAGGTGGAGAGCCGAGTGAAGTTTTGTCGAGGTTCCGGTCGACGGTTCCTGCCATTACATCGAAAATAAAAGGAAAAATTACAGCAAAAGTAAAATAAAAATACAAGATCCTATCTACTTCTTGTCTTGAATCTCTACTTGATCTTCAACATGAAACTGAAAAATGGACCCTGTTCTTCAGGCGGGCTCCTGATGCTTCTTAAATTTGCGAATTGAAGTAACTTTGAAATGAATTCCCTCGTTCTCCAGGTGGGCGCCTGCCAATAGCTCGACTTTGATATGGATTCTAAAATGAATTCCCTCGTTCTCCAGGTGGGCGCCTGCGACCAACTTGAAACTTGAAATGAATTCCCTCATTCTTCAGGTGGGTGCCTGCCAATGACTTGAACTCGAAACAGATTTCCTCATTTTCCAGGTGGGTGCCTGCCAATGATTTAACTTGAAATGAATTCCCTTGTTCTCCAGGTGGGCGCCTGCGACCAACTTGAAACTTGAAATGAATTCCCTCATTTTTCAGGTGGGTTCCTGCCAACGACTTGAACTCGAAATAAATTCCCTCATTCTCCAGGTAGGTGCCTGCCAACGACTTGTACTCGAAAAAAATTCTCTCATTCTCCAGGTGGGCGCCTGCCAGTGACTTAAAACATGAAATGAATTCCCTCATTCTCCAGGTGGACGCCTACCACTTACTTGAAACTTCAAATGACTTCCCTCGTTCTCTAGGTGGGTGCCTTATTGCCAAAACTTGAATTGTATTCCCCCGTTATATAGTTGGGCGCCTGATTGCCAAAAACTTGAATAGTATTCCCTCGTTATCCAGGTGGGCACCTGATTGCCAAAAACTTGAATTGTATTCCCTCGTTATCTAGGTGAGCGCCTGATTGCCAAAAACTTGAATTATATTCCCTCATTATCCAGGTGGGCGCCTGATTGCCAAAAACTTGAATTGTATTCCCTCATTATCCAGGTGGGTGCCTGATTGCCAAAAACTTGAATTGTATTCCCTCGTTATCCAGGTGGGTGTCTGATCACCAAAATTTGAACTGTATTCCCTTGTTATCCAGGTAGGCGCCTGCCATTACAACAAAACAGACAAAATAAAAGAAACTTTTCTGCCCCAGTTTGGTATCTGGGCACATCTGTGAGTGTTAATCGAATCATGTTACCTAAAGAGCTCTAAGAATTTAAAAGCTAAATACCATTATCCAGGAGGGCCCTAAAAACTTCAAATTAAATCTCATCTTAAGAGTGACAACTTTAAAGCTAAGTTATATTTCCTACAGGTAGAACTTACGTTAAATCTTGTTATCTATGAAGGTTTTGAAATCTAACTAGATCCCATTATCCAGGAGGGTCCTGAGAACTTTTAAAATTAAATCCCATTATCCAGGAGGGTCCTGAAAACTTAAAACTAAATCCCATTATCGAGGAGGGTTCTGAAAACTTGAAAACTAAATCCCATTATCTAGGAGAGTCCTAAAGACGAGAGTGAACTTAACTGATCCATGCTCTCTTCTTGGAGGATTCTGAACAGAATTTCTTGCCCCCTGAGCCATGCTTTCTTCATGGAAGGGTCCCTGTGGATTAACAAATTTTCTTGCCCCTGTTTTAGACGAATAAAAGTTTGTTAGTTTGAAAACGTGGTGGTTAGTTTATGGCGTCATTGCTGAGCGTCTGTGTCACGACCCAAACCGAAGGGCCGCGACGGGCACCTGGTGCCTTACTCAACCGAGTACCAACGTAACATATCTTTCTTAACATGTTATCATGAGTAAATGAGCCAGAAAACCCGTCATGAGATAACAATAATAAAACATAAGGGAATACTCAACATATGAAGACCCAACATGATATACAAACTAATATATGTGACATACGGGCCTATAAGGCCGACATGACCATTAGTAAACTCGAAACATAGGCCGACAAGGCTATAAGATTATCCATACACCCGACATATGTCTACAAGCCTTTAAGAGTATATAAAATCATAAAGGTCGGGACAGGGCCCCGCTATACCAATCGATACATATCCAAAGCATACTGACCAAATAGGCAACTCCGGAGCAAGTGGAGTGCACCAACACCTTCGCTGAGCTGATAGCCTACTAGGAGGACTGTCAACCTATCAATCGAGACCTACGGGCATGAAATGCAGCGTCCCCAAGCAAAAGGGACGTCAGTACGAATAAAGTACCGAGTATGTTAGGCAGGAAAGCTTAAACAAGAACAGTAATGTAAAGAGAGAGATAGAGGAGATACAACCTGTAACATCTGAGTGCCTCTGGGGGTTACTGATATGAAATGCATAATATATATATATATATACATAAACTTTTTAAAACATTCGCCTCTGTGGGCATCATCATCATCATATCGTATCCGGCCTCAAAGAGGACTCGGTAAAAGCATACCCGACCATCATAAGGTTCGGTAGAATCGTACCCGGCCACGTGGAGCTCGATAAACCCAACTGATCAGTGGTTGCACAATAGGTGCCGTACCCGGCCGACTATAGAGCAGCTCAGTAGAGTAAAATAGATACTATATATAATGCATGCTAGACTCATGGAATCACCTTCTAAACCTTTTAGAGTGACTTAAGAGCACTATGGACATCCATACCCTCAATATGAACCTTAGTAGGATTCAAGGATCATACACACTTGCTTAGAATAATTTTATAAGGAAAGAACAACATGGACAACCTTAGTTGCTAGGAGTAGATCCGTTATGAAGTAGCGTATTTATTTCACTTTAGATCATGCCAAAAGAAAGAAGAAAGTGCCTTAACATACCTTAAACCTGCTGAGTCCCTAATCACTTCCAAGCAACTCTTCAAACAAGTCAACTCAATCTATCATAGTATAAGGAGATTCAAAATCAGCGTTGAGCAAAGGCTAAGTCTATAACTTAAGCTAGTAGCTCGTTTACGTAAATTTTGGAAGCATCTCTCTTGTAACAAGGGCCTCCTCCAATACCATATACAAACAACAATGACCAGAGCAATCCATCAATACATAATTATCAATATCAAGACACCATATAACAACAACAAGTCACAACTACATTACGACGAGCGGCAAGCTCCGATTGGAATCCGTATACCTCTTATCAATCCTTATAGACTTATTACTTCAACATAAAAGTATTATTAACATGATAATGAAGTCATTAATCAATGATTCCATCCTTATACCATATATTTATAACAAAGAAAATAATCCACAACTTCAACTATCCTCAATTAGCAACTTTATTCACTAGTTTATGTCTAGCCCATCCATTTAACTTAATGAACATCAAGATAACCTTAGGCACAAGTAAGAACACAATATAAATACCTCATACAGAAACTTCAAGTCAAAATCCAAGTTATATTCAGTTTACAACAACCCTCAATAGCAATACAACACCATAGAAGTGACTTAAGCTAACCCAAGTATTATCTTGTAGTTTATCATCCTAACAACTTAACCAACATACAATCAAGCTTAAGCACAATTTGTAGGCTGTTATACTCACCTTATACAGAAGCAACAACTTGGAATTTCATCCAAATACAGCCCACAACAATCCTCAATGACAACACAACCTCAAAGAGGTGTTGTTCTTCACTAGAACTAAGTTTTGATATTGAAATATGGTATAATCACTTTGGAATAACTTCAAACCCTTATGGTATATATTTAGGAGGGTTAGGAGAAGTTTGGAGACCAATTTTAGTTGAAAAATGAGCAAAAATAGGCGTCCAAATCGTCTATAAATTGAAGTAGGTCAACCACCGCCTAAGTGGGTCCCATTGGGAGCTGCTTGCGCAGTCTCGCAAAAACGTGAATATCTCTCTACTACAATGTCGTATTAACGAACGGTTTAATGAGTTAGAAACTAGACTCGCAGACCTTCAATTTGGTAGGTAGAACACCCCATGATTCCAAGTATATTTGGAGAAATTCTCAGATACATTTGACCTAAAGTTTCAGCAAATTTATGAATGTAACTTGTGATGACCTTTGCCAACTCTTGTTCCACAACTTGCTTGCCTTGAAAATGTAGAAAATGAATATCATATGACTAAAATAACTCATAGAATAACCTCCTTAGCATGTTAATAACCCTAGTCTCACCCCAAAGTACATGTTATAACATTCCAAACTTGTCGACTTTTGACGAAACTTATTTTCTTTAATTGGTTTAGCTTCTAAGATTTCCATCCCTCTTGGTACTCGTTATTCATGATCTTAAATATTTGTAACCTCCAAGGTAACATGATTAACTTACTTTATTTGCTTCCAAATATAATCTCATTTCCGAGCTTACATCAATGACTTACGACGTACTCTCACGTATGAAAACTTGGGGTGTAACAGTCTGCTTCTGCCACTGCCATCATAACTTTGATTTCACCTTAGACGACCTTTACTGTTATCGACTACCCATTTTCTTTTAACCCTTATCACAGAAAATACCTCTGCTCTATTTGATCCAAATATCCTCTATCTGTTGCATTTTGCTCATGAATTGACATTTACCAAACCCTTGCATTTCACATGAATCCCAAAGCTTGTTGATTGTTACCAACTCAATGCGCATACCACCTTTCCCTGACTTATGCCACTTCGATGTGCTAGCCAAATTTGTTTTGTGCAATTGGAAAGCTGGTAGCAAATTTTGAAGTCATTTCTCACTTGTTTTGACCAAACAGACTCGAGAAGGGGCTCAAACAAAACAAGAGGAACAAAATAAGGGACAAGGGAAAGAGATGATACCTAACAAGAAAATTATAAAGTAGAAATTTATTAGATATGGATACCAACTCTAATGACCATGACATGCACCTTTGGACTAAGTGGCCTAATCTCTCAAGCAAGTCTAATATTCAACTCTTGTTGTACCTCTTCGCTATGAAACTTGGCTTCGGTGCTTAATTATCCTATCTCATCCACAATCCTCAGTCGACTTGTAGTGCGCTGAAGGGTTTTCACCATCAAGCCTCTCTCATTTTATTCTTTTTCTCAACTTACCTTCGCCTTACGGTGCCCATGAGGGTTTTTACCGATAAGACTCTCTCATTTTATCGTTTTCTCTCTTTGTGCTGAGAACAAAGGTACTACACTTGATTTGGCACCCTCAAAGATTGGTCGAAAGGTCTTTCTTTGGACCGTAATGTAGGCTTTTGGACAAGGTTGGAAAGAAAGGGTGGCATGAAGGCTTAAAATAATTTAAGATGAAAAGGTTCAAAATTACAACTTTTGGAATGAGGTTTTTTGGAAAAATTAAAACCTCTGCCCCAGTTTCTTGGAGTTTGGGGAATTTTTTTTATGAGATTTCTAAGAAAATCTGTCCCACTCTTGACTTTGGGGGATTATGAAATATTTTATTTGGTGCGAGCGAACCGTAAGGCTGCCTATGTATCTTGTGGCGACAAGAATCAGGTGGAACATAGTTCAAAAGACAGTTGTTTTTTTCCTTTTCTCTATTTTTTCTTTTTTCCTTTTCTCTTTTTTTTTCTTTTTCTTTTTTCCTTTTTTCTTTTCTTTCTCTTTTTCTTTTCCTTTTCTAGTTCCTGACTCTATTTCTGATTCCAAAAGAGGGGTGTGAAACAAAACATTAGGGCTCAAAATGAGTAGCAAATGATAAAGTGTTTGGGTAGCAGAATAAAATGCCTTTGTCATACCAAACTTAAAAGTGCCCAGTACAAACATGCAATTGAAGATAAGCAAAAAAATCACACATATTATCTATTGGTGGCATCAATACAAAAAAAAAGTGCCAATGGGCAATACCTTTGTTCCAATGAATGACCCTTGCCAGTTTGAAACAGACTTGACTCAACCTTATCTTGATGTGAAAGAATGCATTTCAGCACTAACTGATTTACCTCAAACTGCTTGAGAGACATTTCCTTATTGTATGCTCTTATCAACCTCTTGATTTTCCAGACTAACTGCCTCAATTTCACTCAATTCAAGCTTCATGTTATCTCAGAATGTGTGAATCTTTACTTGTTTCCCCAAATGCATCCTTTTATCATATTCAAAACTGTATCATTGCTTCATGATTAGACTAACTTTCAAGACCAAGCTGAGAATTATGCGTGCATGTCATGTCACTAGAGTCGGGATGAAAAGAACTATAAAGGAAAAATGACCTAAACAAAAACTTAACATAAAACAGGAGATTGCATTAGACAGATGGTGAAAAGGGTTTGAATAAAACAAGCAAAATAGACATGGGTTACAATCCTGGAACAATCCTAAATAACACTAGACGAGTTACTACAACTAAACGAACTAGGCAAAAAGAAGAGGAAGAGTATAAGACACAAGATAATATAGGGATTACAACCTTGAAATAACCCGAACAACACAAATGACAACAAAATAAACCACCAAAACTCCTCATGGCTAACCAAGAAAGGAGTGTCTTTCCAATTACCAAGCTCGACATCTTAGCCACTGGATTGCACATCAAAATTACTAGGACATTCACCAATTTAAATATCATTAACTTCATTCAGCAAGCTCCCAAGAGGATTTTCATACTCTCTTTCACCACGCATTTTCCCCACAAAGTGTGCATCATCATGTGCAAGTAAAGGATTCTGTGCAATGTTCTGGGTGTCACTGTCCTGGATCACAATTATCCCTTCTTGAATCATTCTTTCTATCTCCCTTTTCAAAGCACGACAATCTTCAATGCTATGCCCTTGGACATTAGAGTGGTACATGCACCGTACAGTAGGATCAAAACCTTTTGCATATGGGTCCGGAGTATAGACGATGAGCGACTCAATCAGGCCAGATTGTTTTAACTTTTCAAACAAGCTTGTGTAGCGATTGGAGTGAAAGACTTTTCTCTTTGCTGTTGCCTTCTCATTTTGTACTCCGACCTTGGTTGGAACCTCTTTTAGGTAGGGGGTTTATATGCTTGTAGAGGTGGGTAAGACATCTGTGGAGGCAGTGCAAGCTGTTGCGGGTTTTGTGAGTGTGAAGCATATGGCGGTATATTATGGATAGAGTACTGGGGAGGTGAGGTATGACTTCGGGGATTTTGTGGAGGAAAGTAGCATTGGTGAGGATTATATGGAGTACGAGGATATTCATGGGGTCAGTATTGAGGCTGAAAGCATTTAGCAGGAATGCCCACTGGATCATGTCATCGGCGGGGCTCAGCAACATCTTTTCTATCAATCAGAGAACTGACCTGAGCAACTTGTTCGTTCCATCTGAACCAAAACTCCCTAAAACTTTCCTTGGATCTCTTTCCTTAGGCATCGGGGACTTTGAACACAGCCTCGCTAGAGGATCGAGGAAGAGCAGCTGGTGGAGGGGCAACAAAAATAGGAGCAAATGTCGTAGCAGGGTATGAGGTCGGTTTAGCTAGTGGAGCATGGAAAATTTGGGAGGAGGTGCCAAGGAAATTGTGGTAAGGGGTAAAGCCCGGTGCATGTTGAGGGGCAAGGTCAACGGTAGTGGGAACCTGGGCTTGTGATAGTGGTGAGATAGTTGCAGGGTTTTTTGTGTAGTTAGTGGGGAATGAAGGTGGAGGATGGCCCCTGATCCAAGACTGATGCATTTTTGTCATCTGCTGTTTCAACCTTTGGACCTCCTCCTTCAATTCAGATTCCGACTTCTCAACTTCCCTCGACAGGTCAATAACTCCTGTGTCCAAGTCTTTCTTAGCCTAGACGAATCACCAAAGTGCCACAAACTAACCACCCTCTGTTATAATAACAATGAAAGTAACAAAGAGGAGCAAAACAAAGCCAACATGTTAGCATTAGGACATTTATCAGATAAAAATATCACATTGCGTGCAATGCCCCTAACAACATTTAATGGTTCTAGAATGACTTCGAGGGTCACAAGGTCGTTTGGCATCATCCCCATTTTGTTCATTTCAACCTTCTCTTTTCTTTCTTTTCTAGCACTTCTTGGCTTGCTCATTCTCCTTCCTCCCTTTTCTTTTTAATTGTCACTCTTTTATTTCCTCTCATTTCTCACATCCACAACTTCTTTCTCTTTTTCCTTTTTCTTTTTTCTTTTTTAATAATGATTCGATCGAACCTTATGTAGGTTGCCTACGTATCATATCCCTCATGAATCAAATCAAGCGTAGTTCTGGAAAAGTAATGGACAAATAAACTAAAAATAAAAATCTTTTTGGATTTTTCATTTATAATTTTTTTGGTTTTCCAAATACAAAACAGGAAGTACTATAACAAAAGACTCGACAATCTTAACTAGACTGACAGACTCGATACTACTTTACAAGACTAAAAATTAAAAGACAACATAAGATAAACTAAAAAAAATAAAAAGTTTCCTCAAGCAGCTCGTGCATGCAATGGTCTTGACTAGAATGGTCCTGGGGGTATTTGTCATGTTCAAACTCTAGCAAATTGCTACATACCTGAATGAAAAAATAAGATCAAATAGAATTAGTGACAAAAGACATATGTGACGCCACGACACCTTCTATTGGACAATGCAAGGCATGATTAAAGCTATTTTTGCAAAATGACCTACGTGTCCAAGGGTGGCTATTAGTGCCAACTCAACAAAGGTGACCTCAAAGACATGGAAATACCTCACCAAGGCTTATACGAATTCAACTCCCAGTAATCATGGCCCAAAATTAATTTGCAGAAATGACCCATTTTGCAAAAAAAAAAAACGGCCGATATGGCCTGAAGTGGCCAAAGATGCAAACACAAAAAGGACGGACCTTAAAGTAATATGACACCTAGTTGTGGGTTCAAGATCCTAAGACATGGGTTATTGAACCACTTTTGCAAAAATGACCTCATTTTGCAAGAATGGCCGATGTGGCCAAAAGTGGCTAGACATGCAAGATATGGTTAAGACCCCGCAAAGCCAAGAACTTAAGACTCACTAGGAATACCGGAACCTATGTGGGTTGCCTACGTGTCATGTCTCGAAAGACGAAAATTAGGTTCGCGTAGTTCGGGAAGACTGGACATGAGAGAAAGCCTTTAAAAAAATGCAACTAATTTGGAAAAATCATATTTTGTCTTTTTGAGAAATGATGAAAAATGTAAAATATTTTTGGATTTTCTTTTTCATTTTTTTTTCATTTTTGGAAAATAATGGGAAAGTGTAAAATCTTTTTGGATTTTTCATTTTCATTTTTTTTGTCTTTTTTTTTTGAAAATGTAGTGAAAGAAAAATATAACTGGGCCTACTTGCTTCGTCTTTCATCCTTCTTTCCCAAGCATCCGCCAAATGACTTTTTTACCCTCAAAGATGCAACATGTATCACATAGGGATGATTGAATGTCTTTTTGGGCTACGAGCCCATTTTTGACATAATTTGGATTGGCCTCCTACAATGGGACACGGTGCCTGGGACCGAACCCTGGTAGGTTTAAATGATATGATGCACATAAGTATGACCTAAAGGCTGACCCACGGTTGGGGATCACTAGACAAGGCAATTCGGGGGAGCGTATGGTCGATGGTGGCTTCTCAAGCTTTTCACCCACTCCATACGTCCGACGGCCCCCCCTAAATTAAGGGTGACTCAACAAAGCGTTCGTGCACGCAACGCGTACTCCGAGACTTGTTGCAGAAAGAAGACCCATGGTTATGCAAATGATGACAGTTATAAAGCGGTAAACACATAAGGAAAAACGATAAAAAATAACCAACAAAATGGGAAATAAGACAAACAAGCCAACTAAACAAAGCAAATAAAGAAAACAAACACCTCATCCGAATATCCTAAAAGCCAACAAGATCAAGTATCAGCTCGAAGTTGTAACTCCCCAGCAGAGTCGCCAGAGCTGTCACACCCCTTTTTTAACCAACTCACTAAACCTCTTAAATTAATAAAAAGATTTGTGAAGCTCAAAAGGGTTTTCAATTAAAAATTGACAAAAATTTGTGTTCAAAAGGAAATAACTCAGAGTCGCCACCTGACATTGATTTCGGTGTGCCAGGTCACCGTTTTTAAAGTGATTTTCCTTTTAAAACACTTTGGACTCCAAAACTATGTCTACACCAGAGATTCGGGGGTTCATTTGACTCGGGGAGAAGGTGTTAGGCACTCCCCAAGTCCCGTAACTAGTACGGTTGCGCACTCGATAAAGTTGGCTTTTAAGATATTCAAATTGAGGTAAAAACAGACAAAAAGAAAATAAACAGTCAAAAGAGGCTCGAGGTCGTCCCCACCTAATAAAAGAAAAATAAATATAAACAAGAATAAAAGTACTACGAGTTCGCTTTTGGCCTCCAATTACAGAATACTTCGGGGCATTCTACGGAATAAAATATATACAAATCCTTCGGGGCATTCCCCGGATAAATTTAACTAAGGAAACGACCTCTCGCCTCAAAACTAACAAAAATCCTAAGGCTTGCCGACTCAAGTGTTGACGGCCTAAACATGCTCCTAGTGCTTAAGAAAATAGAAACAAAATTAACTAAAGCAAGTAAAACTTATTTAATGCTTATCTTCCTTTTACTCTTCATTTCATGTATTTGGCCAAGCCCAATTCCTAAACATGGAGATAAATTAATTACCTAATAGGCTGGTTATACCCTCAATCCCATAATCCAATTTCAAAAATCTGACTGAGGAACAAATTAAGTATTGCTACATTATATAGGAATATCAACTAAAAATTTTAAGTTTAAACTAGAAAGCTTACTGCCTAAAAAGTATAAAAATCAAATTATTGGCCCAACGATTTTTAGCCTAAATTAACTTCAGAATTGATACTAACACGTAGACATTCCAGAACAAGGAATCAGC
The DNA here is from genome assembly GCF_000715075.1 of Nicotiana tabacum. Classification (NCBI taxonomy): domain Eukaryota; kingdom Viridiplantae; phylum Streptophyta; class Magnoliopsida; order Solanales; family Solanaceae; genus Nicotiana; species Nicotiana tabacum. Next base: position 28,800,109 of record NC_134089.1, on the reverse strand, counting down.
ACCAATACATGTAATTCAAATTCATCCTAACATAGCTCTTGTATACTTAAATTCACAACGAGAAAATTGAAGTAGATGAAATATTGAGGAGAAAAAACTGTTTAAACAAAAAATTCTTTAATATTGGTTGAAGAAATCGCCGAGTACCAAGTTTCGACTCCAAATCCGAGTGAAAACAACAACGAAAACCTAGCAGAAACCGCGGACCTTAAGCGGCGGATGGAATCGAACTCACAATCCAACGCCGAACCTCATACGATCTCCATTTTTATAAACAAAAATTTAAGGACTGAGATAGCAATGGAAGAGAGACTAATAAAAGGAGTCAGATATAGAAATATATGTATTAAATTGGATGAATCAATGTGAGACAAGCAATAGCCATGAAATCAGTGTAAAGCAAGGAGAGACGTTTGGCTAGTTGCTCTGTCTCTTTCGTTTTAGTCCGTTGAACTAAGCGGTTGTGGAGGAGCCGTCCTATTCTTTTAGGATTCTAATGTTTTTTGTGAAGGTAAAGGGTCTATTATGGTTTTTGGGATCAGTAAGAAGAGGAAGGGTGTGAGGCGATGGGGTAAAACCAGTATCTAGGAGAGACAGCGGCAGCTGCTCCGGCGATGGCTGCTGCGTGGAAGGCTGGCCGGTAGATGGTGGCTGGCAGTGGGTGATCGGAATGGGGCTGGGAGGTCTGGCGGCGGCGCTGGTCTTAGGGGTTCTAGGGTTTGTGTTGTGTTCAAGGTTGAGAAGAGGATCGAGTTGCTAGGGTTGGTCTTGTATGAGTTCAAGAAGAAGGAGAGGCTAGGGTTGTTTCATGTTGTCTTGGTTAAGAAGAAGGTCTGATGGGTTTTTGGGCGTGGGTCATGGGTTACATGGGTTGGGAAGATTTGGGCTTGCTAAAATTGGGCTATCTCCTTGCAAGAATTCAACTTGGACTAAAAATACTACAAAATTGGGCTAAGGAAAGACTAAAAATTTAATTTGCTTCTAAAAATACTTATAAGAAGATATAAAATAACTCTTAATTGATTTTAATAAACTATTATATTTAAAATAAAACTAAAAATTAAAGTCGAAACTATTTTTGGTATTTTCAAAGATCATTTTAAAATAAAATAGGTTCGAAGTAATATATCCTTCTAAAAATATCTAATACTTAAATTAAATAGAGAAATATGGAACTATTTTTGTAATTTTTATTTTTTGTTCTTAAAATAAAGTAAAATAGTTAAAACTAGGTAAAATAGCAATATTAGGCCTAAACTAAATAACTAAAAGCTAAAAAGAGTAAAATCTCGGGGAGGGTAAAAAATTACATGTCTACAGGGTATGCAAATTTGCACAAGCAATCAAGGTTCAAGTCGGGTATTACTATCTCTCGATTTAACCCTTTAATTGGGGCTATCAATCTCTTGAGTACGCCCTAATTCCTTGTTGGACCAATTTCAGAGACTTAAACTCTCTTTCTCAAGAAGAGTCAAAGTCAACTAAACACAAACTAGTGTTTGCAACTACTAATTCAGCAATTAAACATGAAATTAGTCCAAATATCAAACACCCATAGACAATCAAGCATTAAAATACAAGACCCATCAATTACCCACACTAGGGTTGAGCCACAACCCAAGCTTATGGGTCTAGCTACTCATAATTAGAGAAGAAAATAAAGAAATAGATGAAGAAAAACTCATATTAATTAATTGCTAAATTGAACTTAAAGATTCAATGTTGAAATGAAGCTAAAATTACTCAAAATAGCTAAAATATTCGAAGTCACGAACACAGCCAGTGTACAAAACTATCTGCTTACCTAAAAATGAGAAAAGAAGCTATTTATACTAAGCTGAAAAATCTGTACAAAAATACCCCTGCGGGGATAGTGCGGACCGCATAAAATCACGTGCGGCCGCACTAAGGTTCTTGAGTTATAATCCTGCTCTCTGAACTTAGGCAATGCGGACCGCACAAAATTGAGTGCGGCAGCGGTGGCTTCTAGTGCGGTCCGCATGAAATGGAGCGCGTACCGCATTGGGTTTTAAACTTGGAACTGACACTTCTCTGAACTCTGGCTTTGCGGACCGCACTAAATCAAGTGCGGCCGCAATGAACTCAACGCGGACTGCACAAAACCCCATGCGGCCGAAATGCCTGTTGGCCTGGAAATGCACACTCTCTGAACATCACTTGTACGGACCGCACAGAATGGTGTGCGACCGCATTGGCCTTGTTTTGCCTGAGCTTTGTTTTGTCTTGGTACTTGTGCAAGTTTCACTTCTTTTTTGAGCTGATCTTTGATATCTTTTCACCTTTTTGATCAAACCTGCAATCAAGCACAACTTGTGAGCCTTTGGGACTATTTTGTACACATTTCTAATCAAAACTTAAGCAAGATAGAGTATAAAGTGTATCAAAATCCCTAGTTATCAGAGTTTTTATAGACAGGTTAGGTTGTGGTTGTGGATCGCGTATGACAGTCTGGTGTGGAAACTAATGAGGGATTGGAGACCCGAGTGTATCTTTGTTGCTTGGTATGTTAGATTTTGGATGTGATATTGGGTATAGGCTGGTTGTCTCAGAGTTGTGCTATTCTGGGTTGTTGCACTAAGACAGCAACATTGGCTATGCCGGGGATGCCACAGATTGAGTGACGAGGTTTGGCGGATTATGTTCACTGCAAGGTGATTCCATTTTGAAGACCCAGCGGATGGTTGAGAAGGGTTGTCTTTCTTATTTGGCCTTCGTGATGGATGTCAGTGCAGAGACTTCTTCTATTGATTCAGTTCCGGTGGTGAAGGATTTTTCGGATGTGTTTCCTACTGCCGGGCATATCGTCGGACAGAGTTGTTGATCCTGATATTGATTTGGTGCCGGGTACCGTATCATATGGCACCGGCAGAGTTAAAGGAATTGAAGGAGTAGCTTCAGGAACTCCTTGATAAGGGGTTCATTGGTAGGCCAATATGGATGTGGGTTCTACATTGAGTTGGCTTGGTTGACTCCAAGTTGTATTGTTAGGGGATGTGTTGATTCGATTGTTATTGAGCTTATTGTGATCTGGGGAGATCTATGAGTTACCTTTCCGTGTTGCGAGGCATTGAGATTTGTTGGTTATAGGCACATGTGGTGCGCTTTTATTGGGGTCTCTCAGTGGAATTCGAGCGGGAGGAGTATTGGGTATTTCTTGGCTGATGGCATATCGATTGTGTCCTTTCGGGTTTTTGTAATGTTATGTCAATTGCTTCGCAGTGGTTATGATGATTGCTTTGGTTCTAGACATCAAATTGCGCGTGGTTGTCGATTTGAGCATAGTGACTTGAGGTGTTTTATGTGGACCAGTGTTGGGATATGGTCGCGTATTGCAGCGAAGTTATGTGGAGGTATGACCCTTCGGGTTAGATTCGTGTGTTCTGGTTCTACGGTGTGTGATGGGTCCTCAGCATTTTGTTGTGGTGGTACTTGTGAGCTTGTGGTACAACTCTTTCATTCAAGTCATTTTCGTGATTTGAGTATGTTCGGATTATTGCTTATTGGTGTGCGGATTGCACGAGTTGTGGTTTAGATGGTATTGATGTGTCATGTCACCAGAATAGTTGTGTTGGATTAGATAAGATCATTGAGATCTAGAATAAATACAAACGGATTCAGTTTCAGCGTGTTTGAAGGATAATATCGGTGTTCGGCTCAGAAATTGCTATAGTCCATGCCAAAGGAGGAGTGGCTTCTCGAATGGTTGATCTGAGAAATGGTTATGACTTTCTACATGTTTCACTTATCATTGGCAGTATATGAAAGTGTTGGAATGAGACTTTAATTGATAAGAGGTTATTATTGGTATTCAGTTATTGTGTGCAACTGTTGTGATTTGAAGTTATCTCTGCAAGTGTCTGAGTTATGCGGTATATTTCATGATTGCATCTAGGGTTGCATATATGGTTTTCTACAGCTTGTTCGAACTCATTCAAAGTATAGATGTGAGATTCTGATCTTGTAGATGATTTTAGAAGTGGAAATGTGGTTCTAAAGTTTATAGGTTAGGTTGGATTGTGAAATTTCAGTTACATTGTGTTATTGGACCTATATGAGATAAGGTGACGTGGGATCACCCCCGGGTATGTGCATAGTAAGGTTATACAACAATTTGATGGTTTTCGGAACAATTCTGGCCACGTTCGAGGACGAACGTATGTTTAAGTGGGGGAGGATATAATGACCCGACCAGTCATTTTGAGCTTTTGCACTTCGCTTGCCAGTTCTCAGGCATGACTAGACACGTGTAATGTATTATGACTTATGAAAATTGTTGGTTTGGTTTTCAGGGTAATCGGAATGAATTTGGAAGAACAGTTCTCAGTTTGAAGCTTAAAATTTGAAAGGTTTGACCAAGTTTTGACTTGTTAGTATATGATCTTAGATTGGAATTTTTATGATTTGGTTAGCTCCGTTAGGTGATTTGGGACTTAGGAGCGTGGTCGGAATGTATTTTGGAGGTCCGTGGAAGGTTTAGGCTTGAATTGGCAAAATTGGAATTTTGGCATTTTCCGGTTAATAGGTGAGATTTTGATATAGGGGCCGGAATAGAATTCCAGAAGTTGGAGTAGGTCCATTGTGTCATGTGTGACGTGTGTACAAAATTGTAGGACATTCAGACAAGGTTTGGTAGACTGTTTGATCGAAAGCGGAATTTGGAAGTTTTTGGAATTCTTTGGTTTGAATCCGATGCAAATTTGGTGCTTTAATGTTTTTTTGAGCGTTCCAAAGGTTGGAGCAGGTTTGAATGGGGTTATGGGATATGTTGGCATGTTTGATTGAGGTCCCGTGGGCTTCGAGTGAGTTTCCGGTGGTTAATCGGATCAAATTCTTGTTTTGAAAGTTGGAGATTTCTTTAGATCAATGTTGCAGAGTTTTGCTCTTCACGTTCGCGAGAGGGCCCTCATGTTCGCGAAGAGATGTTGAGTGTGGCAGGCCAGTTATCCTTTGCGTTTGTGATGTTGGTTCTACGTTCGCGCAGGTTGAGTCTATTTCTGCATCGCGAACGCGTGGCATGGTTCGCGTTCGCGTAGAAGGGTGAAGAAGACTTGGACCCCCGACCCTGGTGCTATGCGTTCGCGAGGTTAGTGTCGCGTTCGTGAAAGAGCTAGACAGGCAAAGCATCATGTTCGCATGGCTGCGTACGCATTCGCGAAGGGTATTGTGAAGAGGCAGTGTAATTTGTGCTACGCAAACGCGAGAGCGCGGCTGCGTTCGCGATGAAGGAATAGGCAGAATGTTCAAGTTCAAAATCGAGGGTTTAAGTCCAATATCACAAAAACCATTGGAGAGCTCGGGAGAAGGTGAAATTGGAGGAGATTTTCAGTGGAGCTATTAAGGTAAGTATTCTTCACCCATATTTGGTATAATTCCATGATTTAGTCTTGAATTTCATCATTTAATTTGAGAAATTAGAGTGAAAATTGGGGAAACATGGAAGAAAAGTTTGAGAATTATTTTAGGGATTTGAATAGGTATTTGATGTCCGATTTTGATGTTCTTGGTATGTATGAACTCGTGAGAGGATAAGGATTTTATTGATGTGATTTTTTTGGATTCTGAGATGTGGGCCCGGGGGCCGAGTTTGGCCAATTTCGGGATTTTTGGTATAAATTGGATATTTTCGAATGTTCTTTGTTCCCTTAGCATATTTTGATGGTATAAATTTACTTTTGGCTAAATTTGGAGCATTCGGAGGTCGAGTCGAGAGGTAAAGGCATCGCGGGCTAGAGTTGGACCAGATTGAGGTGACTAATGATTGTAAATGTTGTCTTGAGGGTATGAAACCCCGGATTTCACATCGTTGTGCTATATTGAGATGACACACACGCTAGATGACGAGTGTGGGGTCGTGCACTCTTGGGGGATGCACTATTGGGTATTGAGACTTAGTCCATGCCGAATGACTGTTTTAATGTGTATTTGATTGAAAACTGTTTGCTATAATCATGTTTTGGGCTGGATGCCATATTTGGGCCTCGTGCCAACTGTTTTGGACCCTTAGGGGATTTTTACTGCTATTTCCTTACTGATTTGATTTTATATCTACACTCAGTCATGCTATATTCTACTATTTTCGTAACTCAGCCATGTTTACTCAATTTTTACATCTTAAATGATATTTTTGGACTGAGCATCATATTTTACTATGCCTGAGTGGCTTTTAGGGATTTCTGACTGAGTAGGGCCGATGGCCTGTGTTGTGAGGTTAATATGGGATCGGGCTGCACGCCGCAGCAGTGTTGTACTGATTATAAGGCCGAGGGTCTAAGTTGTTATGCCACGTGGTGGCTTGATATGAGGCCGAGAGCCAAGTGATTATGCCACGAGGTGGCTTGATATTGCGCTTGGGCAGTAAAGGGACCCTCTCGGAGTCTGTACACCCCAGTGAGCGCGAGTACCCAGTGTGTTATGTGATATAGCCCAAGGGGCTGATGTTGTTCCATATTATTGCCCGAGGGGAGGTTCTTGATTTATGTTATGCATGAGGGGCTGATTACGAGTGATTGTGAGGTAGCCCGAGGGGCTGGTTCTGTTGATATTATGCCCGAGGGGCAGTTTATGGTACATGTTTTGCCGAATGACTGTTTATGTTTCTATCATGTTTACTCATTGTTTTATCACTCATTTGAAACTATTAAAAATTGTTTTTAAAAGGTTTTTACCAAAACTGAGCATGATTTACGAAGTAAATGATTTCTGTACTGTGCGGGAAATATCCTATATTTGTTGTAGCGTTTTGACGTGGTTTACGTGTTTTTTTACTGCTTAGCTTTCATTTACCTTTATTACTCACTGAGTTGGAGTACTCACATTACTCCCTGCACCTTGTGTGCAGATTCAAGTATTTCTGAACCTGGTAGCGGGTGTTGATTGCTTGGAGGCAGAGTCATCAGAGTTTAGCAAGATAGCTGCCCGACGTTCGCAACACTACTTTTCTCCCTCTTATTTTCATTAGACTGTATCCAGTACACTTTCAAACTTTTTCGTTGTATTCAAACCTTAGTAGATGCTCGTGACTTGTGACACCCGATGTCGGGCTTGTATATTATTTCCGCACTGTTCATGTAGATTTACATTATGGGATATTTGATTAATTAAAAAGCTTAAAAAATGAATTATTATTGATTAAATGGTTAACTCGGGAGTTGTGTCGCCTGGCTTAGTTTCACGATAGGTAACATCACGATTGGGTCGGTTTTAGGGTCGTGACATACGTCCAACATCTGCAGTAAAAATTTTGGTAGTCCCTCCCACGCTGCAACTGTTAGGAATACAAGATAATCAAGATCTCTATGCAATATTTCATTCTCTAATAAAGCCCAATGTTGATCCTCCATTCCGTGGAGGTAGTGAAGATCATCCGGTGCATGATAAACGGCTAGTGCCTTTTCCATCTCTAAAATCTCTTTCATTATATGCCAATAACTTCTGGTTCATCTTTGTGTGTGTTAGTTTGGAACATTGCAAACAATGCTTGTAGTATAACTAGCCCATCCCAATGACATAATACTTCATAATGACAACATTTTGGGTATAGGGGAACTGACATAATACTTCATAATGACAACTTTTTGGGTATAGGGGAACCCATTGTAGGTTCTCACCCTAAATTCACATACCTTCGAGCTTTGTAGAATACGCTTCCCCCTCAATAATGTGCCGCACAATTTTGAGATCTATATGTATATTGATGGGTTTATTTTTCAAGGGACGTAATACACTATATCACCTGTCGTCTACTAATCAGTATAGCAACCTAGCATATTTATTACAAGGAAAAGATCAAATGTGTTCTGACTTGTCCCATATGGATCTTTTGAACTACCTTCATCATTTTGCCTCTTCTTATACTACTTATTAAATGTAAGTGTCATTTTTGAAACGCTTGTCTAAATGAATAACTAAAAATAAAATTTGGTTCAACTTAAGAAGAACCAAATAGGAGGTAGTTCAACATGATGCATGTGTAATATGTGCTACCTTGTCTTGTCGACATGGAAAAGTCTATACACACATGTACCGTAAAGATTCCACTGTACGTGAAACATGTCACATGAAAAATATGCGTTATGCGGTAGCTTAGAAAATAATATATATTTAATGTGTGTCTTGTCTTGTCGACTTGAAAAATCTTGCACGTACTTGTACCGTAAAAAATCCATTGTATGTGAGACATAGCGCATGAACAATTTGCGTTATACATCATCTCAGAAAATAGTATAAATTTAATGAGTGTTTTGTCTTGTCAAAGTGAAAAAGCATGTATGCACTTGTACCGTAATAATTCCATTATTAGTGAAACATGGCTCATGAACAATATGTGTTATGCAACCTAAAATCACTCATTCTAGCCTATAAGAACCCCGCACATTTTACATTATTCTTTGCGGACCCTCACAACTTAACCAACCAAGAAAACTGTTTTTCAGTTCAAGCAATTCGATATGTCTGGACGCGATGAGGTGCCAAGGTGTTACTGTGGGAAATATGCGATTTTGAAGCCATGTTGGGAAAGTTGCAATCTAAGGCGCAAACGTTGGATGTGTAAATACATCATGAGTTATTAGTATTCAAATTTATGCTAGTTAGTTGTCACGATCCAAAATTCACAAGTCATGATAGCACCTAACTCGACCCGTTAGGTCAGTCAATTAATGGTTAACACAATCCTAATAAAATAAATGTGATCAACAATCGATATAACTGAAGTTCCATACAAAATCTCTAGGATTGATAGTACAAGACATGAACTACTACGACTAGATTGTTGCAAAAACTGATATGAAATAAATACAACTTATATTTGAAATGTATTTAAACAGAATTCATCTCTAGGAATACCCAGGGACAAGTGGTAGCCACATCCAGAAGGCACAAACATCTTCAGAGTCAGCTCCCGACATCACTGGTAGCTCCATTCCAAAATCTGCACACAAGGTGCAAAAGTGTAGCATGAGTACAACTGACCCCTTGTACTCAGTAAGTATTTGACTAACCTCGGTGAAGTAGTGATGAAGCTTTTTAATTAAAATATACTCACTGATATAACCTATATTGTAAACTAGCAATAGAATAATACTGCAATATAACAGAACAGAGTACATGAAATGAATATGCGAAGCAATAGCTGAGTACTAGAAGAGGTCACAAATTAATATTTCCCAATATCTCGACTAATCCTTTCCTTAGAGAGATAACCAACAAACCACGTTTGTAACTCCACAACTTTAATAGTATGAGGAATGTATTCAAGATGTAAAATCAAATGGCATGGCAACACCCTTAGTGCATTTATCTCATCCTCACAAATATACGTATAACAATACCAACCAGGTGAAAGAAATGCTGATAACAATAATGACACGGTAGGAAATACAGAAATAATAATGATGAACAAGGCAGTACATATGGACAACAGTAATAGACTAGGTAGGAGGCATAAGAGTAATGACATCAATTAGGAAAGAAGAACATAATTTCACCTAACTAGCATGGTAGAAGGCATAGATGTAGATATAACAAATAAGAGGGGAAAGCATGGTATTTATAAGCTAACACATAGAGGCATGAACGACTAACATGGTAGAAGGCTTATACTAAAGTGCAACAAAATAGATACGACATGGATGTATATATAATAGCAGGAAGGAAAGCATGCTATTTGCAAGTTAAACAAATAGAAGGCATGAACAACACAACAACAATCGAGATAGAGGACAAAGATAGAACAATAACGACACATCACGTAGATAACATAGGTGCAACAGTAGTAACTCTACGTAAAGGCATGAATGTACACATAAGGAAAAGATATCACAGCGTAATGCATGTCTCTTGTCCTCGCCTGCACAGAAACACCCTTCGTGCCATGAACTCATAATAATATAAAAGCATGGTAATATAAATGAAATGGCACGGCATCACCATTCATGCTTTTACTCTCATCTTTACATGATAATGCAAATGAGATCAGGATAATATAAATAAAATGGTACGGCATCACCCTTTGTACTTTTACTCTCAAATGAAATGGCACGGCATCACCCTTCGTGCTATACACTTCTCTTCACATGATAAAATATATGAAATGGCACGGCATCACCGTTCATGCTTTACACTCTCCCTCACATGATAATATGTATACAATGGCATGGTATCACATCCTTCATGCATAATAATGTATATGAATGGCACGACATCACCCTTCATGCTTTATACTCTCCCTCACATGATAATGTATATACAATGGCACAACATCACCCTTCGTGCTTTATACTCTTCCTTACAAAGCATATGTATATTAATGACAAATAAGGTAGGAAGCATAAATAACAACAATGAGAGTATTTAAATGAATATTCCAAATGAACTCCAATCACAACTTTCAAGTCAACAATAGTTCAATAAACCCTCAAGAATCTTATTATTCAAGTATTTCAACAAATCTCTAGAATGATCTATAACACGAGTATAAAATCTAATATCTCAAGAATATCGACAGTAGCAATGTATTAATGATTAAGCATAATGATGACTGAATTAGACACATCAATATTTCTCAAAATTTCGTCAAATTTTAATCAAGTTATAATAAACTTAATCTTGGTTTCGAACATTTCATTCTATATTCTTAGTTATCTAGAAGTCAAGTAGGATATGTAGCAAGAATGGTCACATAATTCTACAAGGCGCAGTTTATAGTATAATTTACCCCCGAGTATAATTAATCTGGCACATACATATATGCTCGTCACATTATATATGTATCACCCCCGCATGTAGCAAATAATGTCAAATAATAGGAAAAATTCCCTCAACAAAGTTAGACAAGACACTTACCTCAATTCGGCAAACTAAATACTCAATTTAGCTTCTTCCCTTACAAATTCACCTCCGCCTAGCTCAATCTAGCCAAATACGACTTAAATACATCACAAAATACAAGAAAAAGTAATTTCAATTAATAAAGATATGAACTTTATAAAATTTCCAAAAAGTCAACAAAAATAAAGCTCTAGCTCACCCGGTCCAAACATGGGTCCAAGGGTAGGTCGTACTACCCATAGCCTCACTAGTCCATATACGTGTTTTGTTTCCAAATTTGAGTCCTATTCGACTCTCAAATCCCAAATTTTCATTTTTCAAAGCTTTGACATAATCTCAAAAACAATTCCCTAGATTCTCGTGAATTTGTTGTTAATTCTTATGTATAATCACAAAATATAATTGAAAGTTGATTAAAATTACTTACACGATAGTTTGGTTTGAAAATCCTTCTACAAAATCGCCTCCCATCGAGGCTAGGGTTCAAAGTATAATAAAATGAATCAAAAACCCAAATTGCATAGCTGAAAACAAGTTGCAGATATTGCATTTATGATCCAGGGTTCGCAATTGCGAACACGAACAGTTCTGGAAAATGTCGCAATTGCAAAAAAATATTCGCAATTACGATAAAAATGTTCGCAAATCGCAATTGCGACTACACCAGAAACCAGCAGTCTCCTTAATACGGAAATGAGCATAACTCTCTCATACGATATCCGAATTCGACGATTCGTTTTTTGCTATGGCTCTGTAATTACAATACAGATCTAATGATTCAATAAAAACTAAATTCGGAGCTCATTTTCCTAATGGGGAACCTTTTATGCTTGAAGAAACGACGCCAAAGCATAAAAACAAGCGCAACACAACCTAAACCTATCTGAAACTTACCCAAGCCACTCGGGACCTTGTCCTAACATGCCAACAAGTCCCGTAATAGAACAAAGACCTACTCGAGGCCTTAAACCACATCAAATAATGTCAAAATTACAAATCATACCTTCCTAATATTTATGTCACGACCCCGGTTCGCCCTCCATGAACCATCGTGATGGCACCTAGTCTCTACGACTAGGTAAGCCTAACAATGCGGAATATAAACAACAATTGCGGAAGGAATAATTTTAAACCAAAATAGTGAAATAGAACAGTGTTTAAAATTCCGCTCGGCATACACAATAACAACTCTCGAAACTAGTAACATTTTTCAAAATCCGGAATCTCATGATCACAAGCCTTTGAATGTCTACAAGTATCTAACTCCAGAATATCTAACAAAGAAACGGAAGTGCAGAAGGGCTAATACAAAAAGGAAGAGTAGAAAGGGACTCTTCGGTCTGCGGACGCGGCAGATATACCTCGGACTCTCTATAAGCACTCCGTCTAAAGTGTGATAAGTCTGAATGGAGGTACCTGGATCTGCACATGAAAAACATGCGCATAAAGGGCATGAGTACACCACAACGGTACTCAGTAAGTGCCAAGCCTAACCTCGGTCGGGTAGTGAGGAGGAAGGTCAAAACCCTACTGAGGTTAAATAAAATATAAGGTTTAACAGTGTAGAATAAAACAATATAAATAAGTACAACAGTAAAAGTAACACAAGATATGAGGGACAACAACAACTACTATATAGGCAAAGTAAACACAGAAAGAAATACAGCTCAGCACAAAGATAACAATCGGGGATCTCCCTGGATACCGTCCTATAGTCTCAAATGTAAATATCCAGTGGATCCCCGAGATGCCGTCCCGTAGTCCAACTCATAATGCGAGGGGATCTCCCAGAATACCGATCCGTAGTCCCAAAAGTAAATACTCAGTACAGGGCGAATCTACCGGTTGCAGTCCAGTAGTTCCAATGTAAATGTATAGGGGGATCTCCAGAAATATCGTTCCGTAGTCCCAAAGTAAATATACATGGGGATCTCCCGGGATACCGTCCCGTAGTCCCAAAGTAAACACACAGAAACAACAAGAAGAGTACACCGTTCAATTCAAGTTCCATACAAAGGTAAACCAGATATTTCTAACCTAGCATGCTGCACGTAATCCAAATAAGGAAGTTTGAGCAAGTAAGAAAATTAAGTCACTTAGACATGCTTTCCTAAGCTAACAACAGGCTTAAATTGCAAGTAATATAAATAGGAAAGGAAACATACTAGTAATTACTTAATGAAAACCAGATTTCAACAATTAACACAAGTATGCACTCGTCACCTCACGCACAAGGCATTTCAATTATCAATAATACCAAATCTTAAGGGGAAGGTCCCCCATACAAGGTTAGGCAAGCCACTTATCTTGAACCGACTCAAAATCAACCCGAAACCACGTTTTTGCCATGAGTACTCGACTCCAAATGGCCCAAATCTATTCAATTCAATTGCATAATGTAAATTACACTTCAAGTAACTAATTCTACAATATAAATTCTAAGCTAATACGCAAAATCAGGTAAAATGACCAAAACGCCCCTCGGGCCCACATCTTGGAATCAGGTAAAATTTACAGTTTCAGAATCCTCATACTCTCACGAGTTCATTTATATCAAAATTATCCAAATCCAAGGGCAAATTCCCAATCAAAATTTGAATTCTAGGTCTAAGAACTTTCTTCCAATTTTGCCCTAAATTTTCACCTCCAATCCGAAATTTATGACAAAACTAACAATAGATTAATGGAATACAACTAGAAAGGGTTAAGGAATTGTTACCCAATGATTTCCTCTTAAAATTCTTCCCAAAATCGCCCTCTCCCGAGCTTCAAAAACTCCCAAATTACGCTTTCGATCAATAAGTCTATCAGACCTCGTCCAAATGACCTGAAATTTCACACACACGTCCCATTCAACACTATAGAGCTACTCCAACTTCCGGAATCCCATTCCTACCCTTAGATCAAAATCTCACTATCGAAGCGGAAACTTCCAAAAATTTAACTTTCGGCATTTCAAGTCTAAATTAGCTACGGACTTCCAAAACACAATCCGAACACGCCCCTAAGCCTGAAATCACCCAACGGAGCTAACAGAACTGTCGAAATTCAATTCTGAGGCCAGCTTCAAACTGATCCAACTATGGTCCAATTTTTAAAACTTAAACTCTCATTTAGGGACTAAATGTCCCAAAACTCTCCAAAACTCAAAAGCAAACATCCTGGTAAATCAAAATAGCAGAAATAAACACAGGGAAAGTAGTTAATAGGGGATCGGGGCGTTAATTCTTAAAATGACCGGCCGGGTCGTTACATCCTCCCACACTTAAACATTCGTTCGTCCTCGACCGAGCATAGAGACATACCTGAAGTAGTGAAAATATGAGGGTAACGACTGTGCATATCCTGCTCGGTCTCCCAGGTCGCCTCCTCGATCGACTGACCCCGCCACTGAACCTTCATTGATGCAATGTTCTTTGACCTCAGCTTTCTAACCTGCCTGTCCAATATTGCCACTATCTCTTCGACATAAGATAAATCCTTGCCCAACTGGATAGAACTGAAATCCAACACGTGCGACGGATCACCGTGATACTTCCGAAGCATCGAAACATGAAATACTGGATGAACTCCTACCAAGCTGGGAGGTAAGGCAAGCTCATAAGCAACCTCCCCAATATCTCAAAAGGGCCAATAAACCTCGGACTCAACTTCCCCTTCTTCCCAAATCTCATAACGCTCTTCATAAGTGAAGTCCGAAGCAGAACCCGCTCTCCAACCATATAGAAAACATCACGAACCTTCTGGTCCGCGTAACTCTTCTGTCTGGACTGGGCTGTGCGGAGTCTATCCTGAATCACCTTAACCTTCTCCAAAGCATTCTGAACTAAGTCTGTGCCCTATAATCTGGCCTCACCCGGCTCAAACCAACACACCGGGGATCTATACTGCCTACCATATAAAGTCTTATAAGGTGCCATATGAATGTTGGACTCATAGATGTTGTTGTAAGCAAACTCCGCCAGTGGCAAGAACTGATCCCAAGACCCTCCAAACTCAATCACGCACACACGGAGCATATCCTTAAGAATCTAAATAGTGCACTCAGACTGTCCATCCGTCTGAGGGTGAAATGCTGTACTCAACTCCACCCGAGTACCCAACTCATGCTGTACGGCCCTCCAGAACCGTGATATGAACTGAGTACCTCTATCCAAAATGATGGAAACTAGAATACCATGCAGGCGAACAATCTCCCGGATATAAATCTCCGCTAGACGTTCCGAAGAATAGGTAGTACACATAGGAATGAAATGCGTGGACTTGGTCAGCCGATCCACAATCACCCAAATGGCATCGAACTTCCTTAAAGTTCGTAGGAGCCCAACTACAAAGTCCATGGTGATCCGCTCCCACTTTCACTCCGGAATCTCTATCTGCTGAAGCAACTCACCCGGTGTCTGGTGCTCATACTTTACCTGCTGACAGTTGAGGCATCGAGCTACAAATCCAACTATATCTTTCTTCATTCGCCTCCACTAATAGTGCTGTCTCAAATCCTGATACATCTTCCCGGCACCCAGATGAATGGAATACCGCAAACTATGGGCCTCTTCTAGAATCAACTCCCGAAGCCCATCGACATTGGGTACATAAATCCGACCCTGCATCCTCAATACCCCGTCATCACCAATAGTCACATCTCTGGCATCACCATGCGGAACCATGTCCTTGAGGATACACAAATGAGGGTCATCATACTGATGTTTCCTGATACGATCAAATAAGGAAGACCGAGAAACCACGCAAGCTAAAACCCGACTAGGCTCCGAAAGAACCAATCTCACAAACTGCTGGTTAAGGCATGATATTCCATCGCCATGGGCCTCTCCGCTGCTGGTAAATAAGCCAAACTCCCCAAACTCTCTGCCCGGCGACTCAAGGCATCAGCCACCACATTGGCCTTGCTCGGGTGATACATAAAAGTGATATCATAGTCCTTCAGCAACTCTAACCACCTCTTTTGGCGCAAATCAAGATCTTTTTGCTTGAACAAGTGTTGCAAGCTTTGATGATCAGTATAAATCTCATAAGGCACACCGTACAATAATGATTCCAGATCTTCAGGGCGTGAACAATGATAGCTAACTCGAGATCATGGACAAGATAATACTTCTTATATACCTTCAACTATCTGGACGCGTAGACAATCACCCTACCGTCCTACATCAAAACCACTCCAAGGCTAATCCTCGAGGCATCACAATAGACAGTATAAGACCCTAAACTTGTAGGCAATATCAAAACTGGGGCTGTAGTCAAAGCTGTCTTGAGCTTCTGAAAGCTCGCCTCATACTCTTTCGTCCACTGGAACAGAGCACCCTTCTGGGTCAACCTAGTCATAGGGGCTGCAATCGATGAAAACCCCTCAACAAAAGATGGTAGTAACCTGCCAAGCCAAGAAAAATGTAGATCTCTGCAGCTGAGGATTGTCTGGGCAAACCCTGTACTGCCTTTACTTTCTTCGGATCCACCTAAATACTCTCATTCGACACCACGTGGCCTAAGAATGCCAATGAATCCAACCAAAACTCACATTTTGAGAACTTAGCATATAACTTCTTTTCCCTCAAAGTCTAGAGCACTGTGCTCAAGTGCTGCTCATGATCTTCCCGACTCCGGGAATACACCAGAATATCATTATTAAAGACAATGGCGAACGAGTCAAGATATGGACGGAACACACTGTGCATCAAATGCATAAAGGATGCTGGGGAATTGGTCAGTCCAAATGAAATAACAAGGAACTCGTAATGACCATACCGAGTCCAGAAAGCAGTCTTCGGGATATCTGGCTCCCAAATCATCAACTGATGGTAACCTGAGCGCAAGTCAATCTTAGAAAACACCCATGCGCCAAACAGATCATCAATACGAGGCAAAGGATAATGGTTCTTCACTGTAACTTTGTTCAACTGGCGATAATCAATACACATACGCATAGAACCATCATTTTTCTTCACAAACAAGATAGGGGCACCCCAAGGTGATACACTAGGCCTTATAAAACCCTTATCAAGCAATTCCTGTAACTGATCCTTCAACTCCTTCAACTCAAGAGGAGCCATACGATACAGAGGAATAGAAATGGGCTGAGTGCCCGACGAGAGATCGATGCCAAAATCAATATCTCTATCGGGTGGCATGCCCGGAAGATCAGCTGGAAACACATTAGGAAAATTCCATACTATTGGGACTGAATCAACTGAAGGGGTATCAATACTGACATCTCTCACATAAGCTAGATACGCATCACACCCCTTTTCAACCATACGCTGAGCCTTAAGGAAAGAAATAACTATACTAGGAGTGTGATCTAAAGCATCCCTCCACCCAACATGCGGTACACCTGGCGTAGCTAGCGTCAGATATTGGCGTGACAATCAAGAATAGCATAATGGGGAGGCAACCAATCCATGCTCAAGATAATATCAAAATATACCATGCTGAGTAACAATAAATTGGCTCTAGTCTCAAAACCACTAACAGCAACCAAACATGACCGATAAACGTGGTCCACAATAAGAGAATCTCCCACAAGAGTAGAAACATAAATAGGGGAACTCAAAGAATCCCGAGGTACACCCAAATATGGAGCAAAATAAGAAGACACATAAGAGTAAGTGGAGCCTGGATCGAATAGAGCTGATGCATTTGTATGACAAACCAGTATAATACCTGTGATGATAGAATCAGAGGCAACAACCTAGGTAGGTGCAGGAAGGGCATAGTATCTGGCCTGGCCTCCCCCTATAGGGAACCTCTACCCCGACCTCTACCTCTAGCTGGCTGAGCAGGTGGAGTAGAAACTGGAGCTATAGCCACAGCCTGAGAACTCTGAGTGGCACACTGTGGCTGAGAATTTTGTGGAGGTGCACCCCTCCTAAGTCTGGGGCAATCCCTCACCATATGGCGTGTGTCACCACACTCAAAACAAGCTCTAGGAGGATGTGGCAGCTATGACTGGATCGGGCCAGGTCTGCTGGACTGACCACTAAAAGCACCCCGTGTAGGAGGTGCACTAGATATTCGAGGTGCATAATAAGGCTCCTGAGGTCTAGGAGGAGCTAGAATACCACTGGCTTTCCTGAAGAGCTGAATGAACGGGGTGACTCATATAACCCCTACCATGACGACCTGCAGCTGGGGCACAGGCACCAGAATAATGGCCCGACTCTGAGACTTCTTGGCCTCCCTATCCTCTCTCTCCCTAGCATGCATACCCTCAATCCTACAAGTAATGATCACCACCTGCTGATAAGAAATATACATCTCCAACTCACAAGCCATGCTAGACCTGATGCTGGGAATAAGCCCCTCAATAAACCGGCGAACCCTCTCGTGATAGTAGAAACCAAGGCTGGGGCATGTCTAGCCAAGATAGTGTAACAGACAACATACTTCGATACAGTCATAGTACCCTAGCGCAAATGCTCAAACTCTGCGCGCCATGCATCCCTAAGGCTCTGAGGAACAAACTCTCTCAGGAACATACTTGAAAATTGGGTCCAAGTCAGTGAAGCGGCCTCGTCCGGATTATCTAACTCATAGGTGCGCCACCACTCATAGGCGGCTCGTCAAAGCTAAAAGGCAGTGAAAGAAACCCCAATCGATCCTGATATACCCATAGTGCGGAGTATACAGTGACACTCCTCCAGAAATCCCAAGGCATCATCTGATGCTAACCCACTGAATACAGGAGGATCATACTTCTTGAACCTCTCAAGTCTCCGCTACTCATCCTCTAAAGCCTCTGCCCTATCCTCAGGCTGACCTGGGACTACAGGTTGTACAGGAATAATCTCCGGGACATGATCAACATGCAGTCACTACTCAGGAGTGCCTACGACGGGAGTCTATGCTCCTCCCCCGGCCTGAGATATGGCTGCAGTAAGGGGAGGCAACCCTGCCTGAGCCAAAGTGGTGTACATGCTCATGAACTGCGTAAGAGTCTCCTGAAGAGCTGGAGTAGTAGTAGTAGTAGGTATATCATGTACCTGTACTATGGTTGGAATAGCTAGTCGTACCTCGGTGGCAGCTCATACAGGTGCTCTGGCTGCACCACGTGCATATCCTCGGCCTCTACCCCAGCCCCGGCCTCTAACGGCTGCAGTAGGGGGCACGTGTGCCTGATCATCTCGGGTAGAACGTGTCCTCACCATCTATGAGAGAATAGAAGACAAAAGTTTAGAATTGTGACGTCAAAATCTCGCACGACAAGGAAATCAAATGAAGTGGAATTTTCCTAACAGTTACATAGCCTCTCGCAGATAAGTACAGACGTCTCCGTACCGATCTGCGAGACTCTAATAAATCGGCTTGTGATTCATGACTCCAATGAACCTAGAGCTCTAATACCAACTTGTAACGACCCCGGTTCAACCTCCGTGAACAATCGTGACGGCACCTAGTCTCTACGACTAGGTAAGCCTAACAATGCGGAATATAAACAACAATTGCGGAAGGAATAATTTAAAATTTTAAATAGTGAAATAAAAAAGTGTTTAAAATACCGCTTGACATACACAATAATAACTCTTGAAACTAATAACATTTCCCAAAACTCGGAATCACATGATCACAAGCCTTTGAATGTCTACAAGCATCTAACTCCAAAACTTCTTACAAAGAAATAGAAGTACAGAAGGGCTAATACAAAAAGAAAGAGTAGAAAGGGGCTCTTCGGTCTGCGAATGCGGCAGATATACCTTGGAGTCTCTACAAGCGCCTCGTCTCAAGCATGATAAGTCTGAATGGAGGTACCTGAATCTGCACATGAAAAACATGCGCAAAAAGGGCATGAGTACACCACAACGGTACTCAGTAAGTGCCAAGCCTAACCTCGGTCGGGTAGTAATGAGGAAGGTCAGGGCCCTACTGAGGTTAAATAAAATATAAGGTTTAACAGTGTAGAATAAAACAGTATAAATAAGTACAACAGTAAAAGTAACACAGGATATGAAGGACATCAACAACTACTGTAGAGGCAAAGAAAATACAGAAAGAAATATAGCTCAGCACAAAGATAACAACTGGAGATCTCCGAGGATATCGTCCTGTAGTCCCAAATGTAAATATCCAGTGGATCTTCCGGGATACCATCCCGTAGTCCAACTCATAATGCGAGGGGATCTCCCGGAATACCGATCCGTAGTCCCAAATGTAAATACTCAGTACAGGGGGAATCTACCGGGTGAAGTCCCGTAGTTCCAATGTAAATGTGCATGGGGATCTCCCGAAATATCATTCCGTAGTCCCAAAGTAAACATTCAGGGGCATCTCCCGAGATATCGTCCCGTAAACCCAAAGTAAACACACAACAACAACAAGAAGAGTACACCGTTCAATTCAAATTCCATACCAAGTTAAAATAGGTATTTATAACCTAGCATGTTGCACGTAATCCAAATAAGGCAGTTTGAGCAATTAAGGCAATTAAGTCAATTAGACATGCTTTCCTAAGCTAACAACAGGCTTAAATTGCAAGTAATATAAACAGGAAATGATACATACTAGTAATTACTTAATGAAAATCAAATTTTAACAATTAGCACAACTACGCACTCGTCACCTCATGTACAAAGCATTTCAATTATCAATAATACCAAAACCTAAGGTGAAGGTCCCCCACACAAGGTTAGGCAAGCTACTTACCTCGAACCGACTCAAAATCAACCCAAAACAACGTTCTTACCACGAGTACTCGACTCCAAATGTCCCAAATCTATTCAATTCAATTGCATAATGTAAATAACACTTCAAGTAACTGATTCTACAATATATATTCTAAGCTAATACGTGAAATCAGGTAAAATAACCAAAAGGCCCCTCGGGACCATGTCTTAGAATCAGGTAAAAGTTATATTTTTAGAATCCTCATACTCTCACGAGTTCATTTATATAAAAATTATCCAAATCCAAGGTCAAATTCCCAATCAAAATTCGAATTCTAGGTCTAAGAACTTTCTTCCAATTATTTTCCAAATTTTCACATCCAATCTGAAATTAAATGAAAAAACTAACAATAGATTAATGGAATACAACTAGAAAGGGTTAAGGAATTATTACCCAATGATTTCCTCTTAAAATTCTTCCCAAAATCGCCCTCTCCCGAGCTCCAAAAACTCCCAAATTACTCTTTCGATCAATAAGTCTATCAGACCTCGTCCAAATGACCTGAAATTTCACACACACGTCCCATTCAACACTACAGAGCTACTCTAACTTCCGGAATCCCATTCCTACCCTTAGATCAAAATCTCACTATCGAAGCGGAAACTTCCAAAAATTCAACTTTCGGCATTTCAAGTCTAAATTAGCTACGGACTTCCAAAACACAATCCGAACACGCCCCTAAGCCCGAAATCACCCAACAGAGCTAACAGAACTGTTGAAATTTAATTCCGAGGCCGTCTTCAAACTGATCCGACTATGGTCCAATTTTTAAAACTTAAACTCTCATTTAGGGACTAAATGTCCCAAAACTCTCCGAAACTCAAAAGCAAACATCCCGGTAAATCAAAATAGCAGAAATAAACACGGGGAAAGCAGTTAATAGGGGATCAGAGCGTTAATTCTTAAAACGACCGGCCGGGTCGTTACATCCTCCCACACTTAAACATTCGTTCGTCCTCGACCGAGCATAGAGATATACCTGAAGTAGTGAAATATGATGGTAACGACTATGCATATCCTGCTCGGTCTCCCAGGTCGCCTCCTCGACCGACTGATCCCACCACTGAACCTTCACAGATGCAATGTTCTTTGACCTCAGCTTTTTAAGCTGCCTGTCCAATATTGTCACTGGCTCCTCGACATAAGATAGATCCTTGCCCAGCTGGACTGAACTAAAATCCAACACGTACAACGGATCACCGTGATACCTCCGAAGCATCGAAACATGCAATACCGGATGAACTCCTTCCAAGCTGGGAGGTAAGGTAAGCTTATAAGCAACCACCCCAACACGCCTCAATATCTCAAAAGGGCCAATAAACCTCGGACTCAACTTCCCCTTTTTCCCAAATCTCATAACGCCCTTCATAGGCGAAACCCGAAGACGAACCCGCTCTCCAACCATATAGGAAACATCATGAACCTTTCGGTCCGCGTAACTCTTCTGTCTGGATTGGACTGTGCGGAGTCTATCCTAAATCACCTTAACCTTCTCCAAATCATCCTGAACCAAGTCTGTGCCTAATAATCTGGCCTCACCCAACTCAAACCAACCCACCAGGGATCTATACCGCCTACCATATAAAGCCTCATTCAGTGCCATCTGAATGATGGACTGATAGTTGTTATTGTAAGCAAACTCCACCAGTGGCAAGAACTGATCCCAAGACCCTCCAAACTCAATCACACATGTACGAAGCATATCCTCAAGAATCTAAATAGTACGTTCGGACTGTCTGTCCATATGAGGGTGAAATGTTGTACTCAACTCCACCCGAGAATCATGTTGTACGACCCTCCAGAACCGTGATGTGAACTGAGTACCTCTATCTAAAATGATGGAAACTAGAATACCATGCAGACGAACAATCTCCCGGATATAAATCTCCGATAGATGCTTTGAAGAATAGGTAGTACACACAGGAATGAAATGCGCGGACTTGGTCAGCCGATCCACAATCATCCAAATGGCATCGAACTTCCTCAAAGTCCGTGGGAGCCCAACTACAAAGTCCATGGTGATCCTCTACCACTTCCACTCTGGAATCTCTATTTGCTGAAGCAACCCACCCAGTCTCTGGTGCTCATACTTCACCTGCTGACAATTGAGGCACCGAGCTACAAATCCAACTATATATTTCTTCATCTACCTCCACCAATAGTATTGTCTCAAATCCTTATACATCTTCGCGGCACCCGGATGAATAGAATATCGCAAAGTATGTGCCTCTTCTAGAATCAACTCTCGAAGCCCATCAACATTAGGTACACATCTCTGGTATCACCATGCTGAACCTTGTCCTTGAGGACAAGCAAATGAGGGTCATCATACTGACACTTCCTAATACGATCAAATAAGGAAGACCGAGAAACCATGCAAACTAGAACATGACTAGGCTCCGAAAGATCCAATCTCACAAAATGGCTGGCTAAGGCCTGAACATCCATCGCCATGGGCCTCTCCGCTGCTGGTAAATAAGCCAAACTCCCCAAACTCTTTGCCCGGTGACTCTAGACATCGGCCAGCACATTGGCCTTGCCCGGGTGATACAAAATAGTGATATCATAGTCCTTCTGCAACTCTAACCACCTATTCTGGTGCAAATTAAGATCCTTTTGCTTGAACAGGTGCTGCAAGCTCTGATGATCAGTATAAATCTCACAAGGCACACCGTACAAATAATGACTCCAGATCTTCAGGGCGTGAACAACGGCAGCTAACTCAAGATCATGGATAGGATAATTCTTCTTATGTACCTTCAACTGTCTGGACGCGTAGGCAATCACCCTAACGTCCTACATCATAACCGCTCTAAGGCCAATCCTCGAGGCATCACAATACACAGTATAAGACCCCAATCCTGTAAGCAATGTCAAAACCGGGGCTGTAGTCAAAGATGTCTTGAGCTTCTGAAAGCTCGCCTAACACACTTCCGTCCACTGGAACGGAGCACCCTTCTGGGTCAGCCTAGTCATAGGGGCTGCAATCGAAGAAAACCCCTCCACAAAACGACGGTAGTAACCCGCCAAGCCAAGAAAATTGCGGATCTCTGTAGCTGAGGATGGTCTGGGACAACCCTGCATTGCCTCTACTTTCTTCGGATCCACCTAAATACCCTCATTCGATACTACGTGGCCTAAGAATGCCAAGAATCCAACCAAAACTCACATTTTGAGAACTTAGCATATAACTTATTTTCCCTCAGAGTCTGGAACACTATCCTCAGGTGCTGCTCATAATCTTCCCGACTCCGGGAATACACCAGAATATCATCAATAAAGACAATGACGAACGAGTCAAGATATGGTCGGAACACACTGTGCATCAAATACATAAAGGCTATCGGGGCATTGGTCAGCCTAAATGACAGAACAAGGAACTCGTAATGACCATACCGAGTCCTGAAAGTAGTCCTCGGGATATCTGGCTCCCGAATCTTCAACTGATGGTAACCTGAGTGCAAGTCAATCTTAGAAAACACTCGTGCGCCCTAAAGCTGGTCAAACAGATCATAAATACGAGGCAAAAGATAACGGTTCTTTAGTGTAAGTTTGTTCAACTGGCGATAATCAATACAGATACGCATAGAACCATCCTTTTTCTTCACAAACAAGACAGGAGCACCCCCAAGGTGATACACTGGGCCTAATATAACCCTTATCAAGCAATTCCTATAACTGATCCTTCAACTCAAGAAGAGCCATACGATACAGAGGAATAGAAATGGGTTGAGTGCCCAACAACAGATCGATGCCAAAATCAATATCTCTATCGGGTGGCATGCCCGGAAGATCAGCTAGAAACACATCAAGAAAATCCTGTACTACTGGGACTGAATCAACTGAAGGGGTATCAATACTGACATCTCTCACATAAGCTAGATACGCGTCACACCCCTTCTCAACCATACTCTGAGCCTTAAGGAAAGAAATAACTCTATTGGGAGTGTGATCTAAAGCACCCCTCCACTCAAAATGCGGTACACCTGGCGTAGCCAGCGTCACGATTTTGGCGTGACAATCAAGAATAGCATAAATAAAACAATGTTTAAAATGAAATAGTGAAATAAAATAGTGTTTAAAATGCCGCTCAACATACACAATAACAAGTCTCGAAACTAATAACATTTCCCAAAACCCGCAATCTCATGATCACAAGCCTTTGAATGTCTACAAACATCTAACTCCAGAATATCTAACAAAGAAACGGAAGTACAAAAGAGCTAATACAAAAGGAAGAGTAGAAAGGGACTCTTCGATATGCGGACGCGACAGATATACCTCAGAGTCTCTACAAGCACCTCGTCTCAAGCGTGATAAGTCTGAGTGAAGGTACATGGATCTGCACGTGAAAAATATGCGCAGAAAGGGCATGGGTACACCACAGTGGTACTTAGTAAGTGCCAAGCCTAACCTCGGTCGGGTAGTGACGAGGAAGGTCAGCGCCCTACTGAGGTTAAATAAAATATAAGGTTTAACAGTGTAGAATAAAATAGTATAAATAAGTACAACAGTAAAAGTAACACAGGATATGAAGGACATCAACAACTACTACAGAGGTAAAGTAAACACAGAAAGAAATACAGCTCAGCACAAAGATAACAACCGGGGATCTCCCAGGATACCGTCCTGTAGTCCCAAATGTAAATATCCAGTGGATCTCCCGGGATATCGTCCCGTAGTCCAACTCATAATACGAGGGGATCTCTCGGAATACCGATCCGTAGTCCCAAATATAAATACTAAGTACATGGGGAATCTACTAGGTGCAGTCCCGTAGTTCCAATGTAAATGTGCAGGGGGATCTCCCGGAATATCGTTTTGTAGTTCCAAAGTACACATACAGGGGGATCTCCCGGGATACCGTCCCGTAGTTCCAAAGTAAACACACAGCAACAACAAGAAGAGTACACCGTTCAATTCAAGTTCCATACCAAGGTAAAACAGGTATTTCTAACCTAGCATGCTGCACGTAATCCAAATAAGGCAGTTTGAGCAAGTAAGGTAATTAAGTCAATTAGACATGCTTTCCTAAGCTAACAACGGGCTTAAATTGCAAGTAATATAAGCAGGAAATGATACATACTAGTAATTAATTAATGAAAATCGGATTTCAACAATTAGCACAAGTACGCACTCGTCACCTCACGTACAAGGCATTTCAATTATCAATAATACTAAATCCTAAGGGGAAGGTCCCCCACACAAGGTTAGGCAAGCCACTTACCTCGAACTGGCTCAAAATCAACCCGAAACCACGTTTTTGCCACGAGTACTCGACTCCAAATGGCCCAAATCTATTCAATTCAATTGCATAATGTAAATAACACTTCAAGTAACTGATTCTACAATATAAATTCCAAGCTAATATGCGAAATCGGGTAAAATGACCAAAACGTCCCTTGGGCTCACGTCTCGGAATCGGGTAAATTTACATTTTTAGAATTTTCATACTCTCACGAGTTCATTTATATAAAAATTATCCAAATCCAAGGTTAAATTCCCAATCAAAATTCGAATTCTAGGTCCAAGAACTTTCTTCCAATTTTTTCCCAAATTTTCACCTCCAATCCGAAATTAAATAACAAAACTAACAATTGATTAATAGAATACAACTAGAAAGGGTTAAGGAATTGTTACCCAATGATTTCCTCTTTAAATTCCTCCCAAAATCGCCCTCTCCTGAGCTCCAAAAACTCCCAAATTACGCTTTCGATCATTAAATCTATCAGACCTCGTCCAAATGACCTGAAATTTCACACAAACGCCCATTCAACACTACGGAGCTACTGCAACTTACGGAATCCCATTCCGACCCTTAGATCAAAATCTCACTATCGAAGCGGAAACTTCCAAAAATTCAACTTTAGGCATTTCAAGCCTAAATTAGCTACAGACCTCCAAAACACAATCCAAAAACGCCCCCTAAGCCCGAAATCACCAAACGGAGCTAACGGAACTGTCAGAATTCCATTTTGAGGCCGTCTTCACACTACTCCGACTAAGGTCCAATTTCTAAAACTTATACTCTCATTTAGGGACTAAATGTTCCAAAAACTCTCCAAAACTCAAAACCAAATATCTTGGCAAATCAAAATAGTAGAAATAAATATGGAAAAAGCAGTTAATAGGGGATCGGGGTGTTAATTCTTAAAACGACCGGCCGGTTCGTTACAATTTAGAAATTGAAAATTCAAAATACCTAAAATTTAGGATTTTAAAGGCAATTAATATTTTACCTTTAATTAATCATTAAAGAAGTCAAATATTTGGAAGGTTAGTTCACAATTTTACGTCAATTTGAAGTAGTCAACAACTAGAGTATTTTATTGAAGAACAATTCCACTAACATTTTGTATTTTCAACAAATTACATTGATTTATTCTAATTAAGTTGTAAGCCGGTGTAAGAATAAAATTAAAACTATTAAATGCATCGGAGAATATTACTTCACTCTTTTAATCTTGTCTTCCTCTACCTATCCGGAAACTATTCGCACGAAACTCCAACAGAAAATTGATCAATCTTTTTATCATCTAAAAATATATATCATATTGTATAAAAAAAGTCATTTAATTAGTATTTTCTATGAGTAATATTAAGAACGTTGAAATTAACTAAAATTTTGACTATTATATCTTTCCTTATCTATACTATCTTAAAAGCACGAAATCCCTTAGTGAAATGTCATTTTATCTTTTTTATCCTTTAAAAATAAATTTCACATAGGATAAAACTGTAAGTTAATTATTCCCCTAATATTTAGGACAAAAAAATATAATTTTTCTTATTAAATCATTAATTTTTTGAACTAGGTATGAAGTCCTAATATTTAGGATTTTGAAATTCATTAAAAGCTTACCTTAGCATCCCTAATTTAGCAACTAAACCATAAAATATTTGCTACGTTTGTTCTCCTCTTCATAAATAATAGATACTATAATCCCCTAAAATTCAATTAACTAAAATTATATCTAGAATAAATAACTAGAAAGTTAAAAGTATTTTTCATTTCAAATTGATGTTTACCAAAAAAACAATTATTAGTAGTCCATAAAATTAATTATTATGAGAATCATATAAAGTTAGCTCAGCATTATGAATGAGCTAATTTGGCTTTTGAAAAGATTAATCAAAGTAATGAGGCTCACATTAGATATAAATTCATGCATTTTTATTTCTCATAATCTCTACTTGAGTTGAAAAAATATGTCATTAGCTTTTTTATGAATTTTTTTATTTCTACACTCGGAGGAAGTAAACAAGAATCTAGAAAGAAAAAAAAAGAGGCAAAATTTCAAATGTTAAAAGAAATTTGAATGGAACGTGATTTAGACTTAGGCCAAAATGGAAGATGCTTGAATACAACAAGTTTTAGACTTAAAAGTAACTTTGGTTTATTTGTCGGATTCTTCTTACTGATCCTACAATTTTAAAATTAAATTTATTAGCTCTAAATACAATATTTTATGTACCAATATTTATGTGATCTTAGAAGAAAAAATATATGCTCATTTAGACAGAAGACACGCGCAACGTGAGTACTTAAAGACTAGTAAAAGTAAAAACACAGCTTATAATGAAAAAATATCAATAATATTAAAAATAATGTTTAATGTAATATATACAAAGCAAACTAAATATCAATATGTCCTAGAGTTTGTGTGCTTTAGTGTATTGACTGGCCTGAGGCGCATACCATCCCGACCTGCTACGTTATCCGGATCATCCTCATCGCGTTGCTTCTTTATTTGAGAATGCGCTGCAGCATGCTCGTCTTGAAGACTAGAAGGATTAGTAGAGGCGTCCGTTAGGCCAGCAGTAAGCTATAAATATTAGCAAATTTTAGTATATAATATATAGAATAGTAATATAATAGCTTAAAAATATATATAGTCAAACCGGTGTATCCGCTAGCTCCTGAATAAGGTCTTGCATCTCCGCCAATCGAATATTACACATTGTCGTCTTCGTGATAAGTGATGGAGAAATCTTAAAAAAACTATATAAACAAAATAGATATTACTGACTAACAATTAAGGTCAAATAAATTTAAAATAATGGTAATACGAACAAACCTATGTTTGAGTGGGCACACAATGCTCAGGGGGAAATCCGAGGTGCATTGGACTAGATGAAGGTTGTGTCGTCTCCACTAGATGTGATATATCCCTCGTTGTGCCTTGAGGATCATCAGCATTCCTTGATGTAGAGCCATAACTCAAACATCTGTCACTATGCACGTCTCGCACCGGACGATTCTCTGCAGCCTTCGATGCACTTGGAACATCAGGATAATACTGATCCAAATCAAATGACATAATGTTGGTGCCCGCAATCGTATTGGCGTTGTTGGGGTAAACTATGAAGTCTCCAGTGACAACAGTCTAAATATAGTCATTTCATCGTCAGCATCCTGTGCCTCACCAAAGTCACCCGACAAATCCTTACCAATATCCTCCACGGTGCCTCAGCTCCCCATTGCTGGCCACCTCGTCCTTGCCGACCACCCCGAGCACACGGGCCACCCCTTCCTCTCTGGACAAGCCTAGCACATCTACCATGTGTTGGGGGCACGCCTAACCTATGATGGTAATCCTCAAGCGGCACATACGCAACATCAAAACCTAATCGCGCATCCGCTCGTGTAGCTACCAATGTGGCACTAGCAAGATGAGAAACCTAACGACCCCAATGGTGCATAAATGACGCTCCGTCGCCTACATGTTGCTGCATCTGCAGACCCATCTGGTAGAAACGGTGTAAGCCAATAGCATGTATGGAATATAACATATTATTATAAAATGGTACGACATCACCCTTCATGCTTTACACTCTCCCTCACATGATAATATGTATAATATGACACGTCATAACCCTTCGTACATTACACTCTTCCTTACGAAGTATATGTATAACAATGACAAACAAGGTAGGAAGCATAAATAACGACAAGGAGAGTATTTAAACGAATATTCTAATCACAACTTTCAATTGAACAATAGTTTAATAAACCCTCAAGAATCTTATTATTCAAGTATTTCAACAAATCTCAAGAATGATGTACAACACGAGTATAAAATCTAATATCTCAAGAATATCGACCGTAGCAATGTATTATTGATTAAGCATAAAGATGACCGAATTAGACACATCAATGTTTCTCAAAATTTTCTCAAATTTTAATCAAGTTATAATAAACTAAACTTTGGTTTCGAGAATTTAATTCTATATTCTTAGTGATCTAGAAGTCAAGTAGGACATGAAGCAAGAATGGTCATATAATTCTACAAGGCGCAATTTATAATATAATTTACCCCCGAGCATGATTAATCATGGCACATACATATATGCTCATCACCTCATATATGTATCACCCCCGCATGTAGCAAATAATATCAAATAGTAGGAGAAATTCCCTCAGCAAAGTTAGACAAGACACTTACCTCAATTCGGCAAATGAATTACTCAATTTAGCTTCTTCCCTTACAAATTCACCTCTGTCTAGCTCAATCTAGCCAAATACGACTTAAATACATCACACAATGCAAGAGAAAATAATTTAAATTAATAAAGATGATGTTGAGCCTCGACGTTGCGGGCGCGGCCTCGCCGATCTACCCACTTCCTAGCATGTGGTCGAAGCTCCGGAGGTGGGGCATCTAGAGCTAGCGGGCGAGGAGGGGTCTACATCTGCAAAAATCTCTCCCAAGCCTAAACCTAATATTGATTATGCACGTAAAATTGAGTACTTTTTACTATATCTCTAATAATCATGAAAAGAACTAATAATATTATCACCTGCAGTAGCGGAATAAATCGAGCGACATCTCTCACGCTACCCATCGACACCCTGCAGAGATGCTTATAAAGGTATTGAACGACACTACCCTAACTGTACATAGGTAAGTGATCTAAGCGCTCCAGATAATGCAAGAAACGTAGGATCACAAGGTTCCCGAAGTGTTCGGGAAATAATTCCACCAAATATCATCAAAATCAACAGCCTTAACTGCCCCTCAATAGCCTCAACTAGCGACTCCTCCGTGATTTACTCATGAAGCGCCTCCAGGTACCGCCTAACATGCGATAGTTGTAATTGACTAACTCCACTAATAGCAGTCTGCTCTACCGGCTAGAATCCAGTGAGCCTCTCCAGCATCTGTAGGTAGTCATGCCTCATATACTCCTTAAGATCAGGCAGGTAATGGACAACAAGACCGTCAACGGGCAACTCGAATAATACCTCCACGTCCTCTAGCATGATGGTCACCTCACCGGTAGGCAAATGAAATGTATGCATCTCAGATCTTCAAAGCCCGATCATGCATAGCCATGATCAGGGGCCAATCGAACTGCAACTAGCCGACCTCAACAACCCAGTAAAAACCAGTCCGAGTGAAGCACACAACTATATGAGAATGAAGTTGTGGTCCCTAATAAACTCCCAAAATAAAATTCAATGTGTCTCGGGTGGAAGTTCTAGCTAAGCAACTCTCCATTTCAGATGTGTGAGTACGAACCGCCTGTAGCAAAGGTAGATCATGAGAAACAAGTCCAGAATGCATAGACGAGCGATCCATAATGATGTCTGTAAATTCAATAATATTAATTAAAATATTATTTTCTTTACTCGTTTAACGTCTCGAAATATCTTGTGATATGTTTTATATTATTATTTAATTCACAAATTTTTATATAATTAATTAATTTAATATAAGATTAGGAATGAAGATATTCGGGAGAAGGTATGTGTGACTGCTATGGATGACAAGATGCGGGAAGCCAGACTCAGATGGTTCGGGCACATGCGGAGGAGGAGCCTGGATTCTCCGGTGAGGAGGTGCGAGCGGTTGGTCTTGGCGGATACGAGACGAGGTAGAGGGTGGCCTAAGAAGAATTAGGGAGATGTGATCAGATAGGACATGGTGTTGCTGCAGATTTCCAAGGACATGGCCCATGATAGGAAGGTGTGGAGGTCGAGGATTAAAATTGTAGGTCAGGACGTAGTCGAGTCCAGAGGAGAGGGGAGAGAATCTAGTCTGATAGGGTTGGTCTTAGACTGCTAGTGGTTCATATTGTGTTCACACTATCTTTCCGCATTTCATAGCATCGGGGCTTATTTTTTGGTTTTGTTATTGCGTTTCAACTATTTTCTTGTTCTTATGATGTTATTATTTCTTTGATTTCTTTTTGATAGTACTAATATATTGTCCCTTCCCTTCCCTTCACTTCTCGTCTTTTCCATCTTCTTGAGCCAAGGGTCTTTCGAAAACAACCTCTTTACTGGGGTAAAGTCTGCATACGCTCTACCTTCCCCAGACCCCACTTGTAAAATTTTACTAAGTTGTTGTTGTTGTTTCTGTAATTAATTTGATATAAAGTATTTATATATATGTTAGTTTTTAGGATTTTATGATTAAAATTAGGTAGTCTTATTTGTACTGTTGACTTTTTATCATTTTTATTCGTCATTATAAGAATTAATACTAAATATTTAATGTGTTTAACTTATCGAAATAATTTTAAATATTTTTAATAAGTATTTTTATATAAAGTATTATTAAGTATTTATTTCGTTCGTGATGATTTATATGTTAATTTGTTACCTTTTACCAACAAAATACGGTAAGCTCTTTTATGTACTTCAATTTTTTATTAATTTTATTTGTCATTAAAATAATACTAAATATTTAATTTGTTTAACTTATTGATATAGTTTTTAAAGTTTTAATAATTAATTTTATCTAATTTTCTATTAATTATTTATTTCGTTCGTAATAATTTATATGTAATTTGTTATCTTTTACACAAAAATTCGACAGAGTCTTTTTTATGCTGACAACTAATTACTGTATTATTCATTATCCAAAAAAAAAAATACTAAACGGTTAATTTATTTAACTTATCGTGTTTTATTTGATTCATATCTAATAATATTTACTATAAGATTAATAATTGATTACTCTAACCGTTTACGTTAATGACGACACATAGTTATTGTTCTACACTAAAGGACACTAAAGAGCACTAAAGGCACATATTTATTGCTCGACTATTATAAAAATATATAACAGCTAACATAAATTTGTCACGACTCAAAATCCAACTAGTCGTGATAACACCTAACCTAACCTACTAGGTAAGCGAATTAACGAGTATCCAACTTAATGAGATTGATTAAGCGAAGAAATGACAATACAACTACTTTTATACAAGAATTTCTCAAGGACTGGTAGTACAAATCATCAACTTCTAAAATTTAGATTTTTACAAGACTGAATTGAAATAATTACAATATCTGTTTGAAATTTGAATAGATAGAACTCGAATCT
Source organism: Nicotiana tabacum (assembly GCF_000715075.1). Classification (NCBI taxonomy): domain Eukaryota; kingdom Viridiplantae; phylum Streptophyta; class Magnoliopsida; order Solanales; family Solanaceae; genus Nicotiana; species Nicotiana tabacum. Next base: position 28,767,251 of record NC_134089.1, on the reverse strand, counting down.
AATGCCACCAAGGGCAAGTGATAGCCATAACTGGAATGCAGGTACATCTTCAGATCCAACTCCCGTCGTACGCAGCAACATCAGCATCCAACATCTGCACGCAAGGTGCAGAAGTGTAGTATGAGTACAACCGACCCCGTGTACTCAACAAGTATCAAATCTAATCTTAGGTTGAAAGTAATGACGAGTTGGGGCAAGGGTTAGAGTCCAACTCCAATAACCAGCAACAGTTCATAACAACATAATAAAAATGGTGCAAGAAAAATAACTCGTAGGTATGACGCTCAACTCGTTCACAGTTACGGGAAAATAGACATGTTTTTCAAAGATGTCAGTAAAACTTAATTCTTTTCACCTAGTCACCAAAGATATGAGTAAGTCCAAAAACTATAATTTTTCCCAAAAATCTTTCAACAATAATTAAGATGTTTCATTTTCAGATAGCATGAAGAAAGTACATCTCTATACATACATGTCGATATGCAAGTGAAATCATGGATGTCATCAAAATCGGGTAGCATGAGGAAATACATCTCTATGCCTATATCTCAAGTACGCATGTCAAATGCAATGCATCTCAGTGATGAACTCATGTACTCACTCTCTGAGAGTACTCAATCTTACTGTCTCGTATTCTCTCTCATCATGCTCAATACTCAGCACACTCAGTCACTTAGTACTGAATAGGGTAGATCCAGCCCAAACATAAATAAATTCAAGACAAATCCAGCCCAATGCATATGAATCAAGGGCAGATTCAGCCCAAAAATCCATAGCAATTGTGCCCACTGTGGATGTGCAGACTCCGAAGGAGCCAATCCAGCCCAAACGCTATAATAAGTCAAATCCTGGCATAAATCAAAAAAGCATGCTGAAGCATGCAGCCCGATCCCATAAATATTTCTCACAATAGACCCTCAACCTCACTCAGTCATTAATATCTCCTGTCTGTCGTGCTCACAAGAATCATGATAATCAGCCTAAACAATAATGATATAATGTATCAATAAATGACAATAGAGGCTGAGATGTAATATGCAAATAATAGCTGTGACTGAGTACAAAATGGCAAACTAAGCAAATAATTCAACAGCAAGAACGACCACTATGGGTCCCAATAGTACCAGTACATAGCCATAACATGATTTGTAGCATAAATTACAGGTCAGGTGCTCTAACACATAGAGTATAGTAAAAATGTTCAAATAAGATAGCCACACAATTCCATGGAATCAACCAAATCACAATCCACACGGTGCACGCCCACACGCCTGCCACCTAGAATGTGTGTCACCTCAACTTCAATCACATAACACGTAATTCGGGGTTTCATATCCTCAACACCAAGATTAGAACTATTACTTACATCGAAAAAACTAAATCTAATACCAAGCAAACCAAACGATACTCCAAAAATGCCATCTCGTGTATAACGACCTCCGAATGGCTCGAAACTAACCAAAAGTAACTCAAATACATCAAATAATACAAAAACAAACTATTCCAAATGATAAAGGTCAAATATTTAATTGTCACAACCCCAACCCCGGTCATGATGGCGCCCAACACACTACTAGGCAAGCCCGACCATTCAACAACATTATCCCAAATTCTTATTCAGATTATAGATAAATATCACAGAGAATTTACTAACTCATTATATTCAAATGTATAATTAATAGTAAAATCTGCAGAAGTTCAATTAAAATACCACACCATAGCCCAATAGAATCCGGTGTCACGAATATGAGCATCTAATACAGAATATCCACCTATTACAAGTCTGTCTAGGAAAAATGCGGAATAAAAGATAGAGATAGAGGGGAGAGATCAAGGTTGCGAATGCCATGCAGCTACCTCAATACTCCCAGATACTGCTGTTCAGCTAAACAAATCCTCACTCAGCCTGTGGTGTACCTGGATCTGCACGCAAGGTGCAGGGAGTAATGTGAGTACTCCGACCCAGTGAGTATTAAACATAAATAAAGGTTGAGAATAAGAAATTATGGAAAAATACAAAGTAAACTATAACTGGCAGTTTAGAACAACAAATAGTGAAACAACAAGTCAATTAAATCAGAGTACCAAATACTGAGACAGGTATAACCGATAAAAACAAATGCATGAGTGCAATGCAATGCATATGATGGTACACTCTAGTACCCACTACGGCGTGCAGCCTGAGCCATCCATTCATTTATCATCGACGGCGCCCACTGGGGGTGTGTACAAACTCCGGAGGGGCTCCTACAGCCCAAGCACAATATCAAGTCATCTCGTGGCATCAAATCTAGGCCCTCGACCTCATATCAATCTCAGTATAATCAACCAGGCTCTCGGCCTCAATATCAATATACTCAACCAGGCTCTCGGCCTTAATATCAATGTAATACTGCTGCGGCGCGTAGCCCGATCCATGCTCAGTCTAGAAACCGTCATAAGCCCCTTGGGCATTTGTAAAACAGTAGTTCTTAGCCCGAAATATCATTTAAGTTTTTAAATCTTATAAAGATAGTTGAGTTTGCAAAACAGTATTTAAAACCTTGGACTGAGGTTAAATGATATGCAAAATATGCGAAAGCAGTGATATCAATCCCTGAAGGATTCAAATAATTGGCAAGAAGCCCAAATGTAACAATTAAATCCAAGTAAGGATGATTCTAAATTTAGTTCAAGTAGAAAACACGGTAAAAACATCTCTCAGGACAGACCAAGTCACAATCCCCAACGGTGCTCTACCCCACGCCCGTTATCCGGCGTGCAAGTCACCTCAATATAGCGTTACGATGTAAAATTCCGGGGTTTCAAACCCTCAGGACATCATTTACATCAATTACTCACCTCAAGACGGTCAAAGTGTAGCTCGCGATGCCCTTGCCTCTCAAATTACCCTCCTCGTGCGATGAATCTGCCCAAAATCACAATGAATATGTCGCATTATGCTAAAGAGACAATATCCAATCGAAAGCAATCGAAAATATCTAAATTCACGAATTTGACAAAACCCGAACCCCGGGCCCACGTCTCGAAAAATCAGAAAATTACCATCACCGGATTCCTTGTCTCGCCACGAGTCTATACATACCAAGAACTCCCAAATCCGAGTTCAAATGACCCATCAAATCCTAATTGTTTGGTTTCAAAATTCAAGCCCTAGTTCTTGATTTGTAGGCTTATATTTCATGAATCTCTAGGTGGAATTCACAATAAAAATGAGTTATAAGTCCAAGAAACTTACCTCAAGTCGTTCCCCCTTGAATCCTTCTTTAATCTCCACCAAGAAGCTCTCAAAATGATCAACCATGAAGGAAAAATGACTCAAAATCGCGGATGAAGTGTTTTATAAACTCACTGCCCAGAATTTTTCGGAAGTACTGTTCATGCGTGCGGTTACTATTCACGCACATGGTCACTGTTCACACGCGCGGTTACTGTTCACCTACGGTTACTATTCACACTGCTAAAAAAAATACACCAGAACCCAAAGAAATTGCAGCACTTTTCTTTTTACTAAAATGACTCTAACTCTATCATATGAACTCGGAATTCAATGATTCTTATTCCTATGAGTCACAAATAATGATACGAACATAGTCCTTCAATCGAAACTCAATTCAGAGCTCGTTTGCTCAGTGCGGTATCCATTTCGCTCGTTAAACAATTAACTCATGTTTCGTGTCAAAAACCCAATCGCGACTTGATGAAATTAGACCAAACTTTCTAGATCACTCCTATAATTCATTATTTAAATTCTGGAAATCCCGAAATAAAATTTCAATCTCTAGAACTAATAATGGGACTTTGGATCATTACATGCTTATGCTCAAACGACAAAAATCTTCCAAAAACTCTTCCAAAACTTATCCGAGCATCATGGGACCCCGACTAAATATGCCAGCATAATTCATAACATTATTCAAGCCTCTTCCAATCATCAAAACACCTCAAACAACATCAAATTACCCAAAACTCATCGAATTCAAGCCTAATTTTCTAAAAACTTCTGAAATACACTTTCGATCAAAAACCTGACCAAACCACGTCCGAATGACCTGAAATTTTGCACACATATCCCAAATCACCTAACGAAGCAATAACAACTCTCAGAATTCCATTCCGACTCTTGGATCAAAATCTCACCTATCAACCGGAATTCGCCAAAATACTAACTTCGCCAATTCAAGACTAATTCTACACCAGACGTCCAAAATTACTTACGATCACACTCCTAAGTCACAAATCATCCCCCGAAGCTAACCGAATCATCGAAAATTACATCCGAGCCCTCTAACTCAATAGTTAACATCCGGTTGACTTTTTCCAAAACAAGCCTTCCTTAAAGAGACTAAGTGTCTCATTTCCTATTAAAGCCAATCCGATTTAACTCTAACATCGAATAACGATAACGAAACATGAAGAAGCATAAAAATGGGGGAAACAGGGCGTTAACTCATGAGACGACGGGCCGGGTCGTCACATCCTCCCCAACTTAAACAAATGCTCGTCCTCGAGCGAGTCAAGAAACATACCTGAAGCCTCAAACAGGTGAGGATATCTGCTCCGCATCTCCCGCTTGGTCTCCCAGGTAGCTTCCTCCACGGGCCGACCTCTCCACTGCACTTTTACAGAAGATATATCCTTTGACCTCAATTTCCGAACCTGACGACTAAAAATAGCCACTGGCTCCACATCAAAGGTCAAATCACCATCCAACTGAACCGTGCTGAAATCCAAAACATGGGACGGGTCCCCAACATACTTCCGGAGCATAGAAACATGAAATACCGGATGCACACTCGACAAGCTGGGTGGCAAAGCAAGCATATAGGCCACCTCTCCAATCCTCCTAATTACCTCAAAAGGTCCAATGAATCGTGGACTCAACTTTCCTTTCTTTCCAAATCTCATAACACCCTTCATGGGCGAAACCTTCAACAAGACCTTCTCACCAACCATGTAGGACACATCTCGAACTTTCCGGTCCGCATAACTCTTCTGACGCGACTACGCTGTACGAAGCCTCTCCCGAATCACCTTCACCTTCTCTAAGGCATCATGAACCAAATTTGTCCCCAATAGCCTAGCCTCGCCGGGCTCGAACCAACCAACTGGAGATCTACACTGCCTCCTATACAAAGCCTAATACGGTGCCATCTGAATGCTGGACTGATAGCTGTTGTTGTAGGCAAACTCTGCAAGCGGCAGAAACTCATCCCAAAAACCTCCGAAATTAATCATACAGGCATGCAACATATCCTCCAATATTTTAATAGTACGCTCGGACTGTCCGCATGTCTGAGGATGAAATGCTATGCTCAATTCCACCTGGGTACCCAACTCTCGCTGAAAAGTCCTCCAAAACTAGGAAGTAAACTGAGTACCTCTATCTGAGATAATGGAAACTGGAACACCGTGCAATCGCACAATCTCTCGGATAAATATCCATGCCAACCGCTCCGAAGAATAAGTAGTACACACCGGAATGAAGTGCGCGGACTTGGTCACTCGATCCACAATCACCCAAATAGAATCAAATTTCTTCAAATCCGAGGAAGACCACTCACAAAATCCATGGTAACTCTCTCCCACTTCCATTCTGGGATAATCATCTGTTGATGCAAACCACCCGATCTCTAATGCTCATATTTCACCTGCTGACAGTTGATACACCGAGCTACATAACCTACAATATCTTTCTTCATTCTTCTCCACCAATAGTGTTGTCTCAAGTCCTGATACATCTTCGCGGCACCCGGATGAATATTATACCGCGAGTTGTGGGCCTCCTCCAGAATTAACTCTCTAAGCCCATCTACATTGGGCACACATATACGGCCCTTCATCCTCAATACGCCATCATTATCTATAGTCACATCCCTGGCATCATCATGTTGAACTTTGTCCTTAAGGACAAGCAAGTGCGGATCATCATACTGGCGTTCTCTGATGCGATCATATAAGGAAGACCGAGAAACCACACAAGACAACACCTGACTGGGCTCGGAAATGTCCAGTATCACAAACCGATTAGCCAAGGTTTGAACATTAACTGCAAAGGGCCTCTTCCCAACTGGAATGTACGCCAAACTCCCCATACTGACTGCCTTTCGGCTCAAGGCATCTGCCACTACATTGGCCTTTCCCGGATGATACAAAATAGTGATGTCATAATATTTTAGCAACTCAAGCCACCTCTGCTGCCTCAAATTAAGGTCTTTCTGCTTAAACAAATTCTGAAGACTACGATGATCAGTAAATACCTCGCAAGATACGCCATATAAATAGTGCCTCCAAATCTTCAAGGCATGAACTATAACAGCCAACTCTAGGTCATGAACATGGTAGTTCTTCTCATGGGGCTTTAACTTATGAGAAGCATAAGCAATAACTCTACCCTCCTGCATCAACACACAGCCAATCCCAACTCTCGAAGCATCACAATATACAGTATATGAACCTGTAGCTGATGGCAAAACCAATACTAGAGCTGTGGTCAAAACTGTCTTAAGCTTCTGAAAGCTCTCCTCACACTCGTCTAACCATACAAATGGAGCACCTTTCTGAGTCAACTTGGTCAAGGGAGACGCAATGGATGAAAACCCCTGAACAAACCGGCGATAATAGCCTGCTAATCCGAGAAAACTACAGATCTCTGTGGCTGAGGACGGTCGAGACCAACTCTGCACTGCTTCTATCTTCTTTGGATCAACCTGAATACCCTCGCTGGGCACTATATATCCCAAGAATGCCACAGAACTTAGCCAAAATTCACACTTGGAGAATTTTGCATAAAGCTACTCCTCCCTCAATCTCTACAACACTACACGCAAATGCTTGGTGTGCTCCTCCTGGCTACGCGAGTACACCAGAATGTCATCAATAAATACAATAACAAAAGAATCCAGATAAGGCCGAAATACACTGTTCATCAAATGCATGAATGCTGCGGGGGCATTGGTCAGCCCGAAAGACATGACTAGAAACTCATAGTGACCATATCTAGTCCTGAAAGCTGTCTTAAGAATATCCGAGTCCCTGATTTTTAACTGGTGATAGCCCGAACGGAGATCAATTTTTGAAAACACCCTAGCTCCCTGAAGCTGATCAAATAAGTCATCAATGCGAGGCAAAGGATACTTGTTCTTCACTGTTACCTTATTTAACTGCCTGTAGTCAATGCACATTCTCATTGTGCCATCTTTCTTCTTCATAAACAGAACTGGCGCACCCCACGGTGACACACTATGTCGAATGAACCCCTTGTCTAGGAGCTCCTGAAGCTGCTCCTTCAATTTTTTCAACTCTGCTGGTGCCATACGATATGGCGGAATAGAAATGGGTTGGGTGCCCTGCACCAAGTCAATGCCAAAATCGATATCCCCGTCAAGCGGCATGCCCGACAGGTCTGCAGGAAATATATCAGGAAAATCCCTGACAATTGGGACAAAATCAATACTAGGAGTCTCAGCTCCAACATTTCACACAAAAGCTAGATATGATAGACAACCCTTACCAACCATACGTTGGGCTTTCAAGAAGGAAATTACTCTGCTAGGAACATAATCAGTCATACCATGCCACTCGATCCTCGGAACACCCGGAATAGCCAAAGTAACTGTCTTAGCATGACAGTCTAGAATAGCATGACACAGAGATAGCCAATCCATGCCCAGAATAACATCAAAATCTACCATGCTCAACAGCAATAAATCAACTCTGGTCTCCAGACCCCTAATAGTCACAATACAAGACCGATACACATGGTCTACAATAATAGTATCGCCCACCGGGGTAGATACGTGCACAGGTAAAGTAAGACACCCTTGGGTCATACCTAAATGATGAGAAAAATATGAGGACACATAAGAATAGGTGGATCCTGGATCGAATAATACAGAGGCATCTCTGTGGCAGACTGGAACAATACCTGTAATGACACCATCTAAAGCAATAGCATCTGTCCTGCTTGGAATAGTGTAGAAACGAGCCTGGCCACCGCCTGATCGACCTCCCCCTCTGGGGCGACCCCTGGATGCTTGACCTCCACCCCTAGCTGACTGGGCGGGTGCTGAAGAAACTGGAGCAGAAGACGAAGGTTGGCCCCTCTGCTGAAACTGACCACCACGAAGTCGAGGACACTGCCTCTTTATATGACCAAACTCTCCGCACTCGTATCAACTACCAGGTATTGGAGAAGGGAACTGGAGGGAACCCCTCGCACCTGAATGACCAGCCGATGCACTCGGCGCAGATGAACCATGAACTGAAGGGGCATAGGATGAGCTCTGAGCTGGGAGAGCGTTAAGTAAAGACTGGCCCTGCTAAAATCCCTGATGACCACGGTCTGAAGATGTCCAACTATGCTCTGGACGGGCCGGCTGAGGAGGTTTGAAGGAATGACCTCTACCACGCTGGAACTGGCCCCTAGACGGAGCACCACTGAAACTGCCTAAACCTCTGGGCCTCTTGGCCTCCCTTTCCTCTCTTTCTCGGTGGCGAACTGTCTCAATATCACGTGAAATGTCAACCATACCCTCGAACGAAACACCCAATACTCTCTCGCTAGTCATCAAAATATGGAGAGAGTAGTTAAGACCATCCACGAATCTCCGGATCCTCTCACGATCCGTCGGAATCATCCAAGTAGCATGACGAGCCAACTGTGAAAATCTCATCTCGTATCGGGTCACAGACATATCTCCCTGAATCAACCACTCAAACTGCCTACGCAGCTCCTCTCTGCGGGACTGAGGTACATACTTCTCCAGAAATAGAGTGGAGAACTGCTGCCAAGTAAGGGGCATTGCACCAACAGGTCTACGCCTCTCAAAATCTTCCCACCAGGTAAATGCAGCTCCCTGGAACTGAAATGTAGTAAAAGATACACCACTCGACACCAAAATCCCTGCGGTGCGAAGCATATGCTGACACTTGTCGAGAAAACCCTAGGCATCCTCGCCCTCTACACCACTGAATGCAGGAGGCTGGAGCCTACCAAATCTTTTGAAATGACGCTGCTCATCGTCTGGCATAGCTGGGACCACAAGGTTCTGAACTGGTGCAACCGGATGAGCTGGAACAACTTCTGGTGTCTGCAACCCCTGCACAACCTGCTAAGCTATGCGATTAACAGGAGTCTAGGTGCCTTCCCTGGCCTGAGAAGTAGCTGCGACTGTTGTGGCTGAGACAGCCTGAGCTAGGCCAGAGCAAACTGTCAAAATCTGAGCCAAGGTCTCCTGAAGACCCGGAATCACAATAGGCATAGCTGGTGCTTGAACTGGTACAACTGCTGGAGCCTGATCTGGAACTGGGGCAGCTGGTGGATTAACAGGTGCTGCACGCGCTACTCTACCTCTGCCACCCCCATGACCGCGTCCACGGCCTCTGGTGGCATCAGTGGGTGGAACTGGTGGTCGTCCGCCTCGTCCAGTAGCATGAGTCCTTGCCATCTGCGAGAGAATAGAATGATAGAAATTTTTAGTGTTCGGATCAACAAAGTCGCAGGACAAAAATTTCAAGAATATGAAGTTTTCCTAAAGGTTCTGCAGTCTCTCGAGGATAAATACAGACGTCTCCGTACCGATCTGCGAGACTCTACTAAACCGGATCATAACTTGCGAGACCAATTAACCTAGGCTCTGATACCAACTTGTCACGACCCCAACCTCGGTCATGATGGAGCCCAACACACTGCTAGGCAAGCCCGACCATTCAACAACATTATCCCAAATTCTTATTCAGATTATAGATAAATATCACAAAGAATTTACTAAGTCATTACATTCAAGTGCATAATTAATAATATGATCTGCGGAAGTTCAATTAAAATACCACACCATAGCCCAATAGAATCCGGTGTCACGAATATGAGCCTCTAATACAGAATATCCACATATTACAAGTCTGTCTAGGAAAATGCGGAATAAAAGATAGAGATAGAGGGGAGAGATCAAGGCTGCGAATGCCATGCAACTACCTCAATACTCCCGGATACTGCTGTTCAGCTAAACAAATCCTCACTCAGCTTGTGGTGTACCTGGATCTGCACGCAAGATGTAGGGAGTAATGTGAGTACTCCGACCTAGTGAGTAATAAACATAAATAAAGGCTGAGAATAAGAAATCATGGAAAAATACAAAGTAAACTATAACTGGCAGTTTAGAAAAACAAATAGTGAAGCAACAAGTCAATTAAATTAGAGTACCAAATACTGAGACAGGTATAACCGGTAAAAAGAAATGCATGAGTGCAATGCAATGCATATGATGGTACACTCTAGTACCCACTACGGCGTGCAGCCCGAGCCACCCATTCATTTATCGTCGACGGCGCTCACTGGGGGTGTGTACAGACTCCAGAGGGGCTCCAACAGCCCAAGCGCAATATCAAGCCATCTCGTGGCATCAAATCTAGGCCCTTGGCCTCATATCAATCTCAGTATAATCAACCAGGCTCTCGGCCTCAATATCAATGTACTCAACCAGGCTCTCGGCCTTAATATCAATGTAATACTGTTGCGGCGCGCAGCCCGATCCATGCTCAGTCCAGAAACCGTCATAAGCCCCTTGGGCATTTGTAAAACAGTAGTTCTCAGCCCGAAATATCATTTAGAAATATCATTTAAGTTTTTAAATCTTAGAAAGATGGCTAAGTTTGCAAAACAGTATTTAAAACATTGGACTGAGGTCAAATGATATGCAAAATATGCGAAAGCAGTGATATCAATCCCTGAAGGATTCAAATAATTGGCAAGAAGCCCAAATGTAACAATTAAATACAAGTAAGGATGATTCTCAATTTAGTTCAAGTAGAAAACACGGTAAAAACATCTCTCGGTACGGACCAAGTCACAATCCCCAACGGTGCTCTACCCCACGCTCGTTATCCGGCGTGCAAGTCACCTCAATATAGCATTATGATGTTAAATTCCGGGGTTTCAAACCCTCAGGACATCATTTACATCAATTACTCACCTCAAGACGGTCAAAGTCTAGCTCGCTATGCCCTTGCCTCTCAACTTACCCTCCTCGTGCGACGAATCAACCTAAAATCACAACGAATATGTTGCATTATGCTAAAGAGACAATACCCAATCAAAAGCAATCGAAAAATATCAAAATTCACGAATTTGACAAAACCCGAGCCCCGGGCCCACATCACGAAAAATCAGAAAATTACCATCACCGGATTCCTTGTCTCGCCACGAGTCTATACATACCAAGAACTCCCAAATCTGAGTTCAAATGACCCATCAAATCCTAATTGTTTGGTTTCAAAATTCAAGCCCTAGTTCTTCATTTGTAGGCTTATATTTCATGAATCTCTAGGTGGAATTCACAATAAAAACGAGTTTTAAGTCCAAAAAACTTACCTCAAGTCGTTCCCCCTTGAATCCCTCTTTAATCTCCACCAAGAAGCTCTCAAAATGATCAACCATGGAGGAAAAATGACCCAAAATCGCGGATGAAGTGTTTTATAAACTCACTGCCCAGAATTTTTCGGAAGTACTGTTCAAGCATGCGATTTTTGTTCACGCGCGTAGTCACTGTTCACCCGTGCGGTTACTGTTCACGCGCGGTTATTGTTCACGCTGCTAAAAAAAATACAGCAGCAACCAAAGAAATTGCAGCACTTTTCTTTTTACTAAAATGGCTCTAACTCCATCATACGAACTCGGAATTCGATGAATCTTGTTCCTATGAGTCACAAATAATGATACGAACATAGTCCTTTAATCGGAACTCAATTTGGAGCTCGTTTGCTCAGTGCGATATCCATTTCACTCGTTAAACAATTAACTCATATTTCGTGTCAAAAACCCAATCGCGTTTTGATGAAATTAGGCCAAACTTTCCAGATCACTCCTATAATTCATTATTTAAATTCTGGAAATCTCGAAATAAAATTTCGATCTCTAGAACTAATAATGGACCTTTGGATTATTACATGCTTATGCTCAAACGACAAAAATCTTCCAAAAAGTCTTCCAAAACTTATCTGAGCCTCATGGGACCCCGACCAAACATGCCAACATAATTCATAAGATTATTCAAACCTCTTACAATCATCAAAACACCTCAAACAACATCAAATTACCCAAAACTCATCGAATTCAAACTTAATTTTCTAAAAACTTCTGAAATACACTTTCGATCAAAATCCCGACCAAACCACGTCCGAATGACCTAAAATTTTGCACACATATCCCAAATCATCTAACGAAGTTACAGCAACTCCCGGAATTCCATTCCGACTCTTGGATCAAAATCTCACCTATCAACCGGAATTCGCCAAAATACTAACTTCGCCAATTCAAGCCTAATTCTACACCGGACCTCTAAAATTACTTCCGATCACACTCCTAAGTCACAAATTATCCCCCGAAGCTAACCGAATCACCTAAAATCACATCCGAGCCCTCTAACTCAATAGTCAACATCCGGTTGACTTTTTCCAAAACAAGTCTTCCTTAAAGAGACTAAGTGTCTCATTTCCTATCAAAGCCAATCCGATTTAACTCTAACACCGAATACCGATAACTAAACATGAAGAAGCATAAAAATGGGGGAAACGGGGCGGTAACTAATGAGACGACGGACCAGGTCGTTACATTAATCAAAAACCCAAAGTCAACCAAAAGGTCAAACCCCAGGCCCGCACCTCGAAACCTGACAAAACTCACAAAATTCGATAAATCCATTTAATTACGAGTCCACCCATACTAGTTTCACTCAAATCCAACTCCGAATCGATATTCAAAACTCGAAAATTCATTCTATGAAACATTAGACAAAACCCCCAATTTCTCTTTTTTAAATCATCAACCAAATGCCAAGAAGGAGGTTAATTCCTGAAATATAATCAAAATCGAGTAGAGAACACTTACCCCAATCCATATGGCGAATATCGCTTCAAAGATCGCTTCAGTCCGAGATCCATAGCTCCAAATATGATAAAATGGCCGAAACCCCCAAAATATAGCTTCTGCCCAGGTATTTACCCGTCGTGATCGCGAAAATGCTTTACGATCACGAAGTATAACTTTTCTCAGCTCAAAACTGCCCTTCGCGATTGAGGAATACCAATCATAACTTTTTGTATAAAACTCTAAATAACAATTGGTTTGACTTTCTGAAAACTAGACATCAAGGGTTACAACTTTTATTTTTGGATCATCTCCAAATTCCTTATAGATTGCGAGATTGCAAGTTATAAGCTTCCAAAGTCAGCCTTGTGCAGCAGAAATTTTTTCTTCGCGAACGCGGAGCTGTCTCGGCGAATGCAATTCACAGACCCCTTTCTCCAATTTTATTCTTCGCGAGATCGATCCAATGTTCGCGATCGCAATGCACACTGCTGTAGCTAAAAACTAGCAATTAAAAATGGCCTAGAAATGGTCCGAAATCACCCCAAAACTCACCCGAGGCCCTCGGGACCCGTTCGAACATACCAACAAGTTTCAAAACATATTACGGACCTACTCGAGGCGTCCAATCACATATGTCAACATCAAAACGACGAATCGTACCACAATTCAAACTTAGAAATTTTTAAATCTTTCGATTTCCAAAACTCGTATCGAACCATATCAAATCAACTCGGAATGAACTGAAATTTTGCACACAAGTCCAAAATGACATAACACAACTATTCCAACTCCCGGAACCATAATCCGAATCCGATACCCTCAAAGTCAACTCTCAGTCAAACTTATGAACTTTCCCAACTTTCACCAATTAGTGCCGAAATCTTCTAGAAATATCCAAATGCCAATCCGGGCATACGCCCGAGTCCAAAATCACCATCTAGAACTAATGGAACAATCAAAACTCTGTTTCGGGGTCAAATACCCAAAAGTCAAACTAGATCAACTCTTCCAACTTAAAACTTCAAACTTGAAAGTCATTCTTCCAATTCATTTCTAAAAAACCTAAAAATCAAAACTGACGATCCACACAAGTCATAATGCATCATACGATGCTGCTCAAGACTTCAAATAATTGAACAATGCTCAAAACGACCGGCTGAGTCGTTATAAAATTATAACGTAATTATTGTTTTACTACACTAAAGGCCATCATTAAAGGGTATTAAATAACACTAAAGGCATATATCTATTGTTGTACAATTATAGAAATATTCAACAAATAACGCAAAATATTAACTTTATAATTATACAAAATCATGCAATACATTATTACAAACTTATATATATATATATATATATATATATATATATATATATATATATATATATATATATAACTTATACTAAAAGAGTGTTTCGAAATACTTATTTTTTAATTTTCTTTCTTCGGAGAAAATTTCTCGCTTTTTTAACCGAATCGAGCACAAACTGCGATCAACTCCACGAGGCAGCCTTGAATCGTTTTTTTTCCCGATAAAATAAGAACGACAACAGATTTTGGGATCATCGTTGGCTCCAATAGAGTTTTTGTAAAAAAAAACAATGGGGGTGACTGTTTTAAAAGCTTCTGTAGGGGAAGAGAAGCTGTAATATATTTATATAAGTATAGCGCTTGTAATTATCTGACCGACTTTTCACGTTCAGGTATATTGTATGTAATATATGCACTATACTGAGTGTTTCAAATAGTAAACATAACGCATGACATTAACAGGGTAATTGGCCATTAAGGTATAACACATTTCAAACATGCGCTATATATAAAAAAATTATTAATAATATTTTTCAACCTATTTTTATCTCTCGAGTCCAAAATGATAACATTTTGGTTTCGGACTCTGAAATTGTTTGGATAAACTTTTGATTATATGAGAATCTTTCGAATTTTCAGTGAGTCTAGTAAACATTAAGTATACATATAAATCAAGTGCTTATAAAATAAAATTAACTATATGATATATTTTGACTTATGACTAGTTTTAATTTGGTCAAAACTTTAACTATCTAACTCTAATATGTTGTATTGTAATCCCCGAAATATACTTTTGAGAATTAAAACCTTGTCTTTCTATTCGTTCCATTTTTGTTATTCCATTTTTTTTAATTTAACATTAAGGGCATTGCAGTCTTTTGATCAGAACAAATGTTTATCATTATTTTTTTTTTACCAAATATATCCACTATTTTTTTCAATCAATATAATCCAAACACGTAATGCTTAATTACTTATAAAATCAACTACATAACTTTGAGAAGCATTTTTTCAACATATTGAACCCTCGTATTACTTAAACTCACGAGTCAGACCATGAAATTCTGGAAGAGAGTTGAAGAATTGCATATACGTGTTCGTAACACGCAACAGAAGACAATAACAATTCTAGGCAGATCTTTTTGTGTTTAAAAATTTTTTCGATAGTGCAAAGACTCTATGCGTATCCACATCGAAACTGTCCCTTGCTATCAACACTTTGATCAATGAAACCCGCGAACAAAATTGAACGAAATATTGTGTTGAAATTTTTCTCAAAAATCTCAACTCAAAATAGAAGAACAAGAAACAATTTTCTTGAAATTGTATTTTCTCTCTTGGCTTTGTATTGCACTCTCACTTTCACAAAGTGTTTTTCTTCTCTAGAAAAATTACGGCAAATTTTCTCCATCACCTTTTATATAGCATCACATATAAACTATTTTCTTATTTGGCTGAGGTAATGATTTACTTAGGGTAAAATTTTATTTTAAAATAAACTTCATGGAAATTTTATGAAAAATTAGAAAATCACGTTACTAATGTAAACGTGACTGCCGAGTCCAACACGTATTCCTCCAACTCAAAGTTGGATTCTCTTATTTATGAACTTTTCATATTAATATAATATTTTCCTATTGAAAATATTAATCCCATTCCAATTGGGATGAAACTGCCGGCAAGTCCCTATGTGGAATTTACACGTTACTTATCCAATTCAAATTTGGATTCTCACTTATAAACCTTTACACACACACACACACACACACACACACACACACACACACACACACACACACACACACACACACACACATATATATATATATATATATATATATATATATATATATATATATATATATATATATATATATATATATATATATATATATATATATTTCAACCAAGAAATATAATTTAATTTTCTATTTCAAATAGAAAACTTTAATTTGTTCACAATATTAGTTATATCCTTTATGCTAGCAAAGAATACAATAATATTTTATTTGGACTAATAACTCTGTTTGACTAATTAAATTCTTTAATTTAATTATCAAATAATAAAGTAATTAATCCTTTAGCAAAGATCAGAACACTCGTTAGTGTGCGACCCCGTAGGTTCAATACTAAGCCGGTAGTAAATTGATCACATCAATATACTAATCAAGGATGGCGTCTAGCAACACTCCTTAACGATCGGATAGCATGAAATATACAATTTACTCTCAAGAACCAGTAGAAGAATAATGTAGTAATTCCTTCTGTCCTTATAGCTCTGGATCACCCTAGGATATGGTTCAACTGTCAAATCCTAATAGGCGACCAACTATGTGTTCATGTCAAATATAATCGACCATTGAATGACCTAAGAAACTCTTTTCTTCTTTCATTCAATTGCCCTGGCCAAGGTCTTAATTTGGTCGTTTATAATTCATGACAACATGGAGCTTAAACTCATTACCAAGAGTTGACAGATTCCATCTTGATCAATCACTAATTCTACAAGTATTTAATCATACCCAATATCCTTTCAACTATCACCCTAGGGCCATAGGTGTCCGGCATCAAAGATGTGACGACTCGACCAGTCGTCTCATGAGTTACCGCTCCGTTTTTCCTATTTCTACTTCTTTATGCTTCGTTATCCGTGTTTTATGTGGTCGAGTTGGTTGGTTTGCATTTGGCATGGTTTTGGTAAGAAATGAGACACTTAGTCTCTTTTAAGAAGGCTTAAGTTGGAAAAGTCAACCGGATGTTGACTTATGAGTTAGAGGGCTCGAATGAGAGTTCCGATGGTTCGATTAGATTTGGAAGGTGGTTTGTCACTTACGAGTGTGATCGGAAGTGGATTTGGAGGTCTAGTGTAGAATTAGGCTTGAATTAGCGAAGTTAGTATTTTGGCGATTTCCGGTTGATAGGTGAGATTTTGATCCAAGGGTCAGAACGGAATTCCAAGAGTTGCTATGGCTTCGTTATGTGATTTGGGATGCGTGTGCAAAATTTCAGGTCATTTGGATGTGGTTTGGTTGGGTTTTTGATCAAAAGCGTATTTCGGAAGTTTTTAGAAACTTAGGCTTGAATTTGATGAGAATTGATGGTTTTGGTGTTGTTTGAGGTGTTTTGATGATTGGAACAAGTTTGAATGAGGTTTTAGGACATGTTGGTGCTCTTGGTTGAGGTCCCGGGAGCCTCAGACGAGTTTCGGGTGGAAAATCAGACCATTTTCTAAGTTGAAAAGTTGCAGATTTTGGGAGTTCAGGTGTTGCAGAAAATAACCCTTCGTGTTCGCGAGGGGTATGTCGCATTTGCGTAGAAGGATTTGAGGAAGACCAGAATTAAGCCTTCGCATTCGCGAAAGGATGGGAAGCAGTGCATCGCGTTCGCGAGAAGGCACTCGCGAGCGCGTAGAGCAAATTGAGGTCCAAGGCATTTTGTTCATCGCGTTCGCGTAAGGTTGTCGCGTTCGCGGAGGTGTATGAGGCAGAAGCATCGCGCTCGTGATTGGTGTGATGAGTTCGCGTAGGGAAAAAATTTGTCAACGTAAGTTTGTGCTTCGAGAATGCGAGACGTTGACCGCGTTCGTGAAGAAGGAATATCCGAACTGGGCAGAAAGTTTATAAGACATTTCCTCCGCTATTTTGAGCCATTGTTTCCACCATAGTTGATCATTTTGAAAGCTCTTTGAGGGATATTGAAGAGGGATTCAAGTAGATTTGATTGGAGGTAAGTTTTATGAACCAAAAATGTGATTCTATTGTGAAATTAACCTAGAAATTCGTGGAATTTAAGCTAAAATTGGAAGAACTAGGGCTTGGGATTTTGAACTTTTAAATTGGGATTTGAGGGACCATTTGAGGTTGGAATTGAGAACTTTTGGTATGTATGAACTCGTGGGGTGATAAGAAATCTAATGATGTTAAAATTTCGGAGTTTCGAGAAGTGGGCCCAGGGCTCGGGTTTTGATAATTTCGAGATTTTTGATATTTTTCGATTATTTTTGCTTGGGTTATGTTCCCTTAGCATATTGTGACGTAT
The DNA here is from genome assembly GCF_000715075.1 of Nicotiana tabacum. Taxonomy (NCBI): domain Eukaryota; kingdom Viridiplantae; phylum Streptophyta; class Magnoliopsida; order Solanales; family Solanaceae; genus Nicotiana; species Nicotiana tabacum. Next base: position 28,749,033 of record NC_134089.1, on the reverse strand, counting down.
TTGTTCTGGTTTTGGTCAGATTCGACATGCGAGGAGGCTGATTTGAGAGGCAAAGGCATCGCGAGCTAGAGTTTTTGCCGGTTCGAGGTGAGTAATGAATGTAAATGATGTCTTGAGGGTTTGAAACCCCAGAATTGCACATCATAGTGCTATATTGAGGTGATACACGCACTTAATGATGAGCGTAGGGTCGTTTACTATTGGGGATTGTGACTTGGTCCATCCTGAGTGATGCTTTTACCGCGTATTTGATTGAAGCTTATTAGTTATCATCATTATTTGGACTGATTGCCATATTTGGTCTTCGTGCCAACTATTTGAACCCTCCGAGGAGTTTATCATTATTTCCTCACTATTTTGACTTACTACTTGAACTCAGTCGTATCGTTTTTCCACTATTTTACAACTTAGCCACTTTTTACTCGGTTTTGAAACTAAAATGATATATTAAATGATGTTTTGGGCTGAAAACTACTGTTTTACTAATGCCCGAAGGGCTTATATGATTTCTGGACTGAGTACGACCAAGGGCTAAATGTGAGGATACCATGGGATCGGGCTGCGCGTCGCAGCAGTGTTATATTGATATTGATATGAGGCCGAGGGCCTAGATTTGATGCCCTGAGATGGCTTGATATTACGCTTGGGCCGTAAGGGGCCCCTCCCGGAGTTTGCACACCCAAGTGAGCGTCGTCGACAATAAATAAATAGATTGGGTTGCGTGCCGTAGTGGGTACTGTTGGGTACTGTACTATGTGTTGCATTTCCTTATTTGACTATCACTTATCTACTTATCTGTTGTAGTATCTTTCATATTTCAATTACATTGGTCTATCTCTTCCATATTACTTGTTTTAAACTGCCGGATTATAGATTACTCTGTGTTCTTTCATGATTTCTTATTCTCAGCCATTATTTAAGTTTATTACTCATTGGGTCGGAGTACTCACATTACTCTCTGCACCTTGCGTGCAGATCCAGGTGCATCTGAGGCTGAGTAAGGATTCTTCAGTTGAGCAGCGTATATCCGGGAGCATCGAGTTAACTGCATGGTGTCCGCAACCCTAATCTTTCCCTTCTATCCTTTTGTTTTATCCGCAATTCCCTAGACTAATATGTATTAGATTGGTAAACCTGTATTAGAGGCTCAGACTTGTGACACCAAATCTATATGGGCTATGTAGTAGATTATTATTTGAAATTCCGCATGTTTAACTCTTACTTCAGACTTCTAATATGATGACTTGGTAAACTAACTGTGATGGCTAGTAATGAACTGCATGAGAAATAGGTTAAGGTTGTTTATTGGTTAGGATTGCCTAGCAGTGTGTTGGGCACCATCACGACCGAGGGTTGGGGTCGTGATAAGTTGGTATCTGAGCCTAGGTTATATAGGTATGGCAAGTCAAGAGTTGGTTTAGTAGAGTCTCGCGGATCGGTACGAAGATGTATGTATTTATCCTCGAGAGGCTGTGGAACCTTTAGGAAAAACTTCACATTCTTGAAATTCTTGTCGCGCGACTTTATTGATCCGAGAACTAAAACTTCTGTTATTCTATTCTCTCACAGATAGTGAGGACGTGAGCTACCGGATGAGGTGGACGACCACCAGTGCCACCAGCTGAGACCACCAGAGGCCATGGCGCGGTCGTGGTCGTGGCAGAGGCAGAGTAGCGAGGGAAGCACCTGCAGATCCACGAGACCAGGCTCTAGTTACGGATGCTCCAGCAGCACCAGTTCAGGCACCAGCTGTGCCCATCGTGATTCCGGGTCTTCAGGTCTGCACTGGCCTGGCTCAGGCAGTTTCAGCCACTACAGTAGCCACTACTTCACAGGTCGGGGGAGGCAATCAGACCCCCGCTGCTCGCACACCTGAGCAGGCAGTGTAGGGACTACAGACGCTGGAGGCACCTCCACCCCAGCCGGTTGCACCAGTTCAGGAGTTCGTAGTACCAGTTATGTCGGATGATGAGCAGCGTCATCTTGAGAGGTTTGGTAGGCTCCAGCCTCCGTCTTTCAGTGGTGCTGAGGGCGAGGATGCCCAGGGTTTTCTTGACAAGTGTCAGTGGATGCTCCGGAAAGTAGGGATTCTTGAGTCTAGTGGTGTGGCATTTACCACCTTTCAGTTCTCGGGGGCTGCCTTTTCTTGGTGGGGGGATTTTGAGAGGCGTAGGCCTGTCAGTGCAGCACCCCTTTCTTGGCAGCAGTTCTCCACTCTCATCTTGGAGAAGTATGTACCGTAGTCCCGCAGAGAGGAGCTACATAGGCAGTTTGAGTGGTTGAAACAGGGGGATATGACTGTGACCCAATATGAGATGAGGTTTTCTGAGTTGGCTCGTCATGCCATTTGGATGATTCCAACAGATCGTGAGAGAATCAGGAGATTTGTGGATGGCCTTAACTACCATCTCCGTATTCTGATGACTAGAGAGAGAGTATTGGGTGCTACGTTTGAGTAGGTGGTTGATATCGCTCGTGAGATTGAGATGGTTCGCCATCGGGAGCGAGAGGATAGGGAGGCCAAGAGGCCTCGAGGATTGGGCAATTACAGCGGTGATCCTTCTAGGGGCCAGTTCCAGTATGGTAGAGGTCGTTCTTTTCGGCCTACTCACTCGGACCGTCCAGAGTATCATGGGGCATCTTCAGGCCGTGGTCATCATGGGTCTCAGCAGGTCCAGTCTTTACTCAGCGCCCTCCCAGCTCAGAGTTTATCTCGTGCCCCATCAGCTCAGGGTTCTTCTGTGCCGAGTGCATCTGCTAGTCACTCCGTTGCGAAGGGTTCCCTTCAGTCCCCATCTTTAGCACCAGGTAGTTGTTATGAGTGCGGAGAGTTTGGACATATGAGGAGGCAGTGCCCTAGACTTCATGATGGTCAGTTTCAGCAGAGGGATCAGCCTCGACCTCTGCTCTAGTTACTTTACCACCCACCCAGCCAGCTATGGGTGGAGGTCAGGCAGCTAGGGGTCGCCCCAGAGGGGGAGGTCGATCAGGCGGTGGCCAGGCTCGTTTCTATGCCATTCCAGGTAGAACAAATGCTATCGCTTCAGATGTTGTCATTACAGGTATTATTTCAGTCTGCCATAGAGATGCCTCTGTATTATTTGATCCTGGTTCCACCTATACTTATGTGTCCTCATATTTTGCTCAATATTTGGGTACGCCTTGAGAGTTTCTTGCTTTACCTGTTCATGTGTCTACCCTGGTGGGCAATACTGTTGTTGTGGACCGTATGTACCAGTCATGTGTTGTGACTATTGAGGGTCTGGAGACCCGAGTTGATCTATTGCTATTGAGCATGGTAGACTTTGATGTTATTTTGGGCATGGATTGGTTATCTCCGTGTCATGCTATTCTAGACTGTCATGCTAAGACAGTCACTTTGGCTATGCCGGGTGTACCGCAGATCGAGTGGCGTGGCGTGACTGATTATGTTCCTAGTAGAGTGATCTCTTTCTTGAAGACCCAGCATATGGTTGGGAAGGGTTGTCTGTCATATTTAGAGTTTGTAAGGGATGTTGGAGCTGAGACTTTCAGTATTGATTCTGTCCCAATTGTGAGGGATTTTCCAAATGTGTTTCCTGCAGACCTGCCGGGCATGCCACCGGATAGGGACATTGATTTTGGTATTGACCTAGTGTCGGGCACTCAGCCCATTTCTATTCTGCCGTATCGTATGGCACTAGCAGAGTTGAAAGAATTGAAGGAGTAGCTTCAGGAACTCCTAGATAAGGGGTTCATTCGGCCTAGTGTGTCACCGTGGGGTGTGTCGGTTCTGTTTGTGAAGAAGAAGGATGACACAATGAGAAAGTGCATTGATTACAGGCAATTGAAAAGGTAACAATTAAGAACAAGTATCATTTGCCTCGCATTGAGGATTTATTTGACCAGCTTCAGGGAGCGAGGGTGTTCTCTAAGATTGATCTCCGTTCGGGTTATCACCAATTGAAGATCAGGGATTCATATATTCTTAAGACTACTTTTAGGACTAGATATGGTCACTATGAGTTTCTTGTCATGTCTTTCGGGCTGACCAATGCCCTAGCAGCGTTCATGCATTTGATGAACAATGTATTTCGACCTTATCTGGATTTATTCGTTATTGTATTCATTGATGATATTCTAGTGTACTCGCGTAGTCAGGAGAAGCACGCAGAGCATTTGCGAGTTGTATTGCAGAGATTAAGGGAGTAGAAGCTTTATGCAAAATTCTCCAAGTGTGAGTTTTGGCTTAGTTCAGTTGCTTTCTTGGGACACGTGGTGTCCAACGAGGGTATTCAAGTGGATTCGAAGAAGATATAAGGGACTCAGAGTTGTCCTAGTCCATCCTCAGCCATAGAGATTCGTAGCTTTGTTGGGTTGGCAAGCTATTATCACCGGTTTGTTCTGCGATCCTCATCCATTGCATCGCCCTTGACCAAATTGACTCAGAAGTGTGCCACATTTGTATGGTTGGACAAGTGTGAAGAGAGCTTTCAGAAGCTCAAGACAGCTTTGACCACAACTCCAGTGTTGGTTTTACCATCAGCTTCATGTTCATATACTGTATATTGTGATTCTTCGAGAGTTGGGATTGGTTGTGTATTGATGCAGGAAGGTAGAGTTATTGCTCATACTTCTCATCAGTTAAAGCCCCATGAGAAGAACTACCCTATTCATGATTTGGAGTTGGCTGCCATAGTTCATGCATTGAAGATTTGGAGGCACTACTTGTATGGCGTATCTTATGAGGTATTCACCGATCATCGCAGTCTTCAGCATTTGTTCAAGCAAAAGGATCTTAATTTGAGGCAGCGGAGGTGGTTGGAGTTGCTTAAATATTATGATATCACTATATTGTATCATCCGAGAAAGGCCAATGTGGTGGCCGATGCTTTGAGCCAAAAGGAAATGAGTATGGGCAGTTTGGCATATATTCCAGTTGGGGAGAGACCCCTTGCAGTTGATGTTCAGGCCTTGGCCAATCGGTTTATGAGACTAGATATTTCGGAGCCCAATTGGGTGTTGGATTGTGGGGTTTCTCGGTCTTCCTTATATGATTGCATCAGAGAGCGCCACACATGACCCGTATTTCCTTGTCCTTAAGGACAGAGTTCAGCATGATGATGCCAGAGATGTGGCCATCGGTGATGATGGTATGTTGAGAATGCAGGGCCTGATCTGTGTGCCCAATGTGGATGGGCTTAGAGAGTTGATTCTGGAGGAGGCCCATAGCTCACGGTATTCCATTCATCCGGGTGCCGCGAAGAAGTATCAGGATTTGAGGCAGCACTACTGTTGGAGAAGAATGAAGAAAGATATTGTGGGATTTGTAGCTCGGTGTCTCAATTGTCAGCAGGTGAAATATGAGCATCAGAGACCGGGTAGCTTGCTTTAGTGGATGGTTATTCCCGAGTGGAAGTGGGAGAGGGTCACTATGGACTTTGTGGTTGGACTTCCTCGAACTTTGAATAAGTGTGATGCTATTTAGGTGATTGTGGATCGGGCTGACCAAGTCCGCGCACTTCCTTCCTGTGTGTACTACTTATTCTTCAGAGCGGTTAGCAGAGATATATATTCGGGAGATTGTTCGGTTTCATGGTGTTCCGGTTTCCATCATCTCAGATAGGGGTACTCAGTTTACTTCCCAGTTTTGGAAGTCTGTTCAGCGAGAGTTGGGTACTCAAGTGGAGTTGAGCACAACATTTCATCCTCAGACAGACGGACAGTCCGAGCATACTAATCGGAAATTGGAGGACATGTTGTGTGCGTGTGTTATTGATTTCAGAGGTTCGTGGGATGAGTTTTTGCCGCTTGCAGAGCTTGCCTACAACAACAACTACCAGTCGAGTATTCAGATGGCTCCGTATGAGGCTTTGTATGGGAGGCGGTGTAGATCTCCAGTTGGTTGGTTTGAGCCTGGCGAGGCTAGGCTATTGGGGAGGGATTTGGTTCAGGATGCCTTAGAGAAGGTGAAGGTGATTCAGGAGAGACTTCGTACAGCGCAGTCGTGTCAGAAGAGTTATGCGGACCGGAAGGTTCGTGATGTATCCTATATGGTGGGTGAGAAGGGTTTGTTGAAGGTTTCGCCCATGAAGGGTGTTATGAGATTTGGGAAGAAGGGAAAATTGAGTCCTCGATTCATTGGGCCTTTTGAGATGCTTCGAAGGATTGGGGAAGTAGCTTATGAGCTTGCGTTGCCACCCAACTTGTCGAGTGTGCATCCGGTATTTCATGTTTCTATGCTCTGGAAGTATATTGGAGATCTGTTGCATGTTTTGGATTTCAACACGGTTCAAATGGATGATGATTTGACCTTTGATGTGGAGCTAGTAGCTATTTTGGGTTGTCAAGTTTGGAAGTTGAGGTCAAAAGATATAGTTTCAGTGAAAGTGCAGTGGAGAGGTCGGCCCGTGGAGGAGGCTACCTGGGAGACCGAGTGGGAGATGCGGAGCAGATATCCTCACCTATTTGAGGCTTCAGGTATGTTTCTTGACTCGTTCGAGGACGAACGTTTGTTTAAGTTGGGGAAGGTGTGACGACCCGACCAGTCGTCTCATGAGTTAACGCTCCGTTTTCTCCATTTCTGCTTCTTTATGCTTTAGTATCCATATTTTATGTGGTCTCATTGGTTGGTTTGCATTTGGCGTGGTTTTGGTAAGAAATGAGACACTTAATCTCTTTTAAGAAGGCTTAAGTTGGAAAAGTCAATCGGATGTTGACTTATGAGTTAGAGGGCTCGGATGTGAGTTCCGATGGTTCGATTAGCTTCGGAAGGTGATTTGTGACTTAGAAGTGTGATCGGATGTGGTCTTGGAGGTCCGGTATAGAATTAGGCTTGAATTGGCGAAGTTAGTATTTTGGCGATTTCCGGTTGATAGGTGAGATTTTGATCTGAGGGTCGGAACGGAATTTCAAGAGTTGCTGTGGATTTTTATGTGATTTGGGATGTGTGTGAAAAATTTCAGGTCATTTGGATGTGGTTTGGTTGGATTTTTGATCAAAAGCGTATTTCGGAAGTTTTTAGAAACTTAGGCTTGAATTCGATGAGAATTGATGGTTTTGGTGTTGTTTGAGGTGTTTTGATGATTGCAATAAGTTTGAATGAGGTTTTAGGACATGTTGGTGCTCTTGGTTGAGGTCCCGGGGGCCTCAGACGAGTTTCGGGTGGTCAATCGGACCATTTTCTAAGTTGAAAAGTTGCAGATTTTGGGAGTTCAGGTGTTGCAAAAAAGAACTCTTCGCGTTCGGGAGGGGTATGTCGCATTCGCATAGAAGGATTTAAGGAAGACCAGAATTAAGTCTTCGCGTTCGCGAAAGGATAGAAAGTAGTGCATCGCGTTCGCGAGAAGGCACTCGCGATCGCGTAGAGCAAATTGGGGTCCAAGGCATTTTGTTCATCGCGTTCGCGGAGGTGTAGGAGGCAGAAGCATCGCGTTCGTGATTAGTGTGACGTGTTCGCGTAGGGCAAAAATTGGTCAATGTAAGTTTGTGCTTCGCGAACGCTAGACGTTGACCGCGTTCGCGAAGAAGGAATATCAGAAATGGGCAGAAAGTTTATAAGACATTTCCTCCGTGATTTTGAGCCATTGTTTCCACCATAGGTGATCATTTTGAGAGCTCTTTGAGGGATATTGAATAGCGATTCAAGGAGAATTGATTGGAGGTAAGTTTTATGAACCAAAAACGTGATTCTATTATGGAATTAATCTAGAAATTCATGGAATTTAAGCTAAAATTGGAAGAACTAGGGCTTGGGATTTTGAACTTTTGAATTGGGATTTGAGGGACCATTTTAGGTCGGAATTAAGAAATTTGGTATGTATGAACTCGTGGGATGATAAGGAATCTAATGATGTGAAAATTTCGGAGTTTCGAGAAGTGGGCCCGGGGCTCGGGTTTTGCTAATTTCAAGATTTTTGTTATATTTCGATTGTTTTCGCTTGGGTTATGTTCCCTTAGCATATTGTGATGTTTTCATTCTGTTTTTTGTCAGATTCAACGTGGGAGGAGGCCTATTTGAGAGTCAAAGGCATCGCGAGCTAGAGTTTTTGCTGGTTCGAGGTGAGTAATGAATGTAAATGATGTCCTGAGGGTTTGAAACCCCGGATTTGCACATCGTAGTGCTATATTGAGGCGAGACACGCACTTAATGATGAGTGTGGGGTCATTTACTATTGGGGATTGTGACTTGGTCTGTCCCGAGTGATGCTTTTACCGCGTATTTGATTGAAGCTTATTTGTTATCGTCATTATTTGGACGGATTGCGGTATTTGGGCTTCGTGCCAACTATTTGAACCCTCCGGGGAGTTTTATCATTATTTCCTCACTGTTTTGACTTACTACTTGAACTCAGTCGTATCGTTTTTCCACTATTTTATAACTTAGCCACTTTTTACTCGGTTTTGAAACTAAAATGATATATTAAATGATGTTTTGGGCTGAGAACTACTGTTTTACTAATGGCCGAAGGGCTTATATGATTTCTGGACTGAGTACGGCCAAGGGCCAGATATGAGGATATCATGGGATCGGGCTGCGCGCTGTAGCAGTGTTATACCGATATTGATATGAGGCCGAAGGCCTAGATTTGTTGCCACGAGATGGCTTGATATAGTGCTTGGGCCGTAAGGGGCCCATCCCGGAGTCTGCACACCCCAATGAGCACCGTCCACGATAAATAAATGGATCGGGCTGCGCGCCGCAGCGGGTACTGTAGGGTACTGTACTATGTGTTGTATTTCCTTATTTCACTGTCACTTATCTGCTTATCTGTTGTAGTATCTTTCATATTTCAATTACATTGGTCTATCACTTCCATATTACTTGTTTTAACTGCCGGATTATAGATTACTCTGTGTTCTTCCATGATTTCTTATTCGAAGCCATTATTTATGTTTATTACTCACTGGGTCGGAGTACTCAGATTACTCCCTGCACTTTGCGTGCAGATCCAGATGCATTTGAGGCTGAGTGAGGATTCTTCAGTTGGGTAGCGTATATCTGGGAGCATCTAGGTATTGTATGGCGTCCACAGCCCTGATCTCTCCCTTCTATCCTTTTATTTTATCCGCAATTCCCTAGACTGATATGTATTAGATTGGTAAACCTGTATTAGAGGCTCAGACTTGTGACACCGGATCTACATGGTCTATGTAGTAGGATTATTATTTAAAATTCCGCATGTTTAACTCTTACTCCAGACTTCTAATATGATGACTTGGTAAACTAACTGTGATGGCTAGTAATGAACTGCATGAGAAATGGTTTAAGGTTGTTTATTGGTCAGGCTTGCCTAGCAGTATGTTGGGCTCCATCACGACCGGGGGTTGGGGTCGTGACAAAGCACAATAAATAACTTGTCAATTACTGTGATGATCTTAGGTCAAAGGAAATTCTTACATCACATTCTTCATGAGAATATCCTATTGACAGTTTATGGTAATTCTTACCATTAGGAATTATCCAATGAGTCGGTTCAATGATCATATCTCTATATGCATCATCTATCTATGTGATTTAGTTAATGAGATTAACTAATCTTTTTCCTATAAAGATGATCACATAATATTGATCTAACTGGATTACTAATGTCCAAATTAATAATCCTACGATCAAGAACAAATTTAGATTAAACTGTAAGAGACTTTGCTCTCATTATCATGATCTCTATCATGATGACAAATCTTAAAACTTAATCAAGGACCTTATCAAATTAATCAAGTAATTAATAATAACAATGATAAAAGAATGCCATATATTTTTATATCGAATAACGTTCACAAAAATATGTTCAAATTATCAAATATGAGATTGGATCTAGGGCATATCTACTATATCCCTAACAATCTCCCACTTGCACTAGAGCCAATCGCTCTTGTACTTCATTCCCAATTTTCACTTGCGCTTGTCAAACTCCTTTGCACCAAGAGCTTTAGTGAATGGGTATGGAGCATTTTCCTTTCCATCAACCTTTTGAATCTAGACGTCTCCACGCCTAATGATTTCTCTTATCAAGTGATCCCTTGGCAGAACGTGTTTGGATTTTTCGTGTGATTTTGGTTCTTTTGCTTGAGCAATGGCTCCAGTGTTGTCACACAACAATGGAATTGTACCTTCTATTGAAGGAACCACACCAAGTTCAGTTAAGAACTTTTGCATCCATATAGCTTACTTAGCAGCTTCACTGGCTATTATATATTCTGCTTCAGTCACTGAATCAACTACTATAGCCTCTTTGGAAAATTTCCAACTCACTACATCACCATATTAGGTGAATACATAACAAAAAATAGATTTGTTATCATCTATCTGAAGAGAAACTTGCACAGTATATCCTTCAAGTTTTAATTCAGAGTCTCCATAAGTGAGGAATTGGTCTTTAGTCCTTCTTAAGTACTTAAGAATGATCTTCACCACCTTCCAATGTTCCTCACCAGGATTTGCCTGATATCAGCCAGTCACTCCAAGTGCATAAGCTATATCAGGATGTGTACATGTCATGGTATACATGATAGCTCCCACTACACTAGCGTATGGGATCATACTCATGCGTTCTCTCTGTTCAGGTGTTTTAGGATAATCCTCCCTACTTAGAGTAATTCTAGTGCCTATTGGTAGATAACCTCTTTTGGAATTATCCATGTTATACCTCTTTAAGATGGTATCAATGTACAAAGACTGGGAAAGTCCAAGCAGCTTCCTAGATCTATCTCTATATATCTTTATTCCTAATATATAAGCTGTTTCTCCCAAGTCTTTCATGGAGAACTCTTAAGATAGACAAATCTTGGTACTTTGCAATGTCAGTATGTCATTCCCTATGAGCAATATATCATCAACATACAACACTAAGAATATAATAGTTCTCCCACTAACATTTTTGTACATAGAAGGTTTTTCGCCACATTTAACAAAATTGAACTTTTCAATGGTCTTGTTAAAGCGAATATTCCAACTTCAAGAAGTTTACTTTAGTCCATAAATGGATCTTTGTAGCTTGTAAATCGTATTATGATCATACGGAGATGTGAAACTTTCAGGTTGTATCATGTTTACATCCTCTTCTAGCTCACCATTAAGGAAATTGTTTTCACATCCATTTGCCATATTTCATTGTCAGAACCTTGTGTCGCCTATTCATAGGTCTCAGGGTCATCATCATTATGAATAACCTCATTTGATACATCATCTCTTACCATTAGATTTGATCTAGTTGGTACATGACGTTATCGTGTAGACCTTCTAAGAGGTTCTTGTACAACTTGCTCACCTTGTGCTGGATTTTGTTGTTGTTCAATTTGGTTTGGAACCGGTTCATTAACCTGTTCTTGAACTATGTTTAGTTCTTGAACATCAACCATTGAAGATGTCAACTTCCTTGTCAACTTCAAAACATCCACTAAAGGTTCTTCAACTTGTGTCTCATAATCTTGATTTTGTGTTGATTCATTAGTTTCTTGAACTTCATCAAGTTTTATTTCTTCACTATAATTTCCTTATAAAAGAAATTCCCTTTCCAAAAGGGTTGCTCCTCTAGCCACAAACACTTTATGGTCAGAAGGGTGATAGAAATAATATCCCATTATTTCTTTGGGATACCCAATGAACCTACACTTATCAGATCTTGAGTCAAGTTTATCAGACTGTAGTCTCTTCACATAAGATGGACAACCCCAAACTTTAATGTGTTTAAGGTTAGGCTTACGTCCTTTCCATATCTCATGTGGTGTAGTAGATATTGACTTAGTGGGAACTTTATTAAGTAAGTATGTTGCTTCTTCCAAAGCATATCCCCATAAATTTATTGGAAGATCAGTGAACCCTATCATAGTTCTCACCATATCTAATAAGGTTCAATATCTCCTTTTAGACATACCATTGTAGTGTGGTGTTCCTAGAGGTGTCCACTGTGAGAGAATCTCATTCTCTTTGAGATACCTAGTAAAATCTTCACTAAGATATTCTTCACCTCTATAAGACCTTAGTACTTTGATACTTTTACTAATCTGCTTCTCAACTTCACTACGGAACCTTTTGAACATTTCAAAAGAATCAGACTTGTGTTTCATAAGATACACAAATCCATATCTTGACATATCATTAGTGAAGGTGATGAAGTAAGAATATCCACCTCTAACTTTAATTTTCATGGGCCAGCAAACATCCGTATGAATTAGTCCCAATAATTTAGAAGCTCTTTCTCCACTTCCAGTAAATGGAAATTTGGTCATTTTTCCTTTGAGATAAGATTCACAAGTTGGATATATGATTCAAAATCATACTTGTCAAGGTACCCTTCCTTGTACAACTTGTTAATTCTTTTCTCTCCAATATGACCAAGCCTACAATGCCAAAGGTATCTATGATTTACATGATCATCTCTTTTCCTCTTAAGACTTGAAACATGCATAATCGAATTAGCATTCATATTGGGTAAGACATAAACATCATGTTGGAGATAGCCATTCACATATAAATTATCACCATAATTATAGAGCAAATACCATTGCCTATAATAATGCGAAAACCACGTTTGTCTAACATAGAAGCTGAAATTATGTTCGAAACAAATTTAGGAATGTAATAACAATCATCCAACATAAGTACTTTGCCCGTAGGCATTATTAAAGAAATTGATCTTACAACTACAGCCGCAGCTTTTGCACCATTTCCAACTTGTAGATTAACTTCTCCTTTCTTTAGTTTCCTACTTATCTTGAACCCTTACAACATATTGCAGATGTTATAACTACTGCCAGTATCTAATACCCACAGTGAAGAATTAGTAGTAGCTAAAGAAACCTTGAAAACATTTTTCATTAATGTTTCACCTTGTTTCTTGTCCTTTAGAGTTGCAAGATACTCCTTGCAGTTTCTCTTCCAGTTCCCTTTCTTCTTATAGTGAAAACATTCAGCATCATATACTGACTGCAAGATCAAATCTTCAGAAATTTCTTCACCAAGCTTGTACCCCAACTTCTCATGTTCTTCGGTAAGAACAATCATATGATTGACAAGGGGTCCAACTGGAGAGTTTTCAATGTCCAACTGTGCATCAAACATCTTCTTAAGAAATTCAATGATTGTAGTTGGATCCATATTCTAATGTTTCCTCTGGAGCTCAGAACTCATAGAAGCGAGAATGATGTGTTTAATAGCAAGAAATTCTTCCAAGTGTTAATAATAAACCTTGGTGCCTTGAACATCATTCTCTGGTGGGATTATCTTTGCAAGCTTATCGATCATATCAATGAGCTTTTCATGCATGAGAACAATTCTCAAATTTCTATACAAGTAATTAAAGTTTGGTCCTACCAACTTGTTGGTCTCAAGTATTTCACACAGTGATATAATAGACATATTGAGAAATCTAAAATATCGAAAAGAAAAAGGCAATAATATAAGAATATATTTACATATATCATAAAGACATGGACTTTTATCTAACTGATATTTTCACTAATTATTTTAAACTATTTACCCTCATTATAGTTTATGAAATCTTTATTTCTGTTAGTGGAGTAAAGGAATCCTTTAACAATATGTATGAGCCCCTTGGAAGTCAAGTCGTTTCTCACATATATTTTAAAGGTAGGTACTCTTACCAATTGTATCCCCATACAATTTCCTTAAATAGCTCTATGTCAAATAGTCCCCTGGTAGTCAGGTCGATCCTATTGGCATAGTTGAGTTCAACCATCATGATAGCAAAGAAATTATTAAATTTTATACTCCCCGGGTAGTCCAGAGGTCTAGTGTAAAATTGAATAATTCTTTTAATCCATACATCTAATGCAATAAATAATTTTAACATATTCTCGAACTATAAGTCTCCTGGTAGTCAGACCGCTCCTTATAAACAAGAAATAAGTAAAAATTATTTACTTTGATGGATAGCTCTATAATAAAATATCTTATATTTTATTATTTAAAAACTCGAATTTTAGTAGGAGGGAATTGTTACTAAAATAATTTTTAATAACATGAAGATCAAATCTTTTATAGTATGCGAATTTAGGTTAAGTTGTCTACATGCTTAGTCCTAATATAATTTATATCACATGTAATAAATAATTCAAAATTATGTAATGAACAAGCACGTAACATAAAAACAAAATTTAACATTTTCTAACATGTTTATCTTATATATCACATATATCATAAAAAAATAATCCATGCGAGAATATTATTATTAATTAACATCTCATGAACTAATAACAATTAAAATAACAGTAGAATCCAATAACATATTATAGATTACCATCGTATCCAATACAAAATTTTAAATTCAAGTTACGAACTATCTCAATAGTTTAACTTATATGAATATATATTTTATTCACAATAAAATAATATCAATCCATATGTATTCAAAAAATTTGACTATTGCACAAGACATATGTATTACAGTTTGAACTATTCAAATATAATCTTAACATATTTCGTAAATAAAATTTAGCTACGAGAAACCATGGCTCTGATACTTCTGAAGGATTGCATATAGGTGCTCGTAACATGCAACGGAAGACAATAACAATCCTAGGCAAATCTTTTCGTGTTTAAAATTTATTTACATGTCAAAGATCGGATCTAAGACGTACCTGGTGAAAAGAGTCTCATTTCAAAATTTATTCGATAGTGCGAAGACTCTATGCGTATCCACACCGAGACCGACTCTTGCTATCAACTCTTTGATCAATGAAACCAGCGAACAAAATTGAACGAAATATTGTGTTGAAAATTTTCTCAAAAATCTCAACTCAAATTAGAAGAACAAGAAACACTTTTCTTATAATTGTATTTTCTCTCTTGGCTTTGTATTGCACTCTCACTTTCACAAAGTGTTTTTCTTCTCTAGAAAAATTACGGCAAATTTTCTACATCACCCTTTATATAGAATCACATATAAACTTTTTTCCTATTTAGCTGTGGTAATGATTTACTTAGGGTAAAAGTTTATTCCAAAATAAACTTCATGGAATTTTTATGGAATATTAGAAAATCACGTTACTAATGTAAACGTGACTACCGAGTCCAACACGTATTCCTCCAACTCAAAGTTGGATTCTCTTATTTATGAACTTTTCATATTAATATAATATTTTCCTATTGAAAATATTAATCCCATTCCAATTGGGATGAAACTGCCGGCAAGTCCCTTTGTGGAATTTACACGTTACTTATCCAATTCAAATTTGGATTCTCACTTATAAACCTTTATATATATATATACTCTTATATAAATAAATATTAATTAGATATATCACACACACACACACACATGTATATATATATATATTTCAACCAAGAGATATAATTTAATTTTCTATTCCAAATAGAAAACTTCAATTTGTTCACAATATTAATTATATCCTTTGTGCTAGCAAAAAATACAATAATATTTCATTTGGACTAATAACTCTATTTGACTAATTAAATTCTTCAATTTAATTATCAAATAATAAAGTAATTAATCCTTTAGCAAAGATCAGAACACTCGTTAGTGTGCGACCCCATAGATTCAATACTAAGCCGGTAGTAAATTGATCACATCAATATACTAATCAAGGGTCGCATCTAGCAACACTACTTAACGACCGGATAGCATGAAGTATACAATTTACTCTCAAGAACCAGTAAATGAATAATGTATTGATTCCTTCTGTCCTTATAGCTCTGGATCACCCTGGGATATGGTTCAATTGTCAAATCCTAATAGGCGACCAACTATGTGTTCATGTCAAATATAATCGACCACTGAATGACCTAAGAAACTCTTTTCTTCTTTCATTCAATTGCCCTGGCCAAGGTCTTAATTTGATCATTTATAATTCATGACAACATGAAGCTTAAACTCATTACCAAGAGTTAACAGATTTCATCTTGACCAATCACTAATTCTACAAGTATTTAATCATACTCAGTATCCTTTCAACTATCGCCCTAGGGCCATAGGTGTCTGGCATCAAAGCACAATAAATAACTTGTCAATTACTATGACGATCTCAGGTCAAAGGAAATTCTTACATCACATTCTTTAAGAGAATATCCTATTGACGGTTTATGGTAATTCTAACCATTAGGAATTATCGAATGAGTCGGTTCAATGATCATATCTCTATATGCATCGTCTATCTATGTGATTTAGTTAATGAGATCAACTAATATTTTTCCCATAAAGACGATCACATAAATATTTATCTAACCGGATTACTAATGTCCAAAATAATAATCCTACGATCAAGAACAAATTTAGATTAAATTGTAAGAGACTTTGCTCTCATTATCATGATCTCTATCACGATGAAAAGTCTCAAAACTTAATCAAGGACCTTATCAAATTAATCAAACAATTAATAATAACTATGATAAAAGAATGCCATATATTTTTATATCGAGTAACGTTCACAAAAATATGTTCAAATTATCAAATATGAGATTGGATCTAGGTCATATCTACTATATCCCTAACAAGAGTGATAGAGCGTAGACTTAGAAATACGACAAGAGTAAGAGAGAATTAGTTTAGATTCATGCTTGGTCAATCTACAACAAAGGCTATATTTTTACTAAGAAGTTCGATGGAAATTTATCGTGAATGGAAGAAATAACATAATAGTAGGAAATACAAGGAGTTTTCAATAGCAGTGGGTTAATACAAGTATTATACATTAAGCCTTTACATATTTACCCTAATTATGGATGAAATAACCAAGGCAATACAAGATAAGGTCTCATGGTATATTATCTTTGTCGATGATATTGTGCTAATTGATGAAATTAGCGAGGGTGTCAACCAAAATCTTGATCTACAATGAAGCACCTTAGAGCATAGGGATTTTACGATAAGTAGAAGACTTAGTACATGTACTGTAAAGTTAGTCCGCATAAGAAGAGCAAAGTTGAGGTAACTATGACTAGATGGAACTGTGATGCCAAAATGCAAACAACTTAGATATTTAGGCTCGTTATTTCAAGAGAATAAAATATAGATTAAGATGTTACTCTTATAATTAGAACCAAATGGCTAAAATGAATAAGTGTGATCGGGGTGTTACATGATAAAAGGATGCCTACCAAGGTGAAAGTCAAGTTCTATAGTATCTATAAGACTGACTATGTTATTTGGTAGTGAATATGTGTTGCTAAAGGTTAATATATTTACAAGATAAGTGGTACAGAAACGAGAATGCTAATATGGATATGTGATCAACGTAAGATTTGATATAATTAAATAACTACATTCACCAGAAGATGCAAGTATCACACATTAAGGATACAATGAGAGAAGGTTGCTTGAGATGGGTTATGTCCTACATCGGCCTACAAATGCACCGATCTGTAGCTGTAAAACTATGGTAGGTAAAGGTGTTAAAGGGGGATGGGATAGACCTAGAAATCCTTTGAATTAGTGCAGACTTAGCTAAAGATATAACATATTTAAACAGGAAAATTCATATAGGTGATACTTACTAGTTAGAAATAGATTTTAGACTTGATAAAAAACATACTACTTCTGCTGCTGCTGCTACTACTGCTATTGTTGCTGCTACTACTACTACTACTACTATTGTTATTGCTGCTACTACTACTGCTGTTGCTGCTGCCACTACTACTACTACTGCTACTACTACTACTACTACTCCTACTGTTGTTGTTGTTGTTGCTACTACTACTACTACTACTACTACTACTACTACTACTACTACTACTACTACTACTACTACTACTACTACTACTACTACTACTATATTGTTGCTACTGCTACTGCTACTGGCTACTGCTACTACTTCTGTTGTTGCTACTACTGCTGCTTGTGATGACCCTGCCGATCGTCTTAAGAATTAACACCCTGATCCCCTATTAACTGCTTTTCTCGTATTTATTTCTGCTAATTTGATTTGTCGGGATGTTCGGTTTTGAGTTTGTCACGACCAAATTCCCCGAATCCAATCGTGATGGTGCCTCTCGTGAAGACAAGGCCAGCCAAACCAAAATAGACCACCTCTTTTAAACAGTTAAATACAATAAGTAGTTCTAAAACGTGATATAATAACCATAATTTATGGAATTAATGATAACAATAGTAGAAACCATCCCGACACAGCCCAGACCGAGGTGTCACAAGTCATGAGCAACTAAGAAATTCGGATACAAGTCTACTAAATACTAAATCCGATACAATAGTTCTAAAAACATGAAAATGATAAGATAAGGGAGGCACGGGGCTGCGAACGCCAATAGCTACCTCGTAGTCTCTGAATCACTGCCTAGACTGGGAGAATCAGCACTCAGGAGCAGACTCTGCGATGCCTGAATCTGTATACATGGTGCAGGGAGTAATGTGAGTACTCCGACTCAGTGAGTAATAATTATAAATAATAGCTGAAAGTATGAAAACACGTAAAGGCACAAAGCAATTCTATATCAAGCAGTAAAATCACTTAAAGCAGTAAATTAGTGAAGAAATCAAATGATATTCCTTTTTAAAAACAAGTAAAACAGGTAATTTAACAGGTAAATAACAAGTAGAAATCCGCCCCTCTGGCAAGTATCAATCACTCAACAGTATCAGCCCCTCGGGCTCACTCTCAGTACAGTATCAGCCCCTCAGGCTCACTCTCAGTATAGTATCAGCCCCTCGGGCTCAATATCAATCACTCATAACAGTATCATCCCCTTGGGCTCACTCTCAGATCATAATGGGTACCCGCGCTCACTGTGGTTGTGCAGACTCCGAAGGGGCCCCTTACGGCCCAAGCACTATATCAAGCCACCTCGTGGCATCATCACTCGGCCTCACATCACTCTGCACTCGGCCTCACATCACTCAAGCCACCTCGTGGCATATAAAGTGTCTCAGGCCCTCGGCCTCATATCACTCAGCATATCCTCACATATGGCCCTCGGCCTCACTCAGTCCAAAAATCATCACAAGCCCCTTGGGCATTAGTAAAACAGTAACTCTCAGCCCAAAACATGATTTAGAATATCATTTAAGTTTCAAATATGAGTAAAAGTGGCTGAGTTTGTAAAACAATAGATATCAACAGGACTGAATTCAAATAATAAGTGAAGTAGTGAGGGAAATAGTGATAAAAATCTCTGAAGGGTTCAAATAGTTGGCACGAAGACCAAATATGGCAATCAACCCAAATCATGATGATAACAAATGAATTTCAGTCAAATATACGGTAAAATCACCAAACAGGACAGACCAAGTCACAATCCCCAGTAGTAAAAGACCTCACGCTCATCATCCAGTGCGTATCTTGCCTCAATATAGCACT
This sequence comes from Nicotiana tabacum, assembly GCF_000715075.1. NCBI lineage: Eukaryota > Viridiplantae > Streptophyta > Magnoliopsida > Solanales > Solanaceae > Nicotiana > Nicotiana tabacum. The sequence goes on along the minus strand of NC_134089.1, from coordinate 28,729,764 downwards.
ATGATGTGCAATCCGAGGTTTCAAACCCTCAGGACATCATTTACAACCATTACTCACCTCGAACCGGCTAATTCTCTAGCTCGCGATGCCTTTGCCCCTCGAATTGGCCTCCACGCGCATCGAATCTATCCAAAATCAGAACGAATACGTCACAATATGCCAAGGGAACAAAGCTCGAGTGAAAACATTCGAAAAATATCAAAAATCCCGAAATTAGCAAAACTCGAGCCCCGGGCCAACGTCTCGGAATCAGGTAAAATTTACATTTCAGAATCCTCATACCCTCACGAGTCTAACCATACCAAAATTATCCAATTCCGATACCAATTGGTCCTTCAAATCATCATTTTACATTTTCAAAAGGTTTCACAATTTTCTTCCCAAATTTCATCCCAAATCACGAATTAAATGATGAATTCAGTGATAGATTCATATATTCTAGTGAAATCTGAGTTAAAATCACTTGCCCCGATGAATTTCTTGAAAAACCTTCCAAAAATCGCCAAAATCCGAGATCTCTAGGTCAAAATATCAAATAAAACCCAAAATCTCGTATTTATAGAGTACCCCTCATATTTCACTCTCCGCGGGCCGCACAAAACCGACAGCAGTCCGCACAAACCAGTGTGGTCCTCACAAAAACGACCGCGGCCGCACAACTTTCCTCTACAGTGACATGCTTTAGTATTTCAGCCATAACGTTTGCTACAGATATTCAAATAACAATATCTTTACCTTTCTGGAAACTATACATGAAGGGCTACAACTTTTGTTTTTGAATCATCTCACAATTCCTTGTAGATAAAAAGATATGAGCTTCCAAAGTTGGACGGACGACCTGCGGATCTTCATGGCCGCGGACCACAGACAATTCTCCGCGCCCAACACTAAAACTTCTTCCCCCATCCATTTTCTAAGTTCAGGAATGTCCAGACTCGCTCAAAACTCACCCGAAACACACCCGAGGCCCTCAAACCTCGACTCAAACATACGAACACCTCCCATAACATCATTAACACATTGTCGAGCTTTCGAATCACTAAAAACAACATCAAAACACTAAATCAACTTCGGATTCAAGCTTAAGAACTTAGAAATTTCAAATTCCACAAACAACGCCGAAACCTATCAAATCAGGTCCGATTCACCCCAAATTTTGCACACAAGTCATAAATGACATAATGGAGCTATTCCAACTTCTTGAGTCGGATTTTGATCTCGATATCAAAAAGTCAACCCCTCGGTCAAATTTCCAAACTTCGGACACGATCCTAAATCCAATATTACCATACGGAGCTAACCAAATCATAAAAGTTCCAATCCGAGATCATATACAAACAAGTCAAATATTGGTCAAACCTTTCAAATTTTAAGCTTTCAACTGAGACTGTTCTTCCAAATTAAATTTTGATTAACCTAAAACCCAACACCAATGATTTGCATAAGTCATAATACACCACACGGGGCAAGTCATGCCCAAGAACTAGCGAGCAAAGTGAAAAAGCTCAAAACGACCGGTCGGGTCGTTAAATCCTCCGCCACTTAAACATATGTTCATCCGCGAACGTGCTCAGAGTTGTTCCAAAAGCTAACCAATCACTGAATAACCTTACCATGCATATACCCGGGGGTGATCTCACGTCACCCTATCTCACATAGATCCGATAACACACAGTAACTGATATTTCACAACCTAATCTACCCCATAAGCCTTAGAACCACATTTCTACTTCTGAAATCATTCACAAGATCAGAATTTCACATCTATATTCAGAATAAGCCCGAACCAGCTGTAATCACCCATACTTGATATCTCAGGTGCAATCACTTGATATACCACATGACTCTAACTACAGCAGTTGCACACAACAAACGAATAACGATAGAAAAACTCTTATCAACTAAAGCCTCACCCCAATACTTTCATATACTGCCAATGATCACTAAAACACGCGGTAAGCCATAACCATTTCCATATCAACCATTCAAGAAGTCACTCCTCCTTTGGCAAAGGCCACAACAAATTTCTAAGCCGAAGCTCGATATTATCCTTTCAACATGCTGAAATCAAATCTGTTTGCAGTCATTAAAGACCCCGACAGTCTAATCTAATCCAACACAACTACTCTTGTGACATTGACACCTCAATATAGACTAAAGCCACAATTTGTGCAATCCGTGCACCAATAAGCCACAATCCGAACCTACTCAATTCCTGAAAAATGACTCAAATAAAAGAGCTGTACTGCAAGCTCACTAGTACCACCACACACAATGTCGAGAACCCGTATCACATTGTAAAAACAGAATACACAAATCTAACCCGCAAGATCATACCTCCCCATAGCTTCGCTCCAACGTGCGACCTCATCCAAACACTGATCCACGTGAAAACACCTTAAGTCACTCTTCTCAAAATCGACAATTGTGCGCAATATGATGGCTAAAACTAAAGCACTCATCATAACCACCGCGAAGCAATTGATATAACATTACACATACCCGAAGGGACACAACCGATACGCTATCCGCCGAGCAATACCCGATACTCTACCCACTCGAATTCCACTGAGAGGATCCAATAACGCCGCACCACATATGCCTATAACCAACAAACCTTAACGCCTCGCAACATGGAAAGATAACTCATAGATCCCCGTGATTACTAACAACTCAATAACAACCGAATCAACACATTGACAACTCGAAGTCAACCAAACTGTCATGATACAGAACACACATCCATATAGGTCTACCAATGAACCAAACATCAAGTCTAGTCACACACAACAGATAAATAATCCTCCGAAGGTTCACAATGACTGAATCATAGCACATACTACCCTCTGACCAACCTTAGCTATTTTCTCACAGTCCACAACCGCAATACCTATGATGTATTATTAACTTAATCACATTTCCCTCTTTCTGAAGTGCATACCATTATCAAGGCACACCATTTAGTAATATCATTTACCTAGTCATCTGAAACTGCATGTGTTGTCTAGGAATTTGTGACCTTCCTTTCAAAACTAAATAGCGACCTTACATATGCCAATCTCCGCCCTACACAACATACCACATATAATATGTCATCCTATGATAAATATGAGAACTTCAAAATCTCTTTCCGAGTCACAATCAACTACATACTTAACTAGTCAAAAAATTTCCATTTGATCCCATCTAGGAGAAAATCACTATACATTCCATGCTCCTTATGCCAACAGAAATTATACATCTCTATCGTGGTAGAAAATATTAAGAACTCTACAAATCCCTCTTTCCATAAAACCAAACCACCAATACTGACTTATTTTAACTCAACCAAGATACACAAGCCATCCAAAACCTAAGAGCATTGCCACGAAATACATATGGAAACTCATTACCTTGTAAACACCCAAAGAACTATTCATATCCTTACCATACCGTTATGGCCTACTACCAAGCTATCCCATCTATCCGAGCTCCCTTCTGATTTACCTTCACTTGATAATCCTTCTTGCTATAACATCAAATTTCCTCAACCCAAACATACCACACGAGACCCAAGCATAATACCACATCGCCTAAGGCTCATCACCTGCCGAATACTCTTTTTAATGTTTTCCCAAAGCACCATATTCAAGATACCGACTCTGAAAGGACTTATTGCGAATCTGAAGCCATTACCTTCACCTTCCCAATACTGATATATGGAATTCCATAACTAACTTAGAAAATACCACAAGTCTTGCCATCTTCCACTGAAAAATTTAGTTTCTATCCATAAGTACAACTTGAAAGCCTCCAATTATTGCATGTAAAATTTTGAACACAATAGGACCATTCTCTAGAGGCATCCACTCTACTCCGACACTGCAGAAAGTGACCTCATTCTAATATAACCAAGCAACTTCCTGCCCTATGCACCGAGCATTCCTTACCAACCACAACTCAAGTCATTCCCCGATTCTCGTACACCCATAAAGCATAACATAGCCTTTATTGAAATTTCCTTTACTCGAGCCACAACTAATTTACAAATACGCCTCGAACTGAAACCATTAGAGCACATAACCGTGCAATCAACTATTCAATAGCGGACTCCCCCACTTGGCTCAAAGCCATAGCTCAAAACACGCACTATAACTCATAACGCCTACACTTTATTGCTGCCATAATACCATAGTGAGATTAAACTCAACCCTTCATAAGCTCGTGGAACACAGACCATCTAGTACTTCATATCTTTTACAAATCTCGCATTTACTCTCATAACAATTAAACCCACTCTCTTAAGTGACCTAAATTAAATTCGCACATATATTTCACTTGTAAATGGGATCTTCTAACAGACAACATAAAGATCTCACAACTCCAGAGCACTTCGCAGGAGATAACCCACCTACTTCGCCTTAAACTAATATTTATGTATAACTTCCACCATCATAACCATTACACACTCACTTAGTCTTCCTGAGTCTAAACTCATACTACAACATGAAATCTACTCCACTCCCAACTAAGAGACATGAAAAGATTCTTCACACGCGCATAACTAGGGCTATAACTCGAATCAAGATGGAAATCAAGCACCTAATAGTTCTTCTATCCTCCAGTAGACCTTTCTTGTCACTGCAAAATCATACGAATACATCTCGCAACACTAACATTCTTATTACATAGCCATCCAGCCGTCACTTACACTAACAGGGAAAAATACCGAACATATAAATTCAAAAGCACTTGCTCACACAAGCAACATCTCGATGCTCAAGCTATAGGCAAAAATCCGGCCTCAAGTCCTCCAAACTGGCCCAACATCAACTCACCGAGATCATATCTCACCCCTCAATCAGGGAATCACAAGCCATTGATGCACATCTGATACTGAGCGCTCATGCGTGCATACGAACGCGTGGAAGGAATTTTAAAAGTTACTTTCCAAGCTGAATCAAGGACGCACGATAAGAATTCAAGAGTGTGAAGTTTTTCCTAAAGGTTCTGCATCCTCTCAAGGATAAAATGTCTCCGTATCGATCCGCGCAACTCTACAAAACCTGCTCATGACTCGTGATACCTATGTAACCTAGGCTCTGATACCAACTTGTCACGACTAAATTCCCCGAATCCAATCGTGATGGCGCTTCTCGTGAAGACAAGGCCAGCCAGACCAAAACAGACCACTTCTTCTAAACAGTTAAACACCATAAGTAGTTCTAAAACGTGATATAATAACCATAATTTGCAGAATTAACGATAACAATAGTAGAAACCATCCCGACACAGCCCATACCGGGGTGTCACAAGTCATGAGCAACTAAGAAATCTGGATACAAGTCTACTGAACACTAAATCCGATACAATAGTTCTAAAAACATGAAAATGATAAGATAAGGGAGGCACGGGGCTGCGAACGCCAACAGCTACCTCGTAGTCTCTGAATCACTGCCTGGACTAGGAGAATCAACACTCAGGAGCGGACTCTGCGATGCCTGAATCTGCACACATGGTGCAGGGAGTAATGTGAGTACTCCGACTCAGTGAGTAATAATTATAAATAATAGCTGAAAGTATGAAAACACGTAAAGGCACAAAGCAATCACTTAAAGCAGTAAAATCACTTAAAGCAGTAATCAATGAAGAAATTAAATGATATCCTTTTTTTTAAACAAGTAAAACAGGTAATTTAACAGGTAAATATCAAGTAGAAATCCGCTCCTCGGGCACAATATCAATCGCTCATAACAGTATTAGCCCCTCGGGCTCACTCTCAATACAGTATTATCCCCTCGGGCTCAGTATCAATCACTCAAAACAGTATTAGCCCCTCGGGCTCACTCTCAATATAGTATCAGCCCCTCGGGCTCAATATCAATCACTCAGAACAATATTAGCCCCTCGGGCTCACTCTCAGATCATAATGGGTACCCGCGCTCACTATGGGTGTGCAGACTCCGAAGGGGCCCCTTACGTCCCAAGCGCTATATCAAACCACCTCGTGGCATCAACACTCGGCACTCGGCCTCACATCACTCTACACTCGGCCTCACATCACTCAAGCCACCTCGTGGCATATAAAGTATCTCAGGCCCTCGGCCTTATATCACTCAGCATATCCTCACATACGGCCCTCGGCCTCACTCAGTCCAAAAATCATCACAAGCCCCTTGGGCATTAGTAAAACAGTAGTTCTCAGCCCAAAACATGATGTAGAAATATCATTTAAGTTTTAAATCTGAGTAAAAGTGGCTACGTTTGTAAAATAGTAGATATCAACAGGACTGAGTTCAAATAATAAGTCAAGCAGTGAGGGTAACAGTGACAAAAATCCCCCGAAGGGTTCAAATAGTTGGCACGAAGCCCGAATATGGAAATCAGCCCAAATCATGATGATACAAATGAATTTCAGTCAAATATGCGACAAAATCACCAATCAGGATGGACCAAGTCACAATCCCCAGTAGTAAAAGATCCCACGCTCATCATCCAGCGCGTATCTTGCCACACTATAGCACTACGATGTGCAATACGGGGTTTCAAACCCTCAAGACATCATTTACAACCATTACTCTCCTTGACCCGGCTAATTCTCTAGCTCGCGATGCCTTTGCCCCTCGAATTACCCTCCATGCGCATCGAAACTATCCAAAATTAGAACGAATACGTCACAATATGCCAAGGGAACAAAGCCCAAGCGAAATCATTCAAAAAATATCAAAAATCTCGAAATTAGCCGAGCCTCGGGTCCACGTCTCGAAATCGGGTAAAATTTACATTTTCAGAATTCTCATACCCTTACGAGTCTAACCATACCAAAATTATCCAATTCCAATTCCATTTGTTCCTTCAAATCATCATTTTACATTTTTGAAATGTTTCACAATTTTCTTCCCAAATTCCATCCCAAATCACGAATTAAATGATGAATTTAATGATAGATTCATGTATTCTAGCCAAATCTAAGTTAAAATCACTTACCCCGATGAATTTCTTGAAAAACTTTCGAAAAATTGCCAAAATCCGAGCTCTCTAGGTCAAAATATCAAATAAAACCCAAAACCTCGTATTTATAGAGTACCCCTCAGATTTCACCCTCTACGGGCCGCACAAAACCAACCGCAGTCCGCACAAACTAGTGCGGTCCGCACAAAAACGACCGCGGCCACACAACTTTCCTCTGCAATGACAGGCTTTAGTATTTTGGCCATAACTTTTGCTACATATATCCAAATTGAAATATCTTTACTTTCTGGAAACTACACACGAAGGGCTACAACTTTCGTTTATAAATCATCTCAAAATTCCTTGTAGATCAAAAGATATGAGCTTCCGAAGTTGGACTGACGACCTGCAGATCTTCATGACCGCGGATCGCGGACCATTTTCTGCGCCCAACACTAAACCCCTGCGCCCATCACTAAATCCACCATGCCCAACACTAAAACTTCTGCCCCCATCCATTTTCTAAGTTCAGGAATGTTTGGACTCGCTCAAAACTCACCCGAAACACACCCGAGGCCCTCTAACCTCAACCTAAACATACCAATACCTCCCATAACATCATTAACACCTTGCAGAGCTTTCGAATCACTCAAAACAATATCAAAACACTAAATCGACTTCGGCTTCAGGCTTAAGAACTTAAAATTTTCAAATTCCACAAACAACGCCGAAACTTATCAAATCAGGTCCGATTGACCCCAAGTTTTGCACACAAATCATAAATGACATAATGGAGCTATTCCAACTTCTTGAATCAGATTTTGATCTCGATATCAAAAAGTCAACCCTCAGTCAAATTTCCAAACTTCGGCTTCTCATTTTTGCCATTTCAAGCCTAATTAAACTACAAACTTCCAAAAATAATTCCGAACACGATCCTAAATCTAAAATTACCATACAGAGCTAACCAAATCATAAAAATTCCGATCCAAGATCATATACAAACAAGTCAAGTATTGGTCAAACCTTTCAAATTTTAAGCTTTCAACTGAGACTATTCTTCCAAATTAAATTCTGATTAACCTAAAACCCAACACCAACGATTTACATAAGTCATAATACACCACACGGGGCAAGTCATACCCGAGAACTGGAGAGCAAAGTGCAAAAGCTCAAAACGACCGGTCGGGTCGTTATAGTTTCGGAGAGTTTTGGATCACTTAGTCCCTAAATGATAGCTTAAGTGTTAGAAAGTTGACTGTAATTAGAACAGTGTTAAGACGGCCTCGGAATGGAAAACCTATGGTTCCGTTAGCTCTGTTGGGTGATTTCGGGCTTAGGGGCATGTTCAGATTGTGTTTTGGAGGTCCGTAGCTACTTTAGACTTGAAATGCCGAAAGGCGAATTTTGAAGTTTCCGGTTCGATAGTGAGATTTTGATTCGAGGGTTGGAAGAGAATTATGGAAGTTGAAATAGCTACGTAGTATTGAATGTGATGTGTGTGCAAAATTTTAGGTCATTCAGATGAGGTATGATAGACTTTTTGATTGAAAGCGTATTTTTAGAGTTTTTGGTATTCTTAGGCTTGAATACGATGAAAGATAGGTGTTTTGATGTTGTTTTGGGCGTTCTGAAGGTTGGAATAAGTTTGAATGAAGTTGTGGGATATATTTGTAGGTTTGGTTGAGGTTCCGGGGCCTCGGAATGATATCGGATGGTTGACGGAATAATTTTGGAGTTTTGAAGTTGCAGCTTCAGCTGGTTTTCTGTTGTAACCGTACCTGCGGTTTGGGTTCCGCAAGTGCGGTGCCACAGAAGCAGCTCAACGGTCATAGAAGCGGAAATGGGAGAGGTCAAGTAGGAGCCGCAGAAGCGGTAGGTTCTCCGCAGGAGCGGTACCGCATCTGCCGACGGGGAGTCGCATCTGCGGAAGCTGGCTTTAAGTGAGAAGTCATAGATGCGACCCTTATTCTGCAAAAGCGGGACTGCAGAAGCGGTCCCAGGACAATAGATGTGGTAACAGCTGGGCAGAAATAAAAAATTTCGAGGGTTTAGTTTCAAAAGTTGGAAATTCGATTTGGAGCTCGGGAGAGGGCGATTTTGAGAGGAAATTGAATAGGAAATCATTGGGTAACAATTCTTTAATCCTTTCTAGTTATATTTCATCAATCTATAGTTAGTTTCATCATTTAATTTCGGATTGGAGATGAACAATGGGAGAAAAGTTGGAAGAAAGTTCTTAGACCTAAAATTTGACTTTTGATTGGGAATTTGACCTTAGATTTGGATAATTTTTGTATGCATGAACTCGTAAGAGTATGAGGATTCTGAAAATATAAATTTTACCTGATTCCGAGATGTGGGCACGAGGGGTGTTTTGGTTATTTTACCTAATTTCATGTATTAGCTTAAAATTTCTTTGTAGAGTCAGTTGCTTGAAGTGCTATTTACATTATGCAATTGAATTGAATAGATTTGGGTCATTTAGAGTCACGTACTCGTGGCAAGAGCGTGGTTTCAGGTTGATTATTGAGCTGGTTCGAGGTAAGTGGCTTGCCTAACCTTGTGTGGGGGACCTTCCCTTTAGGATTTGGTATAATTGGTAATTGAAATGCCTTGTACGTGAGGTGATGAGTGCGTACTTATGCTAATTGGTGGAAATCCGGTTTTCATTAAGTAATTGCTAGTATATTTCCTTTCCTATTTATATTACTTGCACTTTAAGCATGTTTTTAGCTTAGGAAAACATGTCTAAGTGAACTAATTGCTATGTTTACTCAAACTATTTTACCTAAATTCTTTACAGCATGCTAGACTAGAATTACCTATTTGCCATAATATGAAATCGACATTTGCTGAATATTTTCTTGTTGCTGTTGTGCATTTACATTAGGACTGCGGATGTGGGATTCCGGTAGATCACCCTTGCCTGTTTATTTTGGGACTATGGATATGGGATTCTGGTAGATCCCCCTTGTCTGTTTATTTGGGACTACGGATGTGGGATTCTGGTAGATCCCCCTACACAGTTATATGGAACTACGGGACTTCACCCGGTAGATTCTCCCAGTACTGGGTATTTATATTTGGGGACTACAAAACGGGATTCCGGTAGATCCCCAATGCACTATGAGTTGGACTACGGGATGACACCTGGGAGATCCACTGGACATTTACTTTTGAAGGCTACAGGACGGTATCCTGGTAGATCCCCGGTTGCTATCTCTGTGTTGAGTCGTGTTCCTTCGGTGATTATTTTTCCTCTGTTTTAGTTGCCGTTATTCTTTCTATTCTATGTTATTTCTTACTGTTGCACTTAGTTATACTGTCTTGTTCTACAATATTATACTTTGTATTTTATTTAACCTCAGTAGGGCCCTGACCTTCCTCGTCACTACCCGACCGAAGTTAGGCTTGGAACTTACTTAGTACTGTTGTGGTGTACTCATGCCCTTTCTGCGCATGTTTTTCATGTGCAGATCCAGGTACTTTCACTCAGTCATATCATCCTTGAGGCGAGGCGCTTCTGTAGAGACTTCGAGGTATATCTGTCGCGTCCGCAGACCGAGGAGTGCCTTTCTATCTTTCTGTAATAGTATAGCCCTTCAGTATTTCCCTTTTGTTAGACAAATTTTGGAGTTAGAGCTTCTTATGTATCTCTTAGCTTGTGATTCATGGACTTCCGGGTTTTGGGAGAGATATATATTAGATTTGAGAGTTATATTTTGTATGTCGAGTGGCACTTTTAAAAGATGTTTTATTATATTATTTCTCTTTTAAAATGTATTCTTCCGCAAATTGGTTTATCTTCCTCGTTTTAGGCTTACCTAGTCGTAGAGACTAGGTGCCGTCACTATGGTTCACGGAGGGCGAACCGGGATCGTGACACTGTTGCTACTCCTACTACTACTGTTGTTACTACTACTGCTGCTGCTACTACTACTACACAACAACTATTACTGCTACTACTACTGCTCTACTACTACTACTACTACTACTACTACTACTACTACTATTATTATTATTATTATTATTATTATATTCATCTTTTTTTACTTGTACTTTTATTTTACTTTGGTAATGATAATAATATGAATTGAGTTAATGAAAGGATGAGGATTCATATCCCCGACCCTAACTTGTCTGGGATTGAGACATAGTTTTTGTTGTATTTTTTGATGATGCTTATCAACTATTTTTAATCAACTAACTTGTCAACTAGGGTCACTAGAATAAATAATTTTCATGTTATGGAATTAAAATTACATGTTGTAAGTAATCATAAACTGTGATGACCCAAAAGGTCATCCCTTATTTTAGAAGTCAAATCTATATTTCAAGGCCATAAAAACTTCATTTTGCCTCACCTCAATTTGCGTACATAGTCCAGACGTATATCCGAAAAACCTTTATGTGAAAATTTGAGAAAAAATACTAAATTTTAGCTTTAAAATTGAATTAAATTGACTTCGGTCAATATTTTGCGTAAACAGACCCGGACCCATAATTTGATGGTCTCGGAAGGTTCGTAGGAAAATATGGGACTTGGGCGTATGCCTGGAATTGAATTCCGACGTCTGTAGCTCGAGAAATGAATTTTTGAAGAAAGTTATTTAACTAAAAATTATAAGGAGCTTAGAAATTGAATTATGTTTGAATTTGATAGTATCAGGCCCATATTTTTGTTCCAGATCCCGGTACTGGTTTACTATGGTATTTAAGTATTGTCTGTAAAATTTGGTATGAAACGAAATTCATATGACGGGATTCGGACCCTCGGTTGTGAAAATAATAACTTTAAGAGTTCTTGAGATTTTCATTGATTTTGATGCTAAATTCGTTGTTTAAGATGTTATTTTGGAGATTTGATCGCACGAGCAAGTCCGTATGATATTTTTAGACTTATGTGCATGTTTGGTTTGGAGACCCGAGGGCTCCGGTGAGGTTCGGATAGGCTTCGGGGTGTATAGACTTAGAAAAGACCTGTGTTGAATAGTTCCAAAAATTTTCAGGTCACTGAACCTGGGATTTTGTGGTCCGAGGTAGAATTTTATGACCACGCTGGGATTTTGCGATCAGCGGTGGGCAAGGCCAAAGCTTCCGCGGTCGCGCCCAATATTTTGCTGTCAGCGATGAGTTTCGCGGCTGCGGCCTGATAACTAGGGATTCTAGAACATTTTACACTCCTAATTACTTGAGTTTTGTTTATAAATGTATACAAAATATTTCCAAAGGCTTACATATTGTACTTGTTTGCAGGGTTTGGTCAAAAAGGTGACAATTAGTCAAAATCAGCTCAAAAAGGAGTGAAACATGCACAAGTACCAAGAACAAGTCCAAACACAGTTAAAACGGATCAACTGCGGCCGCAATCCATTTTATGCGGTCCGCAGTGGGAGATTTAGAGAGGTGCAGTTTTTGGTAACACAAGCACTACCACCGCAAACTATTTTGTGCGGACCGCAGTAGCCTCACCGCGGCCACACTTCATTTTGTGTGGTCAGCGGAGATGAGATTCAGAGAGTTATGCAAAATGGAGGTTAAATCCAGCGCGGTCTGCAAAGCCATTTTATGCGGACATCACTGAAGCCACCGCGGTCATGGTGTATTTTATGCGGCCCGCGGTGGCCAAGTTCAGAGAGCAGATACTTGAAGCCAAAAAGCCTTATTGCGGTCTGCGGTGCATTTTGTGCAGATCGCACTACCTTCGCAGTGGTATTTTTGTCCAAAAAATTTGGCCTAGTATAAATACTTTCTTTTCCCATTTTTAGGTCATCTTTTGTAATTTACGGAAGACAAGAGCACGTGAAAGGCTATGTTAAGCCATTTTGAGTAATTTGTAGCTAGATTAACACTGATTCTTCTTTTTCTTAGCTTGTAATTAAATCTTATGGGTTATTATTCATCTGTTTATCAGTTTTCTTTCAATATTATGAGTAGCTAGACCCATTAGCTAGGGTTGTGGCTGAACCCTAGTGTGGGTATTTGATGGGTCTTTTGTTCTAAGGCTTAAATGTTTATGGGTAGTTGATATTTGGACTGATTTGTGTTTTCCATGTTGAATTAGTGGTTGCAAACACTAATTTGTCCCTATTTGACTTGGGCTCTTATTGAGAAAGAGAGCTTGAGTCTAGGAAAATCAATCCAATAAGGAATTGGGGTGTGATCAAGAGATTGATAGCCCCAATTAAAGGGTTAAACCTAGAGATAGTAATACTCGACTTGAGCCTATATTGCTTGCACAATTTTGACACCCAATTGGTCTTGAGAAAGTCAATTAGGGCAAAGTCACTCAAGCTACCGAGAGGTATAGAGTGAGTAGTATCGTGCATTGGCTATATCGCAATCCCCAACATAACAACTTTGCCTTATGCTTAAGAACCAGTCAAGTATTTACCTAGGAGAAATCACTTCCCTAGTGCCTCTTTAACTAATTAGAAAACCCTACAAGCAATCATTCTTAGTTTAATTTAGCTTATCATTAGCCTAAATTGAAGTAATATTCAACCAAAAGATGATTGGAAGAGTAATTAAGAGCACCATGCATCTCTAGTTTATATAGGAACCCAATTCCCACATTCTAGCTCCCTGTGGATTCTATCCCGACCATCTCGAGTAAAAACTACTTCGACAGCTTTCCCCACTTTGTAGTGGTGTAGGGTTGGCTCTGATCACTTTTTGGCGTCCTTGCCGGGGAGCTAACAATTTTGGCTATCTATCTAAATAGTTTTGTGTATTGTTCTTCTTTCCTTCTGCGTTACTAATTTGTGTGTGTCGCAACTTCAGGTACAAAATGGCAGCAAACAATGCACCGCTTGTAGATATTCCCCCGGGGGAGTAGGTAGATGATAATGTTGATGATGAGGTTCCTATTGTGTCTCAAGGACAAAGGAGAGGTCGTCATGCCAATGATAATATTCCAGATTCTCCCCCACCACCTCCAAGAGTGGCTCCTCAAGTGCTTCCCTACCAAGGACATACAAGTGCAATTGTCCCACCCCGGATCTGGGCAGGAAATTTTCAAATTACTAATGTGATGCTGACATTGTTGGAGCAACAAGGGTATTTCACGGGTGCTCCCAATCAGAATGCTTACAAACATCTCAAGGGTTTCGTGGATACCTATTGGGGGAGCAAGCAAATTAATGTGTTAGAGGATGCACTTCGGTTGAGACTATTCCATTTATCACTCAGAGGGAAGTCATTGGATTGGCTTGAAGGACTTCCCAACCATTCCATCACTACTTGGGATGAGTCGGCAGATAAATTCATTGCAAAGTTTTTCTCGCTGGGGCACATGGCAGCATTGAGAGATGAGATCTTAGCTTTCAAGCAGGAGCCCACCGAACCATTACATAAGATATGGGAGCTATATAGAACCATGGTAAAGGAATGTCCCAACAATGATATGACTGAGGCAATGATATAACAAACATTTTACCAGGGCATTAACACAACAAATCAGTGCATAGTGAACCAACTTGCTGGGGGTAATTTCATGAAGCTGTCTTAGAGTGAGGCTTGTGACATTCTTGACGAGATGGCTAACACGTCCTCCGCTTGGAAAAGTAGAGCCAATGTGGTCACCCACTTGCACAAAGAGATACATGATCATGGGCAGGCTATAGCAGAGCTGACAACAACAATGAACCATCTAGCAAAGGCACAATTACAGCAGGTTCAAAATCCACGCCAAGTATATGCTATGGAGGTTGTCAACATGCTAGTGAACAAAAGAAGACAAAGAGGTCAACAGAACCAAGGGAAATCGGATCAATATGACAATGATTGTGGTGGATTCCAAGATGATGGTTAGGATGGGCAGAATAAAGAAGTGCAATATGTGAACAATTATCAGGGCCAAAGGGGCAATTCTTCCAACCAACAACAATGGAGACCCCAAGGCAATTGGGGAAATCAATAACAACAAGGGAATAGTAATTGGGGAAACAACAACCAAAATTCCAATTAGGGAAATCAAAACAATAATTAAAACAATCAGGGTAATTGGAATGGCAACAACAACAACTGAGGTGGTAACGACAATCAGGGTGGTTGGAACAATGGCAATCAAGGAAATCGGGGGCAAGGTTTTCAAAGGCCCCCAATGTGTCAACAGCCAAACAATCCACCCCCATTTCCATCCCAAGGTCCTAGTTCTTCCAACAATGAAATAGGGAGAATTGAAATGATGTTTGAACAGATGATGAAAAAGAATGCGAATTATGATGCTCAGTTGGCTTTCCACAATACTTTAATCAGAAACTTGGAGGTTCAATTAGGCCAAATCTCATAATCCTTGAATACTCGCCCTTAGGGGGCTCTACAAGTGATTCGGTAGTTAACTCAAAGGGTAGGAACAATCATGTTATGGAGGTTTCTACAAAAAGTGGATAAGGCGGTGATGTGAATGCCTCCAAGCAAAAAGAAATTTTGAGTGATGAAGTTGAGTTGCAAGAAGATGAGATTCCTTTGGTGGTTGAAAATTTGATTGATGAGAATGTGAATGAGGATTGACATCCAAGAGGTTGAGGTGGAGACTCATAATGACATGAACACATCTAGGAAACATGTAATAGACATGCCGAAAATGGTTGTGCCTAAACAGAAGGCTCCTTTGCCAAGGCCACCTCCACCTTATCCTCAAAGGCTCGCGAAGCAGAAAAATAAGAATCACTTTAAGAAGTTTATTGACATGATGAAGAGCTTATCCATTAATGTGCCTTTAGTGGAGACTCTAGAGAAAATGCCGAGTTATGCTAAATTCATAAAGGACTTGGTGACAAATAAAAGATCCATGAATTTTGAAACTATCAAGATGACACACTAAGTTAGTGCAATAGTGCACTCAATGGCCCCGAAGCTAGAAGATCCCCGAGCTTTCACCATTTCTTGCACCATTGGGAGTGCAGACTTTGCAAAAGCTCTATGTGATTTGGGAGCAAGTATCAACTTGATTCCCTACTCAATTTTCAAGACTTTGGTAATTGAGCAACCGAGGCCGACTTCCATGATATTGTAAATGGCGAATAGAACTATGAAGAGACCATTGAGTATCATTGATGATGTTCTTGTCCGGGTGGACAATTTTATCTTGCCAGCTAATTTTGTGATCTTGGATTGTGAGGTATATTATGAGGTTCCAATCATAATGGGAAGACCTTTCCTTTCTACTGGGAAGGCCTTAGTTGATGTGGAAGCATGGGAACTCACCTTTTAGGTGGGTGATGAGAAAGTGGTCTTTCATGTGTGCAAGTTAATGAAGCAGCCCAATAGTTTTGGGGTGTGCTCCTTTGTGGACCTTGTCACGGCAGTGATAGTGGATGATACTATTGCAACGATTAATCTGGAGGACCCTCTAGATACAATATTGTTGAATCTTGATGTAAATGAGGATGAAGGCCGAGTGGAGTGCATGAATGCTTTCCATGGAATGGGCTCTTACTCTTATGAGCCTAGGAAACTCTCTTTGGATCCTGAGAATAGGAAGACTCCACCAACAAAACCTTCAATCGAGGAACCTCCGGTGTTGGAGTTGAAGTCGTTGCCTCTGCACCTCAGGTATGAATTTTTGGGCCCTAGTTCAACTTTGCCAGTTATTCTTTCCTTTTGTCTTACTAACATGTAGGTTGATGCCACGTTGGCGGTGCTTCAAAAGCGGAAGAAGGCAATTGGATAGACCTTAGCTGATATTCGGGGGATAAGCCCCACATTCTGTATGCACAAGATTATTTTGAAAGATGATGCAAAGCCCTCCTTGGAACATCAAAGGAGATTGAACGAGGCAATGCAAGAAGTTGTGAAAATGGATATGATCAAGTGGTTGGATGCCGGGGTTGTGTACCCCATATAGCTTTTGGACTTCGCCGGTGCAATGTGAGCTGAAGAAGGGTGGTATGACCGTGGTTACAAATTCGCACAATGTGTTTATTCCAACAAGGGCTGTCATCGGGTGGAGGGTGTGCATGGACTACCGCAAGTTGAATAAAGTGACCCGCAAGGATCACTTTCCATTGCCTTTTTTTTATCAGATGTTAGATCGACTAGCTGGGCGTGCCTTCTGTGAGCACGTGATTTTTGCCTCACAAGAACTACTCCAAAAGAAATCACAAATAATTTTTCTTTGTATGCAATTTTTAGAATTTATGTGGCATTTTTGGATAATTATTTGTGTTTTGTCCGTAAATGTTTACTTTGTTATAGTTAATTAAAAAATAAAATAAAAAAATACATGTTGCATGCATATGCAGTTAGGAATTAATGAGCCCTTTAATTAATTTTAATTGGTTTTATTAATTAGTGAAAATGAAGAAAAGAGCAAAAAATAGGAAGAAAACTGGACTGGGCCATTTTAATTGACAAAACATCAGGCCCAAAACAAGGCAGTTACCCGGTCCAGGTCTATCAACCCAAAGACCATCAAACGACGTAGTATAGGGAAAATACTACGCCGTTTGATGGTGCCCGGTCAGTTAATTTCAAAGACAAACCATACGACGTCGTATGGTTGAATTTGATCGAGGTCGTTCGTTGTTTTTGATCCAATGGATCCCAGAGCTTTGACCAAACCCGATTCCACAACCCGATCCACTTTACCCGGTGAACCCAATCTCAAAGAGACCAAACAACACCGTTTGTTTAAATGAATTAATCCAGGCCATTGATCTCAATTGATCACACGACCAGGATTTAA
The DNA here is from genome assembly GCF_000715075.1 of Nicotiana tabacum. Lineage (NCBI taxonomy): Eukaryota > Viridiplantae > Streptophyta > Magnoliopsida > Solanales > Solanaceae > Nicotiana > Nicotiana tabacum. The sequence continues at coordinate 28,712,141 of NC_134089.1, read as the reverse complement.
TCTTGTCCCCCGTATATAAGCCTAATCCATCATACACCCACCCCCCAATGCCATACCCCCCCCCTTTCCCACCTTCGTCTCTGATCTTCAGAGACCAGATGAATCTCCGCCTTCAACCACCGTCAACCACCCACTGAAAATCGCCTCACGGCGGTTCCGATGGTCCAAATGACCCCATCTTAACACCACAGCTTCCCCACGACATCCTCTTTCCAAATCTGATGTTAGTTTCCCTCGAATCAGACCCCAACATCTCAAATCTTCGATCAAAGTTTGGTCTAAAAACCCAACTTTCTCCGATGGCTTCCAAATCAACACCATAGCTTCTCCTGACTACCCTCACCATGGATCTGACAATCATTTGTTTCGAATCTTCCTAAAACTCCTCGAATCTTCTTTTGAAGGTTCGAAACAAACATGAACTTGTCAGATGTGTTTCAGATTTACACTAGGTAACCCCCAAGCTTCCTTCACCCCTAAACCACTATTGATTCCCTTCAAATATGCCCAGAAATGGTCAAACCCTAAATCTGAGAAAAAGTGGAACCCTAAAATTCCAAATCATGGAATTTGTCCGATTAAATGAAGATTTGGGATCTAATGGACCTTAATCGAAGTATTCTCAAATTAGAATACTTCGATTCAGGTCCGTTCGACCTCAATAAGGTTCAATTCAAGATTAAGACATATTCTAGGTTTGAAGATTCAGAGGATTTCCACTGTTTTCTTTTGTACTCTATGTATGTATTATTGCATGTGGTAGTAGTCTGTATAATTTTCCTATTTTTAACTTAATTCTGTCTCATATCCACTATACCCGTTTATTAGATAAAATTCTAGCATTGCTTCTGTTTGTTGTAATTAGTTACAATGTGTGTAATCGATTCGATTAAGTTCGTCGATTAGTTATTTTATTATAAATTCTTGTTCCTGTTAATGCTGATTGAAACAACCTGTTTATCTATTTTGGATTGATTGTTATCATTTGTTGTAGTTAATCAGTTAATTAATTCTTGTCGATTAATTCGTTCTTATTTGTTAAATCAACAAGTTCGTCAAATGTTGTTGTGTATGTTTGATCTATGGCCACTTAGTTTCAGGACATTGTCATTAAGCTGACAATGAACCTGCATTCACATTACCTTCATTCATGTGCATATTGAGTCAGGTTTCAATTTCAGCTTCAATGATTCTGTTGAGTTCTGTGTTGTGTTAGTTTGGTTTTGATTTAATTTCAGTTCAGTTGTTTCAATAAGAATTCAGTCTTAGTCATTCAGTCATCAGCTGATAGGTTTGAAAATAGAGAGGTTCAATAATAGGTTACTGAAGTTTTGAATTAGGGCAGTAATAACAGTATGATTACAGGGGTATTTTGGGAATGGAAAATGGGCAGAATTGACTAAATTAATGGTCTGTTAGTCAAGCACTAATAAAACAAGAGCTTATACATTAGTTTAATGTTAGTGGAGGACAAGCCCTTATATCATGCCTTAATTTAGGGATTAAAATAAGGAAAAAGCATTCCTTAGTGGGATTTTGTTGAAAATGGGCAGATTTTTTGGGATTTTGGTCGGGTAAGTGAAGCTTTTCAAAGGGGGGCTAATCTGTTTGGTTAATATATATACCTAGAGAGGGCCGATTGTATAAAAAAAAGGGACAGATTATCTGAAAGAGAGAAAAACAGATTTTAGAAGAAAAAGAGCAGACTGAAAAAGAGAGAAAAAATCTGGACTGAAAAAAAAGGAGACTGAAAAAGAAAAAAAAACGGATAGAACAAAAGAACTCTAATATTCAGAAAAATCAAAACTTTTCACATTAAGAGCTAGAGTCAGAGTGTAAAAGCTGAACTTTTTCATTAAGAGTTCATGTTGTTTTTGAGTGTTTGATAAATCAGGAACTGATGTTCCCTTGCATATGTCTGTGTTTCATTTTGACTGTTGGATTTCAGTTTAGTATTTTTCTGGGTTTCTGTTTGGTGGAAGACTGATTGTATTGAGTTGTTGGGGGTCATTTTCTTATTTTCGATCTACTTCTGGGATTCCTACTATTGTTATTGTTGACTATTGGTCTACTGGTGGTTGTTGTACTGCTGTGCTACTGTGTATGCTACTGCTGTTGTTCTACACTGATCTTCCTCTTCTTCTCTTTGCTTTCCAAATACTAGGTACACAAATTTGATACACTGGTTCTCGTAGGCTGAAATTTGAAGCTTGAAATACAAAGAATTGAAGAATTGAAGTTTTAAATTCATTATAATTGTCTATTTATTTGTATGTACATTAGAACTGTTTTCTTTTGTTCGTAAACTGCAAATTTGTAAATTATTAGTTGTTTAAAAAATACATGGTATTTAGAATTTCTTTTCGTTGTAAGTATATTGAATGGTTGGATTTGAACAAGTTTAAGTAATCATAGTTGGAGATGGTATCTGAAAAGGTAGATTAGTCTTAAATATGAAGATAAGGCATGAGTTTGAACTAATTTTTTGTAAATTAGGCTTTTAGGCAGTTTATTTGTTGAAAAGGGGTTTGGTTGGTCTAGTTCTGCCAAATCTTAAAAAAAAATAAAAAAAAATGGTTAGTAATTCCATAGAATCTGTAGACACACTACATTTTAAGTTAAGATCGTGGTACTAATCACTGAAGTCATTAATCCAATAGACACAATTTGGGTTCAAACGAGTTGAGTTAATGATTAAGTCTAGTAAACCTTAGCAAGCATCAGTAATTAAGGTTGATTGTTGATTTTAGTTATTTGTAAAAGTTTTATTTCAATGGTTCAACTCATCTAACAATGAGAATTAGATTAGTTATAGGATAATTGGTTTCCTTTTGATAATACTTGTCAATTCCACATTTTATTTGTGATTTCAATTTTAGTAATATTCTTTCTCACTAACATTTGTCTCAAGATAATAACTACTAAGTGATAACCTTTTCAATTATGTAATTAATTAGGATTATATTCTTTCATTTTAGAGACAGACGGAAATAGAAAAACATAGTTACTACAGGATGATTCCTTTAAAATAAAAATGAGACGAGCCTCGCTCAGGAAAACGCACAAATTGCGGGGCCCTCAATAAATGATTAATTAAAATTACTTAGACTTTGGGATGAGCCATTTAGCAAAATTCCACGGCCTTACCCAGAAATAATAATACGCTAAGTGCTTTAGGCGCGCGTTTTGATAATCTTACCTTCTTAAACTCGGGTGCGCATTTCATGCGACCCAAATCTAAATCCCAAAACATTGAATAAAAATGTGTTCCGGATTGCGGGTGCATTTCATGTGACGTAATCCCAGGACATGTTTTAAACGATGTTCACATTTTTTTGTAAAATATAATAATAAAAGCGGTAAAGAGTTAAAATTGCACATGAGCGCATAATGGTATAAAATCATATAAACAAGCCAAATATGATAGTTGAGAGACCGTGCTAGAACCACAGAATTCGGGAATGCCTAACACCTTCTCCCGGGTTAACAAAATTCCTTATCCGGATTTTTGGTTCACAGACTGTAATACAGAGTCATTCTTTACCTCGATTCGGGATTAAATTGGTGACTTGGGACACCCTAAATCTCCCAAGTGGCGACTCTGAAATAAATAAACAAATCCCGTTTCGATTGTCCTTTAATTGGAAAAAACTCCTTGTACCCCCGCGGGGGCGGGAAAAGGAGGTGTGACAGCTCTGGCGACTCTGCTGGGGAAAATGACCTAGAACCACTGGTTCAGGGTTAGAAATTCAAGCTTGTATAAATTGTTATATTTGGTTTTATCTGATTTTGTTACATGTTTTGGCTCAATGTGCTAATTGATTGCCTTTTACCGCTTTGATATTACGTGAAGTGTATATAAACTATGTCGAACCCCATCTCCTCTCTGAGTCTTCTGAATCATGAAGATGGGTGCACTTCGTGTGACTTCTTTTCTGTATAGTGTCTAATTCCCAATTTTGAACGAGGTTGGATAAGTTGCAAAGCTGGTGAAGCTTCTGTATTCCCGGTACGCTGCCTCCCCCTCGGCTTGAGCTGTCCGCTCGGGTAAGCCAGGTCTAGAACAAACACCCAGGTTCTGAACCTAGAATAACCTAGCCTCATGCCGGATCCCTAATAGGAACGCTTATTTGCATCATGTGCATTTTGACTTAGGGGACTCAACACAGGGGTTGGGTCCGTCTAGGGCTAGCAACCTGAAATAAAGACCGTCCTGATGCATCTTATTTGTTTTATGTGCATTTATTTGCTCGGTCTTGCATGTTGACCGACTTCTGAATCTCGGGAAAAAAAAGGGGGTTAAAATTCAAAAATATTTCTTTAGACGTCTTACTTTTAAAAAAAAAAAAATCTCTTCGTCCTCAAAGGGCGTATTTGAAAGCCGGGTCATTTGGAATATAGATAGTTTTCGAGTCAAATAAAAGTTTTTCCTTATTTAATCACTATAATAAATGTGCATGATGAACACAAGTCAAAATGAACCGTTCTCAGTCTGTAGCGAGGTCCCTTTGCAACTCCACATGTGGTGGAATGATATGGAAAATGATAGTAAAAAGATAGTGGAAAGAGTTTTGGGAGGTTTTGTCGATCTGTTGAATATCAAGCCAAGGACAGATATCATCGAGGCTCTAATACCGTTCTGGGACCCAACACACAACGTATTCCGTTTTGTTGACTTTGAACTTTCAACTATACTAGAGGAAGTCGCCGGATATGCGGGGTTGAATGGGAAACTAAGAGGGCAGTATTTACTTTCACCAAGACCAGTATCTCCGCACACGTTCTTGGATTTGCTAAGCATTAGTCGGAAGGTGCAGAATAATGATTTGTCGCGAGGATGTTGTACTCTCCAATTTTATAAACGGTACGGAACTCCTCAGGGTTTTGAAGAATCAAACCTCGAATTAATTCACACTGGGAACAGAATCAAGTGGGAAGCAAGATGTACTTTGGCATTTATCACAGCATTCCTGGGAGTCGTGGTCTGTCCCCGCAAAGATAAGAAAGTAGAGATAGGCCTTGTATGGATGGTCGGTGTTGCAATCAAAAGAACCGACAGTACTGTGGTTCCTTTGATTTTGTCTGAAATCTACCGAGCTTTAACTATATGCCGAGAAGGAGGCAAGTTCTTTCAGGGATGCAATCTGTTACTCCAGCTGTGGATGCAAGAACACCTCCATCATCGAGTGGGATACATGAACCACGGGTTGACTGAGAGAAACTGCATTAGCGGCTTTGAGAAACGAATGACAGGCGTCATATTTCCCGAAGGCGTCGAAGCATGGCTTACACGATTGAGGTCAATAACAGCCGACCAAGTTGAATGGGCATTTGGGTGGCTGACTGATACTGAGGTAATATACATGGCGGCCGAGGAATGTCATGTTATTTTGGTGGGACTTCGCAGCATCCAACCATATGCTCCTCTTCGGGTACTGCGCCAACTAGGGAGATTTCAGGTAATTCCCACTGATGAGGATCTAAGCAAGCACACCATTGAGTTGAGTCCAGGAGTCGTGTTCCCCGAAGGAAAAATTAGAAAGTTGTGGCACGAATGTAGATTCCTTGAGCCCAAGACTATGGTTCGAGAACTGGCTAAGGGTGAGGTAGACCCAAAGTACGATGTTTGGTTCGGGAAAAGGTTCCAGATTCGTCATAGACCTGCTAAAAGAGCTCATGTCCAACAATTTACGGATGATTCACAGGAACAGTGGGGCTGGTTAGTGAGAGAGGAAGGCTATCGGGCTGAGATCGGAAAGCTGAAGCAACAAATTGAAAGGCTTATGTTTGAAAACAACGTTCAAGTAGCCTCGAAGCAGGGTGAAAAGAACAAATTAGCCAAAGAAAACCAGGCACTGAAAGCCCGAATTCGCCAAGTCGGTAAGAGTGATAGTGACCGACAGAAACGTCGCTCTGATGAAAGGTTGATAGCAGAATTGAGAAATCAAGTCAGCCAAGGCCGAGAAGACTTGGAGAGATCCAAGGCTTGTATAACAAGAATGCGGGTCAGGTGGGTCAAAGTTACAGAAGCATGGAGAGAGCACCTATGGCAAGTAAAAAGGGACTACGAAATGAGTGTTACGACATTGAGAGAAATAAACTTCATTCTCAATAATAGGGTCCTTAAACAAGCCCGGGATGCTAGAACAGATAGGGAACGTTGCTATGAGGCAATAGCCCGAATGGAAGAACAAATGGAGAGGTTCCAAGATCAGCTCATTGACAATACTCAAATATTGGGACAAAAGAATCAATGGATAGAACAGTTGTGCATAGAGAGGGATAGAATCAGGGGTAGGATCAATGAGATAGGGCGTTACATCACCACAAAGTGCCTAACATGTGAAGATATGCCCCGTGATATCCTTTTTTCCTCAGTCATGGATTATGTCTACCGGATCATGGATGAACTAAAAAGCTTGCAAAGAAGCCTGGCACCAAAGCCCGCCGAAAGGCCGAACGATGCCTCGCGGGCACCAAAATTCAAAACTTGAATGTATCCCTAGTTCAATCTTGCACTTGTTTTGTTTTTTTCAGAGTTTGTATTTTCGTTGGTTTTTTTATGATGGCTTGTAATAGCATATTTGAGTAATGAAATTGAGTCTTCATTTTACTTATGGCACGAACTACGCTTGGTCTGATTCATGCGGGGTCACAATACGTAGGCAATCTCTATAGGATTCGACCGTAAATATAAATATATATATAAATCTGTCAGAGCAAAAATAAGCCGGGATGATGCATGCGGTCAGAGCAAAAACATGTTAGAAATGATTAACTGCCTAAGAACATTGCATCCCCCCAACGTGCAATTACAATATTTGTTAAGACTCTAACACTGACAAGTTTGTTGTTTTTCCAATCAATATCAGTTAGTTGTTAGAGCGTACTAGCACCGTACCATTATCAAACAAGATCGAAAGGTCCTATACCAGAAAGCATGACTGGATCGGACAACAGTGTTGAGTCGGAAAAGACGGCACATCAGATGCTGAAGGAGGCGATGGAAAAAATGGAAAAAATGAGGCTGGAAATGAATGAAATGCAGATAGCCTTGGCTAGAGCCCAAAAGGGGCAGGAACTACCTGTTACTCCTACTCTCCAACCAGGACACACGTCAGAATACCCCTCTCCCGGTCCTTCAACAAGTTCCCCAAGCCATCACTATTATTAGGGAAGAGAGGCTTACGATCCCCAAGCTCCACCACCCACTCAAAACCCTCCTCCACCAAATGTTCCTGTCTTTGTGGCAACTCCCCCAGCCCCATTGCACAGATCATCCAGTGAGCCACTGTTTCAGGATCATGACACACAATATTACCCCCCTGAACTCACATTCAAAGCACCCAAGCCACATACCTATAATCCCCACTTTGAGGTCCCGACGGAGATTGAAAAGTCAGCTAAGAGCCTAGAGCAGGACGAGGTGATGCGGAAATTTAAAAGCCTGGAGCAGTCCTTCAGGAATATACACGGGTTAGGCAACCAGGTCAGCGTGGCCTACAAGGATCTATGCCCTTTCCCTGACGTTCAATTACCAGCAGGGTTCAAAATGCCCAAGTTCGATTTATACGAAGGGCATGGCGATCCTATGGCACATCTACGGGGCTTTTGTAGCAAAATGAGGGGAGCAGGGGGAAAAGATGAGCTACTGATAGCTTACTTTGGCCAAAGTTTGAGCGGGTCGACATTAGAGTGGTATACAAGACAAGATCCGAGCAGGTGGTACACCTGGGATGATCTGGCACACGCTTTCACAGGACACTTCCAATACAATCTTGAGATAGTCCCAGACCGTCTCACATTGCTAAAGCTTGAGAAGAAATCCGAAGAAAGCTTCAGGGAATTCGGGTTCCGATGGAGAGAGCAGGCAGCCAGAGTTGATCCTCCAATGAGAGAAGGAGAAATTGTAGATTACTTTCTACAAACTCTAGAGCTGACTTACTTCGGTCACTTGGTGACGTCAGTTGGCAAATCCTTCAATGAAGTGGTGAAAATGGGAAGTTGATAGAAGAGGGACTTAAGTCCAATAAGATCCTGAGTTACTCGGCAATTAAGGCAACAACTCAGGCCATTCTGAGCGGCACGGGAGGTGCGCTCGGAAAGAAAAGGAGAGAGGAGGTCACAATAGCAGAGGCGGGCAATTGGTCCAGATCTAAAGGCCCTTCCCCTCATTACCAACCCAAACCCCATCATCTAAACTACCCACACAATCCATACAACCCTCCACAACCCTACTACCCACCACAAGAACAACATTTTTCCATACATCACGCCCAAACTTACACCCAGCCTCCGGCTCGTCCGCAATGGCGTGTACCTGCTCCCCAACATACATATCTACCTCCCCAAAACACATATCCGCCACAGAGGGCCTACAGGAATCCTTCAGGGCCAAGCTTCCGCGGAAATCAGGCTTTCAGAAATGAAAGGATGCAGAAGCCAAGGACATTTACTCCGTTGGGAGAAACCAATACTACTCTGTTTCACAAGTTGAAGCAGATAGGCCTACTAAGTCCTGTTGAAACCAAATTGCCAGATCCCCTTCCCAGAAATCTGGACCATTCTGTAAGCTGCGAATATTGTTCGGGTGCTCCCGGACATGATACTGAGAAATGTTGGAAGTTGAAGACTGCCATACAATATCTTATTAACACAAATAGGATCGAGGTTCAGGCACCAGGGGCCCCCAACATCAATGAAAATCCGTTATCGGTGCACCATGAAGCCCACATGATCGAATTAGTGCACGAGGGAGGGAAACCAAAAACACCCTCACAAACGGTAATGATGATTCGCGCTAGTACTAATGAAGAGTCAACCAGTGGAAAGGCAGTGTTACATTCGGGAAAGGTATATGACAAGCCCTTTGTGATAGCAGGGAAAGGGTCATCTATTACTGCGAAGAGGCCAGAGTCAGTCAGAGCAGTGTTGCAGGGAGTAGCAAACAAACCCAGGTTGGTAGTAAAAGGGGTCCATGTGGGACCAGTTGTTATCAAGCCGGTCATACAGTTGCCGATAACAAGTGAGAAGGCTGTGCCGTGGAGCTACAGTCAAGTGACGGTAACGCATAAGGGGAAGGAGGTTGTAGAAGACATATGCGAGGCACAAGGGTTAACTCGATCGGGAAGGTGTTTTGCTCCCGCAGAGTTGAGAAGGGTCAATCCTAAAACAATAAAGAAACCTGTAATAGAGGAAGAAGCAGAGGAATTTTTGAAGAAGATGAAGGCGCAGGATTACTCAATTATAGAGCAATTGAGAAAGACCCCAGCCCAGATTTCGTTGCTATCCTTGTTAATACATTCAAACAATCACTGTCAGGCCTTAATGAAGATTCTGAACGAGGCCTATGTCCCAGACAAACTCTCAGTGAACCATTTGGAGAAGGTAGCGCACAAGATCTTTGAAGTAAACCGAGTGACATTCTCTGATGATGAGTTACCGGTAGAGGGTATTGAGCACAACAAAGCACTCTATCTGATTGTAAAATGCGAAGAATCGGTGGTCACTCGAGCATTAATTGATAATGGGTCAAGTGCCAATATATGTCCTTTGGCCACTCTCAACAAGCTAAAGGTTGCTGATGACAGGATCCACCAGAACAGTATTTGTGTCCGAGGTTTTGATGGGGCGGCATTAACACAATAGGTGATATTGTACTGGAACTAACCATTGGCCCAGTCGAGTTCACCATGGAATTTCAAGTAATAGATGTGGCAGTGTCGTACAATCTTTTGTTGGGGTGACCGTGGATCCATGCAGCTAAGGCAGTGCCTTCTACACTGCATCAAGTGGTCAAATTTGAATGGGATAGACAAGATATTGTGATACACGGGGACGATGGCACACACGCCATCAGTGATGCTATTGTGCCCTTCATAGAAACCAACGATGATAAGGGCCCATGGGTTTATTAGGTTTTTGATGCAGTCTCGGTAGACAAAATTCCTGAGGGCGAAGGCCTTCCACTTCCCAGAATCACAGCTGCAGCCTTCATGATAGCAGCAGAAATGTTGAATAATGGGTTTGTACCAGGGAAAGGTCTGGGGGTTGATTTGCAGGGAATGATCCAGCCAGTTTCTTTGCCCAAGAACCTGGAAACTTTTGGGTTAGGATTCAAGCCTACCGCAGAGGATGTGAAGCGAGCCCGCAAATTGAAGAAAAGAGTTTGGGTCCTTCCTAAACCAGTCCCACGCCTGTCCAGATCATTTGTCAAAGCAGGATACAGAAAGTTGCCAGTCCCGGAAGTTCTTGGACCTCTGATGGGGCCAAACGGAGATTTTAATGAATGCTTTGGAAGAGTGTTTGCCGACGTCAACATGATAGAAGCTGTAGAGAGCTCTAGTAAGGCAGACATACAGTTTGTGGGTCCCAAAGTCAAGGTCAACAATTGGATGGCTACTCCTCTTCCTACTTGGAGGGAGTCTTGGTAGTTGATTCTGATTTTCCTTTTCTGTTTTCTGGATTATTCCAAGGCTGTAATCCAGATTTCTTTTATTATATCGAATACAGTGTGAAGCCTTGTTATCCCATAAATAAAACGAAAAGTTTCTTCTTTATTTTTTATCTTATTTTTCTATTATTTTAATTTTGTTTCTTTCGTTTCTTTTTTTGAACAGTTCTTTTCATACTAGTTTTAATGACATGGCATGCACAACGGATCTTCAACCTAGTCTAAAAGATCAATCTGATTCCGAGCTAATCATACAAGAGGTCGATTATGATAATGAGTCAGAATACGATGAGGATGAAGAATTCGAGGAGATAAACAGGGAGTTAAGCCAGTTTGAAGAAAAATACAAACCCAACTTAAATGATACAGAAGCCATCAATTTAGGGGATGCCGGCGATATCAGAGAAACTAAAATAAGCATCCACATTGCACCAAATATCAGGGAGGAATTGATCAAAACACTTATTGAATTCAAAGATGTTTTTGCATTATCATATGATGACATGACGGGGTTAAGCACAGATTTAGTGGTTCATAAATTGCCCACTGACCCGGCATACCCTCCCGTCAAGCAAAAATTAAGGAAGTTCAAAGCGGATATGAGTGTGAAGATTAAAGAAGAAGTAACCAAGCAGCTGCAACCAAAGGTTATTCGTGTTACTCGATATCCTGATTGGTTGGCTAATGTGGTGTCGGTACCAAATAAAGATGGAAAGATCAGGGTGTGTGTCGACTACCGCAATCTGAATAGGGAAAGCCCTAAAGACAACTTTCCTTTACCCAACATCCATATCTTGATCGACAATTGTGCCGGACGTGAGATCGGGTCTTTTGTGGATTGCTATGCTGGGTATCATCAGATTCTGGTGGATGAGGAAGATGCGGAAAAGACAGCCTTCATTACGCCGTGGGGAACTTACTGCTACAGGGTAATGCCATTTGGTCTGAAGAATGCTGGGGAAACGTACATGAGAGCAATGACCACTGTGTTTCATGACATTATCCACAAAGAAATTGAAGTGTACGTAGACGATGTAATCATAAAGTCTAAGCATCAGGAAGACCACGTAGCAGACCTAAGGAAGTTCTTTCAAAGACTTCGAAGGTATGATATTAAGCTCAACCCGACCAAATGCGCATTTGGTGTTCCATCTGGGAAGCTTTGGGGATTCATTGTCAGTCGGCGAGGTATTGAACTGGATCCATCAAAAATCAAATCTATCCAAGAGTTGCCACCGCCGAAGAACAAGACAGAAGTAATGAGTCTGTTGGGAAGGTTGAATTACATCAGCAGATTTATTGCTCAACTCACAGCAACCTGTGAACCCATTTTTCGGCTGTTGAAGAAGGATGTTGCAGTAGGATGGACGACGAAATGCCAGGAGGCATTCGACCAGATCAAAGAATATTTATCAAATCCACCTGTATTGGTTCCCCCTGAGCCGGGAAGACCATTAATTCTTTATCTAACGGTCTTGGAGAATTCTTTTGGTTGCGTGTTGGGGCAACACGACATTACAGGAAGAAAAGAGCAAGCCATCTATTATCTCAGCAAGAAGTTTACAGTATACGAGGTTAAGTACACTCAACTCGAGAAGACATGTTGTGCCCTAACCTGGGTGTCCTAGAAGTTGAAACATTATTTATCCTCATATACTACTTATCTCATTTCCCGTCTGGATCCGTTAAAGTATATTTTCCAGAAGACTATGCCCACAGGAAGGTTAGCAAAATGGCAAATATTACTCACGGAGTTTGACATCGTCTACGTGATGAGGACAACCATGAAGGCCCAAGCGTTGGCAGATCACTTGGCTGAGAATCCTGTTGATGAAGAATATGAGCCGTTGAGGACGTATTTTCCTGACGAGGAAGTAATGCATATAGATGAGTTGGAGTTACATGAGGAACCCGGTTGGAAGTTTTTCTTTGATGGAGCCGCAAATGCGAAGGGAGTTGGAATAGGAGCAGTGCTTATTTCAGAAACAGGACATCATTATCCTGTTACAGCTCAACTACATTTCTATTGTACCAACAACATGGCTGAGTATAAAGCATGCATTTTGGGTTTGCGATTAGCGGCAGACATGGATGTCCAGGACGTCTTGGTCTTGGGGGACTCAGACCTCCTGGTGCATCAGATTCAGGGTGAATGGGAAACACAGGATTTGAAACTCATACCATATCGACAATGTTTGCATGATCTGAGCAAATGATTTCGATCGGTGGATTTCAGACACATCCCAAGAGTTCACAATGAGGTTGCCGATGCATTGGCCACTTTAGCATCAATGTTGCATCACCTAGACAAAATTCATGTTGACCCGTTACACATCCAGGTTCATGATCAGCATGCCTATTGCAACATGATAGAGGAAGAAGTGGATGGCGAGCCATGGTTTTATGACGTCAAAAGAGTACCTCAGGATGGTTATATACCCGGAGCAGGCCACCGGAGATCAAGAAAGAGCCATTCGGCGATTATCAAATGGTTTCTTCCTTAGTGGAGGAGTGTTGTACAAAAGAACCCCAGATTTGGGATTGTTCAGACGTATAGATGCCAGTCAAGCCACGACAGTTATGACAGAGGTACATGCTGGAGTTTGTGGGCCTCATATGAGTGGATATGTATTGGCAAAGAAAATTCTTCGAGCAGGATATTATTGGCTCACTATAGAGCATGATTGCATTAGTTTCGTACAAAAATGCCATCAGTGTCAGATACACAACGATCTGATTCATTCTCCACCAACGGAATTGCACACAATGTCAGCACCATAGCCATTTGTGGCATGGGGCATGGATGTCATTGGGCCTATTGAGCCGGCAGCCTCGAACGGTCACAGGTTCATTCTGGTGGCCATCGACTATTTTACTAAGTGGGTTGAAGCCAAAACTTTCAAGTCAGTAACCAAGAAGGCAGTGGTGGATTTTGTCCATTCCCATATCATCTGTAGATTTGGGATCCCGAAAGTGATAATCACGGAAAATGGTGCTAATCTTAACAACAATTTGATGAGAGAAGTATGCGAACAGTTTAAGATTACACACTGTAATTCCACACCATATCGTCCCAAGGCAAATGGAGTTGTTGAAGCAGCCAACAAGAACATCAAGAAGATACTGAGGAAGATGGTAGAAGGATCCAGGCAATGGCATGAAAAATTACAATTTGCATTGTTGGGTTATCGATTGTCACCGAGGCTGAGATTGATGAACCCCTTATTTGTTGGTCTATGGGACTGAAGCAGTAATACCTGCAGAAGTGGAAATTCCATCCCTTCGGATTGTCGCCGAGGCTGAGATTGATGATGATGAGTGGGTCAAAACCCGTTTGGAATAGTTGAGCTTGATTGATGAGAAGAGATTGGCAGTTGTGTGTCATGGCCAGTTATATCAAAGGAGAATGGCAAGAGCCTACAACAAGAGGGTGCACCCCAGAAAATTTGAAGTGGGGCAACAAGTATTGAAACGAATCCTGCCACACCAAGCGGAAGCAAAGGGCAAGTTCGCCCCGAATTGGCAAGGACCATTCATTGTACCCAGAGTGTTGTCCAATGGCGCTTTATTTTTAACAGATATCGAAGGAAAATGCATCGACATGGCTATCAATTCCGACGCAGTTAAGAGATATTATGTATGATCTCTTTTGATTGTAATTGTCATTTGTTTGTGTTTGGCATTTATCGGAGAATGAAATGACGGAGGCAATTCTTTCTTCTATCAAAACACTTTAACCTTTGCTTACCCTTTTGAGCCTTATTTATTCTTTCATATCCCTCTTTTGGAGTCAGTAATTAAAATAAAAGATAAAAAGAGAGAAAAACAATAATAAAGACAAAAGAAAATCTCAAGAAAAACAAAGAAAGTGGGAACTACGTTTGGCCTGATTCCTCAAAGAAGGATACGTAGGCGCCTCACGGCTCGGTCATAGTGTAACAAAAAATAAGAATCCCCAAGCAAGAAAAACTAGGGCAGAAGTTGTGTTTATATTTTTGGGAAAGAAAGTTTGATTCCAAGAGTTGTAATGTTTTACCCGTCAAAATTATTCTGAGCTTTTTGATAGCCTTTTCTTTTAACCCCACACAAAAATCCCTATTGATGTCCAAAAAAGACCTCTCGATCAGTATCCGAGAAGTGCCAAGTTCATGCACGTGGAAGTCGGGAACAACACTCTAATCCCCAGTAGAGAAGAGGATCATAAACTGGAAATGAACTGATAGCCGAAAGAATCCCCAACAAAGAGCGTCATATCGACAAATGCTCCAGTCCCCAACTGAAAAATAAAATAAAATGAGAGAGTCTTATTAGTGAAAACCTTCACAGGCACCATGAGGCGATGGGAGTTAAGAGAAATGAGAGAGTCTTATTAGTGAAAACCCCTCGAAGGGCACTATGAGGCGACAAGGCGAGATTGGCGGAGAAGGTCCACCTTTGTCAAAAGTTGAGTATTTATTTATCCCCAGCAAGATGAGGCCATCCGAAAGATTGATTGATATAAATAGACTAGGTTGATCAATCCGAAATGCACGACATGATCGTTGGGATTGGTTATATCATTCAGATAAGTTATTTTTTCGTTTTCCCCAGCGTTTATTCAGAACGACTTCTTTTTCTATCTTTAAAATTATCACTCTTTCATTTCTTGGTTTAAAAGATTTTATTTCCCCAGTAGTTTATTTTTGAAAAGGATTTTCAGAGTTTACTGCCAATTGCCAAAATGGTGCAAGCCAAAATGCGAAAAGGACAAGCCAAAGATAAGGCGACAAAGCGAAAAAAAGTTTGTCGCAAGACCAAATGATGAATGAGTCTAGATCTTAAGAGGCCCAAATTTCCAAGGGAAGTTATGGATCAAATTCCAATATGATCCTCAGCAGATTTGCGAGATACAGGAACAAATCCGACATATTCTCGACCAAGCTCCACAATGGTCGGACGACACGGAGCGGGGAAGGAAGAGAAATGACAACCATCCCCAGCAGGAATATCAGCCCTAGAAATCAATATTCTCCCCAGCAAGTTTTATAGCAATGCAAGGAAAGGAAAAGGGAAAAACCATCCTCAGCAGCAGTGGCACGACCACTCGCCCCGTTTTAAACTAACAAATTTTTCTTTGATTTGAAACAGGGGAAGGAAATATTATTGACCGCAGGAAGACAGGGTCACAAGGAAGATTATCAAACTGGGGCAGAAAATTTTCTCTTATTACGAAAATTTTCTTAAAAACAGATAGTCATTTGGGAAAGAGAGAAGATAACACAAGTGTTGAAGGAAGAAAAATTCCCCAGCAGTATACGAGAAGGGATAAACAAGTTTTAAGAAAAAATCAATCTTGGAAGAAGCAAGATAATCAGTATCATCCCCACCATTATTAAAAGGAGGAAGATAATTCCCCAGCAGTGTTATTCCCGGCAGGTTTCAGGGAAGCGAAAGCACCAGCTTTAAAGGAAATAGTCATTGAAGAAGGAACATGACATATTGGTGAAATAAAATAACGGTGTTATCCCCAGCAATTTTTAGAGGAATAAAACACCAGTTTTGAAAGAAGCAGTTGAAGAAGTCGGAATCCTGGAGAATGGAGGTGTTAAATTTAAGAAGTTATTGAAGTCAGGAGCCTGCCTGGAGAATGGAGGCTGAATTATTTTAAGCAGTTGTTGAAGTCAGGAGCCCGCCTGGAAAATGGAGGCTGAATTATTTAAAGAAGTTGTCGAAGTCAGGAGCCCACCTGGAGAATAGAGGTGATAAAATTTAAGAAGTTATTGAAGTCAGGAGCCCGCCTGGAGAATGGAGGCTGATTCATTTTTCAAAGTTAGAGAAGGCAGGAGCCCGCCTGGAGAATGGAGGTGTTAAAATTTAAGAAGTTATTGAAGTCAGGAGCCCGCCTGGAGAATGTAGGCTGAATTATTTAAAGAAGTTGTCGAAGTCAGGAGCCCGCCTGGAGAATAGAGGTGATAAAATTTAAGAACTTATTGAAGTTAGGAGCCCGCCTGGAGAATGGAGGCTGATTCATTTTTCAAAGTTAGAGAAGCCAGGAGCCCGCCTGGAGAACGGAGGCTGAATTATTTAAATAAATTATCGAAGTCAAGAGCCCGCCTGGAGAATGGAGGTGTTAAAATTTAAGAAATTATTGAAGTTAGGAGCCCGCCTGGAGAATGGAGGCTGAATTATTTAAAGAAGTTGTCGAAGTCAGGAGCCCGCCTGGAGAATGGAGGTTTTAAAATTTAAGAAATTATTGAAGTCAGGAGCCCGCCTGGAGAATGGAGGCTGGATTATTTTGGGAAGTTGAAGAAATCAGGAGTCCGTCTGGAGAATAGAAATGTTAGAATTTTGAGGAAGATGTTGAAGTCAAGAGCCCGCCTGCAGAACAGAGGAACACATTTCTAGATCAAACAGAGAAATCAGTAATCAGGAGGAGTACAACGAAGATCCCCAGCATAACAAGCTTTAACATAGGAAGCAGTTGTTCCCAGCAGACAGAACGGAATAATAAAGCTTATGCTCAAAAAGGCAAAAGGCCATAGTCGTCCCCAGCAGTTTTTCGAAAGAAAGGCACCAGGGAAAACACAAGCCGACAAGAGTGAGGCAACAGAGCAGAGGGGAGACAGATAAGATTTTGTAATTCCTAGCTTAGTCTAGCTTCTTATTTTCTTTTGGCACGGTGTAATAAGGAGATCGGGAGGCAGTAGCAACAGCAAGCAACAACAGTAACAGCAATCCCATGGTAGTCCCAACTGCCAAAACTTCCCGAGCTACATTGACCTGATTCCCTTTTAGCCAGGGATATGTAGGAAACCTTTGAAGCAAGGTTCGTTCAAATCTTTCAAGAATGCTTCACACGGAATAGTCAAACGGGCAAAAAATCGCTCGTATCCACTCACGTGATTTTTGCCTCACAAGAACTACTCCAAAAGAAATCACAAATAATTTTTCTTTGTATGCAATTTTTAGAATTTATGTGGCATTTTTGGTTAATTATTTGTGTTTTGTCCGTAAATGTTTACTTTGTTATAGTTAATTAAAAAATAAAATAAAAAAATACATGTTGCATGCATATGCAGTTAGGAATTAATGAGCCCTTTAATTAATTTTTAATTGGTTTTATTAATTAGTGAAAATGAAGAAAAGAGCAAAAAATAGGAAGAAAACTGGACTGGGCCATTTTAATTGACAAAAAATCAGGCCCAAAACAAGGCAGTTATCCGGCCCAGGTCTGTCAACCCAAAGACCATAAAACGACATAGTATAGGGCAAATACTACGCCGTTTGATGGTGCCCGGTCAGTTAATTTCAAAGACAAACCATACGACGCCGTATGGTTGAATTTGATCGGGGTCGTTCGTTGTTTTTGATCCAATGGCTCCCAGAGCTTTGACCAAACCCGATTCCACAACCCGATCCACTTTACTCGGTGAACCCAATCTCTCAAAGAGACCAAACGACATCGTTTGTTTAAATGAATTAATCCAGGCCATTGATCTCAATTGATCACACGGATAGGATTTAATCGTGTCCCCCGTATATAAGCCTAATCCATCACCCCCCACACCCTCAAAGCCATACCCCCCCTTCCCACTTTCGTCTCTGATATTCAGAGACCAGATGAACCCCGCCTGCAACCACCGTCAACCACCCACCGGAAATCGCCTCACGGCGGTTCCGGTGGTCCAAATGACTCAATTTTAACACCCTTAACTCCTCTCAACCTCCCCATTCCAACTATCATCATAGCTTACCTCGAATCAGACCCCAACATCTCGAATCTTCGATCAAAGTTTGGTCTGAAAACCCAACTTTCTCCGATGGCTTCCAAATCAACACCATAGCTTCTCCTGACTACCTTCACCATGGATCTGACAATCATTTGTTTTGAATCTTCCTAAAACTCCTCGAATCTTCTTTTAAAGGTTCGAACCAAACATGAACTTGTCAGATTTGTTTCAGATTTACACTATGTAACCCCCAAGCTTCCTTCACCCCTAAACCACTCTTGATTCCCTTCAAATATGCCCAGAAATGGTCAAACCCAAAATCTGAGAAAACGTGGAACCCTAAAATTCCAAATCATGGAATTTGTCCGATTAAATGAAGATTTGGGATCTAATGGACCTTAATCAAAGTATTCTCAAATTAGAATACTTCGATTCAGGTCCGTTTGACCTCAATAAGGTTCAATTCAATATTAAGACATATTCTGGGTTTGAAGATTCAGAGGTATTTCCCTTGTTTTCTTTTGTACTCTATGTATGTATTATTGCCTGTGGTAGTAGTCTGTATAATTTTCCTATTTTTATCTTAATTCTGTCTCATATCCACTATACCCGTTTATTAGATAAAATTCTAGCATTGCTTCTGTTTGTTGTAATTAGTTACAATGTGTGTAATCGATTCAATTAAGTTCGTCGATTAGTTGTTTTTTTATAAATTCTTGTTCCTGTTAATGCTGATTGAAACAACCTGTTTATCTATTTTGGATTGATTGTTATCATTTGTTGTAGTTAATCAGTTAATTAATTCTTGTCGATTAATTCGTTCTTGTTTGTTAAATCAACAAGTTCGTCAAATGTTGTTGTGTATGTTTGATCTATGGCCACTTAGTTTCAGGACATTGTCATTAAGCTGACAATGAACCTGCATTCACATTACCTTCATTCATGTGCATATTGAGTCAAGTTTCAATTTCAGCTTCAATGATTCTGTTGAGTTCTGTGTTGTGTTAGTTTGGTTTTGATTTAATTTCAGTTCAGTTGTTTCAATAAGAATTCAGTCTTAGTCATTCCGTCATCAGCTGATAGGTTTGAAAATAGAGAGGTTCAATAATAGGCTACTGAAGTTTTGAATTAGGGCAGTAATAACAGTAGGATTATAGGGGTATTTTGGGAATGGAAAATGGGCAGAATTTACTAAATTAATGGTCTGTTAGTCAAGCACTAATAAAACAAGAGCTTATACATTAGTTTAATGTTAGTGGAGGACAAGCCCTTATATCATGCCTTAATTTATGGAATAAAATAAGGAAAAAGCATTCCTTAGTGGGATTTTGTTGAAAATGGGCAGATTTTTTGGGATTTTGGTCGGGTAAGTGAAGCTTTTCAAAGGGGGGCTAATCTGTTTGGTTATTATATATACCTAGAGAGGGCAGATTGTATAAAAAAGAAGGGACAGATTATCTGAAAGAGAGAAAAACAGATTTTAGAAGAAAAAGAGCAGACTGAAAAAGAGAGAAAAAATCTGGACTGAAAAAAAAAGGAGACTGAAAAAGAAAAAAAAGGGATAGAACAAAAGAACTCTAATATTCAGAAAAATCAAAACTTTTCACATTAAGAGCTAGAGTCAGAGTGTTAAGGCTGAACTTTTTCATTAAGAGTTCAGGTTGTTTTTGAGTGTTTGATAAATCAGGAACTGTTGTTCCCTTGCATATGTCTGTGTTTCATTTTGACTGTTGGATTTCAGTTTAGTATTTTTCTGGGTTTCTGTTTGGTGGAAGACTGATTGTATTGAGTTGCTGGGGGTCATTTTCTTATTTTCGATCTACTCCTGGGATTCCTACTATTGTTATTGTTGACACTGGTGGTTGTTGTACTGCTGTGCTACTGTGTATGCTATTGCTGTTGTTCTACACTGATCTTCCTCTTCTTCTCTTTGCTTTCCAAATACCAGGTACACAAATTTGATACACTGGTTCTTGTAGGCTGAAATTTGAAGCTTGAAATACAAAGAATTGAAGAATTGAAGTTTTAAATTCATTATAATTGTCTATTTGTTTGTATGTACATTAGAACTGTTTTCTTTTGTTCGTAAACTGCAAATTTGTAAATTATTAGTTGTTTACAAAATACATGGTATTTAGAATTTCTTTTCGTTGTAAGTATATTAAATTGTTGGATTTGAACAAGTTTAAGTAATCATAGTTGGAGATGGTATCTGAAAAGGTAGATTAGTCTTAAATATGAAGATAAGGCATGGGTTTGAACTAATTTTTTGTGAATTAGGCTTTTAGGCAGTTTATTTGTTGAAAAGGGGTTTGGTTGGTCTAGTTCTGCCAAATCTTAAAAAAATAAATAAAATAAAAATGGTTAGTAATTCCATAGAATCTGTAGACACACTACATTTTAAGTTAAGATAGTGGTACTAATTACTGAAGTCATTAATCCAATAGACATAATTTGGGTTCAAACGAGTTGAGTTAATGATTAAGTCTAGTAAACCTTAGCAAGCATCAGTAATCAAGGTTGATTGTTGATTTTAGTTATTTGTAAAAGTTTTATTTCAATGGTTCAACTCATCTAACAATGTGAATTAGATTAGTTATAGGATAATTGGTTTCCTTTTGATAATCCTTGTCAATTCCATATTTTATTTGTGATTTCAATTTTAGTAATATTCTTTCTCACTAACATTTGTCTCAAGCTAATAACTACTAAGTGATAACCTTTTCAAGTATGTAATTAATTAGGATTATATTCTTTCATTTTAGAGACAGACGGAAATAGAAAAATATAGTTACTATAGGATGATTCCTTTAAAATAAAAATGAGACGAGCCTCGCTCAGGAAAATGCACAAATTGCGGGGCCCTCAATAAATGATTAATTAAAATTACTTAGACTTTGGGATGATCCGTTTAGCGAAATTCCACGGCATTACCTAGAAATAATAATACGCTAATTGCTTTAGGCGCGCGTTTTGTTAATCTTACCTTCTTAAACTCGGGTGCGCATTTCATGCGACCCAAATCTAAATACCAAAATATTGAATAAAAATGTGTTCCGGATTGCGGGTGCATTTCATGTGATGTAATCCCAGGACATGTTTTAAGCGATGTTAACATTTTTTTGTAAAATATAACAATAAAAGCGGTAAAGAGTTAAAACTTGCACATTAGCTCATAATGGTATAAAATCAGATAAACAAGCCGAATATGACAGTTGAGCGACCGTGCTAGAACCACGGAACTCGGGAATGCCTAACACCTTCTCCTGGGTTAACAGAATTCCTTATCCGGATTTCTGGTTCGCGGACTGTAATACAGAGTCATTCTTTTCCTCGATTCGGGATTAAATTGGTGACTTGGGACACCCTAAATCTCCCAAGTGGCGACTCTGAAATAAATAAACAAATCCCATTTCGATTGTCCTTTAATTAGAAAAAACTCATTGTACCCCCGCGGGGGCAGAAAAAGGAGGTGTGACACCTTCTACTATTTCTTGGATGGGTATTCTGGGTACAACCAAATTTTGATTACTCCGGAAGATCAGGAGAAGACCACCTTCACTTGTCCATATGGCACCTTTGCCTTTTCTAGGATGCCTTTTGGGTTGTGTAATGCACCAGCTACATTCCAGCAGTGTATGATGGCCATTTTCACCGATATGGTGGAAGATATTTTGGAGGTGTTCATGGACGACTTTAGTGTTGTGGGTGACTTGTTTGATCAATGTTTGAAAAATCTTGATAGAGTGTTGGCACGTTGCAAAGAAACAAATCGTGTTCTTAATTGGAGAAATGCCACTTCATGGTTAAGGAGGGCATAGGTATTGGGCATAAAATTTCAAATCATGGTATAGAGGTGGATAAAGCAAAAATTGATGTGATTTCAAGGCTCCGTCCCCCCACTTCTATCAAAGGAGTTAGAAGTTTTCTTAGGCATGCAGGATTCTACCGGAAATTTACCAAAGACTTTTCGAAGGCAGTGAATCCCTTATGCAAGTTATTGGAAAAAGGTACCAAGTTCATGTTCGATGAGAGATGTATGCAAGACTTTGAACTTCTCAAGCACAAGTTGACTACCACTCCTATTATTACTTCACCCAATTGGAGCTTGCCTTTTGAGCTTATGTGCGACACGAGTGATGTTGAGGCTGGGGCGGTCTTGGGTCAAAGAGTGAACAAAATCTTTCATCCGGTGTACTATGCGAGCAAGACAATGAATGATTCTCAAGTGAACTACACGGTAACTGAGAAAGAGCTTTTGGCTATTGTGTTCATGATGGAGAAATTTTGGTCGTATCTCATGGGTGCCAAGGTCATAGTTCATACCGATCATGTCACACTCCGGTACTTGATGACAAAGAAGGATTCCAAAGCTAGACTAATGTGAACGGTCTTATTATTTCAAGAGTTTTATTTGGAGATTATGGACCGGAAGGGTAGTGAAAACCAAGTGGTGGAACACTTGTCCCACTTAAAGGAGGGGGGCCTCGTGATGACCCAGAGATCAATGATTCTTTTCCCGATAAGCAACTCCTTTTTGTGTCGGTGAATGGTATGCCATGGTTTGCGGACGTTGCTAATTTTCTGTGTCGTACTTGTTCAAGATCTGCACAGATGGTGTGATCCGAAGGTGTGTCCCAGAGGAAAAGCAATTGAGTATCTTAGAGGCTTGTCATTCTTCTTCCTATGGTGGCCATCATGGCGGGGCGAGGACGGCTTCAAAAGTTCTTAGTTGTGGGTTTTATTGGCCAACTTTGTATAAAGATGCAAGTGAACTTGTGAAGAGATGTGACGAATGTCAAAGAGCGGGTGGAATTTCAAAGAAAGATGAGATGCCTCTCAATAGCATTCTTGAAGTTGATATTTTTGATGTATGGGGAATTGATTTTATGGGCACGTTTGTTAGCTCGTGTGGGAACACATACATTCTTATGGCGGTTGACTATGTTTCAAAGTGGGTTGAAGTCGTGGCTTTACCCAACAATGAGGCCCGGAGTGTTGTTGTGTTTCACAAGAAAAGCACTTTTACTAGGTTTGGCACTCCCCGTGCAATCATAAGTGATGGGGGGTCTCATTTTTGTAATGGAGCTTTTGACACTTTGCTTGCAAAGTATGGTGTCAATCACAAAGTTTCTACTCCTTATCATCCTCAAGCGAGTGGCCAAGTTGAAGTCTCAAACAGGAAAATCAAGAGTATATTGTCAAAGATGGTCAATGCAAATATGACCGACTGGTCAAAAAAGTTGGATGATGTTATATGGGCTTATAAGACTGTTTACAAGACTCGTATTGATATGTCCTCGTATCGGTTGGTGTTTGGTAAAGCTTGCCATCTACTGGTTGAGTTAGAGCACAAGGCCATATGGGCTTTGAGGAAGCTGAATCTTGAATGGGATGTGGCAGCAAATCTTCAAATGGAGCAGCTAAATGAACTTTATGAATTCTGATTTCATGCCTACTCCAGTTCGTCCTTGTAAAAGGACAAGATGAAGTACCTTCATGATAAATATGCTCGTGGCAAGGAGTTCAAAGTGGGAGATTTGATTCTCTTGTTCAATTCTCGGTTACGTCTGTTTCCGGGAATGCTTAAGCCGAAATGGAGTGGACCTTTTGAAGTGGTGTTTGTGACTTCGTTTGGTTCACTTGACTTGAAGAACAAAAATGAAGAGGTTTTTAGAGTTAATGGGCACAGGGTCAAGCACTACCTGGGAAAAATTGATGACAGCCACGTGGTGGAACTGCTCCATCTAAAGTGATTTGATAGTAACCTGCGTCGTGCCGCGACGTTAAATCAGGCGCTTTTTGGGAGGCAAACCATGTGTCTTTATTTTTGTTTTCTTTGCTTTTTCTTAGTGTAGAATTTGCTTTTGGACTAACGAGTTGTGAGATGTGTGTAAGATTGTTTTGATGCAGTGCAGGACCAAGTTGAAGAAAAAAATGTACACTCTCTGAAGTTTGCACTGCGTCCGCATTGCACTTTGTGCGGCCACAAAGGCCTCAGTGCGGGGGCAACATTTCAATGCGGTTCGCAGAGTGGATTGGTCAAAAAAGGAGGAGTCTCTAAAGTTTGCCACCACAGCCGCAATGCATTTTGTGCGGTCCGCGTTGGACCACTGAGGCCGCGAAGCATTTCTTGTGGTCCGTAGTGGCCATCTCCCCAAAGCCTCTGATTTGTGAGTACCGTGGACTGCGATGCGATTTTGTGCGGTCCGCGATGGGTAGGTGAAGTGGGCCCCAGGTCCTTTTTTTATAAATAGGACTTGAGGCCCTCATTTAAAACTTTTCGATCCTTTGCTCTCAAATAGTTAAAAAAAATATTGTTCACCCAACCCTAACTGCACGAATTCAATCACTTACTCTTATTCATCTGTGTTGCATCTCACTACTGGTAATTTTAATTTTTTCCTTAGTTTTTAACTTTGTTACTTTCTTTTAATTAGTTAGTTTTTCTTTTTTTTCTTCCATGTTCTTTAAATCGATGCGTAGGTTTTGCTTAATAATGTTTAAACTATGGTTAGTTAGTGAAGAAGGTTGATTAATCACCTAGGGGATCTATAATATGTGATTTTAGGCTAAAAGTGAGATGAATATTTGAAACCCTAGGCTAGTATTACTGTTCTTGTCTTACCGCGGTCCGCGATGGTATTTTGTGCGGTCCGTAGTGCTTCTCCGCGGTCCGCAATACCATTTTTTGCGGACCGCAATGGTATAACTTCAGAAAGGTGGAAAGTAAGGACCGCGGACGCGGTGGATTTTTTATTGTCCAAGGTGCCTTAATGCGGACCGCGATGCCATTTTGTGCGGTCCCCGGTGCCTTAATACGGATCATGATGCCATTTTGTGTGGTCCCCGGTGGCTTTTATCAGAGAGTGGGTAGTTTGACCCCCACCTCAGTGCAGAACGCGGTGTGATTTTGTGAGATCTGTGGTGGTCCCTTTTCGGTCGCACTACATTTTATGCGGTCCGCAATCTGTAGTTTGCAATTATTTTCTTCTGTATCTGCAATTGTTTTCTTTTCTGATTCATCTGATACTGTGATACTAACAAGATTCAACAGAATTCCACTTGCAAATAATGGTTCAATCACGAGGCGGTGGTAGAAAACAACAAGGAAAAGGAGAGTCCTCCCGGGTAGAGGAAAAGGCGTGATCAAATTGACTCCCCAAGTCCGGCAAGCTATCAAAGATACCACGAAGACAATAAGGGCTATTTATAGAGGTGCTTCCTATTCAGCAAGTGAGTATATGCCCTCTCAGGAGGCATCCAACTCAGACTCCGTGCCAGAATATGTTCCTGACTGGCTGGAGAGGAATAGATTGAGAGATACACCTCCGGGCACCCATACTGCCCAAGCGTCAGTGCAAATTTCTTTTGAGTCATCTGAGGGCTCAGCTGTGGGTAGTGACAATGCCTATTCTACCTCACCTACTACTTCAATATCCGGTGAGGATCCCATAAATAAAGAAGGAGGGGGTGAGCCCCAAGTAGGAAGAGTAGAGAGAACCAGGAAATCGGAAGCATGGCAAGATAGATTCGTGAGTGAAGTGGCCTACCACAAGTTCAGAGAATGGTGGCCCGAGAGGAAATTGATACCTGAGCGGAAATTCATCACAAAGGACCTTTTGCCTCACAACCCCAATGTGCTAAGGCAGTTTAGAGAGAGGGCAGGCTGGGACTATTTCATAGGCCATGTGGAGGATGTCAATGAGCACTTAGTCAAGGAGTACTACACCAATGTGGCCCACATCAAAAAGGGCACTACAGTGACTAAGGTGCGGAATTTGAAAATAAAGTTTGATGGAAAAATGATCAATGACTACCTAGGCTTCACGGAGGAGGATGAGACATTGTACTTAATGAAAAGGTAGCTTTGGGGGAGGATGCACGTCCATGGTTAGCAGAGCAATTGGCAATCCTAGGTACCACCCCAGCATGGTTGACAGCGGGAGTAAATATTTTGAGGAGAACCCTAACTTTCGAAGCAAAAGAGTGGGAGACATTTGTTTGTAGCAGGCTAGACCCCACCACTCACGACAACTCTCTTCCTATCTCCTGGGCTATATTGGTGGCATCGATCATGGAAGGATACTCGATCAACATCGGGAATGTGATGTCCAGTGTGATTACACGGGTGGTGAACGAAGGTGATAGATCCTACCCCTTCCCAAATTTCCTAACTATGTACTTCGAGGATCAAGATGTAGAAAAAAGGGGATTTGATGTGAAGGTGAAGCCGAAGGCACCCTTTTCATGGTACAGCCTACAGGGTTATGACAACCCTAAAGGCAAGAACCCCAAGGGTAAATCCACCACTTCTACTGGCCAGTCTGAAGAGCCAGTAGTAGTAGTGGCTCCTACTCAGCCTCCTTCAGCTACCCCAGACGTGGCCCCAGGACCCTCCACTTCTACATCCCCAGATATTCCATCATCTGCAGCATATCCTTTGACTTCCCACCGCTTGAGCCAGACCCTCTCCAATATCAACAACTGGATGCAGGCAGCCACTTCTAAGCTGTTTGTACTTTCTACATCGGTGGCAGCCTAGTCTGCACCTCCTCAGCCACAGGTCCCACAGTCAGTGGAGGACACTCTTAAGGAGCTTCTGGAGAACCAGAAGAAGCTCCTGGAGAACCAGCAATTAATATTGGACGTTGTAGGTTCACATTGAAAAGAATTGAAGGATTTGACCAAAGAAAAAAAGAAATTGAAAAAGACTCGGGCATCCAAGGAGACGGTGAAAGAGTTGAGGGTGGAAGTGGAGAGATTAAAAGTTGATCACTTGACTTTGGATCTTTTATTGCATGACCCGGGTCTAGCAGCCCAGCCGGAGTAGGAGATAAGAGGCCAGAAAAGAGGAAGATGGTGATTCCCCGTGTTGATGATGCTGTGATAGAGTTGAATGAGCCGCATCGAGGTTCCTCTAGCCAGCCTCAGGCCCCAGTGCAGGCCCAGGACCCAGTACAAACCCAGGTCCCAGTGGATACACAGGTTACAGGGAGCCAGTCTCAGGTTCCCGAGCAGTCCGAGGACCCAGGGACCTAGACTCATGATCCTATGCAGACGGAGGGTCAATAGGGAGTTTCTTTTTACTCTCTATCTTTTACTTTGAGCTATTTTTGGTTAGTTAGCACTGAGGACAATGCTTGCTCTCATTTGAGGGAGTAGTCTTATTTGGATGATTTGGGTTGTATATATGACACTATTTTCTTTTATTATGCTTTCTTATTACTTTTGGTATGTACATAATTTTACCATTCTAGTTTACTTTTCGTACTTTGCAACTTTGGTTTGTATATAAAGTTACTTTCTGATGTATATATTCATCCCCCCCATGTATATTTATCTAAATCCCCTCTTGTACATATTCATTCTATTTTCTGCATTTTCTCTTTCATAGCTTCTTATTTCATTTCGATAGCTTCTTATTTTGTGTTTTGCGTTCAATAAGACTTTGGTTGTCTTAATGCCACAGTTCTTCCCAAAGGTGGAATTTGTGTGAACCGGGTGGCTCTTCCCAATGATGGATAGCATGACAACCTTCTTAAGGGTTTGAGTCTATTTCCTTTTTGTTTTTTTTTGTGTAAATAGTAGCTAGTGAGTAATGGTGCCTCAAGAAAAGCTTCAATTAGGCCTAACACATTTGCCTTTGATCTTATGGTCAAAAACAAATTGTTGTGTATAAGATGTTGAAAGTTGTGACCTTGAGACTCTTGTGTTGGACGATAATCATCAAGTGATTTTTCGGGATGATTGTGTTACTCAAATCTTAGCTAAAGTTGTTGTGGGCCCCCAGACTCGATCTCTTTAGAAATCCTATAGCTTATGTGGTAAGAATTTGAATTGCAAGTCCAAGTCCCGAGCTATTAGTCTAGAACTTGCCCTGAATGTTTGCCTAGGCGAAATTCTAAGTGTAGTTTGACTTGAGATGTGATTATAGGCTCTCCTTGATCCGAATGATGTCTTGAAAACTTCCATATCCTACCAATGTTAATATCCCTAGTCAACCCTTTTGAGCCATAGACCTTTTTGTTTCAAAAAACCACGATACAAGCCTTTACCCGTTCTAAAATGCCCTCTCTTGGTACCTGATCTTTCCTTAGCACAAAGCAAAAACATAAGTTTAGGGGGAGAGACGAGGAATGCAACAAAGTGGTAAAAAGATACAAAATGAAGAAAAGGAAAGTCAATGAAAAATAAAGAAAATCAAAAAGCCAATAAAAGTATGATCAATGTAGAAATAAATGAAGGGATTCAATAAAAGTAAAGAGATGAAAGGTGTGAAAAGTTGAGAAAGGAGAAAACGGTTTGAAATGAACAAGAAAGAGTGACAGTGTGTCTCTCTAACCCCTCATAAAGAAGTTAATGACTCAAAAAGTCAAGATAATGTATGCCAAAAAGAAGCAAATGAAGTTCTTAAGGGAAGATGGAACCTACCTAGACCAAATATTTCCTACCCTGAACCAAAAGCCTTCACTATATCTCCACAAAATCCATATATGATCTTGAGTTGAATGAAGCTTACATTAGTAGTGACTCACATAAGGGGCAAGCTTATGGTACTTAGAGCCAGACTTATGACCTTTCTTTGAGAGAGATGAGTGTGTTTCAACTAACCTCGTTCTGAGTGCTACAATCTAAAAGTGAGGTTTGCTTAGGGAGAGTTGAGGAGTATGAATTTGGGTTCCACGATGTCCAAAGTAGTAGAAAGAGTTTCTTTGATGGGTTGAGTCAACTCTTGATGCTCTTGTGTCGCACTAAATCCATGGTGTTTAGAAGGTCGAATGTTGTTAATGATTCATTTGAATTGAGGGCAATCGTTAGTCCCAATTGTTGCTAGATGAGGTCACCTTAGGTTAGCTAAATTTTCTTGGATTTACTCTTAAGAGGTGGGTTTTATTTTGTTTGGTTGGGCACAAGTAAAAGCTTAAGATTGGGTAAGTTGATAACTAGGGATTCTAGATCATTTTACACTTCTTTTTACTTGAGTTTGGATTAAAAATGTATACAAAATAGTCCCAAAGGCTTACATGTTGTACTTGTTTGCAGCGTTTGGTCAAAAAAATAACAATTAGTCAAAATTAGCTCAAAAAGGAGTGAAACATGCACAAGTACCAAGAACAAGTCCAAACACAGTTAAAACAGATCCACTGCGGCCACAATCCATTTTGTGCGGTCCGCAGTGGGGAGATTCATAGAGGTGCAGTTTTTGGTAACTCCAGCACTATGGCAGCAAACTATTTTGTGCGGACCGCAGTAGCCTCACCGCAGCCGCACTTCATTTTGTGCGGTCCGCGGAGATGAGACTCAGAGAGTTATGGCAAAATGAAGGCTGAAGCCAGCACGGTCCGCAAAGCCATTTTGTGCGAACCGCATTGAAGCCACTGCGGGTGCGGTGCATTTTATGTGGCCGTGGTGGCTAAGTTCAGAGAGCAGATACTTGAAGCCAAAAAGCCTCATTGCGGTCCACGATGCATTTTGTGCGGACCACACCACCTTCGCAGGGGTATTTTTGTCCAGAAAATTTGGCCTAGTATAAATACTTTCTTTTCCCATTTTTAGATCATCTTTTGTAATCTACGGAAGACCAGAGCACGTGAAAGGCTGTGTTAAGCCATTTTGAGTAATTTGTAGCTAGATTAACACTGATTCTTCTTTATCTTAGCTTGTAATTAAATCTTATGGGTTATTCTTCATCTATTTATCAGTTTTCTTTCATTATTATGAGTAGCTAGACTCATTAGCTAGGGTTGTGGCTCAACCCTAGTGTGGGTATTTGATGGGTCTTTTGTTCTAAGGCTTAAATGTTTGTGGGTAGTTGATATTTAGACTGATTTGAGTTTTCCATGTTGAATTAGTGGTTGCAAACACTAATTTGTGCCTATTTGACTTGGGCTCTTCTTGAGAAAGAGAGCTTGAGTCTAGGAAAATCAATCCAACAAGGAATTGGGGTGTGATCAAGAGATTGATAGCCCCAATTAAAGGGTTAAACCTAGAGAGAGTAATACCCGACTTGATCCTATATTGCTTGCACAATTTTGACACCCAATTGGTCTTGAGAAAGTCAATTAGGGCAAAGTCACTCAAGCTACCGAGAGGTATAGAGTGAGTAGTATCGTGCATTGGCTATATCGCAATCCCCAACATAACAACTTTGCCTTAGGCTTAAGAACCCGTCAAGTATTCACCTAGGAGAAAGTCACTTCCCTAGTGCCTTTTTAACTAATTAGAAAACCCTACAAGCAATCATTCTTAGTTTAATTTAGCCTATCATTAGCCTAAATTGAAGTAATATTCAACCAAAAGATGATTGGAATAGTAATTAAGAGCACCATGCATCTCTAGTGTAGATAGGAATCCAATTCCCACTTCTAGCTCCTTATGGATTCGATCCCGACCAATTCGGGTAAAAACTGCTTCGACCGCTCTCGCCACTTTGTAGTGGTGTAGGGTTGGCTCCAATCACGGCCCTTTTTCCGCGGTCAGTGTTTTGAGGATCTGGGAGGGCTATATAAACTAGACTTTTAACCCATTTTTCTTTTTTTAAAACCTTAAAACATAAGAGACGGTTTTTGAAATACTCTTTCTTCCTTAAATCATAGGTAAGTGATTTTAAACTCATTTCTTTCACTTCTTCACTTCTTTTTAAACGATTTCATCATAGAATCTAGGGTTTTCATGGTGGAATTGGGAATTTTGGGTAGAACTTAGGAATTGAAATTTGGGGATTTAGACCTCAAAGTGAGGTCGGATTCCAAAACCAATTGTATATCTGGGCTTGGGGGTGAATGGGTAATCGAGATTTGGTCCGAACTTTGAGTTTTAACCAAGCGGGCTCGGGGTCGATTTTTGACTTTTTAGGGAAAATATTGGGAAATCTATAATTAAGCATGGGAATTGACTTCTTTAGCATTTATTGATGTTATTAAGTTAATTATGACTAGATACAAGTGGATTGAAAATGGAATCGAGAGGAAAAGCAGTAATTAAGGCTTGATTTTTGACCGTGGAATCGAGATAAGTGTTTGGCCTAACCTTAGCCTGAGGGAATAGGTGTTGATGGTCTTATTTGCTACGTGCTTGTGTTGAGTACGACGTATATGTGTGGTGACGAATATCTATATTTTGGTATCGAGCATGACCGTGAGTCTTATACTGTTCCTGTTGTGACTCTTATTATGTACTGTCCATGCCTAAATTGATGACTATCCATGTTGAACAAGACATATGATATTTTCTTGGTATATGACCATTGTTGAGTATTGGCTCAAGTTGAGATTCATTTTGTGAAGTTAGTTGGTGGAATGAGATTGGTTATACTTGATTCCCTTGTTGGTATGTTATTATTTCTACTGTTTGGGTGAGGAAAGAGTAATAAAGCACGAAGAGTGATGCCGTGCACATTCATACTTATGCATATGGTGAGGAACGAGTGATAAAGCACGAAGGGTGATGTCGTGCACATTTACATTTATATTGATGCATATGGTGAGGGAGAGAGATAAAGCACGAAGGGTGATGCCGTGCACATTTCTATTATTCATATGGTGAGGAAGAGTGATAAAGCATGAAGGGTGATGTCGTGCACATTTTCATAATTGATTGCTTGGTGAGGATTGAGAGTAAAATCACTAAGAGTCATGTCGTGCATTCATTTCCTGTTTTCTGGGATTATTTGTTGTTATCGGATCAAGTGCCTTAATTATTTCATTTTTGTTATTTCTGCGTTTCCGTATTCTGGTACCCCCATAGCATGTTGCCCTTTCCCGTTAACTTCTGTTTAGCTTTTATTATTGTTATTCTATTAGATATTGTTTAACTGCCCAGGTTTATGTTGGTTGTCGTGTCCTAGCCTTGTCACTACTTCTCCGAGGTTAGGCTTGACATTTACCAGTACATGGGGTCAGTTGTACTGATACTGCACTCTGCACTTTTTGTGCAGATTTTGATGTCGGGCTGTGTGAGTAGAGTTAGGTGGCTGCCATCAGACGAGTAGAGACTCGAGGTAGTCCTGCAGGCGTCCGCAGGCCTTGGTGTCCCCTTCTATCCTGTTTCTTTTCTATTTTATCTATTTTTGACACAGATGTGTATTTCTTTATTCAGACCACTATTTGTAGTATTCATATACAGTACATGAAATTGTGACAATAGTTTTGGGTGGAGCCTTGCTTCAGATTCGTATTTGTATTAAGATAATCTGTTAAATTTTGTTTTTCCGCATTTATTTCGCTGATTTTCTTATGATAACTTGTAAACTGTTAAAAGGTAAAGTAAAAAGGTAAAATAATCAGTAATGTTGGCTTGCCTAGCAAGTTCAATGTTAGACATCACCACGGTCCTGACGGTTGGAAATTCG
Organism: Nicotiana tabacum; assembly: GCF_000715075.1. NCBI lineage: Eukaryota > Viridiplantae > Streptophyta > Magnoliopsida > Solanales > Solanaceae > Nicotiana > Nicotiana tabacum. Next base: position 28,679,626 of record NC_134089.1, on the reverse strand, counting down.
GGTTGTGACAAGTTGGTATCAGAGATCTAGGTTGCTTAGGTCTCACAATTCACGGACAAGTTTAGTAGAATCTGAGGTATCAGTACGGAGACATCTATGTTTGTCTCCTAGAGGCTACAGAGTTAGGAACTGTTTCACTTCTATTCATCTCTATCGTGCGGTTTGATTTCCTAATGCTAATTGAACTTCTACTATGTTCTTTCGCAGATGGCGAGAACACGTACCGCTTCATTAGCTGATCAGTAGCCCGAGCCCCCAGCGGTAGGTCCTATGAGTGGTAGAGGATGAGGCTAAGGCAGGGGCAGGACTTAGCCCAGAGCAGCAGCACCAGTGGCGAAGCCTCAGGTAGAGTTTGATGATGAGGTTCCGGCCCAGACAGTTCCAGCGGGCCAAGCTTAGGTCCCAGAGGGGTTCATCGCAACTGGACCTTATGGAGAGGGTCACTCAGTCAGGCATACTTCCTATAGCATCATCTGTCTCTCAGGCTAGGGGAGGAGCACAGACTTCTGCTACTCGCACTCCAGAGCAGTTGGCTCCCCAAGTTTCACACTCTAGTAGCTCTGCCAGTTGGGGTAGTTCCACTGGGTGTTGTAGCTCAGACCGGTGATGGATCAGCTATGTCTTCAGATGCCTTGTGGAGATTGGACAGGTTTACCAAGCTCTTCAATACCACTTTCAGCGGTGCATCTTCTGAGGATCCCTAGGATTATTTAGACAGTTGTTATGAGGTTCTTAGGAATATGGGGATAGTGGAGACCAATGGGGTCAACTTTGCTACTTTTCACTTATATGGATCCGCGAAGACTTTGTGGAGGGATTATTATTTTTCTAGACTAGTTGGGTCACCAGCTTTGACTTAGGATCAGTTCTCGCAGCTATTTCTCGAGAAGTTCCTTCCCGTCACTTAGAGAGAGGAGTACCGCAGGCGGTTCGAGTGTCTTCAGCATGGTTCTATAACTATCACCCAGTACGAGACGAGGATTATTGATTTGGCTCGGCATGCTCTTCTGATACACCCCACCAAGAGAGAGAGAGAGAGAGAGAGAGAGAGAGATAGAGATAGAGAGAGAAAAAGGGTGAGGAGGTTCATTGAGGGACTCGCTGAGCCTATTAGATTGCAGATGGCTAAGGAGACAGGGAGCGAGATTTCTTTTCAGGATGCAGCCAATATGGCCAGGCGGGTTGGGATGGTTCAAGCTCAGGGGAGCGGTCAGGGGTCTGACAAGAGGCCTCATCATTCTGGAAGATTCAGTGGTGCCTCGTCTAGAGGCAGGGATTCTTTTGGGAGAGGCTATTCTCCCAGGTTATTTCATTCAGCATTTCAGGCTTCTCACGATGCTCCTGGTGGTCGTGGTTCTCACATGTAGTATTCTGATCAGCTACCCTATAGTGCACCACCAGCTCCTATTAGTGCACCTCCACTGCAGAGTTTTTAGGGTGGATACTCAGGTCGTCAGAGTCAGTTTCAGGGTTAGTAATCTCAGCAATCAAAGTCTTGTTATACTTGTAGCGATATGAGGTATTCCTAGACTTTGCCCTCGAGCCTCGAGTAGTTGTTAGCGTCAGGGTTCTTGTGCCATGGTTCCAACACCGGGTATTCCACCGCTCGCTCAGCTAGCTAGAGGTAAGGGTCGAGTTGTTAGAGGTGGCGGTCAGGCCGTTAAAGGTGGAGGTCAGGCCGCTAGAGGTGGTGGGCCAGCCAGCAGGAGGTCATCCTAGGGATGTAGTTCAGAGTGGTGGGGCCTATCCCCGATGTTATGCTTTCCCAGCCAGGCTTGAGGCTGTGTCCTCCGATGCAGTTATCACAGGTACAGTTTTAGTTTTCAGTAGAGACACTTTAGTTTTATTTAATCCAGGGTCGACATACTCCTATGTATCATCTTATTTTGTTGCGTATTTGGTTGTACCTCGTGATTCTTTGAATGCTCCTGTGTTTGTCTCCACACCAGTGGGTGATTTTATTGTTGTAGATCGTGTCAATCGCTCGTGTGTAGTTATTATTAGGGGTCTTAAGACCCGTGTAGATCTCCTACTTCTTGATATAGTCGATTTTGATGTCATCTTGGGGATGGATTGGTTGTCACCTTATCATGCCATATTGGACTGTCACACCAAAACCATGGCCTTAGCCTTGACGGAGTTACCTCGATTGGAGTGGAGAAGACTCCTGGTCATTCTACCAGTAGGGTCATTTCTTATATGAAGGCTCGGCATATGATCGGGAAGGGGGTGTTTGGCTTATTTGGCTTATGTTCGCGATTCCATTGCAAAGGTTCCTTCCATGGAGTCCGTACTAGTTGTTCGTGAGTTTCCAGAGGTATTTTCTGCAGACCTGTCAGGGATGCCACCCGATAGGGATATTGACTTTTGCATTGATGTAGCTCCGACCACTTAGCCCATTTCTATTCTGCCATATCGTATGGCCCTGCCAGAGTTTAAAGAAGAAATAATAGTTGCAAGACTTGCTTGATAAGGGCTTTATTAGACCTAGTGTCTCGCCTTGGGGTGCGCCGGTGTTGTTTGTTAAGAAGAAGGATGGATCGATGAGGATGTGGATAGATTATCGACAGTTGAACAAAGTCACCATCAAGAACAAGTATTTATTGCCGAGGATAGATTATTTGTTTGATCAGCTTCAGGGTGCCAAGGTATTTTCAAAGATTGATTTGAGATCTGGCTACCATCAGTTAAGGATTAGGGCATTCGATGTCCCTAAGACAGCCTTTCGCACTCGATATTGTCATTATGGGTTTCTAGTGATGTCATTTGTGTTGACAAATGCCCTAGCAGCTTTTATGGATTTGATGAACCGGGTGTTTAAGCCTTATCAGGATTCCTTTATGATTGTTTTCATTGATGATATCTTACCGAGAGGAGCATGAGCAGCACCTTCGAGTAGTTCTTCAAACATTAAAAGATAGTCAATTGTATGCTAAGTTTTCGAAATATGAGTTTTTGTTGAGTTCAATAGCATTCTTGGGTCATGTCATATCAGTAGAGGGTATTCAGGTGGATCCTAAGAAGATTGAGGAAGTCAAGGATTGGCCTAGACCCACATCATCTACAGAGATCCGGAGTTTCTTGGGTTTGGTGGGTTATTACTGTCGGTTTGTGGAGGAGTTTAATCTATAGCAGCCCTGATGACCAAATTGACCCAAAAAGTGCCCAATTCAGTTGGTCGGACGAGTTGAGGTGAGCTTTCAGAAACTCAAGATAGCCTTGACCACGACATCGGTATTGGTATTTCCCACATGTTCAGGACCATATGCAATATGTGATGCATCTCTTATTGAACTTGGTGTGGTGTTGATGCAGAATGGCAAGGTTATTGCATATGCTTTGCGACAGTTGAAGATTCATGAGAATAATTATCCAGTTCACGATTTGGAGCTAGCAGCCATTGTTCACGCGCTGAAAATTTTGAGGCACTACCTATATGGCATGTCATGTGAGGTGTTCATAGATCACAAGAGTTTGCAATACTTGTTCAAGCAGAAGGAGTTAAATTTTAGGCAGGGGAGGTGGTTAGAGCTATTGAAAGACTATGATATCACCATCTTATATCATCTTGGGAAGGCCAATGTAGTGGCCGATGCCTTGAGTATAAATCCAGCCAGTATGGGCAACCTTGCGTATATTCTAGTCGGGGAGAGACCGCTTGCTTTGGATGCTCAGGCTTTAGCCAATCAGTTCGTGAGGTTGGATGTTTTTTAGCCCAGCCGTGTTCTAGCTTGCACAGTCGCTCGTTATTCATTATTTGAGCGTATTAGAGATCGGTAGTATGATGATCCTCATTTGCTTGTCCTTAGAGATACAGTGCGACACGGAGGTGCCAAGCAAGTTTCAGTTGGAGATGACGGAGTTTTGAGGATGCAGGGTCGAGTTTGTGTACCTAATATGGATGGACTTCGAGAGTTGATTCTAGAGGAGGTCCACAGTTCCCGGTATTCTATTCATTCGGGCGTCGCTAATATGTATCAGGACTTGCGACAACATTATTGGTGGAAGAGGATGAAGAAGGATATTGTTGCGCATGTAGCTCGGTGTTTGAATTGTCAACGGGTAAAGTACGAGCATCAGAGACCTGGTGGTTTGCTTCAGAAGATTGAGATTCGTAAGTGGAAGTGGGAGTATATCACTATGGATTTCATTGTTGGACTCCCACGGACTTAGAGGAAGTTCGACTTTGACTCAATATGGGTTATTGTGGATAGGCTGACTAAGTCAACACATTTTATTCCTGTGGCAGTCTCCTATTCTTCTAAGCGATTGGCAGAGATTTATATCCGTGAGATCGTTCGTCTTCATGGTGTGCCGGTGTCTATCATTTTTGATTGAGGTACGCAGTTTATCTGGCATTTTTGGAGGGCAGTGTAGCATGAGTTGGGTACGCGAGTCGAGTTGAGCACACCATTTCACCCTCAGACGGAGGGACAATCCAAGCGCACTATTTAGATTTTGGAGGATATGCTCCGTACATGTGTTATTGACTTTGGAGGATCTTGGTATCAGTTCTTTCCATTAGCAGAGTTTGCCTGCAACAACAGTTATCAGTCGAGCATCCAGATGGCTCCCTATGAGGCATTATATGGTAGGCGGTGTTGGTCGTTGGTTGGGTGATTTGAGCTAGGAGAGGCTCGGTTGTTGGGTACAGATCTAGTTCACGATGCCTTGGAGAAGGTTAAGATCATTCAGGATAGGCTTCGTACAGCTCAGTCGAGGCAGAAGATTTATGCCGACCATAAGGTTCGTGATGTGGCATTCATGGTCGTAGAGCGAGTGTTTCTTCGGGTGTCGCCCATGAAGGGCGTGATGAGATTTGCGAAGAAGGGCAAGCTAATCCCTAGGTTCATCAGTCCTTTCGAGATCCTTGATCGAGTGGGAGAGGTGGATTACAAACTTGCATTGCCACCGGGTTTATCAATTGTGCATCCAGTGTTTCATGTGTCCATGCTTTGAAAGTATCACGGTGATTCATCTCACGTGTTAGACTTCAGCACTGTCCAGTTGGACAAGGACTTGACCTTTGAGGAGGAGTCGATAGCTATTCTAGACCGGCAGGTTCGTCAGTTGAGATCGAAGAGTTACCCTTCGGTTCGTATTTAGTGGAGAGGTCAGCCTGTCGAGGCATCTACCTGGGAGTCCGAGTTTGATATGCGGAGCCGATATCCCTATCTTTTCACCGACTCAGGTACTTTTCTATGTTCGTTCGAAGATGAACGGTTGTTTTAGTGGTGGAGAATGTGATGACCCAAAAGGTCATCTCTTATTTTAGAAGTCAAATTTGTGTTCCGAGGCCTTAAAAACTTCCTTTTACCTCACCTCGATTTGCGCACACAGTCCAGGCGTATATCTAGAAAGCCTTTATGTGAAAATTTGAGAAAAAATGCTAAATTTTGCCTTTAAAATTGAATTAAGTTGACTTTGGTCAACATTTTGGGTAAACGGTCCCAGACTCGTGATTTGACGGTCGCGGAGGGTCCGTAGGAAAATATGGGACTTGGGTATGCCCGAAGTTGAATTTCGATGTCCCTAGCCCGAGAAATGAATTTTTGAAGAACTTAATTTAACTGAAAATTATAAGGAGCTTAGAAATTGAATAATATTTGAATTTAACTGTATCGGGCCTGTATTTTGGTCTTGGAGTATGGTACACATTTAATATGGTATTTAAGTGGTGTTTGTAAAATTTGGAAAGAAACGGAATTCATATGACGTGATTCGGACCCTCGGTTGTGAAAATAGTAACTTTAAGAGTTCTTGAGATTTTCATTGATTTTGATGTTACATTTGTTGTTTAGGATGTTATTTTGGCGAATTGATTGCGCGAGAAAGTTCGCATGATATTTTTAGACATGTGTGCATGTTTGGTTTGGAGCCCCGAGGACTCGGGTGAGTTCCGAATAGGCTTCGAGGTGCATAGACTTAGAAAATACCTGTGTTGAATAGTTCCAGAAAGTTTCAGGTCTTTGAACCTGGGATTTCGCGGTCCGCGGTAAAATTTCGCAGCCACGCAGGGGATTCCGCTGCCGTGGTGGGATTTCACGGTCAGCGGTAGGCAAGGCCAAAGCTTCTGCGGCCGCGGCCGTTATTTCGCTGTTAGCGGTGAGATTCGCGGCCGCGGCCCTTTTTCCGCGGTCAGCGTTTTGAGGATCTGAGAGGGCTATATAAACGAGACTTTTCACCTATTTTTCTTTTTTTTTTAAACCCTAAAACATAAGAGGCAATTTTTAAAATACTCTTTCTTCCCTAAATCATAGGTAAGAGATTTTAAACTCAGTTCTTTCACTCTGTAACTTCTTTTTACAAGATTTCATCCTAGAATCTTGGGTTTTCATGGTGGAATTGGGAATTTTGGGTAAAACTTAGGAATATTGAAATTTGGTGATTTAGACCTCAAATTGAGGTTGGATTTCAAAACCAATTGTATATACGGGGTCGGGGTGAATGGGTAATCGGATTTTGGTCTGAACTTCGAGTTTTGACCAAGCGGCCCCGGGGATGGTTTTTTACTTTTTGGGAAAAATATTGAGAAATCTATAATTAAGCATGGGAATTGAGTTCTTTAGCATTTATTGATGTTATTGTTAATTATGACTAGATACAAGCATATTTGAAGTGGAATCGAGAGGTAAAGCGTTAATTGAGGCTTGATTTTTGACCGTGGAATCGAGGTAAGTGGTTGGCCTAACCTTAGCTTGAGGGAATAGGTGTTGCTGGTCTTATTTGTTACGTGTTTTTGTTGTGTATGATGTATAGGTGTTGTAACGAATATCTATACGTTGGTGTCGAGCATGCCCGTGAGTCTTATATTGTGCCTGTTGTGACTCTTATTATATACTGTTCATGCTTAAATTGATGACTATCCATGTTGAACAAGACTTATAATATTTTCTTGGTAAATGACCATTGTTGAGTATTGGCTCAAGTTGAGATTCATTTTGCAAAGTTAGTTGGTGGAACAAAATTGGTTATAGTTGATTCCCTCGCCAGGATGTATTTGTTTCTATTGTTGATTCCCTTGCCGGGATGTTATTGTTTCTACTGTTTGGGTGAGGAATGAGTGATAAAGCATGAAGGGTGATGTCGTGCACATTTACATTTATATTGATGCATATGGTGAGGAAGAGAGATAAAGCACGAAGGGGATTCAGTGCACATTTCTATTATTCATATGGTGAGGAAGAGAGATAAAGTACGAAGGGTAATGCCGTGCACATTTTCATTATTGATTGCATGGTGAGGATTGAGAGTAAAAGCACGAAGAGTGATGTCGTGCATTCATTTCTTGTTTGCTGTGATTATTTGTTGTTATCGGATCAAGCGCCTTAATTATTTCATTTCCGTTATTTCTGTGTTTCCATATTCTGGCACCCCCATAGCATTTTTCCCCTTCCCGTTAACTTCTGTTTAGCTTCTATTATTGTTATTCTGTTAGATATTGTTTAACTGCCCAGGTTTATGTTGGTTGTCGTGTCCTAGCCTTGTCACTACTTCTCCGAGGTTAGGCTTGACATTTACTAGTATATAGGGTCAGTTGTACTGATACTGCACTCTGTACTTTTTGTGCAGATCTCGGTGCCAGGCCGTGTAAGTAGAGTTGGGTGGCTGCCTTCAGACCAGTAGAGACCCGAGGTAGTCCTGTAGGCGTCCGCAGCCCTTGGCGTCCCCTTCTATCCTGTTTCTTTTCTATTTTATCTATTTCTGAGACAGATGTGTATTTCTTTGTTCAGACCACTATTTGTAGTATTCGTAGACAGTCCGTGAAATTGTGACACCAGTTCTTAGTGGAGTCTTACTTCGGATTTGTATTTGTATTAAGATAATCTGTTAAATTCTATTTTTCCGTATTTATTCCGCTGATTTTCTTATGATAACTAATAAATTGTTAAAAGGTAAAGTAAAAAGGTAAAATAATCAATAACGTTGGTTTGCCTAGCAAGTTCAATGTTAGGCGTCATTACGGTCCTAACAGTGGAAAATTCAGATCGTGACATAAACTGATATAGTAAAAATATTGTACAGTTACAATATATTTGCAGAATTGGACTCGAAAAGAAAAGACAATGAAATAAAGGAGGAAGAGAGGTTTGACCTTTCTTTTTCTTGTTGTATATGTGGAACGTAACTAGAATAGTAAAATGCATGGGGGAAGAGGATGAGGACTCACCGGGCATATACACTGCGAGTTCGAAACCTACATGTTATGGTTTTAGACTCAAAATACGTTTTTAATGCTAAAGAAAAAAAAAAGTTACATTTCTATATATAACGCGGTATTACACTGTGTTATATTTTAACGGTGTTTCTGTCATTAAAGTATAATGCGGTCTAATACCTCATTATATATAATGCGGTGTAATACCGTGCTATACCCTCTCATTAAAAACCCTTTCTTCTTCCCCCAACGATAGAAACCAGACCCCTTCCCCCATTTTTTTAAAAACATAACAGCGGTCCCTCCCCCTATTTTTCTCCAAAAACAATTGAGTGGACCCCACCCGTCACACCAAAAGATAAGATTGTAGGTCTCGCATCCAACCCAAGCCTTCTATTGTTGTGGTTTCCTCGTTTCGGGCTCAAAATTTTAATTTTTTGACTTTTCTAAAAACATAAATCAAGATGTTCCGATTTAGTTTATGTCGAGACTCGTATAATAATGCATATTAGTTGTCTTGAATGTGTTTCCATGTTGTTTTGTGTTTTGTTTGCGATTAAACTAGTATGTTATTTTTATCCGGATTAAGATATTAGTGTTTTAAAAAAATATTTAAAAGTTGAGAATTTTTTTTTTTTTTTGTTAATAAAAATGTTCATAAATTTCTTTTACTGTTTTATATGTAATTTCATGAATGTTATGTTATTAAAATATATTTGTTGTTTTTATTTAGTTTAGATTATTTATTTGCTTAAAGACTAGTGCCCTTTTAGCGTAGTAAAAAATAGAGCTTTTTAACGTAGTAAAATATAGAGCCTTTTAGCGTAGAATCACTGTAGTTTAAGTATCTGCTATATTGATAGATCAAACACAAACTCTGTCCAATTACAATTTACAAAAATTAATTATTTAATTCATAAAACAAACATAAAAAATTATGAAAAATACTGAAATTGACATACATAAAAATTGAGGATAGCTTGGTGCTACTGGGCCTCACATATCAAGCCTGGAACCCATTAATACATATGTTGTCCAATTAAAAATTAATTATTTAATTTACTAAACAAACACACAAAATTATAAAAATATTAAAATTGACACATATAAGAATTCAGGATAGCTTGGTGCTACTGGGCCTCAAATATCGAGTCTGGAACTCATAGATATATACTCTGTCTAATTAAAAATTAATTATTTAATTTATAAAAGAAACACACAAAATTATGAAAAAAATTAAATTGACACACATAAGAATTCAGGACAGCTTGATGCTACTGGGCCTCAAATATCGAGCCTGGAACCCATAGATATATACTCTATCCAATTACAATATACAAAAATGAATTATTTAATTTATAAAACAAACACACAATTAATATTGTTTAATTTACAGTAGACAACATGGACGTGCCACGTCTGCATCCTGGACCTGTCTCCGATGAGCTTTGAATTACTTTTATGTCAGTTAACCGCATGAGACTAATTGGTAGGCCCACATGCAGGTATAGCGCGGTATTACATCCCGCTATACTTTAACGGCAAAAACACTGTTAAAGTATAGCGCGATGTAATACCGCCTTATATATAGAAATGTAATTATTATTAATTTTTAGCAGTAGAAACGTATTTTGAGTTCAAAAACCCAACATTTAGGTTTCGGACTCTATACACTGCACCCCTACTGCTACAATACTATACCAAAATAACCCCCGAGTTTGCCGTCGGTCGATTCAACGGAGGTTCAGTATTTACTTTACTTTTGCAGTGTTTCAGTCATTTCCAGCTTTTTCTTTCTACTTTCATCAGCAGGCGTTCAGCAAAACCAGCAATTTTGTAAGTATGTAGGCACTTCATGATATGGAGATAGCTCCAAATTAGCAACATTACCCCCATTTGCATTGCATGCCCCAGACCTCAGCTTTTTTGAGATAATGATTCAATATAATTTTGTACAATTTAAACATGAAAAAATTAGACTTAAAAAATGGTTCTACGAAGATAATTTGTATTTTATTTTAAGATCTCTCATGTGTAAGTGTAAAAGTAAAGATTTTCGAACATTTTGATATAAAGCAGGATTGAGGGCGAGCTCACTTGGAAAGCTTCCTGCCTTCCTCGGTTAGGATGGAAGGTACAAATGCCATCAGTGTTGTAGCATCCCCTTCGCTTTTCCCCTCCCAGATGATTTTAAATTTTTTAAATAAGGATATAAAACTATATATTTTGTTATAAATCACAAAATAACAACTTAATTTGCATATTAATTACTACTGTAATATTTTGTCTATATATTGACAAATCGCAACGCAGAAGGTAGCCATCTTTTGACCAAGAAGTAATTATTCCTAAAGTTTGACTGCTTCCATGCATTTATATTTTTAACGGGGATTATATGAAGTATTCGACTTGAATATATAAAATGAAAAAATGCTACAAAAACCCTATCCGTGTATTATTTATGCAAAAATAGAAAAGTCCATCCTTCTTTTTGCTTTGTTTTTAAATAATGATAGTGTTCGGATGGATTTGCGTATTTTAATTATAACAAATATAAATTTTATGAGTTCAACCTTTAAGATTTTTAGTATTAAACTTTTACAGTTATGGGTTCATATATACTATTTGTTGCAATTTTAATAGATTTTTATACATAAAATTATGCTCTGCATCGAAAATTGTGGGTTCAATTAAACCCGTCACTTACGTGCTATATACGCCCCGGTGTACAATAGTTATTTTATGATGCAACTAGACACAAGAGGAGGGTGAATTGTGTCTCGCCTAATTTTCATGTGCCAAAGAATTTTGTTTTTTGACTTTACAGTTCCGACACAATTAAAATTGAAGTGCGGAAACTGAAGTACAAAATCAATTTTACATGGAAAATCTCGTTACTCAAGGGAATAAAAACCATAACCTACCCTCGTAGGATTTGTCTCAAAATTTCACTAACTTTAAAGAGCGATTTTAGATTGCAATGCAATAATTAAAGGGACTAACTCTAATACATTAACCCTACAATCAACTCAATTTGTAGTTCTATATCCCTTTCCAGATTATAAACTCTAGCCTAGAAAACTAAACAAAACTCTTAATATTGTTATCCTAACAATACACTTCTCAATAAGCACAATATGTTACAATCAAAGAACAATTAGCGTAACTAAAACAACTAAAGAACTTTAATAACTTCGCTTTCGGGATCTAGTTCTCAGTTAAGCAGCTTGAATCCTTGAAAGTACCCGCTTGTTAGAATTGCTATTTGCCAAGAGTTATTTCAGTGTATGAGTGAAACAATTGTTGTCATCAATAGCAACAATGGTTCTTTATATAGCAGTGAGATTGGCCGGATCTTTTTCAATTTTAGCTCTAAGACAAAAAATTATTCGGTTACCGCATAAGAAAAATAAATCCTAATAAAATTCAATTTTATTTACTTAACAGACTTCTTTACCTATTTTCCTTTCCATGTAAGTATTTTTATAATTGAAAATATTTTCCCTGAAAAATGGATAATACTTGAATTTGTATGTGGTTAAAAGTATGCGTGGTGTAATTTAACACAAACGATTAAAAAAATAGTAAGCAATTAAATAAACAGGAGATAAAACGATCAAATCAAATGTGGCAAGGTAATTAACCCTGGTGTTAGATTCGAATGCTAAAGATCGGTTCCAATCGAGTTCTCGGAATAGAGCTCGGTTTCAACTAAATAGATGAACATCTGAAGAACACTTGAACAATTGCTATTAGCCAAAAATATTTTTTTTTGCTTTGATATGCGTGCTAACAGTGACCCAAAAATAAAAAGGTTCCCCTCTTTATATAGTAGAAGAGTTTTAACCCTAATACAAGTCTAAAATAGGTAAAAATCCCTCCCTTCTTTTTTCCCCAAGAAAACTTGGTCCATAGTTAATATCGGGCATGATTCGTGCCGCGATATCCGACTAATAGCAGATATTTCGACTCCCCATTTGTCCTCTTTAACCATCTTTATTTAACCTCAATTCTTAATTCTGCTCCATCTTGATTCCTCCCATGTTCGGCCATGCTCGATTCCCGACGTATCATTCATCCACCACTGGTCTCGATCTGGGGCACCTTCGGTCTCATTCGAGCTAGTGACGAATAACGTTGTTCCTCTTTTCTTCAACGAAAATCGGGGGTAACTCTATCTCCAATTTCACCCGTACACTCATAGTCCCCTCACTTTTCAGAGAATAGATTATAGGAGCGGCAAAAAGTGACTAATTCACCTTCCTTCGCACACCATAAGCAAGTTGACGAGTCAAAACGTCCCATCAATCACGTTGCTATGATTTTGGACACGCATCAGCCGCCGATTGATTATCCTCGATAGTTAATGAATGTGAACGTCATGCATTCATTATTCCTTCCCTATAAAAGCTTTAGTTTCCTTTTTCACTTTTTTACTTTCTGATTTCAAACCTCCTTAAGTTACCCTCGAAATTTTCATCTGTTCATCAATCCTTGAAATCTTCATAAACCGCTCTTCACATCTCTATATCTTTATATTTTATATTCAAACCTTCATACATTACCTTCAAATATTCATACCAAACCTTCGTACTAAACCCTCAAACCTTCATATTCTTAGTTAGATATGGCTAAGACTTCGAAAGCAGTACCCTAAAATACTATACATACGACTTCCTCTTCGGCCACTAGCACTGAGGTAGCACTTCCGGTAGTAGCCCCGGGACCTCCCCATATAGATTTCATCCATGAAGGTTGCTCTATAGATAACGACTACAAGATCGAGAAAGCCTTCGCACAAGGAGACCGAGGTGAAGAAGCGTGGAGGTACATCTGCTTCATCACCGAAGAGACACTTGAAGTAGTCCGAGAGGACTGCAAATGGGAAGGCAAGGACATAGTAATTCTCGGTCCCAATGAGGACATCACGATATATGTGGAAGGATATTTAAATGTTTACATGTATCCTTTCACGTTTGTCTCGGTTGATATGGTAATCCTAGAGTTCTATAAGAGGTACAAAATCTACCTCAGGCAGGTTCATCCATCTTTTTGGAGGATTGTGACACTTTCTGTCATATTGTAACAACAAGGAGGAGCCTGTGTTCATGGTCAACTAGCTGCTCTAAGTTTACAGCCCCCGAATCTTCCGAAGGGGGCTAATCAAAAATTCTCGTCGGGCAAAGAAAGCTCTCTTATCCTGCGTAGACGAGGACAGGGACCGAGCTGGCAGGGCAGGTTTGTTCGGATAAAGACCAAGGACCTCATTCCTTCCAAGTTCATTCCGTTCCCCGAGAAGTGGAACCCAAAACATAAGTTTACTTCCTCTTAAGTCGTCAAAGTACTTCTTTGTATCTACTCTTTTTTCTCACAATTTATTTTATTTGACATGCATCTGTCGCTAGAGTCCCCAACGAAGTCACACATTTTAGGGAGTGGGTCGAGGTCTTATGCATGTAACTCACTTATCCTGAGCATGAGTTGAGTAAGCTCTCGAAAGATAAGTGGGAGCTCATTCTCACGGTGAGTGCTCCTTTTTTTTGGTTGAATCTTCCTTTGGGTGATTGTTTATTCAGTCATTGTTATGACTAAGTCTTCTTTTTACCGGTATGCCCAAGACGACAAAACTTCGGAAAATCATCGATGTTGTGGCCTCGATCCCATATACAAAACCCTCCACTTTACAACGGCTCGCTGTCGATGCTGCAATGATGAAGAAGAAAAGATCCCCTGAGTCCTAAGACGCCTCTACCGAGGCCAGAAATAGGAAAAGGATTGTGCTCAGGGTCAAAAAGAGCATCAAAAAGGCTTCTGGTGCCTAGGTCCAGGATTTCGAGGCTCTTCATCGGCTTAAGGAATTTCCCAAGAACGATAGTGATATGGAGTTTGTCACTCATGAGCCGATTGATGCTGACTTGGAGTTAGTGGCCCCACGAGAGGATGTTCGATAGGTTGAGTCCTCTCCTTAGCTCGAGGAATCGAAGAAGAACAAGTAGCTACTACTTCACCGGAGGCCCCTCCAGTCCCCAGAGTAGCTTCTCCCGAAGATGATGCCGTCATCCACATTCAAGAATAGCCACCTTGGCTGGGGGCCACTTTAATGAAGCTTTGGCTGCCAAGGGAAAACCAACCTACTTATCCCGAGCTATGGATGATTCTCTCAACTCAATTTTCGAAGTTGCGGATGTCGGCATGCTAGAGGATTACTCTGGTTTTAGCCACCTGGAAATGCCAAAAAGGGCCGTGCAACTTAGAATAATTGGACCGAGTTTGAGCTCGAAGCTCGAGAAGCGATTTTTGTCCCCGTACGTGGACCTTGAGTGAAATAAAACGGTCATGTTCACAGTGTCAGCATATACTAGCATATTGTTTGGACCATACGGAGTGTCTATTTATCTCCGTTTCTTGGTAACTGAGGAAAAGCAAGTGAAAATGAACAAGGTAGATGGGCCAAATCTTTTCAACGAGGCTCAGAAAGCGTTGAATCGGGTATACCTCCTTACCTTTTCATCTTAATGAGTTCATGTTGCCTTAACGATTTCCTAACGATTTTCTTTCTATATCGCAGGCCTCAGTGCTTCACCATGAAAGATTTCACCGATCCAGTATGGAGGTGAGTCACCTTGAGTTCGAGCTCAAGGAGTAGGTCCGCCAAACAGAGATGCACAAAGATCTCTGTGAGCAGAAGGATAAAGTCCTTAGGGACATGGTCGACCACTCTACCTTCCAAGCCGAACTGGAGAAAGCCCAAAAGAAGGCTTCAAAAAATGAAATAGGACAACGCCCTTCTAGTTGTAAAGGTAAGAATACTCGAGATCGATAACGAGAGGTTAAATGCAAATACTAACACTTCCACCTCGTAGGTCCAGGAGAAAATAACTTGATCGACCAGCTTAGGTCCAAAATGAATAAGGTTAAGGCTTCAGATGATGGGTTGAGGGGAAACATATATCTCCTAGCATCGGAGCAGGATGCCACCAAGGAGGACTTGGCGTCGACCAAGTGCAGCCCCTAGTGGATAAAGAGAAGCCCGACAAATGGGCTTGGCTGAATGAGGAACTCAGGGCACAACTCGCCTCAGCTGTCACAGAGCGCGAGGCTCTCGGCTAAAAGTATATTGAGCTAAAGTCAAAATTGGCGGTGGCTTCGAACGAGGTCTTGGAAACCTAGGACATGTTGGACCAATACAAGACTGATGTCGAGATGGTCGAAGCCCGGATTATAACAAAGGCTAAGTAAGTGAAATGGTTATCTCGAAGGGAGGCTCTCGAAGAGGTCCAAGCCTGGGGGGTTGACTTAATGACCAGGATTTAAGTGGCCAAGAGGTTCGAAGCCGAGACTAAGGCGAGATACCAGCCCGAGGGTTAGGATAGCGAGTTGGGTTCCAATGAAGACTAGGCAGAAAATGCCTTAGCTTATTTTTGTCTTTTTTGTTTTTTGTGTTTGTACATTTTACTTTGGGGTAGTTTTTCCGTGCCTCTTTAAATACCTTTTGGTGAATATATATATATATATATATATATATATAAAATTTCCCTCTGTTGAATGAACTTTTTGTCCCTTTAATATCAGAGGTGCTCCTGGAATCTGATTGACCCTCGAATTGTAAGTTTCGAATTTCTTGTCATTCGCCTCTATCTTCTTTTCACAGAATTTCACCCATTTTGTCAACGCTTTGTGCATTTTTATCACCTCGAAAGTTTCCCCAAGTCTGGTACCATAAGGTTCTATGACAATTTGTTCCTCCCTCTAAGTTTCCTCTCCAACCCACTCGGGTTCGGCCACATTATGTGCGTGATTTTGACTCTTCAGTTATGCTATTGCAACTTGCTAAGCTTGCAACATCTAAAAATCAAACGTAAGCTAACTCCATCACCTCCTAATTCGGGTGCCTCGCAAGCCGATGATCGGGGTGCTTTGTGAGTGTTGTTATCGGGATCAATTGGTAGGTTGATTTTTATAGCAACCTTTGAATTGGCATCGACTGGGTCTGTGATCAGAATGTCGTTAGGGTCGATAGGGGATACACTATTACTTGTCACTATGTTAATTTGAGTGCCCATAAGATTTACTAAAGAACTTTTTCTTTACCTTGTTTCTTAAACTTGAAGAAAAGTAAGCAGTAAAGTAAACACAACGATTTTTACGTAAAAAATCACCCGGCTCAAAAGGTGCAAAAATCACGACCTACTACGTACGATTTTCAACTTCAACTCCACTAGAATAATGAGCCAAAATGTATCAATTACAAGACTATTATTCAATACTCTCTAGTACTCCTACTACGACTATTTGATTTACACGTTACTCTAACTTGTAAAGCAAACACTTACACCAACTCAGTAATTATTTGTAACACTTGATTACAACTCAACTTCCTAAAAAACACATTCATTAGACTAACTCAAAAAGAATACAATACTAGTACTCGATTAGAGTGAACAACATGTAATTCTTCAATTGATGTGTAAAAAGATACGTTCAGAAGTCCAAAATATATAGTATTTAAACGCCTGGACTTTGAGATCTTCTAGGAGTCCTATGTATACTCAACTTCTCGTTTGATAGGACTCCTACTGTTCCAAGGAGTCCACAAGTTTTGGGACTCTTGTGTCTCACTGAATTATTCGTATCTTCTTAGGCAACCACCCTTACCACATGCAAAAGCCTTCTTCCACCAAACTCGAGCCTAGATAACTTTAAGATAAAGTTATTATATTGCACAGATGTACAGTCATCAACCATAGGAGTTGGTCCTTTACCCTAAGGAGTTGTATCTTAGAACAGTTAAGAAGATATGTTGAGGATCTAGTTCTTCAAACATTGAATCTAAACAAACTTTTTTAGTCATCAAAATCTCAATAGTCAACAAATTTTCCCTTTTCGATGATGACAAAATTTGTACACAGTAGAACCAGGTAATGACAACAAGTACCATAGACAAACATACATATTCGCAGCCCCCAACCTTATCTTCCCCCTTTTGGCATAATCGAAAAACAAACAAATAGATGTTAGATAGATGAAGCATAGTTAATGTAAGATTCAAGACCATACAGGCTACAATACAAGCTTAAGAAATATAAAAGCAAAAAGACTAGGCTGAAAATCCAATACTTTGCAAAGCATTAAAGCAGTACAAGAGAAGACATTTAGTAGTGTCAAAAGAAGCCCAGTGCCTTGTCTTAAACCATTAGAATAAGATAAACTAAGCATACTGCAATCTACTCAGACTAAAACACAATAGAAAAAAAAGTTAAAGCCACTAGGATAGCAAAAGGAAATTAACGACACTGGGAAGGAAAAAGTTCATTGGCGAGAGGTTAGGGGGTCAATGCTTTCAAAAAAGTGGCAATCTATTGGGAATGAGCTTCCCTATGTCTTTTGAGGTTTTTCTTAAGCTGAATGGTTTCCTTTCTCGGCTTATCATTGCCTTCACAAAGCTTGACATTCTCTTTAACAGCCAACTCCAATCTCTTACCAAGTTCTGCTGCCCTATTGCTTCCAGGTAGAATAGCAGATCATGTGGGTCCCCTAGCCTTGATCTACTCATAGCAACACTGCTTTAGGGTAATAGCATTCAAAACATCATTGTGATTTCCATCCTTAAGCTTAGGCAAGGCAATGTTGAGCTTGCCAAATAGCTCAGTGAACATGAAACCATAAGGCATAACATACTTAGGCTTGGAAGTATCTGTTGCTCTTGCCATATGTTGAATCATCATGCTAGGGAGATTGATAGGTTTACCAGTGTCAAGCAGTTCCATTACAGCCATGTTCAACACGGTAGCTTCATGCCTTCTCTCATACCTCTGAAGAATGCAGGAATTGATAAAATGAAACAACAGCTTGTGGAAGGAAGTCATATCAGTCTTGTACACCTTCTGGAGAGCATCTAGTTCAACCTTTTGAAGAATTTTCTTGTGATCACAATGCTAGTGTCAACATCATTGTTTATGGTTAGCCATTTTTTCTTCAAGTAATTATCAAATCACAAATAAGAAATATTCAAAAGCATCCCCAACTCCTCAGCATCAAACTTTTCAAAACCCTTTAAATTACTTTTGACTACCTTCCCATCAAATTGGAAGTTTGCATAGAGCTCTACCAAAGCAGGAACACGTACAAGGGGGAAAGTTTTGACAAATATGTGCTTCCATCCTTGTAGCTCAAGTTTTTCAACCAGTAGAGCCATCCCCTTTTCATCAGTATTTGCAAGAATATTCCCATTAAGCACTTTGTTGTTCCTAAACTCTATGAATTTATTAACCACATTTGGCACATTCTTTCTCTTCTTTCATATACTGGCCCTTGTAGAAGGGGTAACAGTTTTTGTAACTTTGGCAACCTTTCTCTTTTGTGTAGAGGACTTTTCTGGCAAAGTAGACTCATACTCATCTTCTCCATCCAACATAACCACAGGTTCCATAACTGAAACTTTCTTCCTTGGCTTCTTGGAACCTCTTAACTCCTTAATGATTTTGTTCATCAACAGCCTTTCTTTTACTTCTCGTAATAGAGTCTCAGCAGAAGGAGCCACTTTTTTCCTTGTTGGGACTGTAGGCCTTGTTACTTTCACAGAAGTCTTTCTGGGTTTCTTTCCTACCTCAGACAATGACAAGTCATCTTCACCACTGCTGACCTCTTCATCTCCAGTGAAAGGAGTTAATAAGGGCCCAAGTTCTTTAGTCTTTTTCTCTCCACTTGCTTCTTCTGAAGGGGCTATGACAGTATTCCCAGTGGTCATAGAGCCTTCAGATTCATCACTCATATTCTCATTCTCTTTCTCACTTTCTTTATCTAGTCCTTCACTCTCACTTGCTTTTTCTTGATCCTCACCCTCACTCTCAGAATTACCCTCTTCTTCACTATTATTTTCTTCTTCTACATAATCATTTACTTGTTCACCTATCCTATCATCCGTCTCACTCTCCTTCTTTTCTCCAGAATTTCCCTCATTCTCACTCTTTTTCTCTTCATTAGCTATGTCTTAAATAGTATGCTTCTCATGACTGTCCACATCTCCTTCTTCCTTTTAACCCCCATTATCATCCTCATCCTCCGTCCAACTGAATAAAAGACCATCAGATGCCTCATTTTGCACTGGTTCTTTACTGCCTTATCCCTCAATCATAGGCACCACAGTTATGGTATCTACCTCTTTCTCCTGATTGTCTGCACCTTTTTCTACAATGAATTCCTCCATTTGTGGTTTCTTACTTGTGGATGGAAGAGTTTCAAAAGGTGCAACATCTATAGCGGATACCAGAACATCTAATTTTGAACGAGGAGTTTGTACCTTACTTGTAGTGACTGACACTGATTCCCCTTGAACTACAACTTGCTCGACCACTATATCTACCTGAGTCGAAGAACCAACTCCTTAGTAGCTCGTTACTTGTTTCTGCAATAAAGTTTCATTATTTCAGATTAGTATCATGCAACATAGATGCCAGCCAAATTTTCTAAGCAGTTGTGCATGCTTAATACAAGGATGAGTCTGAATCAAACACATTGTACTTAACTATCTAAATCTAATTATACTTTTTCTAGCCAATCATTGGGGTTCAACTAGTTAGAAGTATTGATTAGACCTAGGTCTAGTTTGTTCCTTTCAAAGTGATCCCTACTAAGCACTTTAGTAAAAATATCAGCAATTCGATCTTCAGTTATAAAAAGGTTGTCACACCTCCTTTTTACTACCCCCGTAAAGGTATAAGGGAGTTTTTTCCAATTTAAAGTGATAATCGAAATGGGATTTATTTGTTTAAAGATTCAGAGTCGCCACTTGGGATAATTTATGGTGTCCCAAGTCACCTGTTCAAATCCGGAATCAAGGAAAGATTGACTCTGTTTTACAGTCCGCAGACACAGAAATTCAGGTAAGGAATTCTGTTAACCCGGGAGAAGGTGTTAGGTATTCCCGAGTTCCGTGGTTCTAGCACGGTCGCTCAACAGTTATAATTAGCCTATTTACTTGATTTTAGTACATGTTTTAGCCTATGGTACATTTTAACTTATTAAATCGCTTTTAATTATTTTTTAGGAAGATTCAACTTTATTTAAAACACTCCTTGAACCACGCCACATGAAATGCACCCGCGATCAACGACACATTTTATTTAACGTTATTAAGAATTGAAGTTGGGTCACATAAAATGCACACCCGAGTTTAAGAAAATTGATTTAAATAGTGCGCCTAAAACAACTACGCACTTTCAAGTTTGCGAGGGCCATGGAAAAATTCAACTAATAGCATACCTCGATTTTAAAAGAGTTAGTGTTAATTACATGAGGGCCATGGGCTTTTCAACGTAGAGCACATGAAAGTCAAGCATGAACTTAACACCGTTAAATGAAACCTATAATTAAAGTATGGTTTGTGTCAAAACCCGGAGAAATTCAGTAAAGGAAAAGAGAAACCAAACAAATCATTTAAAATCAAAACATTAATGTTTAGGCTTTCAGTTAATTGAACGAACCCATGAATCCCAACAAAGCCTCAAGCAAATTTCACTTTTGAAACTAGAAATCCGAAATTAAAGATGAAGAAAGCAGAATATTTTTGTATTTTTTTAAAAAAAACTCAAATCCTAACTAATTCTAAAAAATAGAAACATTCTCTTGACCTTTTAATTCAAGTAAGACCCAACTTAAGATTTAATATATTTGGAATGAATAGCATGAGTCTAAACAATGAGAATGTTCTACAATTAACATAAGCACATAAGCCAAAGAACATGTCAAGGTTTAATCACTGTTTGTTCCAGATTCAAAATAACTTTAGGAAGGTTAACCTCTTCCTGTTATCATTTGAGCACGTGAAGTTCAAACACACATACATGTCTGATGAAAATTAACACTAACAACACTTCAAACTACCTAAAAGCATGAGCCAAAAATGAAAGAAAATGGACCTTAATATGGCAATGTTTTCTTTCCCTGTTTTCTGTCGATTCGAACTCAAACAAAGACCGGAGAACAAGACCTCGACAAATCCAAACGTCGCACCTCGCCGAACTCAACTGGAACCATCCTCGACTGATTCAAAAACACACTGTAAAACACACTATAACACACTGTAAAAACACACTGTAAAACACTGGTTTGCCAGATTTTGTGCAGGTTTGGACTGTTGGTCTGGTTGAGGTGGAGGAGCAGGGGTTGATCGACGGGTTTGGGGTCTCTAAGAGGATGAAGTTTAGGGGAAGGTCCTAGTCATTTATGGCTGCCTAAGCTCAAGCATGAAGGGGACTATGACCAGAGGGGTTTTTTCCTGGTTTTTTACTGAAAATTCGGCGCAGCTTTTTGTCAGCCTTAGGGTCTTTTTTGGGCGTTCATTTTTTGTATTTTTTGCTGAAGGAAAACGGCGGATTCCAATTTTTAGGTCCCCGTCTATATAGGGATTAGGTACTATTATATAGGGGTAGGGATTAGGTGGGTATGGGCCTAGGAATTATGGGCTTGGGAATTATGGGTTAAGTCCAAAATTAGGCCTAAAATGGGTTGCTCGAGCCAAAGTTTTATTCTTTCCTCGCAAACGAGATTAAAATACGATCTCATTTATTAATTAGTCCTAATAACTTATTAAAATAAGATTGAACATTAAAATAAATTATTTTTGGTATTTTTCAGGATTAAAATGACTACGAAATATTAATAAAACTATTTGTTTTTGTAATTTTAATTTTCTTGTAATAAAATAAAGAAAAAGAGTCAAAATCAATTAAAATAACAATATTAGGCCTAAATTAAATATTTAAGTACTAAAATATGAAAACTCTTGGGGAGGGTCAAAAATTACATATCTACAGTTGCTCCTCTTTGACTGGAAATGCGAAGAGTTTTCGGACAAAGAACGACTAGACAGGTTTTTTGACCTGACCCTTATTTAAGGAGACCAAAACTAAGAGAAAAGGAGAATGTGGTCGAGCCCTAGTATCTGAGTTGCCTACATATCCTTGGCTATAAAGGAATCATTCCACGTGTAGTTCAGAAGTGAGTGATGATGGAGTATACCAAGGTGGAGAGCTAGTCGAGGTATCGTTCCGCCGAGGTTCCGGTCCGCGGTCCTGATGTTACATCAAAAATCAAAACATGAAAAAGATTAGCTAAGCCTATCAATTACGAGTTACAAGATTTTTATCTATAAATCTTCTGAAGCTTGATCTTGAGTCTTGAGTGGTTCTTCATGCAGACCTTAGATTTGAACCTTGACGCTTGCTAGTTGCAGGTTCTAGTTCATCCTTCTTCATCTTTTTGGATCAAGACCAGGCATGCAGTGTTTGTGACCTCGGCCATGTCTTGTGCAGCCCACATCTTTCATCAACTTCTGCATTTGGATTTACTTCTTGCCTTTCTCTTTTTTTCTTTATTGTGACTAACTTCTGTTGATCACCTCGGACTGTTGACTCGCATTCTTGCCGCGAGCTACTTTTGTTGCTAACTTGAATTGTATTCTGAATTGAATTCTCTTATTCTCCAGGTAGGCGCCTTATTATTGAACTTGAACCGTCTTCCTTTGACTACTATTTACTTTCCTTTGTTCTCCGGGTGGGCTCGTGATTTCAGGCATTTGAATTATCTTCCTTTCCTCCGAAACTTGCCTTGTTCCCCCTTTGTTTTCCAGGTGGGCTCCTGATTGCCGAACTTCCTTTGAACCTTGTTGCTTCCCTTTGTTCTCCAGGCGGGCTCCTGATTGCTATCTTCCTTTGAACATTGCTGCTTCCCTTCGTTCTCTAGGTGGGCTCCTGATTACCAACACTTGCTCTGCTTTTCCTCGAAACTTGAATTGCTTCCCTTTGTTCTTCAGGTGGGCTCCTGATTGCTGAACTCCTTTGAACCTCACTGCTTCCCTTCATCCTCCAGGTGGGATCCTGATTGTTGTCTTCCTTTGAACATTGTTGCTTCCCTTCATTCTTCAGGTGGGCTTCTGATTGTTGTCTTCCTTTGGACATTGCTGCTTCCCTTCATTCTCCAGGTGGGCTCCTGATTGTTGTCTTCCTTTGGACATTGCTGCTTCCCTTCGTTCTCCAGGTGGGCTCCTGATTACCAACACTTGCACTGCTTGTTCTTGAAACTTGAATTGTTTTCCATTTGTTCTCCAGGTGAGCTCCTGATTGCTGAACTTGAACTACTTCCTCTTGAGATTGCTTTTCCTTTGAACTATCTTCCATTGCTCTCCAGGTGGGGTGCCTGATTGCCGAACTTGATTCTCTTTCCTTTGAACTTGTGTCGTCCTCCCTTTGTTCTCCAGGTGGGTGCCTGATTTCATCAAAACAAACAAAATTTTCTGCCTCAGTTTGCACTAGGAAGATTTGTGAGTTGTTAGCAATAGTATATACCACTTATACTATTGATTCAATGATGAGAGCAAACTAATGATTAGACCAGGAAGTGCGTCTCCTATGATTAAAACCAAAAACTTTGACTAGCAAAAATGCGTCTGCTAAAAATAAAACCTGAATGAACCAAACTAGGAAGTGTGTCTCCTACAGGTAAAACTTATATGAACCAAACCCAGGAAGTGCGTCTCCTAGGGGTGAAATCTCAATTTAGGAAGTGTGTCTCCTACAACAAAATATAACTCGAAAGGCTCTGACTAGGAAGTGCGTCTCCCAACGAGTAGAACTTAACTGACTCAAACTAGGAAATGCGTCTCCTATGAATGAACTCTCAATTTAGGAAGTGCGCCTCCTATGGGTAAAACTCAATTTAAGAAATGCATCTCCTAGTGGTAAAATATCAATTTAGGAAGTGCGTCTCTTGAAAGTGTATCTTGAAAGACCCAGACTAAGAAGTGTGTCTCCTATGGGTGAAACTTCAATGGCGCAAGCTAGGAAGTGCGTCTTCTAGGGGTGAAATCTCAATTTAGGAAGTGTGTCTCCTAACACAAAAATATAACTTGACAGACCCAGACTAGGAAGTGCGTCTCCTAGGGGTGAAACATCAATGACTCAAACTAGGAAGTGTGTCTCCTATGAATGAACTTAAATGAACCAAACTAGGAAGTACGTCTCCTAAGGGTATAACTTTAGAGCTTAGAACCAGGAATTGCATCTCTTAGGGGAAAGCTCAATGTAGGAAGTGTGTCTTCTAAAACAAAAATATAACCTGAAAACCCCAGACTAGGAAGTGCGTCTCCTAGGAGTGAAACTTCAATGGCTCAAACTAGGAAGTGTGTCTCCTATGAATGAATTTAAATGACCAAAGCTAAGAAGTGCGTCTTCTAACAAGTATAATCTGAAAGATCCCTACTAGGAAGTGCGTCTCCTAGGGGTAAAAACTTTAGTAACTAAAACTCATATGATCCAAACTAGAAAGTGCGTCTCCTAAGGGTAAAATCTCAATTTAAGAAGTGTATCTCCTACAACAAAATATAACTTGAAAACCCAGACTAGGAAATGCTTTTCCTAGTGGTGATGTGTGATCTTCTCAATAGTCTTTGCATAAGCAGAATTGGGGCATTACACCTGAAAATTTCAACCTTCCAAGCTTTGATATGAACATACCTTCAGTCCCTATTTCAGACAAGGAAAACTTGTGAGTTTAAACATGGTGGTTGGTTTGTAGCCTTGACTTTGCGGCGATTGCTCCTTCACTTTCCATGATAACTTTGATTTCATCTTGAAAGACATTGCTTGCTTATTGACTAACCAATTTCTCTATCTGTTGCATTGTTCATGAATTGATATATACTAAATCTTTGTATTTCACATGAATCCCAAAGCATGTTGATTGTTAACAACTCAGTGCGCATGTTGTTCTTTCCTGACTTATGCCACTTTGATGTGCTAGCCAAATTTCGTTTTGTACAATTGGAAAGTTGGTACCAAATTTTGAAGTCATTTCTCACTTGTTCTAATCAAATAGACTCAAGAAGGGGAAGTAAACAAAACAAAAGGAACAGAGTAAGAACAGTGGAAAGAGATGATTCCTAACAAGAAATTAAACACTTATCAGATGTGGATACCAACTCTAATGACCGTGACATGCGCCTTTGGATTAAATGGCCTAATCTGCTAAGCAAGTCCGATGTTCAATTGGATTAATTAGGTCCTACTTGCTTTATTTTCACACTTCACCCTCATTTTTTCCTTTTTTTTCTTTTTCATTTGCCCTCAGCTATCATTGGTCCTCCAAATGACCATTTTACCCTTGAAAATTGCAATATGTAGCACATAAGATGCATCAGGATGATCTTTTATTTTTTGGGCACACCTGTCCTAGACGGACCCAACCCCTGTGTTGAGTCCCAAAATTTAGATGCACGTGATGCAAACAAACGTTCCTACTAGAGATCCGGCATGACGCTGAATTAGTATAAGTTCAAAACCTGAGTATGTTGTTCTAGACTTGTGTACCCGATCGGACAACTCGAGCTGAGGGGGGCTACATACCGGGAACCAAAAGGCCATCCGGCTTTGTAACTTGTCCGAGCCTCTTCCTAATTTAAGGTATGACACTAACAAAAGAGGAGTCACGCCAACGTGCACATCGCTAGAGGTGAGAAGAGAAGGGTTTCGTAATAGTTTATATACAATTCAGATAATATCAAAGCGGTAAAAAATAAACAACATTTAGCACATTTGGCCCAAACATGTAATAAAACCAGATAATAAATAAAGCATAATATAACAATTATCCTAAGCTCGAATTTTTGAACCCTGAACCAGAAGTTCTGGGTTCTTTTACCCAGCAAAGTCGACAGAGCTATCACACCTCATTTTTACTACCCCCGTAAGGGTATAAAGGAGTTTTTTCCAACTTAAAGTGACAATTGAAACGGGATTATTTGTTTAAAGATTCAGAGTCACCACTTGGGATAATTTAGGGTGTCCCAAGTCACCGGTTCAAATCTCGAATCGAGGAAAGATTGACTCTATTTTATAGTCCGCGAACACAGAAATCTGGGTAAGGAATTCTGTTAAACCGGGAGAAGGTGTTAGGCATTCCCGAGTTCCATGGTTCTAGCACGGTCGCTCAACTATTATAATTGGCCTATTTACTTGATTTTAGTACATGTTTTAGCCTACGGTACATTTTAACTTATTAAACCGCTTTTAATTATTTTTTAGGAAGATTCAACTTTATTTAGAACACGCCTTGAACCACGTCACATGAAATGCACCCGCGATCCACGACACATTTTATTTAACGTTGTTGAGAATTGGAGTTGGATCACATGAAATGCACACCCGAGTTTAAGGAAATTGATTTAAATAGTATACCTAAAGCAACTACGCACTTTCAAGTTTGCGAGGGCCATAGAAAAATTCAACTAATGGCACAACCCGATTTTAAAAGAGTTAGTGTTAATTACATGAGGGCCATGGGTTTTTCAACGTAGAGCACATGAAAGTCAAGAATGAAATTAACATTGTTAAATGAAACCTATAATTCAAGTATGGTTGTGTCAAAAACCGGAGAAATTCAGTAAAGGAAAAGAGAAGCCAAACAAATTATTTAAAATCAAAACACTAATGTTTAGGCTTTCAGTTAATTGAACGAACCCACGAACCCCAACAAAGCCTCAAGCAAATTTCACTTTTGAAACTAGAAATTCGAAATTAAAGATGAAGAAAGCATAATATTTTTGTATTTTTAAAAAAAACTCAAATCCTAACGAATTCCAAAAAATAGAAACATTCTCTTGACCTTTTAATTCAAGTAAGACCCAACTTAAGATTTAATATATTTGTAATGAACAGCATGAGTCTAAACAATCAGAATGTTTTACAATTAACATAAGCACATAAGCCAAAGAACATGTCAAGGTTTAATCACTGTTTGTTCTAGACTCAAAATAGCTTTAGGAAGGTTAACCTCTTCTTGTTATCATTTGAGCACGTGAAGTTCAAACACACATACATTTCTGATGAAAATTAACACTAACAACACTTCAGACTACCTAAAAGCATGAGCCAAAAATGAAAGAAAATGGACCTTAATATGGCAACATTTTCTTTCCCTGTTTTTTGCCGATTCGAACTCAGAAAAAGACCGGCGAACAAGACCTCGACAAATCCAAACGTTGCACCTCGCCAAACTCAACTGGAACCATCCTCGAATGATTCAAAAACTCACTGTAAAACACTAGTTTGCCGGATTTTGTGCATGTCTGGACTGTTGCTCTGGTTGAGGTAGAGGAGCAGGTGTTGGTCGACGGGTTTGGGGTCTCGAGGAGGATGAAGTTTGGGGGAAGGACCTGGTCATTTATGGCTGCCGAAACTCAAGCATGAAGGGGACCACAACCAGAGGGGTTTTTTCCTGGTTTTTTGCTAAAAATCCGACACGGCTTTTTGTCAGCCTTAGGGTCTTTTTTGGGCGTTCATTTTTTGTATTTTTTGCTGAAGTAAAACGGCAGATTCCAATTTTTAGGTCCCCGTCTATGTAGGGATTAGGTACTATTATATAGGGGTAGGTATTAGATTAGGGGTATGGGCTTGGGAATTATGGGTTAGGTCCAAAATTAGGCCTAAAAATGGGTTGCTCGAACCCAAATTTTATTCTTTCTCCGCAAACGAGATTAAAATACGATCTCATTTATTAATTAGTCCTAATAACTTATTAAAATAAGATTGACCGTTAAAATAAACTATTTTTGGTATTTTTCAAGATTAAAATGACTACAAAATATTAATGAAACTATTTTTTTTGTAATTTTAATTTTCTTGTAATAAAATAAAGTAAAAGAGTCAAAATCAATTAAAATAACTATATTATGCCTAAATTAAATATTTAAGTGCTAAAATATGAAAAATCTTGGGGAGGGTCAAAAATCACATGTCTACAAAGGTTAATTGAGATATTTCCCTTTTCAACATTATCTCTAAGAAAGTGGTGTCTAGTGTCAATGTGCTTGGTTTTGTTGTGCTGGCATGGATTTTTAGCAATGTTTTGGCACTAGTGTCACAGAAAATGGGAACACGATCAACAAAAATACCATAGTCCCTTAGCTATTGTCTTATCCATAACAACTGAGCACAGCAGGAGGTTGTTGCCACATATTCAACCTCAGCTGTAGATAAGGCCAATGATTGCTTCTTTGTTCCCCAAGACACTAGACAAGAACCTAGAAAATGAGTTGTTCCTGAAGTGTTTTTCCTGTCAACATATAAACCTACATAGTTAGCATCAGCATAACCAACTAGATCAAAGTTTTACCTTATGGGATACCATATGCATAGGTTAGGGGGTCCCCTTAAGATATCTTAATATCCTCTTGAAAGCCATCAGGTGAGATTCCTTGGGATTTTCCTGAAATCATGCACACAATCACACACTAAATACAATATCAGGCTTGCTTGCTGTGAGGTGCAACAGTGACCCAATCATTTCTCTTTATAGTTTTTGTTCAATACTTTTCTCTTCTTCATCAATGTCCAGTTTTGTTGCAGTGGCAATGGTGGTGTCAATGGACATAAAGGAGTCCATGCTGAATTTATTTAGCAGTTCCTTGATGTATTTCTGTTGATGTATCATGGTTCCAGTAGGTGAGCTTGATTTGCAACCTCAGGAAGAAGTTCAATTCACCCATCATGCTAATTTCGAACTTATTTCACATCATCTCAACAAATTTATTGCACATTGGTTCATTAGTAACCCAAAGATAATGGCATCCATATACACTTGGACAATCAAAATAATCTTGCCTTTTTCTCCTTAGAAATAAAGTGTTGTCCACCTTTCCTCTTACCAAGTTGTTGGTTAAGAGATATTTTGAGAGTTTTTCATGCCAAGCTCTTAGAGCCTGTTTCAGTCCACGCAGAGCTTTATCTAACTTGAACACATAGTCAGGAAATTATTCACTTTAAAATTTAGGAGGTTGTTTGACAAACACTTCCGCTTTTAGATAACCATTCAAGAATGCACTCTTTAAATCTATCTGATACAAGGTGAACTCCGTGTGTACAGCAAAGACTGTCAGCATTCTTATAGCTTCCAATCTAGCTACATATGCAAACGTCTCATCATAGGCAATACCGTCCACTTGATTGTATCCTTGAACCACCGGTCTGGCCTTATTCCTTATGATATTTCCTAGTTCATCCAGCTTGTTTCTGAACATCCATCTGGTACCTATGACAGTTCTATTCTTGGATCTTTGTACCAAGTGTCAGACCTTGCTTCTTTCAAACTGATTTAGCTCTAATTGCATGGATATAATCCAATTTGGATCCTTTAGAGCTTCCTTGATGGTCTTAGGTTCAACCTATGATAGAAATGTTGCGAGTGTACATAGATTTCTCAGAGATAACCTGGTTTGCACTCCTGTATTTGGATCAGAGATGATGTTCTCAGGAGGATGTGAACTTTGATATTTCCATGGTCTAATATGTATACCCAGAGAACATCCACCCAAGAAGTGACCCAAAGGAACAAGTTCAGTAGGTGTGGCTTCATTAGTCTGGTTAGTAGTCAGAGTAGTTCTCTATTCTTCTTGTTCCTCGTGATCACTGTCAATTTCCTTGTGGTCTCCCGATTTATCTTTATATTGAGGTTCATATTCCTTTGGAAATCCATCACTAGTGAATCCTATATCACAGTCTTCATCCTGCAGACCTTTTTCAGCTAAATTTTTAGATTCATCAAAGATAACATGAATATTTTCTTCTACACACATAGTTCTTTTATTAAAAACTTTATAGGCCTTACTATGTGGAGAGTAACCCAAAAAATTCCTTAATCACTTATATCATCAAGCTTACCTAGAGCTTCTTTACCATTATTATGCACAAAATATTTGCACTCAAATGCTCTCAGGTGAGTGATGTTGGGTTTTCTACCTCGAAGTAACTTATAGGGAGTTTTCTCAAGAATGGGCCTGACCATGTATATGTTCAGCAGGTAACAAGCAATATTGATTACCTTAGCCCACAAACTCTTAGGCAGTCCACTAGCAATCAAAATGGTCCTCCTCAGGTCTTCAAGGGATCTATTCTTTCTTTCTACAACCCAATTTTGTTATGGAGTTACAGGTGTAGAGAAATTTTGGTCAATACCATGTGAGTTATAGAACTTAGGGAATTTGGAATTTTCAAACTCAGTTCCATGGTCTGTTCTTATACTTAATACATTGCACCCCAGTTTTTGTTGAATCATTCTGACAAATACACGGAAAACATCAAAGGTTTCATCTTTAGATCCCAAAAACAGGGTACATGTATACCTGGAGAAGTCAACTACAATCACAAAAACATACCTCTTACCTCCTCTGCTCCTCATTCTCATTGGTCCACATAGGTCTATGTGAAGGAGTTCTAGAGGTTTAGAGGTACTGGCATACTTTTTAGATTTAAAAGGTGACCTTACATGTTTCCCTCTAACACAGGCATCACACACCTTGCATGAAGAGAACTCAACTTTTGGTAGACCAAGGACCAAGTCCTTTGCTGCCAACTTGTTGAGTTGAAAAAGACCGACATGACCCAGTCTTTTATGCCATAACAGTGGATCATCTTCCACTATACTTAAGCATGTGTGCTCACTCTGGGAAGTGACATAATCAATATCTTGTAAACATTGTTATGTCTCTTACCTTTTAAGACAACTCCATCAGTATCAAGCTTAGTGATAGTGTAGATTTTGAAATTGAATTTTACTTCATTTCCTTTGTCACACATTTGAGAGATACTAAGGATATTGTGTTTAAGGCCTACCACATAATACACATCTTCTATAGAAATGACATAGTGACTTACCAACCTTGCCAATACCTGTTATTTGGCCTTTTTCATATTTCCAAATGACACACTCCCTCCTTGGAAGGCTGTCAGTGAGAGGAAGTTTTTATTTTCCCCAGTTATATGTCTTGAACATCCACTGTCTAGATACCAGTTTTGATTGTTCCCTCTCACTTTATCTTGCACCAGAAATCACAAATTAGTATTGGGAACCTAGACAAGCTTGGGTCCATTTTTGTTTAAAAATGGATGAATCAGATCTCTTCTTGCCCAGAAAGGGAGAGGATTAGAAGTTATTTTCTTATTAACCTTAATCAACTTAGTATGGACAAGAGGCTTGGCTTTTGGCTCCTCTTCATTCTTCACATTTTTAGCAATACCAAAGGCATTTCTAAATTGGGCATGAATTAAGGCAGGACAAGTGTCTCTAAGGTGTCCTACCTTTCCACAATGAGTGCATATTTTATTATCAGAAATTCCTACATACTTTGGATCAAACTTAGGAACAGGTTTTCTGTAGCCAATTCCAGATTTGTTAATGCTACAGTTTTTATTTAGCCAATTCAAGGCATCAGAAGATCTATGCCATTTGCTTGGTCTAGATAGTGTATTATTAGCCTTTTCAATATTTTCTTACAGGATTTTAGTCCTACATTCAACATCACAAAGATTATCGTTAGCTCTTTTTAATTCTTTTTCAAGCTTATCCTGCAGATCACTCATTTTTCCCTTGCCATGTATATCAAGACACTGCTCATTCGTAGAAGTAAGCTCAAGAACCTGGTTCTTAAGGTCTTTGATATGTCCCTCTAGATTAGCTTTGTCATATTCAAGCTCTTTGAGATCAAGTTTGGCACATGAAAGATTGCTTATTAACTGATCATTTCCAGCACTCATTTTATACATTTCACTCATCATGGTCACAATTATGGTCATCGATTATTTTTTAGACATGACATGAATATTTTCTTTCAAGTTAGAGATACTTACATGGTTTGTTTGATCTTTAGTTTCTGAATCACTAATGACCATCATTCCTATCACTTCTTCTTCCGTTTGGGTTTCTTCAATAGCCATCAGTGCCACTTCGATGTTTTCATCTCCAAAGTCAACTTCCAAGGTCCTCTATATATCATGGGCAGAGAAGTAGATATGCAAGAGGACACTTTGTAAAGAATGTTTCTGGACAAGCTTCTGTAGAGCAGGTCTTTTGCTTTAGCATTTTTCTGTACTAGCTGACGATCTTCATCATCGTATTCATCTTCTCTCTTATTGAACTTGTTGCCTTCACCATCCATTTTGTTCGGGAGAATTGGTCCATGACTGACAATTACCCATAGGTCAAAGTCTGTGGCCTAAAGAAATGTTTTCATATGTAGCTTCCATTCATCATAGTGGTGTCCATCAAAAAAAGGAGGTCTTCCAATGTGCATTCCAAGTTGTACTGGAGGCTCTGTCTCCACAGCCTGGTGTGTTCGTCAATTACAACATAGAGACTTATAGCCGCATCCTCATTTTCTTCCTTTTAATCACTTCCACTTTCCTCATATGCTGCCAAGAAGGCCTGATTCATTGCTTCAGTGAATTTTTTACCTAGGATTTTTCCTTTGTTGGAACTCTTTTCTCTCATCTTCTCCTGTTTTTCCTTTTTAGCTCATTCTTTCCTCCACTCGATCTCCCACATTGGGCAATCCTTGACCATGTGATCTAGCTTGCTACACTTTTAGCACCCATCATAATTAGCTTTGTCAATCTACTTACGCTTACTGACGGTCTCTCTCTTAGATGCACTCTTGGAGTTCTTCATGAACCTCTTGAACTTGGCAAACATTGCTATGTCAAGATTATCATTGTCAGATTCATCTTCCTCATACGCTTTAAGAACCAAGTCCTTATCCATATTTGGTTCTTTCTTGTGCAGTTCTATATTTCTTATTTCATGAGTCTTTAAGTTTCCAACCAACTCATAAAGCTAGAAGGATCTTTAGAACTTTGTATCACGACCCGAAATTCCCACCTTCAGGACCGTGATGGCCTCTAACATTTCACATGCTAGGCAAGCCAACGTTAGAACAACTCATTCATTTTTCAATAGTTTAGATTAAATAAAGAGAAAGAACTGAAATACCTGCAGAAATCCAAAGTCAAATGCGGAAGCTAAAATAGCCAAAAGTTTGTTAAAATCCCTAGACGCGCTGTCACAGGTGTACGAGCAACAGAATAGTACGAACAACGGTCTGAAATAACATAAAGTTGTCTGAAAAGAAAGTACACAACCAAATAAAAAGGGAAGGGGACTCCAGGAGTTGCGGGCACTGGACAGCTGTACCTCAAGTCTCCACAAGCTGTCTAATCCGAGCACGCTAATAACCGTCGCTGGGACCGACTCCAAAGTCTGCACAAGAAGTGCAGAGTGTAGTATGAGTACAACCGACCCCATGTACTCTATAAGTGTCGAGCCTAACCTCGACTAATTAGTGAGGAGGCTAAGGCAGGTCACTTACACTATAACCTGTACGCAGTATATAATAAAGACAGAAAAGGAGATACGGAACGTAATAAGACAATCAACTAAAGATAATAGCTATAGCCTCAAGAAATAAGATAGTGACGTTCAGAATTACCAATCCTTAGATTTTCAAATGAAGACACCGAAAACCAACACAGCTGAAGGAAATAGAAACACATAGGTTGTTGCGGCGTGCAACTCGATCCCACTGTTCAACACAATTCTCCCTTATTCTACCATAACAATATCAATAATCAAAATAAATAAATGTTGCAACGCGCAACCCGATCCCACCGTATAACAATATTAGTATCATATTTCACCCTTATTTCACTGTATCAATCCACCCTTATTTCAACTGTTATAGCGTGCAACCCGATCCCATCGTATCAGTACAAATTCACCGTTGTTCCACCATATCAATCCATCCTTATTTTACCTGTTGCGCCTTGCAACCTGATCCCACCGTATCAATACAAATTTACCTTTATTCCACCATATCAATCTATATTTATTTCACCTGTTGCGATGTGAAGCCCGATCCCATCATATCAGTACCAAATACTCAATAAGCACAGTCAAATTAATAATTCAAATCACAAGGACCACCATAACTGATGAATATAAAGCTTAAGCATAAAGTAAACCTTGTACTAACTTGGAAATCTACGTATGAAATACTACATGGCGAGACAGTCCAACAAATGATAATTAGAAGATGCAAATACGTCAATTAGGTCAAATAGCAACAAGCCATGAAAACATGAAGAGGTCTTAACATTTTAACATGAGAAACAATAATTGACAAATAGAAATTAAATCATGGAAGAGATTTAGGGCACATAACAGTTAAGGCATGGAAGGAGATAATGAAGGAAGAATAAAGAAATCAGGAGAAACAACTAATTCGGCGGCGTATAAGCACCCGTTACCTCGCATATACGCCGCAACACATGAATTTTACATAGCACATAATCCGATGAGTTCCTAATATTCTCAAGTCAAGATTAAACTTAACACTTACCTCGCTCCAAAGATCAATTCAAAGATGAACCATAGCTTTGCCTTTCAAACAAGCTTTCGAACCAATAAAATCTAGAAAATTACCAACCAAACAATTTAAAATAAGCCTTAGGAACTACCTACGATTGCAAAAAATTCAATTTAGGTCATTATTGCAAAAGTCAACTCCCGGTCCCCCTTGGTCCAAACCCGAAATCCGTACCAAACCCCGATTACCCATTCACCCCCAAGCCCAGTTATGTAATTTATTTTGAAATCTGACCTCAATTTGAGGTCTAAATCCTAATTTTATAAAAATCCCTAATTCTAACCAAACCTCAAATTTTCACCATGAAAATACTAGATTTTAGGTTGAAATCTTATGAAATATAATGAAAGATTGAAAGAAAATAGGTTGAGATCACTTACTAATAGATTGGGTAAGAAGGGATTTTGGGAAAATTGCCTCTAGAGTTTTCTTGTTTTGAAATTTTGAAAAATGAGAGAAAATCCCGTTTTTCAGCTATTAGTCCAATCGCAAAAACCCCGCAAATGCGAAGAAACAGTTGCAATTGCGATGTTTTCCCATTTCTACTGCCATTGCAATTGTGATGAATAGTTCACAATTGCAAACAGTGGACTTCCCGCAAATGCGACCAAAATGATTGCAAATGCGAAGAAACAGTCCCTGGGTGCACTTCACAAATGCGAGTACTGAGTTCGCAAATGCGAACCCAGAAGGCTTGGCAATATTTCGCAAATGCGAACTCAGACCTCGCAATTGCGAGATCTGAGGCATGCACTAGAAACAGCTGCACCAGCTATTTTTTCTAAGTCCAATTTCACTCCATAGCCTATTTGAAACTCACTCGAGCCCTCGGAGCTCCAAACCAAACATGCACACAAATTCAAAAATATCATACAAACTTGCTCGCGGGATAAAATCGCCAAAATAACACCTAGAACTACGAATTGGACACTAAATCAAATGAAATTTTCAAAAAAACTCATGAACTTTTATTTTAAGAACCGGGCGTTTGAATCACATCAAACCAACTCTGTTTCTCACCAAATTTGACAAACAAGTCATAAATATAGTAATTGACCTATACCGGGTTTCGAAACCAAAATACGGACCCGATATCAATAAAGTCAAATATTGGTCAAACCTTTGGATTCATTAAGCCTTTAATTTCAAATTTCAACAAAGTGTGATAACTCGAGCTAAGGGCTTCTGAATTCGACTTCTGGGCATACTCCCAAGTTCCAAATCACGATACAGAATTACCGCGACCGTCAAAATACGAATCTAGATCTGTTTGCTCAAAATATTGACCGGAGTTAACTCAAATGGATTTTTAAGGAAAAATTTCATATTTTATAAGTTTTTAACACAAGAGCCTACGGAAAAAAATACTCGAACTGCGCACATATATCGAGAAAGGCTAAAATTAGGTATTTGAGGCTTCAAAATACAAAATTAGATTCTAAAACTGTAGATGACTTTGCTGACCAACTCTTCTGAGGTAAACACTTTTACAGTTTATTAGTTATTATGTTAAACCTAGTCATCATCTCCTAGATGGGCATAGACTTTTTCATGGAGAAGAGCTCATAGTTCCTCATAATTAGTTCTATCCTTGATACTTTTACTTGGTTGTTCCTTCATGAGAAGTTTAGAGTGCATCTCATATCTGCTTTGCATTAGAGCACGCAAAAATTTAATTGTACTCATTAGGACCGAGTCCACAGATAAGGATTTTCTTAGCATTTGCATTCTTCTCCATCATTATGGCATCTTGTACCACAAATTCAGAGGGGTTCTTAGGAATTGTTTCATTTTGTGCAATTTGTTTAGTAGGAGCCAATGGACCTTGGTTCACCATGGTCCGCAGTTCATAGTCTTCAGGTATTAGGAAGTCTTCCATTCTTATTTTTTACCAACTGTAATATTTTTCATTAAACAAGGGTGGTTTAGTAGTTGATTGTCCTTCATTAATTCCGGGTGGAGCAATCATCTTGCTTCCAATATCTCTTTAGGTGTTAGTAGTGTGTGTGACAGAACCTGCTCTGATACCAATTGTTAATTTGAGTGCCCGTATGATTTACTAAAGAACTTGGTTCTTTACCGTGTTCCTTAAACTTGAAGTAAAGTAAGCAGTAAAGTAAACACAACGATTTTTACGTGGAAAATCACCCGGCTCAAAAGGTGCAAAAACCACAACCTACTACGTAGAATTTTCAACTTTAACTCCACTAGAACAATGAGCCAAAATGTATCAATTACAAGACTATAATTCAATACTCTTCAGTACTTCTACTGTGACAATTTGATTACAAGTTACTCTAACTTGAAAAGCAAACACTCACTCCAACTTAGTAATTATTTGTGACACTTGATTACAACTCGATTTCCTAAAAAATACATCCACTAGACTGACTCAAGAAGAATACAATAGTAGTACCCGACTAGAGCGAATAACATGCAATTCTTCAGTTGATGTGTAAAAGGATAAGTTAAGAAGTCCAAAATAGATAGTATTTAAACGCCTGGACTTTGAGATCTTCTAGGAGTCCTATGCATAATTAGCTTCTCGTTTGATAGGATTCCTACTGTTTAAAGGAGTCCGCAAGTTTTGGGATTCTTGCCTCTCACCGAATTATTCGTATCTTCTTGGGCAACCACCCTTATCATATGTAGCAGCCTTCTTCCAAAAACTCGAACATGGGTAACTTTGATATAAAATTTCAGTCTTGCATAGACGTACAATCATCAACCAGAGGAGCTGGTTCTTAGAACATTTAAGCATCTACGTCGAGGACCTGGTTCTTCGAACATTTCATCTAAACAAACTTTATTAATCATCAAAATCTCAATAATCAATGTTATTATTTTCACTGTGGTGGCCTGACTCGGCGTCAACACTTACGTGAGCAGACTGGGAATTTGACATATTGAATAATCCTGAAATCAAACTTCAAAGAGCAAGTGTAAAATAAAGTGTGTTTTAAAGATTCATATTAAATCACCGCTACTATCCTTAGCCCCACAGTGGGAACTAAACTGTTTACCACAAAAATGGATAACAATTAAATTCATATGCGGTTGAAAGGATACGCGATTTAGTTTAACCCAAATGATCAAAAAATAGTAAGCAATAGAATTAACAGGAGATAAAATAATCAAAACAAATGTGGCGAGGTAATTGAGCCTAGCGTTAGATTCGAATGCTGAAGATCAGTTCCAATCAAGCCCTCAGAATAGAGCTCGGTTACAACTAAATAGATAAACAGCTGAGGAACACTTGAACAATTGATATAAGCCAAAGATAATTTTTTTTTATTTTGATATGCGTGCCAACAATGACCCAATAATAAAAAGGTTCCCCTCTTTATATAGTAGAGGAGTTCTAATCCTGATACAAGTCTAAAATAGGTAAAAATCCTTCCCTTTTTTCCCCAATAAAACATGATTCGCAGGGCATGATTCGTGACGTGATATCCGGCTGATAGCGGATATTTCGGTTCTCTGTTTGTTCTCTTTAACCTTCTTTCCTTTAACCTCGATTTTTTGTTCCGCTCGAGCCTGATTCTTTCTATGTTCGGCCATGCTCGATTCCCAACGGGTCATTCATCCACCCCTGTTCTCGATGTGTGGTTTGTTCCTCGTTTCTTCAACAGGAAATCGGAGGTAACTCTATCCTCAATTTTACCCGTACACACAGATATCTTAATTGAAAACGAATCCTTCCAACTAATATACTCCTTGTAGCCCACGAATAAATTCTTCAGAAAAGCCAACTACCATCAAGAATTGTCTTTCAGCTCTCAAACCAACTTGCATTAAGAAACAACTTCTAACTTCTAATCAACAGACTTCAAAAAGAGCTGGTTCTTTCGCAACTGTTTACTAATCATTAAAATCAATTTAAGCAAAGGTCAACAAAAATTAATTTGTTAAAACCTTAGAATGATGAATTTCTCTTGCAAAGAATGTTACAGGTTTGTCAAACGTTAAATTTTACTTTGTCGCTATTACTTGCTGAGAGTGACAGATCAAGTTTGACACCAAGAAATCACACAATATGGTCAGAACAGAATCCAAACAAAAGAGTTAACATGAAGTGAACTAAAAGAAACAAGTCGTACTAAATAAAGGTAGCTCACCATTGTCGTGGGGTGGGTGTAGTTGAATTGTCACTATATTAAAAGGTAGTCACGGGGGAATTGATATCAACTAAGCAAATTCCATTAGGGTTTCCACTTTGGTTTTATGCTTTGGCCTTTGGATGAAGCCAAAAGGAAAAAGAATGCTTTTGGGAATTTTACTTTTAATTGCTGGAAAACCTTCCAAACATACCTTCATATGATAACTAAGATTGGAAAATTAACCGAAATAAACTTTGCACTTCTAACTTTTCGAAAAGGTGGTTTAAAAAGAAAACATAAATTTTCATTTGGGAGTATTATAAGTTTGCCTCCATAAGAATATAAATCTCTCTCCCTATATCTTTCACTTTTCTTGCCTCTACAAAATATAAAGAAATTTCTAATACTCTTTATTTTATTTTTATTCTGCATAATGTTAGTCCTATGAGATGAATTCAAATTAAAAAAAATGATAGAATTTGAAGAAATAGTTCTTCCCAAATACTAAGAACCCGTTTGTCCATAGATAGTTTTTTCCATTTTTTAGATTTTTTTTTCAAAAATATGTTTGTCCATGAAATTTTGTAAGTTTTTGGAATTTTCGAAAATGAGTTTTTTAAAAACCAAAAAGTGGTTTTGACTATTTTTTTCAAAATTTTCAAAAAATTTCGTTTCCCCACACACAAAGCTGCAACATTTTTTAAGTAAAATACATGTCGAAACATAATTTCAAAATCCAAATATAATTTTTCAACTCAACTTCAAATACTATTTTTTTTCTTTCAAAAATTACAATTTTTATATCCAACGCCTGCTAAATATCTTCGAGTCCGGAACCAAAATGTTGTCTTTTTGGACAAAAGTAACATTAATAAGTGTAAAAAAAAAGTTATCATTCTATATATAGCGCAGTATAAAACCACGCTATACTTTAACGATGTTTTAGCCGTTAAAGTATAGCGCGGTTTAAAACCGCGCTATATATGTATAGCGCATGAATTAACCACGTTATACACAAAACCACTGGACGGCCCAATGGTTGAAGTGTAGCTACAAGGATAATTTTGTCCTTGAGGTACAAGGTTCGAATCCCTGCAGGCTACACCAATGGTTGAAGGGTAGCTATAAAGATAGTTTAGCTTAATATATTGGTTGAATTATTTTATTTTTTGATATCTTTCTTTCTAAATTTAGTTAGCAAATATATATTATTCAATAAATAAAAAAAGAATACAATCCGTAAAATAGAAAAATATCTGGACATCTATATTATATTAAAAGGAGAATAATGAAGCATGTGGTTAATTCAAATGGCAAGCTAAATATATATTATTCTCTTATGGAAATTTTAACTATAAAATAAAACTTATAATTCTAATTCGAATCCCTACACCAACATTCGAATCCCTACAACATTCTAATTCGAACCTTGTACCTCAAGGACAAAACCATCTTTATAGCTACCCTTCAACCATTGGGCTGCCCAGTAGTTTTGTGTATAATGTGGTTAATTCATGCACTATACATATATAGCGTGGTTTTATATTGCGCTATATACAGAATGGTAACTTTTTTAACACTTATTAATGTTACTTTTATCCAAAAAGACAAATTTTGGTTCCGGACTCAAATATCTTCCACACAAAAGAAAAAAAATAAACTATACCGCTCTCATTTCCACAAAATTTCATAAAAATTGCACGGGGCGCCCTATTTAGCCGCCCATTTTTAACATGTAGCCGCTTTGTCTTTCTGTTTGCACCCATACCCGTTTTTCTATTAAAAACCATTTGAAAAGACTATTTTGCCCTTTTTTATTAAAAGACTACTTTCTCTCCATGTATACGCTAGTCCTCTACTGTCTTTGTCTCTCTATCTCCCGTTATTCATATTTTTTGATTTGTTCTTCTCTGAAATCACATTGTTATTCGCGTTGTTGTTTTGATTTTTCAACTGCTAGTCGTTGTTGTTCCCACATTACGATTTAATCACAGGTACATTGCATTAACTTTCTGGGTTTTATTTTACGATTTAATTTCTGATTTTGGTTTTGATAGTCATGTATTTATGATAAAATATTTTCTTAGGTTTTAGTTTGATAGTGCAATAGTTTTACTTTTACGATTGTGTTTTTAGGTTTTTTGAACTAGTGTTTATGTTGTTGATGAAAATTCTATAAATTCTTCTGTGATTAGACGTCCAAATTTTTAAAAATTTTGAGAGTTAAATAGATGATACTATTTAGGAGCTGAACTATTATTTGTTTTATAATAGTTCAGTGATACCTTAGATAGGAGTTGAAGTCTTTTTCATATTTTGGTATTATTTTTGTATTTGAATTTGTGTTTTATTTTTTGTAAAAACTACTGCATGTTTTTTTGCTGAATGTTTGTGTTTGTAACTGGTGAAGTTCAGCTTTAGGAGCTGAAGTTTTTGTGTTTGTAACTAGTGAAGTCCAGCTTAAGGAGCTGAAATTTTTGTGTTTGTTACTGATGAACTTTAGCTCTAGAGCTGAAGTTCTTGTTTTATAACTGTCGAACTTCAGCTCTAGGGCTGAAGTTTTTGTCTTTATAACTGTCGAACTTCAGACTTTTTAGGTATTGAAGTTTTAACTGATCTTTTTGATCATGTCATGATGTTATTTTTTGTATCTTTTACTTTTTTGAAAGATGGCTCCTAAAGCATCTAAAGATCCTAATGCAGCTAAAGTAGGCAAAGCACCTAAAGCACCTAGATAACATATAATACCCCTAGGTCCTTATGTCCCTGCTCCTCCACCTACAAGACCAAGGCAAAGATATTTTGAGTTTGGAGATTGGTTTAACTCTAAGGGTTACTGGAAAGCGAACCATGATTTGAAGAAATTAATTGCAACTTTCTTGACTCCTACACAACAGGATAAGCTTAATAATGGTACATTTCGATACATTATGGCCATGGAGAATTTCCAATGCAGCATGAAGTTGGTTCATTATCTGTGTCTTTCTCGAATATTCACCAATGATAGAGACTCCATTAGTTTCAAGATTTTTGGTCATGATGTTTCCTTCACCCTAGAAGACTTTCACATTATGTGTGGTTTGCGGATCACACATAATGCAAGTCCAAAGGTGTGACTTTGAAGAATATTCGAAGTTTTATGACTCGCAATGAAATTCCAAAGAACGTTGTGAATCACGTACATGTATGCAAGAGTGATGATGATGTTGTTAAGCTTTGAAAATTCTTGTTGTAGAGTCTATTTTGTTTGGAAAAAGTACCGAGTTATCTGTGATGGAGGAGTATGCATCTATTGTTGAAGATGATAAGGTTTGTGCTGAATATCCTTGGGGTAATGTGGCTTATGAGAAGCTCATTTATTCACTGAAACATGCATTGGACAAGCAGAACAAATTACATACAACTGAGTATAAACTTAGTGGATTTACATATCCGTTATGTGCTTGGTTCTATGAGCGTTTCCCAAATGTTTGGGAGAAGTATATAAGAGAGGATGAGTACCTTGATACCCCCCAGGTTCCCAGGATGTTAAGTTATGTATGTGTGGGAGAGCCTAAATTTCTTGAACTTTATCATATGTTTAGTACTCATGAAGTAAGTTACTTTTTTTTGTCTTTGTGTTAATATGTTGATGTATTAGTTTTTTCTCCTCATAATATATTTTTTGGTATTAAATAGAGATATCGCGACTTTAGGGTATTGGATATAATTCCTACAGAAGAGGAATTGAATTCAATGCCTTTAATTGGACAATTACCATGCAGCCGGATTCGTTCAAAGGTAGTTAATGCAGTTCCTTCAACTGGTGAATCACCACGTACTCTGAGTCGATCAAAAGAAGTGAATCGAACTCCTGTCATTGGTGAATCACCACGTAGTCGGAGTCGATCAAAAGAACCAAATCGAACTCTTTTTATTGGCGAATCATCTCGTACCCAGAGTCGTTCTACCCGTTCTACATCTGACTTTGATGACAATGAATTACTTGAGACAATATGTTCTGTAAGTTTTGATCTGAAGTTTTTTGGTTTTGTTTTTGTAAAAGTACAACATGTTTTTAAGCTGAAGTTTTCTTCTATATCTGAAGTTTTGTTGTGTTTCTATTCTAGAGGTTAACGACGGAGGTTCAAAGGCATGCAGAAAAAGAAAGAAGCATGATCGTGAACGAAGTTTTCGATAAGTTTAAAAAGGATGAGTGATATGCTATTGTTGATGCGGTTTTTGTAAAAGTGAAGGTAAGCTAATTTATAGAGAAGTCTTTTTATTTCTGCTGATGTTATTCAGATTAATCATTGTTAGTAATTTTGTTTCTAGGAATATTTCGATGAGAAGTTTGAACAGTTGTTTAAGATTGTCAACAAATCAAATGAAATGGACGATGGCAATTTTGATTTGAGTAACCATCGAGAATATGATAGGGTGATCGACTGTTACGAACATCCATCGGATATTAATAGTGTTGATGATGCATCAGATAAAGTCGCAGATGTAAATGCTACACGTGAGGAAGCGGCTTCTGAAGGCGATCAACATGTTCAGAAACAAGTTGAAGAGGAACGTTCCAGTGCTGATATATTGAGCAGAGATAGAAATTATGAAGAACAGTTAGCAACTGCGAATGTTGGAAGCAAGCAATGTGCAGATAATCAAGTTGAAGAACATGCTGCTCATGATCCATCGCGTAAAGTCGCAGATGATAATGCTACACGTAAGGAAGCGGCTGGTGAATGCGATGAATATGTTCAACAACAAGGTGCAGATGATCAAGTTGTTGGTACTGAAAAACATGCATCGAGTTGTTCTTTGGAAAGCGATATTGGATAGGGCAATTTGT
Source organism: Nicotiana tabacum (assembly GCF_000715075.1). Classification (NCBI taxonomy): domain Eukaryota; kingdom Viridiplantae; phylum Streptophyta; class Magnoliopsida; order Solanales; family Solanaceae; genus Nicotiana; species Nicotiana tabacum. Next base: position 28,636,289 of record NC_134089.1, on the reverse strand, counting down.
TTGATGGAGCACTAGCTATTTGCAAGGAAATTTTAGGTGGTGATACGCAGGAAATTATTACTACAGGTATAAAGTGTGAAGTTTATAATAGTTCATAAAAATATATAACAAAAAACACAAAATATGAAACAAAACTTCAGCTAAAGATTTTGTTTTGTAACTATCGAACTTCAGCTCTAGAGCTGAAGTTTTTGTTTTTGTAACTGTCGAAATTCAGCCTTCTTAGAGATTGAAGTTTTAACTGATCTTTTTGATAATGTCCTGTAGTGAAATTTTCACTACAGGTATAAATTTTTACTATGTTATATATATAGAAAAACTAGTTGATCTATTCCCCCTCTTTATGAATATGCAGTGGAAGTTGAAACTAGTTGTGCTTCAATTGACACAACTCAAAAAGTCTTTGATGATGTTGAATTAAATGAAGGTAGAGTTGAGAAAAACCTTCCACAGAATACTCCAATGCTCCTCGATGTTGGTGCACAATTGAATGAAACTGGAAATGTTGATATCGAGAAAGGCATGCAGTCTGGGAAAACCACAACGGAAGACAAACGTCAAGGTATTCTATAGATCATGAATTTATTACATTTGGTCGAAGTATATTTTTTACAGTTTGAAACATTATATATTTTATTTTCTTTGTTATGTTTTTGAATGATTTTTCAGAAAGACTCGAGGCAGCTCAAAAAGAATTTGGTGAGCTTATACAGCTATATCAAAAAGGAGAAATACATTTATTCACACATGTTGGCTCACAGACAAGTGTGAAGTGTGTTGGTATTATTTTATAAAATTTAGTCAGTATTATTTATATTTTTTTTTATTTTTTTTGCATGAAGATACAGGCATATCTGAAGGTAAAGGAAATGGATTTGTTGGAATGCAAACACCACCTGTGTCTCAACACTTAGACTAGGTAGTTATTTTCTGCAATTCAATTACAAGCTATTTTTTTGCCTAATGTGTGTTTTGTATCAGTTTTATTTATGTTTATATTTTCCTTGCCTTTGCAAATATCACCTGATGCATCGCAACTTATTGCAAATCCTAAGAGAAGGAAGATTTCCAGTTCTCCTATGTGTGACACCAGTGATATCCCTATCTTCAATTTATGTTCATTTTCACTTGATAGTACACAAAGGACTGATTCAGAAGGTAATTCTGCTGCTGTTGTTGTTCGTGAAGAGAGACAAGAACATCGTGAACAGCAGGGAGTTGGTCAAGTATCTACCACTATGGCTGTGGTTTCTCCCCCTACTGGTGAATAACAACAGTTAGTTGTGATGGAACAGCAGGAAGAGCAAGCAAAAGGAAAACCAAAAAAAGGGAAAAGGATTCATATGGAGAGTATTTGGTTGAGATCTCCTTACGTAGTTCATAAACGAAAGGAAAGGGGCAAGATTGTAAAGTAGGAAAGAATATACGAATGTGTCTCTTCCATTATGTTAATCAAGGCAGTGGATTGATACAAAGATTTACAGAGTGGTTGGAGATGGATACCAGTGAATATGATTCCAATCCATTCAGATTAGCTGGAATTGATATTCGAAAATCTTTCTTTACCGAGCTTATGGATCCTAACTCTGATCTTGCGGATGAAGTAAGTTATTAAGTTTGTTTTTTGAATTGGTTTTCAACTGTATTTCCTAAAACTTCAGCTTATTTTTTATAGTAAAGTTTTGGTACTGTAAATTGGAAAACATCAGCTTTATTCATACTAAAATGCTGAAGTATTTTAGCTTATTTGCTAAAACTTCAGCCTAACCGTGCTGAAGTTTTTGACATGCATTCTCTAGTTTTTTTCAAAACTTTTAAATCAAACATGTTGAAGTTTTTTAGATTATTTTGTAACACTTCAAACTGAATATGCTTAAGTTTTTGTCATGCTGTTTGTAGTTTTTTCACATGTTATCATTTGTTGTTGTTCATTTGCAGCATATGGATGTGGGCATATATTACTTGCGCAAAAAATATTGCTATCACCTTCCAGCTTATCCAAAATCAAGATTTGCAGTAACAGATTTAATTTTTTATTAGTATATGACTAAGTTGGCTGGTATTCATCCTTCAGAAGAACAGATGGATAGAATTAGAAAAAGGAAGCAAAAGAGAACGGAGGATCAAAAAAAGAGCAAATCAAAGAGAAAGGGGATATCCAAACAACAGGCTCAAGAAGAAGAAGAAGCGGTTATTCAGCCACTTACGGACTTTAGTTGGTTTGAGGAAGAATCAACGAATGAAAAGGTGGCCAACTACGTAAAAAGCCTCGACCTTTCCTGTGGTATCTCATGGGCATCTGCCAGAAAAGTATTCTTTCCATTTCGACTTAAGCCAATGACGGGCCAGAGATCTACGCACTACTTTTTTGGAATTCTGGACTTTAAAGATAAAATTATATATGTGTATGATTCCATGGGTAGTGTAACATATGAGCGTGCAATTGAACATGTCAGAAATTATGCCCGGTTGATCCCACACTGTCTCAAATGCTTAGAATTTGGGGCACATAATAAATTTTATGGGGATAGTCCTGTGGAAAAATTTCAAATTAAGTGGATGACCTCACCGCAGCAGACTAACAAGTACGTATTTCGCATTATGTTTTACCATGCATCTTATGTTTATTATTTTTTGCCCTTGTGTTAACTATTTTTCATGTTCTTTTTGTAGTGTTGATTGTGGTGTATTTGCTCTTAAGTTAATTGATATGGGGTTGAATAAAGAGGATGTTTTCAATTTCGATCAAAGTCAGTCACTGACCTTCAGGAGAGAATTGGTTGTCAATCTTTGGGCTCATAGAAAGTGGAAAAAAGATAGCGGCTATGAAACTCCAGAAGAACAACAAGGACATGATTATGGAGATTTTGAAGAAACTTTGTGTGAATTTTTTTATTAAAGGATTGGTTGCACATAATTTGTATTTTGTGAATATACATTAAGTATTTTTTTATTTCACTTTTGTTCATACAAATATGTTTGTGTCTTTTATTATGAATTTTAAGTACATTTTTGTTGAAAAAACTTAAGCATGAAGTAAATGACTTTCTGCTTTTTAAGATGAATTTTTGGTTAAAAGTCATAACAAAAGTGTCGACTGAAGGACAAAAACTTCAGCTTATCAAATGCTAAAGTTTTTAGAAATACACTAAAAAACTTCAGCACGTTGAGCTGAAGTTTATTTGAAAAAGCTGTACGAAAAAACTATTGAGTCCAACACAAAAACTTCAGCTTATCAAGAGTTGAAGTTTTTAGAAATACACTAAATAACTTCAGCACATTGGGCTGAAGGTTTTTGAAAAAGCTTTACGACAAAAACTATTGAATCCAATACAAAAACTTCAGCTTATCAAGAGCTGAAGTTTTTAGAAATACACTAAAAAACTTCAACACATTGGGCTGAAGTTTTTTGAAAAAGTTGTACGACAAAAACTATTGAATCCAACACAAGAACTTCAGCTTATCAAGAGCTGAAGTTTATCAGCATTTACCTCTTACTTATTTTGCCAACTACTTATCTTGTTACATTTAATTTCTCTGAACAAAAAACAGTTAACAATCTCTTCAGCATTTATAGATATTAAATTGATTAGGTGCACTCTTTGGCTATATTAACAATCTCTTCACTTGAAAATTTCATAGTCATCCATAGACTTCCATCATATTTCTTTAAATTTATATTCAAAGAAAAACAAGAAAATGTTGGCTAAGACATGCTTATTGGTGTAGCAGGGAGTTCATGGGAAGCAAAGATAATGAAGGAAAAGTCTAAATACTTCATATGTGAAGGAGAGTGGCCAGATCAAACACTTGAACTCCTGGACAATTTGCTCTTTTTACTAGTTGATAAATCTAACTTTTAGTAAAATTGTCCTGGGGCTCGAGTATTTGATGTGACCACTCTCCGTCACATATTAAGTTTTTTTTGGACTTCTCCTTCATTATCTTTGCTTTTCACGAATTCCCAGCTGCACACCAGTAAGCATGTCTTTGCCAACATTTTCTTGTTTTTTTCTTATGTAAGAAGACGGGAGTTGCTAAAAAAATCATAGTACTAAACTTTCTCAACCTGTGTGTGACAGAAAACGCTTTGGTGGAATTAAATTTGGTGAAATGGAGGGTGACTGTCTTATAGCTCATGGTGCTGCAGCGAATTTGCATGAACGTCTTTTCACACTTAGTGAGTCCTCCCAAATGCACATATGTGGAAAATGCATTAATATGGCAAATGTAATTCAGAGGTCCGTACAAGGTGGTAAAGAAAGGTGCTCGTATTACTGCTTTTGTGAATTAGTTAAAGACATAGTGAAGGTTCATGTAATTTTATTAAGAAACCCAATAAGAGCAACTAGGACATGACTATGGAGAATATGAAGGCACTCTATCAATTTTTTGAATAGAAAATAACTTGTAAACAAAAAACTAATTTTTTCTTTTTTTTTCAAGGATGTAAGCGAAAACAAAATTGGATTGTGCAAATATACATTATTTTGTGTGACTTATGTGATGTCTTTTAAATTTTTGTTCTATTCACGTTAATTACATTTTTAGTATACTTGGATTAATTCAGATATGATAAACTTCAGTATTGTGAGCATGTGATTTTTGCCCTATATGTATTACTCCAACAAATTCAAAACAAAATAATTTCTGTCAGTGTTTGCAATTTTGTTGGATTTTGTGGCATTTTCTGTTAATTGTTTGCATTTTGTTTGTGGATTTTAATTGATGAGAAAATACAAAAAATATGTTGCATTTGCATTTAGTATTTAATTTTATATTTTAGGATCAATAGACAAATCAATTATTTTATAAAAAATGGGAAAAATCACAAAAATAGTTTATTTTGCACTTTTAATTTTAATGTCGAATTTTGGTAGTTTTTTCCTTTAATTTGATTTTTAATTATTGGTAGTGACAATTATTAGGGTTAATTAATTTAATATGGTAGAATAATTTGGTTTAGGATTCAATTTAAGTTTTATTTTCAATTTAGGAAAAAGAAAAAGATTTTTGTTAAAACAGAAAAATGAATTGAAAAAAAAGAAATAATGAAAAGGAAAATTTGGGCCAAAATCAATCCAAATCCCCAGCCCAAACCTACATCATCAGCCTACCCACCCCAATCACGCAGAAACCCGGCCCAAACCCGCCTCTACCCGGTCCATTCCCTCAACTAAGTGAAACGATGTTGTTTCATGGGCATCAGATCGGGACCGTCGAGGTTGATTGATCTAACGGACGAGAAGTCGGGTTCATTTGATATATTAATGTCCAAACGTTACCCTCCCCCCCCCCCAGCTTTCGTCTCTCTCAAATCCCCTCAGAGAAACCTTGGAAGCCGCCGGGATTCCCCACCACCATTGATGGTGGAGCCGGCTTCCAATCGCCACCAAACTTACACCAAACACTCCCCTCCTTCTCCTCTTTCCGAATCTACAAATCCTCGCCCTCGAATCAACCCAGAACGGCTCGAATCTGGTTTTGGAAGAAAACCCTAGCTAAGCCGCCCCCAAATCCCCGGCCTCTGGTGGCGGCGCCTACCCCAATCCCACCCAAAATCACACCCTATAACCACCTCACTCCCCTCATCTCAAATCCCCACTCCGTTTGTTTCAAATCCCCCTGAATCTCCTCGAATCTTAGATCAAAAGACGAACCTTAGAAACTCCAAAGCGGGTTCTGAAGGAATATCAAGCCTAATTTGATTTTTGTCGTGTGTTCTTATAATTAATATCATATTTGGCCGAAAATCCAGAAATTGAAGAATTTAAGGCATTCTTCCATATTTCTTGTTCATCCGAAATTCCTAGGTATTCTTTCTTTACCCTGTTATTTTATGTTCCTTTTCCCCATCTTCTTCTACTCCTTCTCATTTTTTTGTTTTGATTTTCTGTTTGGTTTCATTTTTTATTTTATTTTACTTTTCTTAATTTATTTTTATCATCTGTGTCTGCATGCTAGATTTAGGGTGTGCTTGATTATCAGTTGTTTCCTAGTCTGGGTAGTTTGAATTTTGCATGCTCGTTTTGGGCTTAATTTGGCTTCGAGTCATTAGGCTTCTGAATTTGTACATTTGGTTTTCTGAGTTTTTCTTCATATTAATTGGGTCACAAAGATTGTTTAGCCCAAGAGGAGATTGATTTGGGTCTGCTCAGACTCACTAATTCGGGTCAATTGGACCCTGGTCCTGCCTGGTATATAGAGGATAATAACAGGGTTTTAGGGGTTAGTATAGAAAATTTAGGTGGGGGAATCTCTTGTAACTGAAAAGGAAGCTTCTATGAAGCTGGGGTGGGGGGGCTAATCTGAAAATCTGAGTTTTAAGCTAAGGGTGTTTGAGCAAAAAAAATTCAAAAGGGGTCGAAGTGCAAATCTGTTGATTAATTAGGTTGCCCTACTTTCTTGCCTATAAAGGCATCATTTCTTGCATTGAAAGGAAGACCCAAGAGACCTAGGAGAAAGATCCAGAAAATTAAAACACGGCTAAAAATTTCAGAAAACTATTGTTCCATTGGACTCCTTCTCTGATTTTTCTTTAATTTGTTGAACCCGTTTCTGATTCATCTGGTGTTGAGATGGATTGAGTTTAGCTGTTTTAAGTTTGGACTGAAATTGGCTGAGTTACTATTCGATTGAAGCTGTTTTGTGGACTGGCTGAGTATCGTTTTGGTTTAAAAACTGGTTCAATGTTTGCTTCCTGCTGTTGATCTTTGCTATTGCTGCTAATCCTTAATCCCAGTTTCCTTCCATCTTCAGGTACATATCCCTGATTTAAGCATGTAAAGGATAGATTATGAAGTGTTTTGTTGAAAGGAGTTGAAGATTATGTTATCAGATGCTCTTCTTCTTTAGTTTCTTTTCTCAGCTTGTAGTGTCAATTTCTTATCCCAGCTTGTTTAATGTGAAGTTGTGCTTGAGGACTTTGAGTCTTATGATTGAATTGTAACAGGCTACTGCGAGAATTATTGATTTCCATTTGTTCGGTTCTCTAGGTTTTGTTATTGATAGAAGTGTCAGTTGATTTAAGATGCATGATGTGTTTGTGAGTTCAAATTACAAGAATATGTTGTTAATTGTAAAGTTGCTATAGCTAAATTGAGCACGCATGCGAAGTGAGAATGGGGAGATGGATCATGTTAAGGTGCAGCAGGTTTGCTGCTGATATGGACTCGAATAAGAGTCAGACTCCCTGATTTGGGCCTGGGCAGTATCTGGGCTCTTAAGTCTGGATTGGGTTTGGCTTTTCAAATTCATTTGTGCACCAACCTAGATTTGGTTTACTGATTTTAGGGGGGTACCTTAGTCTAGTGTTGTCCATATTCACACGTAAGTTCTCAGATGTTTTAAAAGGGTTGTAAGCAGGACTTGAGTTGAAAATCAGACTTGAAAACTTGTGAGTTTGGTTTTAATACTTGCATTCGTCTTTTTGAAAGCTTTAGGCCGTATAGTCTTGTTAAATGGTGGGCAGCTTATATACATATTTTTATAACATGATTGAAACGTTTAAAGCATGTCTTGACCTTTGAATGTAATTTGGTATTTGTTTAAAAGTCAGAAGTTGTATGAACGAATCCCTGTTGTGAATCCGGCATCAATGTGGTTCTCCCCAGGACCGCGCATGCCTAGCTTTTCGTTGGTGTGAAATTTCTTTGCAACTAGGCATTGGGCCTCAAGCCAGGCCCAAGCTTTGAGAAAATGAGGACGGATTTAGTTTCGCCTAACGCTGTCATTGTGATTAATAATCTGAATTTTAGCATCAAGTTAGGAATAGTTATAATTTCTTTAAGCCTTATTTCATTTTTTTAATTACTGGAGGCGAGCCAATATTAGATAACGAAAATAGCTTATGACCTTCAAACATCTAGTTTGTATATCCTTTTAAGTTGGGGTTGAGGTGTGCTGTGCCAAATAAATTTTAAATGTGTGTCCCTCATTTAATTAATGCATTTTCTCCTTAGAAATAGAGGTGTGTCATTTAGTGAATTTTCCATGGCCCTTGCAAAGTTAAAAACGTGTAGTTGCTTTAGGCGCGTTATTATAATAATATTACCTTCTTAAACTCGGGTGTGCATTTCATGTGACCCAAATCAAATCCCAAATGTTGAATAAAATGTGTTCCGGACTGCGGGTGCATTTCATGTGGCGCGATCCAAAGGCACGTTTTAAACGACATTCAATCTTCTTTAAAAATCAATTAAAAGCGGTTAAAGGTTAAAACGCACATAGATTCAAAAGTGTTTTTAAAATCAAATAATAGGCCGACTATAACAGTTAAGCGACCGTGCTAAAACCACGGAACTCGGGAATGCCTAACACCTTCTCCCGGGTTAACAGAATTCCTTACCCGAATTTCTGGTTCGCGGACTGTTAAACAGAGTCAATCTTTTCCTAGATTCGGGATTGGAACCGGTGACTTGGGACACCATAAATCTCCCAAGTGGCGACTCTGAATCTTTTAATAAATATAATCCCGTTTCAATTGTCCTTTAATTGGAAAAACTCCCTTTATACATCCACTTTCCCGAGGGTGTAGATAAAAAAGGAGGTGTGATAGCTCTTGCGACTCTGCTGGGGACCGAACCCAGAATCTCTGGTTCAGGGTTCAAGAATTCGAGCTTAGAATAATTGTTATAGTTGGCTTTATTCATTGTCTAATTTTGTTACATAATTTGGGCCTAATGTGCTAATTGATTGCTTTTACCGCTTTGATATTCCGTGAACTGTATATAAACAGTTGCAAAATTCCTCTTCTCTCTGAGTCTTCTAAATCATGAAGAAGTGTGCACTTCGTGTGACTTCTTTTCTGTTAGAGTCATATTCCAAATTTAGAACGAGATTCGGATAAGTTGCAAAGTCGGTAAAGCTTCTGTATTCCCGGTACGCTACCCCGGCCCCCCCTCCGGCTCGAGCTGTCCGCTCGGGTAAGCCAGGTCTAGAACAATAAACCCGAGGATTTAAACCTAGCAAAACACAGCTTCATGTCGGATCCCTAGTAGGAACGTTTGTTTGCATCATGTGCATTTTGACTTTGGAGACTCAACACAGGGGTTGGGTCTGTCTAGGACAGGTGCACCCGAAACAAAAAGACCATCCTGATGCATCCTACTTGCTACTTGTGCATTTATTTGCTTCGGACTTGCATGCTGACTGGTTTATGAATATTGGGAAAGGTTGAGAAAAGAGAAATGGTAGTATGAGGGTTAAAGAGAGTTAATCGCCTGTTCTGAAAAAACCCAATGTCCAAATAGTGTCGAAACTCTACCGAATTTTTGAGAAAATAAAAAGAGGGAAGAAAGGGAAAAAAGTTTTTTGTTTTCAAAATAGATTGTTTTATTTACCAATTAAATGAAAAAAGAAAAAAGAGAGAAAAAGTTTTTTTTCAAAAAATAGTTTTATTTGCCAATGAAATAAAAAAAAGAGATCTTGTTTTCAAAAATAGTTTGTTTTATTTGCCCGAACTACGCCAGTTTGACTCTCACAGGATGTGAGGTACGTAGGCAACCCCCATCGGGTCCAACTTCCTTCTTGCAAAAATAGCCCAAAATCCCAAAAATTTTACTTTGATTTGAAAATAATTAGGGTGATGTCATTCTTGTCAGAAATATCCGAATGTCCCTAAAAGGGCGCCGGAAGGCTGTTTTTGCAAGAACAACCACTTTTGTCACTTTCAAAGGTTTTTGGCCGGTTAGCTGACACAGCCTTAAAATCTTCGTTTTTGAAGTGCTGAAAGGCCGTGTTGGCAAGGCCGGATGTTTTATGAAAATTTTGGAATTGGTCATTTCTCTTAAGTCAAAACAAGTCATAGTTTTTTTTTAATTAAAATCACCTTAATAAATGTGCAGGATGAGCACAAATCAAAATGAACCTTTCTCAGTCCGTGAAGAGATCCCTTTGGAGCTACATATGTGGTGGCATGATTTGGGGGACGACAGCAGAAAAATTGTGACAAAAGCACTGGGCGGTCTTATTGGGCTTTTGAAGGTCAAGCCCAAAAAAGACTTGATTGAGGCCTTAATACCGTTTTGGGACCCAGCATATAATATGTTCCACTTTACGGATTTCGAGTTAACTCCTACGCTAGAAGAGATAGCAGGCTATGATGGTTCCGAAGGGAATCTCAGAAGTCAATACCCGGTAGCACCAAGAACAGTGACCCCCCACGAATATTTGGACTTGTTAAGCATCAGTCGGGATGTCCGAGACAGAAATTTGGCCAAAGGATTTTGTACCTTCTACTTTCTGTACCGACGATATGGGAATTCACGTGGCTTTGAAACACCAGATACTGGTCTTACTCATGCTAGGAATCAAGAAGTGGGAAGCTCGGAGATGATTAGCTTTCATAGTGGCGTTCCTGGGTATTTTGGTTTGCCCGAGAAAAGATGGGAACATAGAGACGGGATTAGTAGGGATAACTGACTTTATGGTGAAGAAGGAAAATGGGAATATAGTGCCGTTGATCTTGGCAGAAATTTACCGAACTCTTACTTGTTGTCGAGAAGGAGCAAAGTTCTTTGAAGGGTGCAATACGCTGTTACAGATATGGATGGAGGAACACCTTTGCCACCGTCCCGGATACTTGAATTGCGGTATGATTGGCCTCAAGTGCATCGAAAAACATGAAAAGCGAGTATAGGGTTATGAGTTTCCAGATGGTACGGAAGCATGGCATGCTCATTTGAGATCTTTGACCGCAAATAAGATCGAATGGACATTCGGATGGCTTTCGGTCAACGAAGTAATCTGTATGTCGGCTGAGGTGTGTTTTTTGCTGTTGATGGGTCTGCGAAGTATCCAGCCTTATGCTCCGCACAGAGTCTTGCGTCAGTTGGGCCGGTACCAGACCATCCCACACAATGAAGATTTGAGTCAGCAAGTCATTGAGTTAGATCCAAAAGCTGTCTTCCCAGAAGAAAAAGTGCATCGGGTTTGGCATCAGTGCAGATTCTTAGGGCCTAACACGCGAGTACGAGACCTATCCAGAGGCGAGGTGGAGCCCAGTTATATTGCTTGGTATGGTAAAAGATCATGAGTTCAACATGAGCCTGACAGGCCCGCAAAGAGACCTCATGTCTAGCAATTCACCGACGGAGCTCAGGTACAATGGGATTGGCTGACCAAAGAAAACGATTACAGGGCTACCATAAGCAAGTTAGAAAAACAAGTCAGAGAACTTCAATTTGAGAATAGCTTGCAAGTGGCGGCGGATGAAGGAGAAAAGCAAAAACTAGCCAAAGAAAATGAGGCCCTTCGAGCTCAAATCCAGAAATTAAAAGTAGCAGCAGAAAATCCAGTCCGAAGTGACAGAGATGAAAAACTCATAGCTAACCTAAGGCAGAAAGTAAATGACTACAGTTTTGATTTGAATAAAGCAGAAAGTGAATTAGCCAAGGCTCGAAAGCAATTGGCTAAAAACTCAGATGAACGAGTACGCTTGGTTAAGCAATTGAGAGAAAGGTACGATGATGAGGTCGCAGGGTTAAATAGAAGGGTCATCGCCGCAGAAAACAAAATGATCAAACAGGCAAAAGACTTCAAAGTTGAAAGGGAACATTGCTATACAGCAATGGCGCAATTAGAAATAGATTTGCAACAACTTCAGGAGCAAAATCATGTGGTTGAGCAAACTTTGGAAGCCAGGGCCCAGCAGATTGGGCGTTTGTTACAAGAAAAGGGCGCCATAAGAGAGAGAATTAGAAGCATTGCTGACTACATCGTTATGAAGTGCCACATCTGTGAGGATATGACTCGCACTACATTCTTTGCAGCGGTGATGACCTTTGTTAAACAAATAATGAACGACTTGGACCAACTTCAAAGGGATCTTGCACATAGGCCCGTGGCGAGACCGAATGATGTCCCGCGGGCACCAGGAGCTTTGAAGTATTCGTGATTTTTCGTTTGAGTTTGTATTTCCTTTTCTGTCGGAGTCTGTAAGTCATGTTGAGTTTGTATTTTCTTTCTATTTTTGAGTCTGTATTTCTTCGGAGTATGACAGTCTATTTTTGGAGTCTGTATTTCATCTTTGCATCAAAATCTGTTAATCTTTTGGAATTTGTTAGTTTTGAGTTTTTAATGGAGGCATTTGTTGTTTTATTTTAGGAAAACTAAAAATCCCAAAAAAATGTTTTATTTCGCACTTATCTACAAGAACTACGCTTGGTCTGATTCATGCGGGGTCATAATACGTAGGCAATCTCCATAGGATTCGACCGTAACCAAATAAAAGAGAGTAAAGAGAAGAAATAGTGGAATAACAAAAGAGAGAGAAAATAAGAAACAAGAGAGAGTAAAGACAGAGAGAACAGATGCAGGAATGAAAGAAAAGGAAAAGAAAAGAAAAGAAAAGGGGATGTTTGCAATTAAAAGAAGGAAAAGGCCGGATAACGCATGCAACCACTCAAATACACAATAGAGACGGTAACCTGTTTAGGTGCATTCATGCCCAATGTGCGGCTACCAATCTGTTAAAGCCTAATCGCTAACAAGGTGGTTTGTTTGATGTATTCAGTCCAGGTAGGTGGTTAGTTGACTGGCATTCTGGCAACTCACTCCTACAACACCCGATATAAAGACAGGCTGAATATGGTCGACCAGGAACCAGAAACAAGTATTGTCGACCCATCGAAAGAGGTGGAAGAAATGGACGTTAATGCAATGAGGGAAGAAATGTATAAGCTGAAACAGCAGATGGCTGAAATGTACCAAGCTTGGGCGAAGGGGCACCCACCACTGGTTTATCCCGCCAATCCTGCTTATATCCCACTATCAGCCCAACCTCAGGAACCTCCCACTGTAAACTCATCTCCAGCCTTTCCTCTCTACCAACAATGCCAATGCACCACTTCCCATACTTCTCAAGTTCCACCACTCAAACAAGTCTTGTACCCTCCCCCACCAATTGCACCTATTTTTGTGGCGCCTCCACCTGCTACATTACACTGATCTTCCAGTGAACCCATATTCCAAACTCACGATAACCAGTACTATCCCCCTTAACCCACCTTCAAAGTTCCAGAACCATATCCTTACACTCCTCATCTTGATATCCCGGCAGAGATCGAGAAACTGCCCAGAAATCCTAAGCATGAAGAGATGATCAGAAAGGTCAAAAGCTTAGAGCAATCATTCCAAGATATGAGGGGGCTGGGAGGCCAAGTAAGTGTGGCCTACAAAGATTTATGTTTGTTCCCAGATGTTCAGTTGCCAGCAGGGTTCAAAATGCCCAAGTTTGATCTGTACGATGGGCATGGCGACCCGGTAGCACACTTAAGAGGATTCTATAGCAAGATGAGAGGAGCAGGTGGAAGAGACGAATTGCTGATGGCATATTTCAGCCAAAGTTTGAGTGGGTCGGCGCTAGAATGGTACACCAGACAAGATCATAGCAGGTGGTACACATGGGATGATCGGCCCAAGCCTTCGCCTGCCATTTCCAGTATAATCTTGAAATCATCCCAGACCGTCTGTCACTGACAAAGATTGAGAAGAAGCCCGGTGAGAGTTTCCGAGGATATGGGTTCCGTTAGAGAGAGCAAGCAGCGAGAGCAAGCGGCGAGGGTTGACCCTCCGATGAAAGAAAGCGAGATGGTTGATTATTTCTTGCAGGCTTTGGAGCCCACTTATTTTGGTCATTTGGTGTCAGCAGTGGGCAAGTCCTTTAATGAAGTTGTGAAAATGGGAGGCATGGTTGAGGAGGGACTCAAGTCCAATAAGATCATGAGTTACTCAGCAATCAAAGCAACCACCCAGGCCATTCAAAACGGTACTGGGGTGTACTCGGAAAGAAGAAGAAAGAGGATGTTGCAACGATCGAGTCAGCAGCTTGGGGTGGATCCAGGAACCTTCCACCATTCTACAACCAGCCTCGACCCTATCCCCAAACATACCCCCACACTCCATATAGCCCACCACAACACTACTACCCACCGCCAGATCCCCATTTTTCTGTCTATCACGCATAAACCTATACCCAACCTCCCGCTCATGCACAATGGCATGCGCCAACTCCACAGAGTCCCTACCAAGCTCCACAAAATACCCATCCACTCCCAAAAGCCTACAAAAACCCTCCTGGAATAGGTTTTCGACCTAATCAAGCCTTTAAGAATGAGAGGTTGCGGAAGTAGAAGACTTTCACTCCATTGGGAGAATCATATACCAGCCTATTCCACATATTGAGACAGTTGGGTATGTTAAATCCGATCGAGGCCAAAATGCCGAATCCCCTTCCCATAAATCTTGATCGCTCGGTGAATTGTGAGTATTGTTTAGGGGCCCTGGGCCATGACACAGAGAAATGCTAGAAACTAAAAATGGTTGTACAAGAGCTCATTGATACTCATCGGATCGAGGTTCAAGCCCCAGAAACACCAAACATCAACCAGAATCCGCTACTAGCTCACCATGAGACCTATATGATTGAGTTGATACACAAGGGAGGGGAGGCTAAGAAACCCTCGCAGACGGTGATGATGATCCGCTCCAGTGAAACTAGTTCAAAGGAAAAGGTAACTAGTGGGAAATCAGTAGTTCAGTTGAAAGAGGTAGACAACAAGCTGGCTATGGTAACCGAGAAAGGGTCGTCAAATACCGTTGCAGTGAAACCAAAGAAAGATAAAGTGGTGGTACCAGGGGTTACAAGTAAACCTGTTGTGATCGTGAAGGGTGCTCGCGCAGAGCCTGTTATCATAAAACTAGTAACTCAGCTTCCAATGATCAATATCAAGGCGGTCCCGTAGAACTATGAACGACTGACAGTAACTTACAAGGGGGAAGAGGTCAGAGAAGAAGTGTGTGAGACCCATGGCTTGACTCGATCGGGGAGATGCTTTGCCCCCGAAGAATTGAAAAAAGCTAAGACCTCAAAGGATAATCCAGTGTTGGTGAAGAAAGCAGTGACTGAGGAAGCAGCAGAAGAATTTCTAAGAAAGATGAAAGCGCAAGACTATTCCATTGTGGAGCAGTTAAGGAAGACACCAGCTCAGATCTCGCTCTTGTCATTACTGATCCATTCAGACGAACACCGTCATGCTTTGATGAAGATCTTGAACGAAGCCCACGTTCCTGACAAAATCTTAGTAAACCACTTGGAAAAGATAGCTAACAAGATATTTGAGGTAAACTGAGTCACTTTTTCTGATGATGAGTTACCCATGGAGGGTACCGAGCACAATAGAGCCCTCTATCTGACGGTGAAATACGACGATTCCGTGGTTACTCGGGTACTGGTTGACAATGGGTCTAGTGCGAACATTTGTCCTCTCTCCACATTAAACAAATTGCAAGTGGAGAATGAAAGGATTCACAAGAACAATATTTGCGTCCGGGGATTCGACGGCGGAGGGAAGGATTCAGTCGGGGACATAGTGCTTGAGCTTACAATAGGGCCAGTTGAATTTACTATGGAATTCCAGGTGCTCGACGTGGCTGTTCCGTACAATCTGTTGTTGGGACGACCCTGGATCCATGCTGCCAAAGCAGTCCCGTCTACTCTGCATCAAATGGTCAAGTTTGAATGGGATCGACAGGAAATTGTTGTACATGGCGAGGATAATTTGTGTGTGCACAATGGTGCCATTGTTCCGTTCATAGAGGTTGACGATGGCAAGGGACCTGGGTTTATCAAGTCTTTGACATAGTATTAGTAGAGAAAGTTCCGGAAGGAAAGAGCATTCCAACTCCAAAGATGGTTGCGGCATCAGTCATGGTAGCCGTTGAAATGTTGAAAAATGGTTTCGTACCGGGCAAGGGTTTGGGTGCATCTTTGCAAGGTATTGTGCAACCGGTTTCTCTTCCAAGGAATCTGGATACTTTTGATCTGGGGTTCAAACCTACAGTTGCAGATGTGAGACGAGCCCGCAAAATGAAACAGAAAGCATGGACACTGCCAAAGCCAATCCCGCGTCTGTCCAGATCATTCGCCAGGCCGGGTGTCAGAAAGCAATTATTGTTAAAGGTTCCTGGATCGTTGATTGGTGCTAATGGAGACTTAGAGAAGGGACTCGAAAGGTTATTCGTTGAGGTTAACATGGTTGAGGCTGGGGAAGGGTCAAGCAAGGTAGATGTGCAATTCGTGGGACCATGTGCAAAAGTCAACAACTGGGAAGCTACTCCTCTTCCTATCCGGAGGGAGTCTTGGTAGTGGGTTTTGATTTTCTTTTAGTTATCTGGATTATTCCAGGGTCTGTAATTTAGATATTATGTTCTGTCCAGTTGGATGTGTTAAAACCCTGTTATCTTTATATTCAATGAAATGCAATTGTTCCTTTTCCTTCATTTCTTCTAATTTTATTTTTGTTCTCTTCTTTTGTACAGTTCTTTTTATGCTGATATCAATGACATGACATGCGTGAGGAATCTTCGGCCCAGTTTTAAAAGCCAATCTAACTCTGAAATAATAATACAAGAAATTGAGTGTGATGACGAGTTGGAGTTTGAGGATGATGAGGCCTGTGAAGAAATTAGTAAGGAACTAAGTCATTTTGAGGAAAAGCCCAAACCTAATTTGAATGACACAGAAGCAGATAATCTGGGGGACCAAGAAAATATCTGTGAAACTAAAATAAGTGTCCATCTGGAACCTCAACTCAGGGAGGAGATAATTAAAGCACTGTTTGAATACAAAGACGTTTTTGCATGGTCCTATGATGACATGTTGGCTCTGAGCACTGATTTAGTGGTTCACATGTTGCCCACTGACCCGGCATTCCCTCCTATCAAACAGAAGCTGAAAAAGTTCAAAACGGATATGAGTGTAAAGATCAAAGAAGAGGTCACCAAGCAGTTTGATGCGAAAGTTATTCGGGTCACGCGGTATCCCACCTGGTTAGCCAATGTTGTGCCTGTGCCGAAGAAGGATGGCAAAACCAGTGTGTGCGTTAACTATCGGGATCTCAACAAAGCAAGTCCGAAGGATAATTTTCCCCTGCCAAACATCCATATATTAATTGACACTAGTGCCAAACATGAGATTGGTTATTTTATGGATTGTTACACGGGTAATCATCAGATCTTAATGGACGAGGAAGATGCAGAAAAGACGGCCTTCATCACGCTGTGGGGAATGTACTGCTATCGGGTCATGCCATTCGGTTTGAAAAAAGCTGGGGCAACCTACGTGAGGGTAATGACAACAATATTCCATGATATGATACACCAGGAAATCGAGGTGTACGTGGATGATGTGATCGTGAAGTCTAGAAAGTAGTCTGACCATGTCAGGGATCTGAAGAAGTTCTTCCGAAGGCTTCGCAGGTACAATCTCAAGCTTAATCCTGCAAAGTGTGCTTTTGGGGTGCCGTCTGGAAAGTTGTTGGGGTTCGTAGTCAGCCGCCGGGCTATTGAATTGGACCCATCAAAAATCAAGGCCATCCAGGAATTGCCACCTCCAAAGAACAAGACCGAGGTGATGAGTTTGTTGGGGAGATTGAATTATATCAGCAGGTTCATCGCTTAGCTCACGACAACTTGTGAGCCTATCTTCAAACTGTTAAAGAAAGATGTTGCAGTCAAGTGGATGGATAAATGTCAGGAGGCGTTTGATAAGATAAAGGGGTATTTGTCAAACCCACCCGTGTTGGTCCCGCCAGAACCAGGGCGACCTTTGATTCTATATTTGACGGTTTTGGATAATTCATTCGGTTGTGTATTGGGTCAACATGATATCACTGGAAGGAAGGAGCAGACCATCTATTACCTCAGCAAGAAGTTCACATCCTATGAGGTTAAGTACACTCATCTTGAGAGGACATGTTGCGCCCTAACTTGGGTGGCACAGAAGCTGAAACACTATTTGTCATCTTATACTACTTACCTCATATCTCGCTTGGATCCATTGAAGTATATCTTTCAGAAGCCTATGCCCACAGGGAGGCTTGCAAAGTGGAAGATCCTACTCACAGAGTTTGACATTGTCTACGTGACTCGAACTGCAATGAAAGCACAGGCCTTGGCGGACCACTTGGCCGAGAACCTGGTTGATGAAGATTACGAACCTTTGAAACTTATTTCCCTGATGAAGAGGTGATGCACATTGATGAGTTGGAACAAGTCGAGAAGCTTGGATGGAAACTTTTCTTTGATGGAGCCGCAAACATGAAGGGCATGGGGATAGGAACAGTACTTATTTCTGAAACAGGGCAGCACTACCCTGTTACGGCTCAGCTTCATTTTGACTGTACCAATAACATGGCTGAGTACGAGGCATGTATTCTGGGTTTGAGGTTAGCTGTGGATATGGGTGTCCAGGAAGTCTTGGTCTTGGGTGACTCCGACCTCCTGGTGCACCAAATTCAGGGAGAATGGAAAACACGGGATTTGAAACTCATACCGTATAGACAATGTTTGCATGATCTTTGCCAACGGTTTTAGTCGATAGAATTCAAGCATATCCCAAGGATCCATAATAAAGTTGCTGATGCTTTGGCTACTCTAGTGTCAATATTACATCATCTAGATAAGGCTTATGTGGACCCTTTGCAGATTCAGGTCCGTGATTAGCACGCTTACTGTAATGTGGTGGAAGAAGAACTTGATGGGGAACCATGGTTCCATGATATCAAAGAATACATTAGGATGGGGGTATATCCGGTACAGGCCACTGGTGATCAGAAAAGAACAATTCGACGATTGGCAAGTGGATTTTTCTTTAGTGGAGGGGTATTGTACAAAAGAACTCCAGATTTGGGATTGCTAAGATGCATAGATGCTAGACAGGCCACAACTATCATGACTGAGGTACACTCCGGAGTTTGTGGACCGCATATGAGTGGGTACATTCTGGCAAAGAAGATTCTCCGAGCAGGTTACTACTGGCTCACTATGGAGCGGGATTGCATCGGTTTTGTGCGTAAATGTCATTAGTTCCAAGTGCATGGAGATTTGATTCATTCTCCACCATCTGAATTACATTCAATGTCTGCACCTGCCTTTTGTTGCTTGGGGCATGGATGTCATTGGGCCAATCGAACCAGCAGCATCAAATGGACACAGGTTTATCCTGGTAGCCATTGATTATTTCACCAAGTGGGTTGAAGCGAAAACTTTCAAATCTGTGACCAAGAAAGCGGTGGTCGATTTTGTGCATTCAAATATCATCTGTCGGTTTGGGATTCCGAAGGTAATCATCACGGATAATGATGCTAATCTCAACAGTCATCTGATGGCGGAGACCTGTCAGCAGTTTAGGATTGTACGCAATTCCATCCCATATCGCCCTAAAGAGAATGGAGCAGTCGAGGCAACCAACAAGAATATAAAGAAGATACTTCGAAAAATAGTGGAAGGTTCTAGGCAGTGGCATGAAAAGCTGCCGTTTGCATTGCTGGGTTATCGCACTACTATTCTCACTTCAGTATGGGCTACTCCTTATTTGTTGGTGTATGGCACGGAGGCAGTAATACCCGCAGAAATTGAAATCACATCCCTTCGGATTGTCGTTGAGGCAGAAATTGATGACGTTGAATGGGTCAAAACCCGTTTGGAGCAGTTAAGTCTGATTGATGAAAAGAGATTGGCGGCAGTATGTCAAGGCCAATTGTACCAACAGAGAATGGCAAGAGCATATAACAAGAAGGTATGTCCACGGAAGTTCGAAGTGGGTCAACTAGTGTTGAGATGTATCTTGCCTCATCAGGCTGAAGCAAAAGGAAAGTTCGCCCCAAATTGGCAGGGGCCATTTGTTGTAACTAGAGTGCTGTCCAATGGCGCATTATATCTGACAGATGTAGAAGGGAAATGTGTAGAAATGGCTATCAACTCTGATGCAGTCAAGAGATACTATGTATGATTTCTTTCTTTGATTGTACTTGTTTGTATTTGGCATATTTTGAAGATTGAAATGATGAAGGCGTTTTGTTCTGCTATCTAAATACTTTATCCTTTGTCACCCCTTTTTGAGCCTTATTTATTTTTTTTCATACCCCTCTTTCGGGATCAACGGAACAACTCAGAAACGCAAGTGCGGAGGATAAGTAAGTGAAAAGAAAAAGAAAGAATGAACAATAAAAGAAAAGAAGAAGAAAAATGAAAAGAGAGAAGAAAGAGAAAGAAAAGAAAAGAGAAGCAAAAAGAAAAAAAAAAGAGAAAAAGAAAAAAAAAAGAAAAGAAGAATAACAGAAGAAAAGGAGAGAAAGAAAAGAAAGAGAGAAAAGAAAAATCGCAACAACAAAGTAATTTCTATGCCATGAACTACGTTCGACCTGATTCCTTTTAAGGATACGTAGGCAACCTCACGGTGCGGTCTCATCAAAATAAAAGTCCAAAAGTCCCCAAGCAAGGAACTGGGGCAGAAGTTGTGGATGTTGTGAGAAACCAGATTCCGAAAGTTGTAAGTCTAATCCATTTGAACTGTTTTGAGCCTTTTATACCCTTTCTTTTTAACCCTGTCCAAAAGCCCACATTACGGTCCAAAGAAAGACCTTCTGATCAGTCTTTGAGAAATGCCAAGTCGAGCAGGCAAAGGTAATTCATGTTAGGGGCAACACTCTGGTTCAAGCAGGAAAAATAAAAATAAGAGAGTCTTATTGGTGAAAACCTTCACAGGCACCGTAAGGCGACGGGAGTTGAGAAAAATAAAAATGAGAGAGTCTTATCGGTGAAAACCCTCACGGGCACCATAAGGCGAAAGTGAGTCGAGAGATAAACGAATGAAAGAGGTCTGCTGGTGAAAACCTTTCAAGGCACCGCAGGATGAACAAGGCCGAGGTTTGGGTAAAGTAATCAAGTCATGGAAATTCTGGGGCAACAAAGTACGGCAACTGAAAGTTGATTGGTTGGACAGATTGGGCCGACTAATCCGAAATGCATGTCATGATCATTGGTACCAGCTGTTCCACCCAGATAAGTCTCTTTTCTTTCTCCTTTGGTAGCAGTCATCTGGTTTTGGATTCTTCTTATCCTTAACCCGCAAAGTCATTGCATTTAATTTTCTTTTGTGTATTTATCTAAAGATGTTTCATTGTCAGTCTTGTTCAAATCGAGTGAAAAGGCTTTTAAAGCTCACTACCAACTTCCAAAATTGCAAAGCACAAAGTGGTCAAAGTATACTAAGGATAACACGACGAAAGAGGAAAATACGAGGAATCACCGGAAGCTTCATCGGTGGAATGGTTTGGTAATGTCATGGGAGATGCAAAAGTTCAGATAAAGGGATCAGAGGTAAGACAACAGCGGGGGTATAGAACACTTGGCTCGTCAAAAGTCATGGGGTTTGAAAGTCAGTCAGAAAGTCAAAGCGGTTCAGGGCTAGTTCGGAGAATCCAGTCAGAACAAACATTGCAGCAGAAAGATCTTCAGCAAGAATGCCATCAGTTAACCACCACTTTAAACTGACAAAATTTTCTTTGATTGAAACAGGGACAGAAAATTCGTTGGATTCGGAGAAACTCTCCGTGGAGAAAGGCACTCACCAAACAGGTTTGTTTTGATTTTCAGGACCCTCCTGAAAAATGGAACCTAGTTTAAAGATCAGAAATAGCATAATCTAGCATAAATGCATCCCAAAGGAATATAAGTTGGCTTAGAAATTTGCATGTTCGAGATAGGATTCAATTAGGAGTTTTCAGGACTCTCCTGAATAATGGGACTTAGCTTAAGATTTCGATTAGATACCAACATTTAGCATAAACTCTATTGTAAGGTAGTATAATTCAGACATGAAAGCTGTCACCTTTAAGATAAAATTTGACCTTTGAGTTTCAGGACCCTCCTGGATAATGGGAAGTAGTTTAAAGATCCTCTTAGATAGCAAGATTTAGCAGAAGTCACACCTGTAGAAGATATAACTTAGATTTTAAATTGTCGTTTAGTTAAGAGTTGTCAGGACCCCCCTGAATAATGGGACCTAGCTTTCAAATCCTTAGTAATACTTGGTAATATGATTTAGTTTTACAATCACATCTGTCCCCAGCCACCAAACTGGGGCAGATAATTTTCTTTGTTTTTGTCTGTTTTGTTGAAGTCAGGAGCCCGCCTGGAGAGCAGGGAATACATTTCAAGTTGAAGTCAGGAGCCCGCCTGGAGAGCAGGGAATACTTTCAATCGCAACAGTCAGGAGCCCGCCTGGAGAACAAGGGAGTATCAATTAAGTTTAGCTTTCAAATTCTTTGTTTTGTCTATACTGAAGTCAGGAGCCCGCCTGGAGAGCAAGGAATACATTTCAAGTTGAAGTCAGGAGTCCGCCTGGAGAGCAGGGAATACTTTCAAATGCAGCAGTCAGGAACCCGCCTGGAGAACAAGGGAGTACCATTTAAGTTTAGCTTTCAGATTCTTTGCTTTGTTTATGTTGAAGTCAGGAGCCCGCCTGAAGAGCAGGGAATACATTTCAAGTCAGCAGTCAGGAGCCCGTCTGGATAGCATGGGAATACATTCACATTTTGAAGTCAGGAGTCCGCCTGGAGAGCAAGGAATACATATCAAGTGCAGCAGTCAGGCGCCCACCTGAAGAAAGGGAAAATATCTCAGTTTACAATTCAAGGTGGCAACAAACGGACGTCTCCGAAAGAATGGAGAACAACAAGGCAACAAGAAGCACAAGATCAAGTTTGAAGATATAGATAGGACTTTTTGTAATCCATAGATCATAGTCTAGTCTAGCTTCTTGTTTTATTTTGACATGGTGTAATAAGGAGGTTCAGCAAGCAGTAGCAGCAACAACAACAACAGTGAAATCACAGCTTCGTGGTAGTCCCAGCTACCAAAATTTCCCGAACTACACTGACCTGATTCCTTTTTAGCCAAGGATATGTAGGCAACCTCGGAAGCAGGGTGCGGTCAAATCTTTCCAAAAATACTTCCCACAGAGTATTCAAGCGGGTAAAAATCGCTCGTATCCGCTCATTTATCTTTGCGCGAAAACTCTTCATGTTTCCGGGCAAAGAGGGGAAGTTGTGAGCACGTGATTTTTTCCCTATATGTATTACTCCAACAAAGTCAAAACAAAATAATTTCTATTAGTGTTTGCAATTTTGTCGGATTTTGTGACATTTTCTGTTAATTGTTTGCATTTTGTTTGTGCATTTTAATTGATGAGAAAATACAAAAAATATGTTGCATTTGCATTTAGGATTTAATTTTACATTTTAAGATAAATAGACAAATCAATTATTTTATAAAAAATGGGGAAAATCACAAAAATAATTTATTTTGCACTTTTAATTTTAATGTCGAATTTTGGTAGATTTTTCCTTTAATTTGATTTTTAATTATTGGTAGTAACAATTATTAGGGTTAATTAATTTAATGTGGTAGGATAATTTGGTTTAGGATTCAATTTAAGTTTTAATTTCAATTTAGGAAAAAGAAAAAGATTTTTGTTAAAAGAGAAAAATAAATTGAAAAAAAAAAGGAAATAATGAAAAGGAAAATTTGGGCCAAAATCAATCCAAATCCCCAGCCCAAACCTACATCATTAGCCTACCCACCCCAATCACGCAGAAACCCGGCCCAAACCCGCCTCTACCCGGTCCATTCCCCCAACTATGTGAAACCACGTCGTTTCATGGGCATCAGATCGGGACCGTCGAGGTGGATTGATCTAACGGACGAGAAGCCGGGGTCATTTGATATATTAATGTCCAAACGTTACCGCCCCCCCAACTTTTGTCTCTCTCAAATCCCCTCAGAGAAACCCTAGAAGCCGTCGGGATTCCCCACCACCATTGATGGCGGCGCCGGTGTCCAATCGCCACCAAACTTACACCAAACACTCCCCTCCTTATCCTCTTTCCGAATCTACAAATCCCCGCCCTCGAATCAACCCAGAACGGCTCGAATCTGGTTTTGGAAGAAAACCCTAGCTGAGCCACCCCTAAATCCCCGGCCTCTGGTGGCGGCGCCTACCCCAATCCCACCCAAAATCACACCCTATAACCACCTCACTCCCCTCATCTCAAATCCCCACTCCGTTTGTTTCAAATCCCCCCGAATCTCCTCGAATCTTAGATCAAAAGATGAACCTTAGAAACTCCAAATCGGGTTCTGAAGGAATCTCAAGCCTAATTTGATTTTTGTCGTGTGTTCTTTATAAGAACACATGATTAATATCATATTTGGCCGAAAAATCCGGAAATTGAAGAATTTAAGGCATTCTTCCATATTTCTTGTTCATCCGAAATTCCTAGGTATTCTTTCTTTACCCTATTATTTTGTGTTCCTTTTCCCCATCTTCTTCTACTCCTTCTCATTTTTTTTGTTTTGATTGTCTGTTTGGTTTCATTTTTTATTTTATTTTACTTTTCTTATTTTATTTTTATCATCTGTGTTCGCATGCTAGATTTAGGGTGTGCTTGATTATCAGTTGTTTCCTAGTCTGGGTAGTTTGAATTTTGCATGCTCGTTTTGGGCTTAATTTGGCTCCGAGTCATTAGGCTTATGAATTTGAACATTTGGTTTTCTGAGTTTTTCTTCATATTAATTGGGTCACAAAGATTGTTTAGCCTAAGAGGAGATTGATTTGGGTCTGCTCAGACTCACTAATTCGGGTCAATTGGACTGTGGTCCTGCCTGGCATATAGAGGATAATAACAGGGTTTTAGGGGTTAGTATAGGAAATTTAGGTGGGGGAATCTCTTGTAACTGAAAAGGAAGCTTCTAGGAAGCTGGGGTGGGGGGGCTAATCTGAAAATTTGAGTTTTAAGCTAAGGGTATTTGAGCAAAAAGAAAAATTCAAAAGGGGTCAAAGTGCAAATCTGTTGATTAATTAGGTTGCCCTACTTTCTTGCCTATAAAGGTATCATTTCTTGCATTGAAAGGAAGACCCAAGAGACCTAGGAGAAAGATCCAGAAAATTAAAACACGGCTAAAATTTTCAGAAAACTATTGTTCCATTGGACTCCTTCTCTGATTTTTCTTTAATTTGTTGAAGCCGTTTCTGATTCATCTGGTGTTGAGATGGATTGAATTTAGCTGTTTTACGTTTGGACTGAAACTGGCTGAGTTACTATTCGATTGAAGCTGTTTTGTGGACTGGCTGAGTATCGTTTTGGTTTAAAAACTGGTTCAATGTTTGCTTCCTGCTGTTGATCTTTGCTATTGCTGCTAATCCTTAATCCTAGTTTCCTTCCATCTTCAGGTACATATCCCTGATTTAAGCATGTAAAGGATAACTTATGAAGTGTTTTGTTGAAAGGAGATGAAGATTATGTTATCAGATGCTCTTCTTCTTTAGTTTCTTTTCTCAGCTTGTAGTGTCAATTTCTTATCTCAGCTTGTTTAACATGAAGTTGTGCTTGAGGACTTTGAGTCTTATGGTGGAATTGTAACAGGCTACTGCGAGAATTATTGATTTCCATTTGTTCGGTTCTCTAGGTTTTGTTATTGATAGAAGTGTCAGTTGATTTTAGATGCATGATGTGTTTGTGAGTTCAAATTACAAGAATATGTTGTTAATTGTCAAGTTGCTATATCTAAATTGAGCACGCATGCGAAGTGAGAATGGGGAGATGGATCATGTTAAGGTGCAGCAGGTTTGCTGCTGATATGGACTCGAATAAGAGTCAGACTCCCTGATTTGGGCCTGGGCAGTATCTGGGCTCTTAAGTCTGGATTGGGTTTGGCTTTTCAAATTCATTTGTGCACCAACCTAGGATTTGGTTTACTGATTTTAGGGGGTACCTTAGTCTAGTGTTGTCCATATTCACACGTAAGTTCTCAGATGTTTTAAAAGGGTTGTAAGCAGGACTTGAGTTGAAAATCAGACTTGAAAACTTGTGAGTTTGGTTTTAATACTTGCATTCGTCTTTTTGAAAGCTTTAGGCTGTATAGTCTTGTTAAATGGTGTGAAGCTTATATACATATTTTAATAACATGATTGAAACGTTTAAATCATGTCTTGACCTTTGAATGTAATTTGGTATTTGTTTAAAAGTCAGAAGCTGTATGAACGAATCCCTGTTGCGAATTCGGCATCAATGTAGTTCTCCCCAGGACCGCGCATGCCTAGCTTTTCGTTGGTGTGAAATTTCTTTTCAACTAGGCATTGGGCCTCAAGCCAGGCCCAAGCTTTGAGAAAATGAGGACGGATTTAGTTTCGCCTAACGCTGTCATTGTGATTAATAATCTGAATTTGAGCGTCAAGTTAGGAATAGTTATAATTTCTTTAAGCCTTATTTCATTTTTTTAATTACGGGAGGCGAGCCAATATTAGATAACGAAAATAGCTTATGGCCTTCAAACATCTAGTTTGTATATCCTTTTAAGTTGGGGTTGAGGTGTGCCGTGCCAAATAAATTTTAAATGCGTGTCCCTCATTTAATTAATGCATTTGCTCCTTAGAAATCGAGGTGTGCCATTTAGTGAATTTTCCATGGCCCTCACAAAGTTAAAAACACGTAGTTGCTTTAGGCGCGTTATTATAATAATATTACCTTTTTAAACTCGGGTGTGCATTTCATGTGACCCAAATCAAATCCCAAATGTTGAATAAAATGTGTTCCGGACTGCGGGTGCATTTCATGTGGCGCGATCCAAAGGCACGTTTTAAACGACATTCAATCTTCTTTAAAAATCAATTAAAAGCGGTTAAAGGTTAAAACGCACATAGGTTCAAAAGTGTTTTAAAAATCAAATAATAGGCCGACTATAACAGTTAAGCGACCGTGCTAGAACCACAGAACTCGGGAATGCCTAACACCTTCTCCCAGGTTAATAGAATTCCTTACCCGGATTTCTGGTTCGCCGACTGTTAAATAGAGTCAATCTTTTCCTTGATTCGGGATTGGAACCAGTGACTTGGGACACCATAAATCTCCCAAGTGGAGACTCTAAATCTTTTAATAAATATAATCCCTTTTCGATTGTTTTTTAATTGGAAAAACTCCCTTTATACATCCCCTTTCCCGATGGTGTAGATGAAAAAAGGAGGTGTGACAAGTATGAAGTAAATAACTTCTGCTTTTTAAGCTGAATTTTTGGTTAAAAGTCATAACAAAAGTGTCAAATATAGGACAAAAACTTACGCTTTTTCTGCGTAAGTTATTTGAAAAAGCTTTACGACAAAAAATATCGAGTCCAGGACAAAAACTTCAGCTTATCAAGTGCTGAAGGTTTTAGAAATGAACTAAATAACTTCAACACATGGAGCTGAAGTTATTTGAAAAAACTTTACGACAAAAACTATCGAGTCCAGGAGAAAAACTTCAGCTCATCAAATGCTAAAGTTTTCAGAAATGAACTAACAAACTTCAGCACATTGAGCTGAAGTTTTTGAAAAAGCATTTACAACAAAACTATTGAATGCACGATGAAAAACTTCAGCTTATTATGTGCTGAAGTTTTATAAATGAACTAAATAACCTCAACACAATGGGCTGAAGTTGTTGAAAAAGTTTATGACAAAAACTTCAACATATTTTGGTATTTTTTTTTAAGTTGATACTTATCTTTTTTGTATTTACTAT
Organism: Nicotiana tabacum; assembly: GCF_000715075.1. Lineage (NCBI taxonomy): Eukaryota > Viridiplantae > Streptophyta > Magnoliopsida > Solanales > Solanaceae > Nicotiana > Nicotiana tabacum. Next base: position 28,608,888 of record NC_134089.1, on the reverse strand, counting down.
CTACTTTTTGTCTTTTGTCACCTACTTCTGTCGCGCCTCCTTTTTCTAAAAGTAAAATCGGGTTCATAACATTTGGGAGGACAACTCGTTCCCTTTTGGGAATTGGGTTTTTTAGGTTGAAGAGACGCCACCTAATCATTAAAGTACATAAGGACACTAAAGAAGAGTTTGAAATTATCTCGAGGGGAAGGTGTTAGGCACTCCCCAAGATCCACTAGTGTGGTTCCCGACCATGTTATAATTGTGACTTTAACTAACAAGTAAGCAAATAAAGGTCACAAATAGAAGGGGATTTACACATAATGTTGCAAGTGAATTGAAAGTTTGAAGAAAGATAAAGAAAACAGAAATCTTAAGAAAATAGTCTAGACGGTTAAAAAAGGGATAACAAGTAAAGAGGAAGGGGTCCTAGGTTTACAAACAATATGGATCACATCAATGAAATACCCCGTAATCACTCCTCAGAAGAGGGGTCGCACGTGGTATTAGTGCACCGATCATCATGTCCATATCTACCCTTTCCACCCCATTAAGGTATTAAACGCGAAATAGTGTCGTTACTTATTGCATGCTATTACCCGCCCCGATCCTATCAATCCCGGAGGCATTTGGGACTACTAGTCCTAAAGGGAGGGAGGTTGGGGCTTTTCAAAGTTTTAAAAGGACAAAATTCTAATTCGATAAACAAAACACATAAGCAAGTAGGGGGAAACAAATAGTAGTTTAAGGGCTCAAACAGGCCTCCTCACTTAAAGGAGCAAATTATTTAGCATGACTTCAAATACTGGTTATAGTATAAATTAAATTTAAAGCATTAGGACATGTTGCTTCATCACATATTTCTCAAATGAGGAGTCTGAATTAGGCCTTGTCTGGTTGCAATTTATTAAAACTAACACAGTTAAACAATTACCTACTACTTGCCTAGGTGAAAGTATACTAATTTTAAAGAAGGGTTCTCATATTGCTTGAACATGTCGGGTAATAGCCGGATAAGCCATAGATCTATAGATCTGAGAAGGATCTGAAGAGAGCCATTGAAGTCGGGCTTCAAAACCTTGAATAGTTTAGGTCTGATGGTGAGAAAGGATTAGTACACACCATCCATGGCCGGAGACGCCATGGATTGCGGTGGAAACATGGTGAGATAAGGTGGGAGACGATTAGGGTTTCGGAGAGGCTCGAGAGGATTTGAGAGACGAAGGGGTTCAAAGGCAGTGTCTCAGGTGAAATGAATTAGGTCAAGGGGGGTTTGGGAATTAAAAAAAGGAAAGGGTGAATTACGGTCGTTAATCAAAATGATCAACGGCCTGGATCAAATGGGAGCCGGGTGGTTTTTTTAATCGGGTTAGGGGTCGGGTAATTTGGGGATTGGGCTGGTTTAATTTGGGGGTGGAATTGGGTCAAATTGAGGGCCAAAATTGAAAGGTGAAAGGGTTGTAATTGAAATAGAAATGGGCTAAGTGTTAAATAACCTATTTTACCTTTTTATTTTATAAAAATAGTAATAATAATTTTAAAAGTAAATTAAAAATACTGAGCCAATAAATACTATATAAATATTAAACTTAAAATATTGGAAATAATTTTATAATTATAAAATGCTACTAATCGTGAAATAGGCTATAATTGCAATTACATGCAATTTAGCTTAAAAATACCAAATAAATTTGTAAAAAATATACAAAAAACATATTAATTATATTTTGGTGTAAATATGAGAATACAATAAGTTATTCACAAAAATATAATCTTGGGAATAATTATTGGATTTTGTACTACTAAAAATAGGCAATAAATTGATTTTTAAAATCTTAAAAATTAGGAAAAAATACCAAAACTCTTGGGCATGCTTATATATGTATGTACATGCTATTTTGAAAGTATTTTGTATATAAAAATACATAAGGAAAAATTGGTTATCAACAGCTGCCCCTCTTTACCCAGAAGGATGAAAGAGTTGTTGGGTAGAGATATGATGGCCAATTTTGGCCGAATGAAACGATTTTGAAGAGTTTTGACCGAGCTCTGGTTTTTGAGTTGCTTACATATCCCTGGTATTACAGGATTCATGCCATATATAGTTCGGGATCCATCGGCGGAGTATGCCGATGGAGATTTTCGAAAAGCGGACGCGATGTTCAGGTTTAGAAAGGATGGTCAGAGTCTGATAGGCTGCGGGAATTGGAGCGGGATTGCTCCTGATGAGACGGTCGTTGCTAGCCGGTGTACTTGCGAATGAACAATGCCAGCATATTGTGCATAAATTTAAACGTGATGCAAGTTCCCGTTAGACCGTGAATGTTGTTTTTGGACGGTTAGGATGACGTCCTTGGACCATGATGTCCTAGGCCATGAAGCGTATGATAAAAGATTCGCAGGCTATGAAATGATGTTCTCGGGCTATGAGGATGATGCCTCCGAACCATGATGCCTTTGAATAATGATATGCAAAAGATAAAATGGGGTCCTCAGGCCATGGCATAGCCTTTTCGGGCTATGAAAATGGTGTCTCCGAACAATGACGCCCTTGGACAATTTGGCGATCTTTCAGCCCATGAAAATGCAGAAAGTGGCGATCTTTCAGCCGGTGCAAGACAAAAATAAAGGGTTGTGGTATTTCAGCCATGCAAGAGAAATAAGATGGTGGTATTTCAGTCATGCAAGAGAAATAGAGTGGCGATATTTCAACCATGCAAGAGAAATAAGGTGGCGGTATTTCAACCATGCAGATGGAGGTAGAGCTTAACCTCGAAAGACAGAAATATAGCCTTATGCAATGAAGGAGATGCAGATGGAGGTAGAGCTTAACCTCGGAAGGTCGAAAGGTAGCTTTATGCAATGCAGAAAATGCAGATGGAGATAGAGCTTAATCTCGGAAGGCAGAAAGGTAGCCTTATGCAATGCAGAAGATGCAGATGGAGGTAGAGCTTAACCTCGGAAGGCAGAAAGGTAGCCTTATGCAATGCAGAAGATGCATATGGAGACAGAGCTTAGTCTCGGAAGGCAGAAAGGTAGCCTTATGCAATGCAGAAGATGCAGATGGAGACAGAGCTTAGTCTCGGAAGGCAGAAAGGTAGCCTTATGCAATGTAGAGAAATGTAGATGGAGGCAGAGCTTAACCTCGGAAGGCAGAAAGGTAGCCTTATTCAATGCAAAAAAATGCAGATGGAGGCAGAGCTTAACCTCGGAAGGCAGAAAGGTAGCCTTATGCAATGCAGAGAAATGCAGATGGAGGTAGAGCTTAACCTCGAAAGGCAGAAAGGTAGCCTTATGCAATGCAGAAAATAAAAGGCGAATAGTAATGAAATCTCTTAGTTGATAGATGATAGATGATAGCTGATTGCTATATTGTGGCTGCTGTGGATGTCGTGTACGGATAGCAACTGTAAATAGGTGGTGATTTTCAGAGCTGTATTCCTGGGAAGTATGAGTGTATAGATATATCTGATGATTTTACGACTTGAGTGCCTGCATCCAAAGAAAAATCGTGAGTTTTGTAAAAGGGGGGAAGGTTAGTTTGTTTCCCCATGAGCTTCGCTTGTCTTGCTTGGCGTTGTGTACCATTGGGGTAGCATTGCAAAACAAAGTAATTTTGATACCAGACATGCATGATTTAGAAACAATGTAACATAAATACATAATTTAAAATAGTTTTCTTTAGATGAACTGACGAATGCGAGGCGGTTCAAGACATTGCAACCTCTCTCGCTACGAAATTTGAGGGTTCTCCTTAAAATTCTGCCACAGTTTACTGGGCTGGTGCTTCTGACGGCTACGTGCGATAAATGGCTAAAATCAACTTCGGAATTTTGAGGGTCCTCCTCAAAATTCTGTCCTAGTTTCCAATAGCGGGGGGAAATGAAAATTTTATTGAATTGTGACCGAACCCATAGGGTTGCCTACGTATCCCCTCTTAAACGGGAATCAGGTCAGGCGTAGTTCAAATACATTATACAGGAAATCGTAAGAGTTACACATAGTATCGCTTCACTGCATCTAAATTGATCGGCTTCGGCCAAACTTCACCGTCCATTTCTGCAAGTATTAGGGCTCCTCTGGTTAGAACCCGGTGAACCATGTATGGACCCTGCCAGTTGGGAGAGAACTTCCCTTTGGCTTCATCTTGATGCGGGAAAATCTTCTTTAACACCAGCTGCCCCGGTGTAAACTGTCTCGGCTTGACTCTTTTGTTGAAGGCTCTGGACATTCTGTTCTGATAAAGTTGACCATGGAAAACTGCATTCATTCTTTTCCCATCTATAAGAGCTAACTGCTCGTAGCGACTCCTTACCCATTCTGCATCGTCAAGTTCTGCTTCCTGTATGATTCTCAAGGAGGGAATTTCTACCTCGACGGGAATGACTGCTTTTGTACTATAAACCAACATATAGGGAGTTTCCCCGGTTGATGTGCAAACTGTGGTGCGGTATCCCAATAAAGCAAATGATAACTTCCCATGCCACTGCTTATGTTTCTCTATCATCTTCCTTAGTATCTTCTTGATATTCTTATTGGCGGCTTTTATAACTCCATTCATCTGAGGTCTGTAAGCTGTAAAATTCTTGTGTTTGATCTTGAAGGTTTCACACATGGCTTTCATCAGGTCGCTGTTGAGATTGGAACTATTATCAGTGATGATTGACTCCGGAATTCCGAACCGACAAATAATACGGTCGCGGACAAAATCTGCTACCACTTTCTTAGTCATTGCTTTGTACGATGCTGCTTCAACCCATTTGGTAAAATAATCAATTGCCATTAGAATGAACTTGTGCCCGTTTGATGCGGCAGGCTCGATAGGTCCGATAATATCCATTACCCAAGCGGCGAACGGCCATGGCGAGCTTGTTGCAGTAAGCTCGTTTGGAGGCACCTTTATCATGTATGCATGTATCTGACAGCGATGGCATTTTCGGACATACTGGATGCAGTCCGTTTCCATAGTCATCCAAAAATAACCAGCTTGGAGTATTTTCTTGTCTAAGACAAAGCCGTTCATATATGGTCCGCAGTTCCTCGCATGAATTTCCTCCAATAATCTGGATGATTCCTTTGCATCGACACACCTTAGTAATCCCAAATCAGGAGTCCTCCTATACAGGATTCCTCCGCTATGAAAGAAGTTGTTAGATAATCTCCGAAGTGTGCGCTTCTGAGTAAGATTTGCGAGTTCTGGATATTCTCCCTTCGTCAAATATTCCTTGATATCATGAAACCAAGGTTTTCCATCTGCTTCTTCTTTTACATGAGTACAGTAAGCTGGCTGATCATAGATCTTTACTGGAATAGGATCAATGAAGTTCTTGTCTGGGTGTTGTATCATGGACGATAGGGTAGCAAATGCATCGGCAAACTCATTTTGAATTCTGGGAACATGTTGGAACTCTGTCTTTGTGAACCTCTTCCTCAACTCCTGTACATGATGCAGATAAGGGAGTATCTTGGAGTTCTTGGTTGCCCATTCTTCTCGGACCTGATGTATAAGCAGGTCTGAATCTCCGATCACTAGCAATTCCTGAATGTTCATGTCAATGGCCAGCTTGAGCCCTAAGATGCAGGCTTCGTACTCGGCCATGTTGTTGGTGCACAGGAACCTGAGCTTGGCAGACACCGGATAATGCTGGCCGGTTTCTGATACTAGGACCGCTCCTATGCTAACTCATTTGAAGTTTGCTGCTCTGTCAAAAAATATTCTCCAACCATCATAGGATTCTGCAATATCTTCCCCTATAAAAGATACCTCTTCATCAGGAAAATACGTCTTTAGAGGCTCGCATTCTCCATCCACGGGATTTTCTGCAAGATGATCTACCAGCGCTTGTCCTTTGATTGCCTTCTGAGTCACATAAACAATGTCAAATTCACTCAGCAGGATTTGACACTTGGCTAGCTTGCCAAAAGATGTACTTCAAAGGATCCATTCTTGATATGAGATAAATAGTATAGGCACAGAAATAGTGCCTCAACTTTTGAGATACCCAAGTCAGAGCACAACAGGTGCATTCCAATAGAGAATATTGAGTCTCGTATGGGGTGAACTTCTTGCTGAGATAATAGATGGCCTGCTCCTTTCTTCCCATTTCATCATGTTGCCCCAGAACACAACCGAAAGCTCTATCCAATACTGCAAGGTAGAGTAATAGAGGTCTACCCGGTTTAGGCGGGACCAAAACTGACGGCGTTGACAGGTATTCCTTGATTCTGTCAAAGGCTTTCTGACAATCATCAGTCCATTTGGTAGCGGCGTCCTTCTTCAACATCTTAAAGATTGGCTCACAAATGACAGTGGATTGAGCTATGAACCGGCTGATGTAGTTAAGTCTTCCCAAGAAACTCATAACCTCTTTCTTGTTCTTCAGTGGTGGCAATTCTTGGATGGCTTTGACCTTTGAGGGATCCAGTTCTATTCCTCGACGACTCACAATGAACCCAAGTAATTTTCCGGCAGGAACCTCGAATGCACACTTGGCGGGATTCAGCTTCAAGTTGTACCTTCTTAGTCTATTGAAGAACTTCCTTAGATATTCTATGTGGTCAGTGGCTTTCTTGGATTTGATGATGACGTCATCTATATACACCTCGATCTCTTTGTGTATCATGTCATGGAAAATAGTAGTCATGGCCCTCATGTAGGTGGCACCAGCATTCTTTAACCCAAACGGCATCATCTTATAACAATACATCCCCCATGGCGTAATGAAAGTTGTTTTCTCCGCGTCTTCCTCATCCATCCATATCTGATGATACCCAGCAAAACAATCAACGAACGACTGCAGTTCATGCTTAGCGCAGTTGTCAATTAGAATGTGTATGTTCGGCAAGGGAAAGTTGTCTTTCGGACTGGCCCGGTTGAGATCCCGGTAGTCGACACAGACTCTAACCTTCCCATCCTTCTTCGGCAATGGAAAAATATTGGCTAACCATGTTGGATACTCTACTACCCTAAGAACCTTGGCTTTGACTTGCTTAGTGACTTCTTCCTTGATTTTCAAACACATGTCAGGTTTGAACTTCCTGAGCTTCTGTTTTACTGGTGGACATGTCGGATCGGTTGGTAGTTTGTGAGCTACAATATATGTACTGAGACCAGTCATGTCATCATAAGACCAGGCAAATATGTTCTCATATACCCTTAGAAATTCCGTGTACTCTTTCTTTTCTGATGGTGACAGATGAACACTGATGCGTGTTTCTTTGACATATTCTGCATCTCCCAGGTTGACAATCTCAGTTTCATCCAGGTTAGACTTAGGTTTGTTCTCAAAATCCTCAACCTCTTTAACAACCTCTTCTGGTATATCATCTTCTTCTTAGTCTATATTCGTTTGTTGTGTTGTCTCGTTGCATGTCACAATCGTTGGTTCATCAAGACAAGTAATAGTAATGTTGTGTAAATAAAGTAAACGATAAAAAGTAATAAGAGCAAGATTTATAAGAAACTGAAATGCTTTGACAAATTTCATAATTGTTTTGAACATTTGATCTCTTATTTCAATATTAAAAATGCGGAAAGAAAGTCAACTAGCAAAAAATTAAGATAATGCATGGTGTTTTGTTCAGCCTTGCTACCCCGAAGCTTTCTAGGTCCTGATGGTTATGATGGACCAATTGTTGAGGCGTGCTCCTCGGCTCACAACTTGTATAGAAGGGCCTTCCTTCCCCTCCTCCTCGAAAATGACACAACAGTCCATATTGTTATCTTCCAAAAACAAATTCCTCATCGCCGCCAGTGCTTCCTCTTTTTCCGACCCATATATGATATCGGCTAGCTGGAAGGTCTGCTCTAAGCGAGGTATCGGATGCTCTAGTGGGTAGTAGGGACTGTGCCATGGTGGTGACCAGTGGTTGAACTCCTCCCAAGTGTATTCATATCCGAAACCGAAAGTGGTACCGTGTTTCTTCAACCTGATAGGCTTAGCGATTCCTTGGAGATTCTTGCCAAGTCCCTTGCCAGGTTCGTATCCACACCAATTCAGTATACTTTCAATTTTGTTATCCCACCATTTATCCTTGTCCACAGCGTTGACTCGCTCAATGTGATGGTAGATTTCTCCGCCTATCTTCCTTATTCCTCCGATTGCTGGGATGGTTTGGCGACTGTATATGGGATTGCTACCGTCGCCGTGAATAATTACCTCTTGGTGATTCCACTCGAATTTCACTGCTTGATGTAAGGTTGATGCTACAGCCCCAACGGCATAGATCCAGGGTCGTCCCAATAGCAAGTTGTAAGACGCCGGGACGTCTATCACTTGAAAATCAACGTCGAACCAAGTTGGTCCCATTTGTAGACACAAACTGATTTCCCCAATAGTGGACCTTTGGGATCCATCAAAAGCTTTGACATTGATGGCTCCATCCTTGATCTCATGCAGGCTCTTTCCCAATGTTCTGAGAGTCACCAATGGACAAATATTGAGGTTGGACCCTCCGTCAATCAGGATTCTGGTGATGAAATAATCTTCGCACTGCACAGTGATGTGCAATGCCTTGTTGTGGCTTAGCCCTTCAAGTGGAAGCTCATCTTCGTGGAAAGTGATTTTGTGACTCTCCAATACTTGCCCTACCATGTTTGCCATTTCTCCTCCAGTTATGTTGTTGGGCACATATGCCTCGCTCAGCACCTTCAATAAGGCATTCTTATGTGCGTCATAGCTTTGTAGCAGAGCCAAAATAGAGATATAGGCTAGCGTTTTGGTCAACTGATCAATGACCGAATACTCTTTGGCTTGTATCTTCCTCCAAAGATCATCAGGCCCAGTTTCAGTGACAGTTGGTCGTCCAGCCTGCTTACTGGACTCAACTAGATGTTCTGGAGTATAAACCCTGCCTGTTCTTGTCATACCCTGTGTTGCAATTGCTTCTCCGGATTTGGTTTTCCCTTTCCTTCTCGCCTCGGCGGTGTAATCCCATGGTATGGCCTTTGGGTGGAACAGTGTTACGGCTGTCATGGCCACCGGAATGGGCACCCTTGCTTTGGGAGGTAATACAGCAACCTCAAATGGTACAGGTGCCTTTGGGGACCCAAACTTGACCTCAATAGGCCCTAACGTCTTTGCAGAAGAAGGTGCTTCAAACTCAAGTGGTATGGACATGTTCACTTTGGCGTCTCCAGAAGGTTGCATCTGGACCACAATCGGGTTAAGGGTGACTGTTGGTTTCTTTGGCTCATCATTTTTAGCGATCAATCCAATCAACCCTTTGGGGTCCCAATCGTCTTCTATCTCAATCATGTGAACACCTCCACCCTTGTGGTTTGGTAGAGGGTTGTTACGGACATTCGGAGTAGGTTCCTTTGCCACAATGATCTTGTTGTCAATTAAAGCTCGGATTTTATCCTTCAGAGAGAGGCACTCATCAATGCTATGCCCCTTCATGCCGGAATGGTATGCATAGGTTTTGTTTGGGTTGACCCATTGGGAGAGGTTTTCGGGGTTTATAGAAGGGATAGGGGTGACGTAACAAGCAGCTTTGAGCCTTTCATACAGTAGGTCGATAGGTTTAGCAATGGCGGTATACTGTTTGGGGGGTCTGCGGTCGAAGTTTGGTCGGGTCTAGGGAAATTTTGGCGAGGGGGAGGTGATTGATAGTGGGCTTGTTGGGTGTTGTAGGCTTGGTAGAAAGGTGCAGGTTGAGAGTATCTGGGCGAAGTGGGATGATATGTGGGAGGTGGAGATGATTGGTAAGTAGGCGGTGGAGCTTGGTAAGAGGGCAAGGGTGCTTGGTAATTTGGGGTAGGCTGATATGTGAGTGGAGGTAATGGGTAGGTTTGGTATTTGATTGGGGACTTTGTTCGCTGTGCAACCATCATGGCACTCACATCCCTTTTCTTGGACGTGCCACCAGACTGTAGAGCCTTGTTGGTGGCCTGTAATGCTTCAAAGTTTGTGACCATACCACTTTTAATACCTTCCTCGATCCTTTCCTCTAGCATAATGATGTCGGAAAATTTCTGGCCTTCAATCAACATCAACCTCTCATAATATTGTGGGTCTTGACCCTGGATGAAAAATCTATTCATTTGTTCTTCTTCTAAAGCCGACCTGACCTTAGCATCTTCTGATCTCCAACGAGTAGCATACTCGCGGAATGTCTCCGTAGGTTTCTTCTTTAAGTTCTTGATGTAGAACACATCTGGTGCATTCTTCGTGTTAAATATGAATCTATCCATGAAATCGGATGCAAGTTCTTGAGTTCTGATTGAAGGTCTATGTTTGTACTATTATTTTTTACTCATAGGAACAAGAATCATCGAATTCCGAGTTCGTATGATGGAGTTAGAGCCATTTTAGTGAAAAGAAAAGTGCTGCAATTTCTTTGGCTGCTGCTGTATTTTTTTTAGCAGCGTGAACAGTAACCCCCGCGCATGAATAGTAACCGCGCGGGTGAACAGTGACCACGCGCGTAAATAGTAACCGCACGCGTGAACAGTACTTCCGAAAAATTCTAGGCAGTGAGTTTATAAAACACTTCATCCGCGATTTTGGGTTATTTTTCCTCCATGGTTTATCATTTTGAGAGCTTCTTGGTCGAGATTAAAGAGGGATTCAAGGGGGAATGACTTGAGGTAAGTTTCTTGGACTTTGAACTCGATTTTATTGTGAATTCCACCTAGAGATTCATGAAATATAAGCCTACAAATCAAGAACTAGGGCTTGAATTTTGAAACCAAACAATTAAGATTTGATGGGTCTTTTGAACTCGGATTTGGGAGTTCTTGGTATGTATAGACTCGTGGCGAGACAAGGAATCCGGTGATGGTAATTTTCTGAGTTTTCGAGACGTGGGCCCGGGGCTCGTGTTTTGTCAAATTCGTGAATTTTGATATTTTTCGATTGCTTTCGATTGGGTATTGTCTCTTTAGCATAATGCGACATATTCATTGTGATTTTGGGCAGATTTGTCGCATGAGGAGGGTAATTTGAGAGGCAAGGTCATAGCGAGCTAGACTTTGACCGTCTTGAGGTGAGTAATTGATGTAAATGATGTCCTGAGGGTTTGAAACCCCGGAATTTCACATCGTAACGCTATATTGAGGTGACTTGCACGCCAGATAATGAGCGTGGGGTAGAGCACCATTGGGGATTGTGACTTGGTCCGTCCCGAGAGATGTTTGTACCGTGTTTTCTACTTGAACTAACTTGAGAATCATCCTTACTTAGATTTAATTGTTACATTTGGGCTTCTTGCCAATTATTTGAATCCTTCAGGGATTGATATCACTGCTTTCGCATATTTTGCATATCATTTGACCTCAGTCCAAGGTATTAAATACTGTTTTGCAAACTCAACCATCTTTCTAAGATTTAAAAACTTAAATGATATTTCTAAATGATATTTCGGGCTGAGAACTACTATTTTACAAATGCCCAAGGGGCTTATGATGGTTTCTAGACTGAACATGGATCGGGTTGCGCGCCGCAGCAGTATTACATTAATATTGAGGCCGAGAGCCTGGTTGAGTACATTGATATTGAGGCCGAGAGCCCGGTTGATTATACTGAGATTGATATGAGGTCGAGGGCCTAGATTTGATGCCACGAGATGGCTTGATATTGCGTTTGGGCTGTAGGAGCCCCTACGGAGTCTGTACACACCCCCAGTGAGCGTCGTCGATGATAAATAAACGGATGGCTCGGGCTGCACGCCATAGTGGGTACTAGAGTGTACCATCATATGCATTGCATTGCACTCATGCATTTGTTTTTATCGGTTATACCTGTCTCAGTATTTGGTACTCTGATTTAATTGACTTGTTGCTTCACTATTTGTTGTTCTAAACTACCAGTTATAGTTTACTTTGTATTTTTTCATGATTTTTTATTCTCAGCCTTTATTTATGTTTATTACTCACTGGATCAGAGTACTCACATTACTCCCTGTACCTTGCATGCAGATCCAGGTACACCACAGGCTGAGTGAGGATTTGTTTAGCTGAACAACAATATCCGGGAGTATTGAGGTAGCTGCATGGCATTCGCAGCCTTGATCTCTCCCCTCTATCTCTATCTTTTATTCTGCATTTTTCCTAGAAAGACTTGTAATAGGTGGATATTCTGTATTAGAGGCTCATATTCGTGACACCGAATTCTATTGGGCTATGGTGTGGTATTTTAATTGAACTTCCGCAGATTTTATTATTAATTATACACTTGAATATAATGACTTAGTAAATTCTCTATGATATTTATCTATAATCTGAATAAGAATTTGGGATAATATTGTTGAATGGTCGGACTTGCCTAGCAGTGTGTTGGGCGCCATCATGACCGGGGTTGGGGTCGTGACAAGTAGCAAGATAGAGCATCCCCTTTTAGGCTTCTCATAAAGAGCTTCATGCGAATCTTTTCATCATTCCCTACTCCGACCAGGTTGTCGCAGTAGGTCCTCAAATGGACTCTGGGATCCCCTGTGCTATCAAACATCTAGAACTTGGGAGGTTTGTACCCCTCGGGCAGATCGACATCTGGCTGAATGCAAAGGTCTTCATAATTCAATCCCTCGATTCCCTTGCTTCCTTCAACACCCTGAAATTTGCTAGTCAGCTTCTTGAGTTCTACGGCCAGATATCTGATAAGAGAGTCTTTGTCATCAGACTTAGGTGTGCTTGAAATAGGTTGAGTATAGTGTGGTATGGTTTCCACATAGATGGGGTGTTGTGGAGATGATCATTTGTGGAGTTTAGTGGTTCTGGGATGAGCAGTGGGGTGTTGTTTGAAGTGTGGCATGTGTTGCAATGGTGATGGGGAGCGGGTTGGTTTTGTGGTTTCGGGATGTTTTGTAGAGGTGTGGGGTTTTGAATGTTGGGAAAGTTGACATCTGGGGTGGTGAGGAAAAACGACAAGCTTGCCAAGTTCCGAACTTGGTCCAGTTCTTCCTGAAATTTCAACAACTTTTGCTCGAGCTGGGAGGCACTTTCCTTGGAAACCTGAATACCCTAAGGAACCTCTACCCTTTCAGCTGAGTTCTCCTTTCTGATATTGCTCAAATCTTCCATTTTTCCCTTGTTCTTGTTTCTGATAGGACTCGGAGGAGGAGGAGGCGGAGGGCCCTTAGATATTGTGGAGTATGATAATGATGCCAGAGTGCACGAACTAACCTTTGGGGAGGAGAATAAAAAAAACAAAGGTAGCAAGTTAGTGCGGGTTGTAAGAAAAAGAAGTTGCGATATTTAAACACATAGTGCGAGAATATAATTCATGTCCTAATTTGGGAGCCTCATTGTGCCCGAGGTAGGTCTAGCGACAAGTTGATTTGGAGAACTTGTAATGCTAAATGCCTCATTTTATTGATAAAAATAAGACAAATCCCAAAACAACACTAAAAATAGCAGAAAATAAAATGTCACTAATGGTTATTGGCCTTATTACATTTAAAGCAACATGAAAAGATCCTAACTACTTGGTCCCAGAAGAACCTTCCCCAGACTCGGCATCTTTAGCTCCATTGAACAGCTTCACCAGCTCACGCAGTCCCAGCAGCGAGTAGGCTCTAGCCATGTGTCCTCCTTCGTTTCCCTCAGCATTCTGGCAGTTTTCGATCCTCTAGATGAACTTCCTTTCTAGTTCCACTAAACCCCGCTCCAAATATCCTAGCCGCTTGTTGGCGCTGATAGCCATGTCTTTCCATTCTTTAATCAGCTTTTGATGGGCTTCCTGAATTCCCCGATGCTCACTTTCGCATTCCCGAATCCTCTTGTGCAATTCGTTGTACTTAACCTGTACTTCAACCTTTTCGTCGATGATTCTGTGACCTCGAACAAGCCCGGGTTGTCCTAACCCACTATGATCGTCTTCCAACCAACTTGGATAGTATGGAGTATAACCAGCATGGTACCTGTCTGGTTCTATGGAATCCTTTCCTAGGATGATTTTGCAGTGCCACATATGCTGAGCTTGACACTTGTATGGACTATCGTCATCTTGAAAGTCTGCCCTGAAGTGACTCATTTTGTCGACCCTTGGTATAACCTGCTTCCTTCCTCCCTGCCTCATGACTCGGAGAGGGACATAAGGATAAGTTCCTCTCAGACCAATGAGTATAAGAAACGGTGGATCCCGAGATCGGACAATGAACTCTTCAGTAGGGAACCATTCAAACATCCATTGCACTTGGTCCTCTTTCATATTTCCAAGAAACTCTACCCACCCTTTTAGCATCTTCTGGTTGGGCAAACATGTTAGGCATATAGTTCATTCGCCTTGGCTGATGGAAGGCGATATGATCATCCCAGTCTCTGCGCAAAATCTCTTGCCGATATTCACCCTTTTGGAGGTGCTCCATGAGCCAGAGTTGGAGTAGTAAGTTACAACCCTCAAAGTGTTTGGCCCCTCGTTAACAATTTTCCAGGGCTCGGTATATCTCCGCAACGATCATAGGTACTATGCTAAAAGGCTGCCCGCCAATTCCTTCCATCAAAGTCTTGGTGACCATGGCCAATCTGGTATGGATCTTAGCCTTCTTCATAGGAAATACTATCATCCCCAAAAAGCAGAACATAAAGACGAAGACTTTTCTGTGGATATGCCCTAATGATGTGAGGGCGAATTCATCTGGGTAAGTGCGGTAGGACTTGCTATGGTCGTACCTCTCGTACAGATAGTCGAAAGGAATGTAGGAATCCTTTAAGCAGGTCAAGTCTGTGTTCTTCTTTAGTCCCATCATTTTGAGAAAGCCCCTACGCGATTTTCCGGCATAAGTAAACCCGGAGTCTCCCATGGAATACAAGCTAATCCTCCTATTTCCTCGAGCAGAGGTGTCATTTCAAGGTCCCCGAAGCGGAACACCAATCTATCACCGTCCTAGAATAGAGTTGCAGCCTCTATGATTTTGTTGTCGAGTTGGATCTCCAAAATAGAAAGCAAATTTCCCAAATATTTGCGGACGAGGGTCTGATCACTAGAGTGAAGGTCTTCCCACCAACTTAGCAACCTTGGGTGAATGTTGGTTACCATGCCGAATCTGGGAACTTCGTGCCTCATTTTCTGCAAAATAAAGTGTTAGACCCTTACCCCCGCCAGACTCGACTTTTTAAATATCAATAATTGGCATAAGCAGCATTTAGTTCTCCAAATAAATGCACAGACGAGGTAATGCCCGTTTGGGTTCCAAGGAAACCCAGTGGACTTTGGAAAAGGCTATCTTAAAGAGTCATTATGCGGACAGCATAACTGACTCGGCTAGGTTTGATAGTGATGCATGCACAATTGAACAGAGTAAGGTTTCTATGGGGTATTAGACCAGTACCCTTGAGCGGACAACTCAAGAGTGAAAGGCAGGGAACCGTCGACTGCACCGCTGATCGACTGGTTTTACCGCAAATAAGCCTTTGCCAAATTTAGGGGTGATAATATTGGAAAGGCGCAGCCACTCATTATAAGCGTTGCTATAGTAT